>NC_045689.1:22209848-22815144 GCF_003331165.1 Xiphophorus hellerii | reverse complement strand
GTCTCTCCTTCTGCGCCGCCGGACTGGGAACAACTGGTTCCTCTTTTCAGCCCCTTTTTATGCCTCTCTCCACCATGTGTGTGTATGGGGAGGTTTGGTCTACGTGACTTGCTTCACATCTGCTGTCTCTCATGAAAAAGTCCCTACATTTCCCAACCTGTTTTTGCTGACCATAGTGGAAGTTCCCGTACTTCCTCTTTTTCCGTTGCCTCAGCCAAACTCACCGCACCACCCATCCTGTGCGCTTCGGCCATCTGTTCAGAACTGCTTGCGACATTTCCTGTTTCAGGGCTGTACTGCATTCCTCTCTTTTCCTATAACTCACTATTATTTATTATAACTCATTAAACACATTCATCCTATTTGAATTGATTTCAAATGATTACAACTTCATATTCATTGACAATAAATCACATCTTTTGTCTTATTGTTAATCATTAACATAATCATTACATAGTTAAATCATTACAGATCATTAATCCGAGATTCTTTGCAGAAAGTTATTGAGTGATTACTTATACTCATATTATTCAGACTTATTCAACTTAATTAACTTTTAATCAAACTACAGGATTACTTTATTTCTTCCAAGCCATTATGCATCTTTTTCTGCGTGTGCCTGGAAAGATCTCATACCCTTATGCCAGTTTTCTTGACAGAACCAACTCCTCCTGGTACCAGGTAACAACTGAGCCGGGCCGGGTGGGATCACAGCTTTCATGGTTGCACAGAAAGAAGGAAAGAAAAGGAATATTTAATAGCTGAAGCAAAAAGAGCAACAGCTCTTTAAACCTTAAAGTTTAAACTAAGGGTACCTAGGTTGAGGGAGAGACTCTCCTCTCAGGCAAAAAGTGTGAGAAGAAGACGCAGAATGTACAAGACAAGTTTATTTATTATATGTGTACACAATCAGCTGCATAAAAAATACACAAAGATTTTTTAAAAACTTTATTTGGTCGTTAAACACCCAGCAACCCACATTACATTAGAAGAATTATGAAAATCAAACATGAACCAATCAGCACATTATCCCAGTGATTCTCTGAGGTTTGAATAAATCAGTAAAATCACAGTAAAGAGCCCGAAGTTCTCTAGAAAACTCAAAACATGAAATATGGAGTTAAAAAAGTAAAAACCAAAACAAACTGAGAGAAATTAAAGCTGAGAATCAATGATGACGTAAAACTTCAAGATTTAGCTTTTACAATGAACATAAAATATATAAAATCTTTATTTTCCAGGTTCCACATGTTTCTGAAAACTGCTCTAAGATCAGAGTTTCTGTAGGACATCCAGTTCTAAACTGGTTAAACTGGTTTCTCTGATGGAAGCTGAAGTTTCGCTGCAGTTTCCAGTGAAGCATCTTTTTATCTGTGGAGCTTTGAGGAACATTTTCATGTCAGCAGAAGGACGAAGCAGCAGAGAAAAGAGGTTTGAAGTGTCTTTCATGGCTTCAAAGCTGAACTGAAAATGATTCCCATGTTTCCATTCTCAGACCATTTCTGGTTCCAGGATGAAAATGAATCAGAGAGAAAAAAGATCAACTTTCCAGTTGAATCCAGTTCAGATCAAAACTCCACGAAGCCTCTAAATGGAGCCCAGTTTGAATTGGATCTTTATTGATCCAAAGAGACAAACAATAAATGACAGACACGAGAAAATAAACGGGAGGAAAACCTTGGAGGTCAGAGGTCATCATCATGATCCAGTCAGAGTCTCTTTAGACTCAAACTGCTGCAGCTTCAACCTCTGAGGATCAGCAGGACACTGAGACCATTCTCTACTTCACAGAGATCAGAACCTGCAGAGAGAAGAAGGAAGGAGAGAGCAGATCAGTGAGTGTTTCCAGCCTCTCTCCAGCAGCAGTCAGTGACGCAGCACATCCAGTAGATGGTTTCCAGGCTGCAGTCAGACTGATCTCAGAGCTGTGACCAGGATGAACCCGATCAGTTGTTTCCTGTTGAGCTGAGAGAGCAAACAGATCTGAGATCAGATCTGCTGCTGCCACAGTTTGATGGATGAGGACCACTGTCTCTAGACATGTTGGACGGCTGGAGTCCAGCTGGACTTCCTGGAGACATGGACACAGCAACAACACTCATCTTCACACCAACACAAACACAGGAACACAGCAAGCTGCTGCTCCTCTGATTGGCTGATTGCTGTCTCTGTGTCCAATCAGGAAGCCTGAACCATTCTCCTCCCACTGAGAAGCTGCAGCTTTAAGAGAGTTTGTAGAAATCTGCTGTCAGAGTTTGTTGGTTCTGATCAGGAGGAAACCAGAACCACAGCTCCATGAAGCCAGCAGCTTGGTTCTGAAGGAGAACCGGGCCACACACACACGCACACACACCCATACTTGCGCACCCACACACACACACACACACACACCCACACCCACCCAAACACCCACTCACACACCCACCCACACACGCACCCACACACGCTCACACGTATACAAATATGTATGTGGAAGCAGCACACTGTATGTGGAATAGATAAACAAAGAAATGTGTCTCAATAAAATAGCATGAAATAATTATTTCAATAATAAGATTGTAAAAGTGAGATGTCTTACAAATTCATCTCATAAAGGGATGTGTTTTAAAATGTTGATTTCAGTAAATGTTTCATTAAGTATTTTTTTTAAAGAAAATGATACAGGATCAATAAATATGAATACAAGCCTTTAATCATAGTTAGTTTCCAGGTACTGGAACCTTGATTTTGAAAAGCTGTGCATAATTTACTTTCAGTAAAAGACTTTGACTGAAGCAACAGTGTAATCATTTAGCTCCGTAGGCCATAACCTTGGTAAGTCTCAATGTGGTGGCTCTATAAACATTGACAGGCATTTTTGTATAACACTTTTTCCTTCCACTCAACTTCCCAACAATATGACAGGATAAAACACTGTACGTATGAAATGCATTCCTTTGTTTTCTAACATTAACTCTAATTCTGTTGGACCCCAGTAATAATAGATTTGGTTCTACTAATGGAGCTTAATTAAAAACAAAACTGTCTACTGGATAGCTGTGAAGTCAACAGTCTTAAAATGATATTTCTGCATTAAAGTAGTTTTATTGGTATTTTATGATATTCTGTTTTTTTTTTCCAGAGACAGACGTTTGGGCTCTTATTGACTGAAATTTCACTTGAGGAATCAATTAACTGTAATAAATCAACTTTTTTTCTATTAAATCATTAATTGAGAAGTGCCTCTAAGTTAGTTTTGTCAATAGATTTGTTTGCAAGTGGAGTAACCTTATCGTATGTCATATTTAAATAGAGTTTGTTGAGAAGAAAATTACTGGAGCTTTATAGGAAGAGGATATGAGTCAGACTTCACTGTGAAAACAAAAGCTTCTGGTAAAAAGATGAAAAGCAAGGACACATAGTGAGATAAATACAGAGAGTTATAGGGATAGAAAAGAGGGATTGCCTCTGAACAGGAAAGGAAACAGAGGAGGAAGAGGACAGTATTTTTTTAGGACTTCACTTCCTGTCCATTGCTTTGGTTCAGTTTCCATTTCCAGAGTGTGGCTGACTGAAGCTTCTCTGTAAATGTAACAGCAAAAAAATCCAAAAGAAGATTAAATAACAGCTTTTCTGTACTTCATTTTACAAAACAACAAAATAATGATAATCTGCAGTTATTAAAATGAACATACTCAGGTTCAAAGAACTGTGCCCCTGATTATGGTAGTTCAATAAATGTAAAAAAAAAACAACGTTCAGTCTTAATTGTGTATGAAAACAACAAACTAACAAGAAATAGAATAGCTGGAGATAAAATGTTAGAGATTAGACTTTAAAATACTTGTTAGTTTATGAGTCACCTGTTGTCATTGTATCAATAACAACAATTGCGAAACCAATTGCAAAAACAACCTGTAATTGATTTTGTTTGAGGGAGAAAGAAGAATGGGATCACCCTGAGTGCATTCCATGATGACACGTTACTTTGAAAGCTATTTTTATGTCATTAAAAAGGTTCCCAAAGCAAAGAAAAAGAGTCTTATCAATTAAAATTTAGCATGTGTGTGATAACAGCATTTCAAGCATTAAACTGTTGTTAGATTGGGAGAAATAGGGTATTTTACCCGTTTAGTACGTGAGGAATATTTTTGCAGGAGTCTAATTCTCTTAATTCTAGAGCAGGATATCTTTCCCTGAATCTCTCTTCAAAATGTTACTCTCACACTCATAAAATCTTTAATTTCTCTCTAAATATAGCCTGAGCAACTGAGTCTGGTGGTAGAATGGAACAGATTTGTTTTCCACCGTGCTGTAGAGTCATAATCGTACCCAAAAAACAAAAGACATTTGAACACTTGTTAACTTGGTCCAGCAGAGGGCGTCAAACTCAACAATAACTCCCACTACTAATATGACTCGTACACATACAGAGGCTAAACTGGTGGGAATAATGCAATATCCATACACATGATATTCTCAATTTGACCCTATTACTCACGCAGATAAAGACTTTTAAGGAACATTTCTCTTTGTTGTGTCGGTAATGTTATATATCTGCTCAAGTCATTTGAGATAGTTTTATTTGAAACTTATCTCAGGCTAGAAAACTTTACACGCTTAAAACCTTTGTTGCACTTGTGTGCTGCTCTCTTAAGACACCGAAAATGGCTTCACTAACGACGAAGCTGAAGTTGGTTTCCAATTCCATCTTCCGATTCGGGAAATGGCTAAAGGGGGATTTCACCTAATTTTTTACTACGTTCCTCATCTTTAATCTACTCTAGTTAAAAAAACACTACACCACCTAGTCCTAGGCACATCAAACTCGGACTGGATTATTCTGCTCTAATAGCAGAATATTTAAAACCATGTTTGGGATTTGTGAAATTTTTTTCTGATTTGTGAAACTTCAATAAAGAACCATTTGTCCTTTTTTTTTCAATCTCGGTCACACTAGAACTGCTCAAATTTCAAAACTACAACACCCAGACACTTCAAACCTGGACTGGATTATTCTGCTCTAATATCAGAATATTTTAATCCATGTTTGGGATTTGTGAAACCTTTATGCGATTTGTGAAACGTCACTGAAGTTCAGATTACTATTCACACTTGTTCCATGCAGTTTTCTTTTTATTAAATTCTAATTCAAAACCACTTTATTAATTACAAAGGGAAATTAAATGTTGGCGTAACTCATTAATTCTTCAAAGAGTTATTGTAGATTGTGGTGGCTGTAGGAAGGAAAGATCTTCTGCAGCCGTCTGTGAAGTGAAGTGAAGTTTCACAAATCAAATAAAGGTTTCACAAATCCCCAACATGGATTAAATTGTTCTGATATTAGAGCAGAATAATCCAGTCCAAGTTTGAAGTGTCTAGGTGTTGTAGTTTATAGCTGGAGCAGTTCTACTATGACAGAGATCCACAAAAAGTGGTGAAATCAACCTTTATTGAAGTTTCCCAAATCCCAAACCTGGTTGTAAATATTCTACTATTAGAGCAGAATAACCTAGTCAATTAATGATGTACATCGATCCAAAGCCCCAACAAGTAAACTAAAGAAATGTCTTAAGATGTTCGCCTCGTTTACATTCACAGATACGAAGGTGGGTTTTACTTTCTTTAAACTTTGTGGCTAACATTAGCTTTAGATTATGCTAGTAGGCAATATTCTCTGACATTTTTCTTATAATAATGTGCTATTTAAGTATCTAAACAGTGTGTACAGGCGGATCAGTTGCTCGGTAATCTAGCTCTGGTCTGCTCACTCGTTCCCATACACTTGCTCTTTCAGGCTGAATACAGAAGTTGTTCCATGGAAATGACACAGGACAGCTCCTTTATTTACCATCCATCTCCCCCCAGTAGTTTTAAGCTGAAGAAGCTGATCCGGAGTGAATGAAGGATACAAACTTTGCTGTGCAGCGTTAGCTTCAACTGGTAGGAACGAATATTTACAAGCCACCGTCTTCTTAATTCAGGATCACTTGGAAATCCATGAAAACGTAAAAGCCCATTATATTTGGAAGACAGTAATGTTCATGGTATTGCTTTATTTGCTTCTGAAATAGGACTTTGTCTTTTCTAGCTGTCACAGTAACTTAAAGCGGAAGCAAGGGAGCCGCATTTTGCTCATGTGGATATGATGTCACCGCCGTAGGTTCAAAGAACCCTTTCACAACAGGCCCCTTCCTACCCGTGTTGATTTCTGGGGGACTGAATTTATTTTGCTTTCGTTATGTTTTCTTTGGACTCTGGTCCCCCGTCCAGCGCCCCTCCGCCCAACTTTGTTGGGTTGTTTTTTGTTGTGGACCTAGTTTGTTTTTCTTGTGTTTTCTTTGGACTCTGGTCCTCTGTCCAACGCCCCTCCACCCACTCTGGTTGTGTTGTTGAGGGCGGGCGGGGATACTGTGAGAATTTGTTTTTTTCTGTGTCAATTTAGTTAATCTGTTGTCTCGGCTTAACCTTAATTGTTCCCAGCTGTGTCTCCTGTTCCCTGATTACCCCTTGTGTATTTAATCCCTCCTGTGTTCCCTGATCCTTGTCTATTCTGTTAGCTGTCTTCCATTGTGTTGTTTACTATCAATGCTACCGTTGAGTGTTGGCGTTTGAGTTCCTTGCCTTTATGCTCACCTGTGCTGCCTGGACTTCTCTGTGCTCCTCGTTGTTCGTCATTAAACTTTAACTATTCACCATAATCTGGGTCCACCGTGTCTACCTCACCACCAAAACCTTCAAAAACCACAACTCATGACAGTTGCTCACATAACTGCAGCATATTGCGACCATGATTCTATCTGCTTGCACATATTATCAAAGAAAAGGATTACAGGTTCTCTGATAACTGACAGGTCTTATAAAATCCATTCAGTATCACATTAAACTTCCCTAAGTTAGAAATGTATAATATTTTTAAAAAAATTCTCAAAAACTATATACATTTATACAGAGAAGTATAATATTTATTCTTTTGATTACTCATAGTACTCCCAGTGTATAGTCAAGAAATCCCTTAAATAGAGTTGGTCTGACAGCACGAAGAAAGCTAAAAAAACACAACTTCATTTCTGGATTGTAGGCTGTTGACGGTGATCCTTTTATTTATGCCCACAAACTCTTATTCATATCATATTCTCCATTTGACCCTGCAGGCAGAGTGACCAATTAAAAATAAAGAAGAAGCCATGACTCACTGGCATAAAGAGTGACAAAGGCACCTGTTTCTAAACACCAGCATGAAGTCAGATTGGGTTAGTAAGGTCACAAAAGAATGGCACATCTATAGATAATGTGACAAACAATTTCTGTCACCATGAGGATTTTGGCAGAAGAGCTAGCACTCCTTTTCTCTCTGTGCTTCAGATGAACAAAGAATGTCCTCAGTTGAACAGCAGTTGTGGCCTGTAGCTGCATTTTCTCCCTCATGGCAGCTGTGATCAACTTTCAAGCTTTGTTCTCTAGACATGAATCCACAATTTAAGACAGGAAATCTCTACTGGCCTGAAAGGCATGTAGTTGTTGTCCCTGGTTACTGTTCTGACATACAGATTCGGCGGTCTTTGCAAAAATGAAGATAAGTTGTTTGTGCAGTTTGTGAAATCGGAAAATCTGCGCATAATGCATTTTTTAAGTATCATTCTATCACATGGCTGACAGATGAAAATATGTCACAAGTAATAATATTGTCCACTGTCCACTGATATTACTGTAATTTATTTATTTATTTATTTGTTTATTTATTTATCTAATCATATCATGAGTGATGGCAAGGAGGCATTCATCCTCAAAGACCTGGAGCTCATCATCAAAGATAAACTTTTTAAATACCAGAAAATGCACAAAGCTGCTCTGCAATTAGAAGAAGATTTATATTTCAGAAAAGAGAAATCATTTTCACTTTGTCATTTTATGATACAATGGAAATAAAAAGAGAAAATGTAATTAATTTAAAAAAAGGATTGCTCTTTCATAATGTCTCATCTTCTGGAAGATGAGACCATCACTTTCTATCAAAACAAACTTCCTGGCTGAATAAAAATAACTAAATCTTTTCCACATTTGTTACATATCCTGGTGTGAATACTTTGAGAAACACTGTTTTTACTAAGGGAACAGTCTTCCATCTTGTTCTATAACAGTTTTGGATTAGAGGATATATAGAGAGGAATAATCATACCTCTTATACTTCTTCCAGAGTTCTGGGTCCTGTCTTACGGTGTCTTCTCTATAGGGATCTACTGTGTGTTTGAGCACTGAGATATACACGGAAGAAGGTTAAATATGTGTCTGGTGAGTCATTTTTGCATTGATTTGGTGATGTATTTTGAATCATGATTCTGCTAAAATGCAGACTCAATCAGATATTTGCTTACCTGATTGTGAAATCTCAATACAAACAGATGTGATGCACCTGAACAATGTTCCCTAGACATTGAAAGAGAAAGGTCATCAGCATCACAGATCTCTCATCATACATAACAGTGAGCATGAGGTTCTTTAGATTTTTTTGTATATAGTAAAGTGTCGTTGCAGAGAAGAAAGATCTTTGTCTTATAAAGTTATGTATCTTTTCATAAATAGTTGCCATAACTTGGTGACCCCAGCCCTTCCCCCTCTGTTGTGGTTCTTTACCTTTATTTTTGTTATTGTACCTCCCTTACCATCTCTTTGGAGATGGTGGAAAGATAAACTTTGGTCCTTGCTAAGTCTGGTTTACGACAGTTCCAGAGGTTTTATTTTTATGGTATTGCTCCGACTGTAAATATAGGTTAGTAGTGGATTTCTTGAAGGTCATGTTCGCTTATCTTTTCCATTCTGATGAGTGGCTAAGTGTCGCATCATGTTTTTATTCCCGATCAACAGTTAGTCAGGGATTACTAATTAAAAGCTCAAAAACTTGTATCAAATAATAATAATAGAAAAAATCTCAGTTTTCCTTTTACATATCGTCAGGTAGAAAGGAGTGCGGATGACACTGTAGTCAGTTATGACTTTTATAAAGTATCTTTGTATCATCTGGTGTTTAGCAACCATTTCTTAAGGACAAACACCTGAGACAGCACGTACGGTTTAACCTGAGGGATCTATATCAAAACCTACTGACACAATAATCTGCTGGAAGAACATCTGACAATAAACCATGCCAGGAGCTATTGCTGTTTTCCTGAAAGGTCACGGCATAGGCAGATGCAGAAAGCGAGTATTTGTGTCTGTGCACCATATATAATTAGTCAAAGGGAGGGCTGAGGAGTGATGCTGCAGTGGTTTTACATGTCCTATAAAGGCTGCATCCTTCAGCTACCTCTGGCACAAACATCTGCACAGCTATCAGCAAGGTAAGACTCTCTTCAGCTCATCATGCAGCTCTTTAACTAAACTTTGAACTGGATCGTGTTTATAGCCGACATAGTGAGTTTGGTTTTATTGTGCAAAATCAATCAGAAGATTGTGAAGAACGCTGCAATGTTTTGGTGATTCTACTCATTGATAGAAATCTGAGGAAAAAAACAAAAACTTAACATGTTGTTAATGGTGCATTTAACTGACTAAATCTGTTAAAGCTATCAAAGGTGGATGGATTCCCATGCTGTTCTGTCACCATGTTCTCATTTTCAGCTAAGATCAAACTGATAGCTTCCTCCAGAGAGCATGGATCTTTTCCTTTGTCTCCCTCTGCTGGCCCTGTTCCTCCAGCCTGCCCTGTGTGTGTACAACTGCTCCAAGATGTATGAGCGGACACCAGGTAAGGATCTATCAGCATATTAATATTTAGGAGAGTTTTTTAAAATGAAAGAACTTATCTATCTTTACTTACAAAGCAACACAATGTACTTTACCAAAAAGAAAAAATAGCAAGGGGAAATGCAAAGTGAATTACAAAAATCCTACTGAACTAAACAAGACAAAACATAGGAAGAACAAACAAAAAACCTGAAAAATATATAGAAATACATGAATAGCAGAGAAGATATGATTTTCACTTACTGAGGAAACCAATTTGTTTTAGTGTCAATGGAGAGACAGTAAATAAGTTATTTAATCACTGAGTTGAAATAAAATTAGTTAAATAAAAATATATACTAAATATTATAATAAATATTACATCATAAAAGAAAGAGAGGAAAAGATATAAAGAAAGCAATGAAGAAAGAGAGAATGAAAGAACAAAAGAGACTAAACTACATTGAAAATACATTTAAGTAAAAAATATTCACTTAAATTCAATTTAGTTCTAAAGCTGCATGTTACAGTTGCAGACAGACTCAATTTATGTCTAGACTTACATCACCAAATCAGTCCACTTGTATAGACAAATTAAAATCCCATTTATCACAGCAATAAAACAAATAAACCATTAAGTATCGTTAATAAAATAATCTTAAATCCGTATAAGGTGATTTAAATATTCAAGCAATAAATATAGCAAACTGAAGCAAAGAGTTATACTACATGTAAATATTTAAAACCAAGATTATGCCTTACCAAAACAAATAAATCCATAAATAAATAAATTGAGTAATCTACATTTAATACATACAGGTGTAAAAGTTCACCAAGGACATGAATACCATTGTACAGATAATCAAATTTTTTAAAATCAATATAAAGTCAAACTTCAGAAGTCCTTCAATATATAGATACAATGCAATTAAACAAAAAATCAGCATTAAATCAAACTTGCATGAAAGTTCACTAATCATCGTAGTAATACAAAATAGGCTAGCGTAGTTAGAACCACCACAAAGAAAAACTTTTCTTTTTCCTGATATGAATGTGAAATGATGTGAAATTATTGTGTAACATTGACATTTAAAATGAGTGACAAAAATCTGTGAAAGTATTTTTGATTCATCATTTTTAGAGAACTCAGATCTGACAATTGAATGCAGCACCACCATGATAACCATAGAGGTCAACCTGTGCACGGCGCTGTGGGCAGGCTTCAACGCCTCCAACCTGGCTCTCAATGGGAACCACAACAACACCGCCTGCCTGGGGTCCATCGATGACAGCGTGGAGCCTCCGATCATCCGTTACTACCTGCCTGTAAACAACAGCGTGGACAACTCCTGCCGCCAGTCTGTGCATGTAAAGCATGACGCTTGGAGCATGTTGGAGCATACTTACCTGTCGGATTTAAGGGTGAACTGAATGTGTGTTGTGCTTTCATGTTCAGATCGTGGATGAAACTCCAGACCCCTCTGGTCCCTTCAGTAGTTTCTCAAGTATTCAGACAGTTATCATCTCATCGTACATCGATACCCCAAAAACGGATTCAGGGATCATCAGCTACTCCACAGATCTGTATTATTACTTCTCCTGCAGCTACCCTCTGGAGTATCTCATCAACAACACACAGATTGTAGCGTGAGTAGCAGTGACTGTTGATTTATTATAAAAATTATTATTATTACCAAAATTCATTCATAAAAACTTCTATACTTTCTGATTTTCTTTAGCTCCTCAGTGTCTGTGGCAACCACCAATAATAATGGAAGCTTCATTGATACACTAAAAATGGGTGTCTTTAATGTAAGTACAATTCCACTCAATGAAAGAGATTTGTCACTGCTCCTGTTTAATAAGCCTTATTTCCTCAGGACACAGACTACAGGTATCCATTGACGGTTCCGTCATCAGGTCTTGAGCTGCGAACCAAAGTCTATGTGGAGGTGAAGGCTGTTAACCTCACAGGAAAGTGAGTAAATCCTGCTATATTTTCACTCTGACTGGCTCAAAGTGATAGATAAAGGGCTAAAATGTAAGAATTTTCTCTTTGGTAACCCTGTTTCCAGTTTCCATGTCCTCCTCGATCACTGCTTTGCGACTCCCAGTCCTTACAACATGACTCAGACGGATCAGTACAACTTCTTCACTGGGTAGAAAAGTCGGGATAAAACCCAATCTTAAAGTTGACATCTAACAAACAAACAAAAAAAAGCATCAAAAGTATTTTTGCTCTTCACCAGCTGCCAGGTGTCGACAAGGACAATTATAACAAGCAACGGCCTTTCCAACGTGGCACGGTTCAACTTTGAGGCCTTCCGCTTTGTTCAGCACAGAAACCAGGAGAAGTCCACCATCTACCTGCACTGCATCCTGAGACTGTGTGAGCCCACCAAATGTCAAGAGCTGCTGAATGTAAGTCGACTAAAGCAACAAAACTTTTTAACTACAAAGATCTGAAAGCAGTAGTACACGGAAAAGAATGGAAGGTAAATAGGTTGGTTAAAGGCAGGCAAGGCTGCCTTGCCGCCTTTGCTAACAGTACTCTGTAAAGAAATTGTAGACAATGCTGTGAAATGATACAATAATATTTCAAAATGCATAAGAATTATTTGCTAAGTTTGTCCAAAGTGAATCTCTGTTTATGAGTGCTGCTTTATTTCATGTAATCTTTACCACATTAACCAATTAAGAGAGAGGTAGAATGTTTAGAAGGAAATGGTGCAAAAAGTAGAAAAAGTTTTTAACTGCATTCATGTTCCTTTAACTTTTCACATTATAAATGCAAATTAATTTAATTGCAATTTATTATGACAATGTAGTGCACCTATTGCTTATGAGTTGTTCAGTCACATAAAATCCCAATGTAACACTTTAAAGTTTGTGGTTGTACCTCAAAAAAATGGGAAACATTCAACGGGGGTGGAAACTGTAACAGTATATAAATAATTAAATGATGGGTGAAACCTTTACCTGCATTTTGTCAGGCTTGTAATGCTAGAAGAAAAAGATCTCTGACTCCTTTCGGAGAAGAAAGCAGCAACTCTGCCACCGTCTCAGTTGGACCTCTCTACACCGCCGCAACAGGTCTATGAAATATAAATGCCCTTTTCTTACTATTCCTTCAGCATTAAGGTAAATTCTGTACCTGATCATTTCTTTAATTTTGCCCCACCAAAGATGTGCCTGTGACTGCTGGCTCTAGTAAGTATTTTTAAATTGTAATAATCTTACATTACATGTCCATTAATGTATGTCAACACTCTGAACAAACTGAAATGTTGTTTACTGTGTTTAGCAGGCGACACTGTAGCATCAGGAAGTGCTGGTGTGGATGCAAGCAGCCTGGTGGTGTGGCTCATGTTAGGGTCGGTTGTTGCTGCCCTGGTTCCTGACACGGCGACTGGTTTGTCTTGAAAAAGTCATCCTTTTGGCTGGAGGACTAACGTGGAAACATCAAATTTGACCAACTGATCAAACAGCATCTACAAATTATCACTACTCTATACCTTTTAATCAGATTGTATCTTCAGGTTTATGTTAAAATGTTTTTTTTGTGTGTGTCTTAACCGCAAGTGAGCAGATAGTCCAATCAAATGTTGTGGGATCTTATGTAACTTTTTCTATTTGCACTCTTGCATTGCTATTGTCTTTAATGATTACGAAGGAATAGAAAAGCTGAACTGTGAAAAATAAATCTCAAGATTTTAACCCGCATGATCATTTCCTTTCACATGCTTGTAAAATCTCTACTGCATTGTTGTACAATAGAATCTTGCACAAAACAAAAGGACTTTTATTCAAATATAGATTATCTTTCTTTAATAAACATATGTGAAAAACAAATGTTTATTTGTTTATCTTGGTTCTGCACTCTTGAATCTCATAAACTATGGAAGCTTATGATATGAACATGGCTCACAACCCAGAGCGTCATTCTGTCAGGAGCGAAAGAAGTGATTACAACAAAAAGTTAGAAAGGCAGACAGAAACTGATTTAGAAATTTCACACAAAATTGTTTAATGGATTTTTATTTAAATATAGATAACCTTTCATAAATAAAACTCAAAACAACAGTATCATCGTGGTTCTGAACTCAGACAGAACACGTTTGACAGGCAACAACTATGTTTACACGCCACTGAAAAAGACGATATTTACTCACATACAAAATATCATCTAATTTTCTTCAATCATTTAGACATATTTACAACCACCTTTCCACTCTGGCAAAGAGACAAACAAACAAGCAGGAATTCTGGGAGGGAAAACTGATCAGAGCGGGTCACTTCAGATGTTTGTTTGTCTAAGTGCGTAGAGCAAAATACACATGCCCTGGATTAAATAACTGAATTGAACTGGAATGTTTATTTTGTAATTTTCCTTTTGACATGGCAAACCTTCCTGCCACACATCGTGTCCACTTCCAACATTTTCTTTCAACTCTCTTGCACATAGTGGTTGAAAAGGCTTATTTAAATATGGATAATCTTTCTAAAATAAGGATGAATCAAGTAATTTTAGTTCTGCTCTCTCAAATTACTGAAAAGACAAACAGCAAATAAAACAAAACACATGCTTTTACACTTATACAACAAAATACTTTACAAAGGCAGCAACTTATAAAAAAGGAGATACTTTCTCTATCTTTTGCTTATTGATAAAAAAAGAGTCATCTGAACATTTTCTATTTGGTCATATTTACAAGAAGTTTTCCATACTTAGACAATGGCAAAACAAAGAAGATGGATGCTTAGATATTTTTTGTTAAGTGCGTGTTTTAGTTACTGCACAGAGTGCATAATGTCCTGGATCAGAGCAGATAGCCTAACTGAGAAGTCCTCCCGCAAAGATGCACCTTCCTGCATCGATGAAGAAAGAGGCTGAGACACGGTGGAGGCGCCTCCGGCCTCCTCCTCCACGGCAATAAACAGTCTCTCCACCCGGGCCTGCAGTGACTGACTCTGCAGAGCTGCGTTGTGGCAGAATTGCTCTAAACCATCTGCAACGTTAGTCTGAGGAGGATGAGCAGACTCCAGCAGAGCTGCCAGCTGCGCTCTAAAAACTCCCACCCGGCTCTGCACCTCTTCCCTCAGTGAACTCACTTCCTGCCCCAGCTTGGAGACCACTGCCTGCCAGACCTCTGAGCCAACTGTGTCCTCTTCAGCATCGCTTTTCTGCTTCAGGTGTTCAATCACACCACTTGCTGAGGTTTGGAAGTCACTGATGAGGCTGGATAGCTGGCCGCTGCTGAGCTCCAGGTTTTGACTAATCCACTGGAAAGCTTCTTGGTAGAAAGCAGGACTGGCCTCCACCTGAGCCGCCGTTTTCTCCAGGCCCTGCAGGTACAGCCTGAGCTGGCTGCACAGATCCTGGGTGTTGCTGCTCAAGGAGTCCTGTAGCTGCTGGGTGAGCGGACTCAAGCGCTCCTTCATGCTGTCCAGGATGGCGCTGAGTTGTGCTGGGGATGGAGACAACCTCTCCCGCAGCTCGGCCAGCTCCTGGCGCAGACGGACGCGCAGACGCTCTGACTCTAAGGTGAGTTTGTGCTGCATTTCCTCTGCAAGGGGATGCTTCAGGTCATCACTTTCAAGGGTGTAAAGACCACTGCTGTCTATGACGCTCTTGTAGATCCCACTAAGCACAGAAAGAGAAACAGTTCATGTAAATGTATCACTAAAGGAATGAATGAACAAGTCTAAACAAAATCCATCCTTTGAAATAATGTCAGCTAATTTGTCTAACTGAGATAAAATATACAAAAGTGAAAAAGAAATACCATCATCTCTTTTTGAAAAAGAGGAAGAAAAATGCTTATAAAACTCTAACTGTCTAACCCATCATAAATACACATCCTGGTATATAGTTTACATCATCTATAATTATTTATACATATTCCACTTTCGATCAAACATATCACAGTGCCTTAAGAAGTTATTGGTACCCCTTTAATTTATTTTAAATGTCTTTTATTAGGATCTTTTATTTGCCCAAATTAATTCAGTATCATAAGAGAAAAGAAAAGAAATTCATGTTTCAAATTTTCTAAATCTAAAAAAGTGTAATATTTCTGCACCCTAAATAATTTGGAAAGAAAATGGTACATCTGTTGACCATTGAAGACATTACCATGCTTTTAAATTGATAAGACAATAATCAATTCAACCAAGATACCCACGGTATCACTGGAGGAGCTGCAGAAATCTACTGCTTATGTGGAAGAATATATGTTTACTTCAAAGTCATTTGTAAGTGCCAAATATGTGAAAGAAATTGAACTCTTTTGCCAACATCCAAAATCTTTATGTTCCTGCAGAACAGTCACCCTGAATATACACCCAGAGTTTCAATGGAAGGACAAAGAAGAAAGAATATTCATTATTAGAATGGCCTGGTTAAAGTTCACACCAATGAAGCTGTTGGTGTCAAAAGTTCCAAAAAAACTGCAATTGCAGCAAAAGGTAGTTTTATGAGATATTGACTCAAGGGCACTGATCACAAATGCACATTGCCCATTGTTCAAAGGGTATAAATAATTTCACAAGACATTGGAGAATTTTTTTTTAGTTGTCTTCATCAATAGCTGCTTGTTCTGTTCGGTCAACTTACTGGGTGTCTTTTGAGAGGTCTGTCTTGTCAAACACGTGGTTAGCCTTTGAGTCAACCCAGGCTGCCTCCCTTGAGTCACTGTGCAGAGGATGGGCTGCAGACAAAAACAAATTTGTAAGCAAAACACAAAACAAAAACCATAACCAAAAAAAAGCAGAGATGTAAAATATGAAAAAAAAATACCTAAAGCTGTAGAGAGTGACAGGGTGACGATCATTAATTCCCAAATCATGTTTATCTCTCTGTAAAAGTGAAATAAGGTAAACTGATAAGAATAACAAAAGACAACAAACACATTTGGAAGCCATACTACTTGTTTTTCACATATCCCTTACTTAGAACAAGAGGAAGATCAGTGTACAACAGAGAAGCAGGTTCTTTATCCAAGGATCAGGGGTCTGTGGACTGACTTCTCTTCTGCTCTGACTTATAAAGGTCCTTGTTATCAAAGAGGCTGCCCAAACCCTGCCTATGTCAACAGTCAACACGTGGAGGGTCACAGTGATTATCAAACACAATATACACACTCCTACAAACACACTGTGTGAGGTCACAGTGATACTACCTACTGCTCAATCGTCATAAAACTTAATTTCAGAGAACTGTTGGCTAAACTCACTTTAGATTATCGTGAGCATTAGTGAGGATGAAGCACTTTTAAAATCACAGACGGTGATACAACTATTTTTAGTAAGACAGATACTGGGTTCCAATATTTGTACTTTATGATGATTGCACTGAACAGCAGCCAATAAGAGAACAGAGAACCAACTCAAAGAAAAGATTCAAATGTTACTCTTTATTTTTCCACTGGTGGAGGTTGAAGATGTAAAGCATTATGCTTTTTGTTTTATGGTTTTTAAGCCGAGCAGCAGTCTGTGTTTTCGAGCTTTGGACATGCTCTGAACAGTTCTCATCGTCATGTCTTGTGTTATCTGCTCACCAGAACAGAATTGGTGATCATGTTTGTCTCTTTCATTAAAAAGATGAATTATATTTATATTTCGGATCATTCACCCTGTTTATTTCTACGTGGTTTTGTCACAGGCGACTTGGAGATATGGGTGAAGGTTGAGTCCAGCTCAGTTAGATAAGCTGCAAGTCGTCACTGCGGGGTCAAAGTCCATGGCTATCATGATGAAATCCCCTATGTAGGTTATTCCAGGTATCCAAAGTCTCACATTTATTCCACTACAATAACAGTTTAAGACCTTGACTACTGAACATGAAAACAGGCCTGTTGACTGTTTTCTGCACCTCCGAGTTTGTTTTCGGCCAAGTCAAGATTTATCATCGAGATTTAGTCAGAAAAAAAAGACATGCACACAAATGTGGTACTCTGAATGCAAATGACAGTGCTTATAAGTAAAATGTTACATAATTACGTTATTTAACTCTTGTGTTCAAACGACCAGTCAGCTGACAGTGCTTCATATCATTAAGCAAAGCTTTTTTTTTGTGATTTTACTATGGAGCAAAGGGCAATCCTTTGACACTGATTATTGAACAAACATGAAGATATTAGGGTCAAAGGAACTACCAATTGAAGGTTTGCAATGATTAAACCAAACAGTCCATATCGGTAACCGATGGAATATGTCTTTGTTTGAATAGTTTTGATTACAGTGCATTTAAGGAGAACTAGTTCACTCACTCAAAGAGTGTTTCTCACAAAACGGGCATGTCGGCTATTAGCAACGACTACGGTGATCTTTACTTTACTTTGGAGTTATCTACAGACAAACTTAAGTTTCTGAAATGAGTCGTGGGTGAACAACACATTGCTCAGTTTGAATTGAACACATATGAACTCTTTTGAAACGTATGTAGAACAGAATAAACAGAGTCTCCTTCCTGGATGCAAACATTTGCCATCAACAAACAATTCACACATAGTAGTGTCTTCTGTTTTATCCAATAGAAAGTACTCTCTGACTACAGCCACTATGTTGTTTTGGAAAATGCTTTGAAAAAAAAGAGAATTGCCCCAATAAATAAACAGACCTGAATAAAACTAGGCTCAACTGAGGTCATGAATAGGTCTGAGCGGACCTTCTGGTAAAACAGTCATCAAGCAAAGGAAAGCAGTGTTCACTCACATAGAGCGCCAAATCAATAATCAGTGTCATGGTAGGATTGAAAAGAACAAATAGAGTAAGGTGATCCTTCAGCAACAGGCAGGTGCTCTTTCTTTCCACCTGCTGCTTTCCTCTGAGCAGTCGCTTTACTGTCACTGTCACCTAACCTCACTGGCCTTATAAATCATTCAGCTCCCCACTGAAAGCCACGCAGACTAACTAGCCTGGTGCATAATCATTTGTGGAGAACGTCGGAGTACAGAATTTTGTCAATGGACTACACTCACAGAGTATTACATCAGATTTTTTTCTTCAAAACATGGACCGTGGATGAATCACTTCAAGAGTTTGTGTGTAAAGCAGAGGAGTTAATGGGAAATGTTGGTCAGCAAGTCAGTATTTGAAAAAAAAACTATGCAAACATGGAGATGGATGTGGTTTGGCATTTTGCAGTGCTGCTGAGTGCAATGGCCCAAGAGAGAAACATCAGTCAACAAAACAAGGAAAATCTGCATTGCCAGCCAGGTAAGCTTTTCCAACGGATTTTTTTTTCTTATGACTGCAACATCAAAACGTAAGACAGATTGACATGTTTTTGCACATATTAGGTTTCTACTGTCCTCCAGCCAGCTTCAGTCCGGTCCCCTGTCCTAGAGGCACATATGGGCCAAATGCTGGAGCTGTGTCCCAAGAAAGCTGCCTAAAGTGTCCTCCACAACACTACTGCCCTCGACCAGGCCTGCTCTCCCCCCTGGCCTGTGGTCCTATGGCTGTGCAGCCTTTGTCTGGCCAGGATGTTTGTATTTGCTCAGGAAATGGACAGAGTTTTCAGGTGTTTCTTCCCATGTTTGTTGTTCAGGTGTTTTTACAGGGCATAAAGATCAGCACAGCAATTCCTACAGAGTGAAGAAGCATCTGCTCCAAGTGTGCTTATGGTTTCTTTTTCGTCTTGTTGCTCTTTCCTCACAAATACAGTGAAAGGAGTAGCTTCCTGACTGTCACTCAGAAATATTAGACGATAAACAATCTGTAGCTTCAAGCCAAGGGAGTTCCAGATAGTATTACTTTACAGAAGGATCTAGTTTCCCCATGTGGCTGCAGTTGCATAGGTGTTGACCTCTCTTCTCATCAGCTCAGGATCAAGGGAATGAGATTTGGCCCTGGTTGTCTGTGGGACAACACTTGTGTGTAGAAATATGGTTGCAAAACCTTAGAAATTGAGGACTTACTGTGTACTTAAAGTGGATCAGAGATTGTAAACATCTCTGTTAAATGTGAGTTTTCTGACGCAAGATAAAAACCTTTATAAATCCTTTTAAATCTTTCTTCTCCTTTATTATATTATTATTATATTTATGATATATAAATAAGCTTACACACTTGCAACCTTTGGCCAGAGATATGATAGAACAAATGAATTTTGTTGTACAGAGGTATAAATCAAGGGAAGAGTGCAAAAATCATTTCCACAGCAATATTTATAAACAACAATGTGAAAACAGCATTCAATAGAAAAAATACAAGACTACTGCGAGGTTAAAAAACTGAAACAAAAATAGAAAGAAAGATGGAAACTAGTCTACTGGGGCAGTCAAGAGCTGAGTCTATGGCAACACTGGAGAAGCAGAAAGAATTTCCTGCTGTGTTCTCAGTCTGACAATCTTCTACATTCCCCATGGAGACAAAACTTTGTGGAGCGTTACAGGTTTGAACATACAGCTCATGTGTTGCACGCAGTTTGTAGGCAAACGGTCAAATCGGGTACTCAGAGAGATTGGATAAATGCTTAGTTGATAGTAGCATCCCAGCAGCACCCCTAAGGAAGAGAAAAAGAGCAGAAACCATAAGTGAATAACCTGATAAATAACAGAAGTTGCTGTAGTTGAAAGTATTATGTTTTTGTCTTTGCATTAAATCTTTGTCTTTGTCATTTCAACCAATCACATGTCATGTCTTAGACCTTTTATTTCTCCTTTTATTTCCATAGAGAACTAATGGTCGTTGCTTCTGTACAATCGGATACCAGCCCAGCAGTGATGGAGAAATGTGTGTGCAACAGCTGTACAGCATCTGCAGAAATGGAAAGTCTCGCACACAATATGGGGACTGCTTGGACCAGCACCAGTGGTCTCTTCACTGCAAGGATAAGGTAAATGCTTGCACTTACGATATGGCCCTTCACATACACTAAGGAAAAACTAGGGGAAAGGTCTTTGGTTTATCTTGTTCACAATGATATGAGACAGGAAACTCATACAGAAGATATGCAACAACTATGACCTGTTTAAAGAACGTATCGAGTAAGCACACAGCCCACAATCACTGAGGGGAATGAGTACAACCTGGATGTCTTTGCCCTTTACCCCATGAACCTGACAAGCCTCCAAGCTTAATAAACCCAATTAATATTTAACCATAAACTGCTTCCTGTGACTTTTGCTCAGCAATGATTTCATAGTTGTGTTGATTCAGAGAAATTAATTAGAAAACGTACATGTCACAAGAGTTGCATTGGCTGTTTTTCTGCAGGTGTGCCAAACACCAGAGGACTACCGTGGTTATGACAGGGAGCTGGGTCTGTGTGTGTGCAGAGAGCCTCCTGGCAGAGCTGCATGTGGAGGCCTATGCAGGCAGAAGCCAGCTACACATCTGAAGCTCCAGTGCAGATATGATCAGGATATGGCTCTGACATGGAGCTATGAAAGTCAGGTGGACAATAGATTAACATCCGTACTGATAAAATGTACCAAAAGACTGAATATTATCTTATATTTTAAGTATTCAATGTTTTTTCCCCAATTGTTACACTCATATTCATGTCGTATTTCTATTGAATAAAACACAATAGACAATTAAGCCTGTTTTGATAATACATACAGGCATGTATTGTCATCTTCATTGTGAAACTGCAGCCTCATCTCTTGTGTAGCATTGACCTATTAATGGTAAAGATTGTCATTGTGTGCCTGCAGGTGTCAAGCGTCTCAGGCAGTGTGTTAGAAACGGTTTTTGAAAGGTGGGATGCCCAGGGGACTCTGCAGTGCCACAGCCATCACAAACCCTCACGTCCTGTCTACATTGTTCAGACAACAGGTGGAGACGCACTTTCAAACAATCACAGACACATACACAATAGGGTTTTTCTATCCAGCGGCTGATTTCTTTTGTGGTTCCCTGTCACACTCATGACCTCCTTTTTCTTCTTCATCTGTATCACGATTGCTAGAGGCAGGACTCTTTGGCCTCCTCAGCGGTCTCCCAGAGGAAATTCAGCAACTGTTTCCAGACCGCACACAGAGCTCAGCCGGTTTGTCACTGCTGCACACCAATCGAAATAACAATGAACGCACGGAAATGGTCAACACCTGCAAACTAAATTATTGCGTTATTGAGATTGTTGTTCTGCATGACTGATTTACAGACGAAAACTATGAAGTTTTAGATGAGATCAGCGGTGTGGAAAATATCAGTGATGCAAAAAGAGAACCTCATTTCAGACAGTGGAACAAAGACCTGAGTGATGTTGCAGATCACAGCGTGTTGAGTATAACTGGAGTCCTCAATCCGACAACATGTCTCCAACTGGGGGATGTTTTACTGTTCACCGTCAGCACACGACATTACCCGCTCTATGACATGTAAGTCACATGGTGAATTCTTCCAGGTTTGAGTATTTTACTACTTTTGTTTTGACATTTTTGTTCATCATCTCTGCACTTGTTTCAGTGACAATCTCTACAACACAAACAGTGATTTTGACTGGGGTGCGCTCAGGCTGCTGGAAGAGGAGCTGACCCTTTCCTGGACTCCTCCTACCTTATTTTCGCTGGTCTTTAGCCACCCGGGGGTTTACGTCTTCACACTTAGCAGCAATCAGCATAAGCATATGGTAAATTTCAATTAAAAAATCAAAGCTACTTTGTTACATCGTAATTTTATTTTTTAAAAAGTTATTATAAAAACATATAATTTCAATAGCTGATGTATTATTTTTTGCTGTTTTGACTCTATTTTTTTAAATCTCGTTTATGTTTGCATTGAATTGTCTAAGGATGTTATGATCAATACTAAGAACAACACATAAAAAAAGTTAGCAGATGGCTAATGCAATTTGTGACATAAGCTATAAATGGTAAAGTGTCACTAACTACGGATGCCAATGCCTTTCAGTATGTTCGAGTGATGCCTGCAGGGGGCCAGTGTTATGAGCCTGGACCCTTCTTCCCAACCATTCCTCGACATCTGACCCAAATGGGAATCAGCAGAAGACGTGATCTGTTGCTTCGACCTGATTGGCTGGTCGCCGGCGGACTGTTGTTAGGAGCTGTGGTCGTTCTCTGCTTATGTGTTGCATTGCTGGTTCGTCTTTTTAGGCACACAAGCATTTTAGATGTTCACTAATCTTATAAAGTAACTTTAAAACATTTGTGTTTTTTGTGTATGTAGATTATGTTCCAGGAATATGGGTGGCCGGAAAAGAAGCCAATCACAACGAGGTATCGTTCGTTGCAGCTGGCCTATCAAATGGATGACTATGCATCAAAAGGCTCAAGAGTTTTCACAATTAGGAAGACCCATCGGAATCAACAAGCTAGGCTAATGAAGGACTCCATTAAGCCAGGTGGAATACTCCGATTATTTACGCATTCATTAGAAGCCTTGGAGATAATTTGTTTCCCAACTTACATTCAAATGTGATAGGCAACTTTAGACAAATGCACCTGCAACGTGCACTGACCTCACGTTCTGTCCAAACACTGGGCCTTTGAAGACCCCAGTGACTTCTTACGCAACACTGACACTGACCTTTGGGTGGTGCGCCCATCCGACCAGTTACTGTTAAAAAGACTGACGTCACGAAGCTGATGGCACGTGTACGGTGACCAACAGCAAAAAGGAAAACAAGCATCTTATCAATGGGGCCCTTTCTTCAGTTTACTATTAGCTTTTGATGTCATTACTACGAAGAACCAAGCAGAACTTTACATCGGAGTAGATGTTCCAAAACACACACACACATGAACAACAGCTTTTAATGAACTTTTAATGCAGCTTATTACAAGGGCCCTTGTAAAAGTATTTGCATACCTTAAATTTGTCCATGTTATTTAACACACCAGCCACAAACTTACACAAACTCAATGAAATAGATCAACAAATGATTATGACAAATTGTGAACTAGGAACATACACTGGTGGTAATGGAAGGGTGACATTTACAGCTAGCTATAAAAAGAAAGAATTGATGGTATGATTCAGCTTGAGCTATTTCTGAAAGAAGGGGAGAAAAATAAATATCTCCCAGTGTCCAAAGTTGGTAAAGACCTACATCAAAATTCTCTCAGATGTAAATGTGACAAAAGGTAGTTCAATAAAGTTGTGATCTGAGGGGTTAAATACAGGAATTAAGAATTCCACGCATTTCTCCAAATATGTAGTACTTTGTGATTTTCTATTTTTCACATCCACTCACAATAAAATAGGTTGAAATACCCTGAAACACTATATTACAGTATATTGTTGCAATGTCACGAAAACCTTAATTAATATAAATACTTTTCCTGAAAGTATTTGCTTTTGTAGTACATGTACTACAAAAATAATTTTCTGATGTGATCTGAAATACATTTATTCAAGTTTTTATCCCTATTTCTCCCCGTTTTGTACTGTCTTTGTGAAAAGCAGCCTGCCCGGATGTTTTGGATGAGTTTTGGGATTATGAGCACCAGGTGGATTTGGAGGCTTTCAGCAGCAACACTTTCTACAGCCTCCTGCTTAAACAAAGCCTGTCTGTCACTACCAGGCTGGGGCAGCTCACAACGGAGGTAGAAACTTCCGGATTATTCGCCAAGTAAACTGGCAACAAGGGAACTGACACTGATTCCCTCTTTTATCCTTCACACACTGTCGCTTCAGTGAAGCAGAACTGTTCAGGAACAAGAAATCCATTTGGGGCTTTGTCTCTTATTAATTTGCCAATTTATGTATTAAATATATTTCTTTTTGTAACCAGGAATATTGTTGGTGCTTTTTTTTGTCTTGGAGTTTGATGTGAGAAAAACCTTTACAAAGTAAATTTTCAGTAATTTCTTGTGGAATTAATTTAATTAACTATTTTTTTTTAGCTTAGCCCTGAGGCTGGAGTCTTCTCATAAAAAATTAAAGAACATTCTAATGAAGCCCATCTTTACATTCACTTCTTGACCTCTAATTTGATTTTATAAAAGCCATGAAAGATTGGGCACAGCTTCTCTTTCACTATCTCCTGTCCCTCCTCATATTTCAGAGATCATTCAGGTTCATTTAAACAGGCTTAATATCACTTACGAAAATCTCTGTTTTCTTATGTGCACTACTCTTTGTCCTGTGTCCTTCCTATTTAATTGGTTGGATGCAGCTTAGAGAACAGATTAGTGTTACAGCCCCGAAGAAGTGTAGCGATAAAGATGTAAGAAGAGACGATGCTGCATAAATGCTTATGTCTCTTGAGGATTGGAGATGTTTGCTAAGGCTGCATGATTGTAGGCTCAGATTACAACAGTTTTATGATGATTTTGTTCCTAATGTGTTTTTGTGTTTGTCCAGGTAAAAGAGATGTATCAGGGAGTCCTTGGGAAACTACAACTACTCCACCCAGGCATGATTGCCAAGGAGAGGGTGGGGGAAGGTTACGAGAGGATGAGAAAAGAGATGGAGAAAGAAGTGGGGCGACGGAGGGCTTTGGCCTCCCAGCTGCGAACTTTGCTTGACAATCAACTTGAGGTACTATACAAGTCTCATTATGCAGTGCTCTTACATTCTGATCTTTTCCACATATTCTCGTGTTAGGATTATAAATTTCAATATGTTTTAGTGGGATTATAATTGTGAGGAAATATAATTAATGTACCGTGTTTGCTGCAGCGCCTCCAGATTTAATATGCACCTCTGAGCTGCAATATTTGCTACTACTTTAGTATTTGAGGTTAAAACCTCTGACAGTTTGGCACATTTAGACTACAATAAAATTGGTCTTTTGATCTCAGTTTGGATGGAGACCATCTGTAAATACCAACGTTAAATCTTGCTGTAGGTCCTCAAATGTATTTCGATCTGGATGTTGACTGGGCCATCTACACAATGAGTGTATCTAAAACAGTCCATTGTAACTCTGGCTTTATGTTTGGATTCCATATTTAATTTTTCACCAGACATATTGTAGTGTCATCTGACCAGAACGCCATCTTCCACCTGTTTGATTTGACCCGGCATGGTTTTTGACCAACTGCAAAAGTGATTTGTTATGAATTTATTAATTTTTTGGGGGGGCAGCGAGGAGTCAGACTAAATTGGGCTCCATTTGGTTTTTGACTGTTAAAAGATTCACCCTTTACCACTGTTTTTCCCCATCACATAAAATCTCCAAAAATATCTTGAAGATTTTAGCTGTAGAACTGAAACTGAACATCAACAAGTATGAATACATTTTTAAGGCAAAGTAAAATCATAAATAAAGGTTTGTCAGATTGATAAATCTAACTAAACATGCTTGTTCCTTGAATTTTGTGGTGCTTTTCTGCCAAGGTAATTAAACTGAAATAATCAAGAACAAGGTGTTTAATAATACATCCTCTGACAGTTTAACAGGCAGCAAAGAAATGCCAAACACTGTAAATCTTAGAAACAAACAACTAAAATGATCAACCTACCCAAAAGGATAACTGAAATAGATGTAACTGGTTCCTTCTAGGTTTTGAGACAAGATCAGCAGGCCAAGCAGCGGGTCTACAGTGTATTCACCACTCGATGCAGAGAGTGCACCAGACTGCTGTCCAAGATTTCCAACAACAATCAGGCCTCTTGTGAGCTTCACCAGCAAATGTAAAAGATTTGTCAAGTATTATTCCAAAGAGTCAAATGGATCAAAGAGATCTGAAATAAATACTATGAACTTTTAAATATGTTTTCCACCAATGTTAAGTTTGACCCAAAAGCTGACGTGCCTTGTGGATGAAATGGGGGAGCTGGTGGCAGCAGAGTGCCACCGTCAGGGAGCGTGGGGGCTGTTGGGTGAAGGTACCGGGGCCAAGCTGCTCTGTCCCGACACGGGAACCGTCCTGACCAAAGACGACATCTTTGGTGAGTCAATAAGCCCTGAAAAAGAAGAAAAAAAAATCTTCAGTAGTTTCTGTGTAGTACTACGATACAATGAAGGACTTCTTGAATGTTGGCGAAACAGCACCATCTACTGCTAAAAACTTGTGCTGCAACAAAGAAAACAAAACTTAAAAAAATGAATAAAAAATTGCAAAAACATATAGCCTCTATCAAGAAGGAAAATTATTTCAATAAATCCCTTTTTTATTCTAAAATACTTTTTTACAAGTTAGATTTGTTAATTGGTAGTATTATCAGGATTTTTAGATAAAGATTTAAAAAATGTCCAACCTCTGCCTCCTCTCAGGTCCTGACGGGTCTCTGCGTGTCCCTGCTGCAGTTCATTGTGATCCAGTCACCGGGCTCATAAAGCCAAACTCTCAAAGCCACATGTTGCTGAGCAGCGGTCACACCATGGCAGTGCCACCTGATTATTTCATTCACCCACAGACTGGCAGAGTTTTACCCATCGTTGGCAACATGGCCTATGATCCTGTCAGTTCTACATTAGTGTTTACTACGGACCTCTGTACAGGTAACACTGCCGATTCTATCCTACCGCACATATAGTGATGAAATAAAATGCCATGTGTAAGACAGAGAGAATACTAAATAGAATAGAAATATAGAGGTAATTCAGGTGTCACAGCAGCAAGTTAAGGTAAGTGGGACATGCATACTCACACAAAGGTAAAAATCACAAAAATAAGAATAATGGACGGTAAGGTAAGCAAACATTTACAATAAAAATGATGCTGTACAGGTATTCAAAGAAATTGCATACTCAAACTGAAAGTAATGTGCAACTGAGTAGATTAGTCTTTAGAGAAGGAAAATGTACAAAATGTGCATCAATAAATGTGCACATATAAAACGACAGACTATTTACAAGCTGAGCAAACAGGGATGTGTCAGTTACAGCAAAGCTGTAAGGGCTTAATGAGTTTGTTTGGAGCAGATATGGCTATACAGTAAAGTCTTACAGTTGCAAAGAGGAAGGATCTACTGCTGGTAATAAAAATAAACTCAACAACAATTATGCATCCTAAAGGTACATAAAAATCCTTTATATTGAGGTGTTTTATAATGAAACAATTACATACAAATGCAAAACGATGAAATAATTTAAAATATATGACATGTAGTGAAGTAAACTGGTTACCAGGTGTTTCTTTCCAATGCCTGACAATAAATCAGACCAAATTTTCCTGTTTTGGGTCAGAAAAGAATTACCTCAATGATTTTAGCTTACTAAATACGTAAATAACTATGTTGATAGATAGCTAAGTAACTCTTTTATTTTTTAGATTTTGAAGTTAAAATACAATGTGAATGGTTCAGTATTTGGTAGAATTGCCTTTTAAACCGTATGACTTGGGTCAAATCTTCTGGGTGTTCTTCCACAAGCTTCACCCAATAGTTTGCTGGAAACTTTTCAACATTTTCAGCCCTGCCCACTCATTTTCTATGAGACTCAGATCAGTGTTTTTGAAGACAACTCCAGAACATTGACTTTGTTGTTCTTAAACCACTTTTTAACACATTGACTATTAGGAAAACCCAACTCTACCCAAGTTTCTTCAGCCAAGATTTAACCTCTTGGCTAAAGATTTGAAATGTTGCTTCAATATATACATGAAATGTTCTTTCCCCATGATGCTATCTATTTTGTGAAGTGTACCAGTCTCTTTTGCAGCAACATCTGGGATGGCTTTCTCAGGCTTTCTCTGTGATGGTCACTATGATCACATACTTCAATTTCAATTTCATTAAAGCCCAGGACATGCCTCTAACAAATAGGTGTTTTGTCCTTCAGTGCCTTTGCGAGCTGGAGTCTGGCTTTTTTCTAAGTAATTTGGAGTAATTGCCTGTTTTTTAGCAATTTTAGCCCATGTACACGGCCCATTTTACTGGCGATAATGACGCTCTCTTACCACCTTCAGCCAGCATCTTCAGAAGTTCTTGTGCTTTTTTTTGGAGGTTGATACACACATTGCACACCATCATATATTCATCTCTGTGTGAGGATTTGAGTTTTTCTGTGTGTTTATTTAGATTCCTGTGTTCTGTGGAGTCTCTGTGTTGTCCCATCTACCACTTGATTAGTTACACCTGCTCCTTGTTTCCTCTGATTGTCTCCCTGTGTATTTAAACCCACCTGTGTTCCTTGTACTTTGGCGGGTACTTCTCTAGCTGGCTTGTTTGTTGTTGTTGTTGTCTTTTGCTCTACCAGTTGTGAACTATTAGCCTTCTGCTCATTCTGTGCTGCCTGGACTTTGGATTTTGTATCTCTGACTTCATCATTAAAATCATAATTTTCTTCATTTCAACCTGAGTCTGCCTCATCTGCCTCACCACCTTCACCGCAAATCATGACACTCTGGGACACAAAATTGTCTTCTTTAGTGGTGGGGTGGCTGGACATTTCCATTAATGTTAATACTTGTGAAATGAAATGAATGTGAAATTGAATCCTTCAGGAGATACATAATTAATAGAGTCCATTTGAGTGTCTGTCTACAATATAAATACTGCTGTTCTATGAATGTTTAGAGGTTTTTAGAGATAGAGAACAGACTGCAGAAAGATCAAGGAACATAGCAGGCAGGTCAGGGATAACATTAATGGAGAAGTTTTGGAAGGATTTAGGTAAAACATGCTCCCTACAAACACATTACGAGGGATTTCACAACTTAATGCCATCAGCTGCCCACTATCGCCACCTGCTTGTTCAGTAGCAGGGATTGCTGCAAGGTCACTTACGCAGTGAGTTAGTTTTTACCAGTTGGCATAATAATCTGGATGTGACAGTATTGTGAGCTAGGATTGAATTGGAATGTATGTCATTAACTTATAATTTGTTCATGTTATTGGAATGATTTGGCTTTATGTTTCTGTAAATATACAATAGGTTTTTTTGTATGTAATAGTGCCTTGAGATGATGTTTGTGTATTAGCTTTATATAAATGCAATAAACTGAACTGACATTACTCCTGGAACAGTGGCAAAAAGTAATTAAGACAGTCATTAAATCAAGGCATTACTTAAAAATTATAATCACATATGCTCCCTTTATCCAGTGTGCATAAGCTCAAGCTTTATTGCAAAGAACAAGGGATAAAAAATTCAGTATACAGATGTGCAAAATAGAAAAAGGCTAATTGTAAAATAATTAACTGTGATTCTAAAAAGTTTTGACTGCTGGGAGTAAATACAGAGGTATGGCAAATTTTTCTGACTTTTACTCATTAAACAATTTGAAACCATTTCCCATTTTCCTTTCAGTTCACCAGTTGAATAAACTGTCTTCCTCGATTGTAATGTGAAAAAAATATCTTGTGTGCTTTTCATTGCATCAGGTGATATCAGAAAGTTGGACGGTCCTCCCCTTCCATTTCTTCCTTTTCCCACCTCCTGCCCCTCAGAGCTGCCCCTGCCTTGCATTCGTCTCAAAGGCCTGAAACCAGGTCATAGGTTAAAATTAGGCATGCCCGTGGCAGATCCAGACACAGGCATTCCCGTACCCACCCTGGCAGTAACTATCCACCCACAGACTGGATTAGTTTACCCGCTGGGAAGGCTGCATACCTGCCCACTCTCCCGCCTGCTTCAGCCAATACAAATTGGCTATCCCATGCTGGACTCCAGGACAGGGAACATTGTGCTCACTGTTGGGGTCCATTTAGATCTGGTAACAGGTGAGTGTTGCTAGATGTCTGTTAATACATAAATTACAGATCTTTTGTCATTTGGACTTACTCTGCTTGTCCTGTAGGAGATGTACAACCAGTAGGTGGAGCGCTACTCGGTGAGGTCTTCACTGAACCTCTGAGTGGGCAGATGGTGAGAGTAGGAGGAGTCACCATCAGGGCCGGACAGCTGGTGCCTCATGCAGGAGGATATCAAGCATTATTAGACAACAAGGTACTTGATTAACTCCAACTCCAGTAAAAATATGACTTGATGTTCAACACTTGTCACGATACCAGCACAGGAAACTACCAAGCTGTGAGGAAAGTGTCTAGTTTTCCCTTCTCATTTCCTGGTGAGCTATGTTTTATGAAACGTGTGATAAATAATACAACCACAGACTTTGAGAGTAAACCAGCGACGTTAAAACTGTAAATTTGCAAAGTTGCTTTGTAATAAATTACCTGAGTGACAGAGATGTTTATTTGGTTCAGGTTCTGGCTGAGATGCTTAAAACACTGGACCTCCTGAAACCGCTAACTGATAACTGGGGTTCAGACCCGACTCTACAAAATATGCAGAGCCATCCAGGCAACGAGAACATAAGCGGTCGACTGGTTGATCTTCTAGCTGCAAGCAAGGAGCTTGAGCAGGCCTGGGAAAGGAGTCTGCACTGTGGGCTGCAGCTGTGGACCAGGTTTGAGATGCTGCTGGACTGGACTCTGCATCTGCAGCAGGATGGTGGGACACTGGGTAAGGAATCCTCAGGAAAAAACACCCATCTGGGACAGTCTGATAGAAGTGAGGCTGCCACTTTGGCCTATGAAAAGCTTGAAAAACTCTTTGAAGCTGTCTCAGTGAAAGTGGAACACTCAACTTATCCACCATATTTGTTTTGAAACTGAGACAGAGCCGGCCAATGAGCAGTGAGCACACATGTGCAGACAAAAGGGTCTTTATTTTTTTAAGTCTGACATTTAAGAAAGTCAGAAGCCTAAGAGGAACACACATTTCCTAACCCAAAGTCTTTTCACTTGACCTTTACATATCACAGACAGCTACCCTTTATAGAACTAAGCATGTGACCAGTTTCTCTTATAAGCCTAAATTTAACCTTTACACTATTATTTTTTATTTTAATGGAGAAATGACTAGAAATACCACGTAGAACAAAAAACATCTTTACTTATTTTGTGCTAGATCTGCTTTGTAAGGTTGATGTAAAGTTCTATAATGCCATTAGCAAGCGTCTGAGGCTAAGAAAACAACAATGTCTGATTGTACTGGTAGTCTTTCTTTTTAGTAAGAATCTTGTTCTGTCTTATGTTACCTGATTTTATATGATCTTTATTTTTAATTAAGTTTATTTAATTTACTCATTTTTGGGGTATGAATCAGGCGAAATGCCTCTGCCAGCTTCAGATATGTGTCTGCCAGCTCTCTTGGGGATGGAGTATCTTGACCCTATGGGATCTGGTCTGAGTGTCCCTGTGCTTGGGTGCCAGAGGGATCCTGTCTCTGGGAATGCAATTCCTCTGGCAGGAACCATGGAGGACCCAAAAGGAAAAGGCATGTTGATAATAACAAGAACCTGCAATTCTTCATTTTATTCATTTTAGAATAATGCAAGATATTTGTATCAGTGAATCAAGCATGTGCTTGCACCTGACAGGCTTGGTGGCGATCCGTTATGGAGCTCAGGCTGTGGATCCAGTGACTGGGCTGTTGGCCCCAGTAGTTGGAGCAAGGCTGGATGTGCCCAGCAAAAACATTGTGCCTGTGACATCTTCATTCTGGCTGATGATGACAGAGCAAACTGATGGTGTACAAGTATGTGCACAAATCCCTAAATCAAAAGTTACAATGTAGTAAATGAAGACACATGGATGATATTTCATGTAGGAATAAGGCAGATAACTGAGCTGGATCTTGCTCAGTTTATTATTTTTTTTCTGTTCTGTGTCAGGTGGAGGCGCTGCAGAGAGAAATGTGTGTGAGAAACTCTTACTGGCAGCAGCAGAGGCAGCGTGAGGAAGACATCCTCATCGATCTGGACTCAGCTTTATGCCAGCATCTCTCCAGTGTCACAGATGCAAATTCTCATCAGGTCAGCAGGGAGAGTTTTTATGCTGTTTTTAAAGAAGAGCTTTGTGCGTTCATAGAGGAAGCAATTCAAGACTTTTCAAGCTTTTGAATGTGTAGAAATAAAAACAGATGAAATATTTTTTTTAACTGCATCTTTGCTCTTTGAGCTTTGCAAGAGGGGGTGTGTGTGTGTGTGTGCGTGTGTGTGTCTGTATGCTTTATTCGAGCTTGAATGAATAGTTTGTATATTCCTGTAGGTGCAGTGGTCAGGGAAGCAGCTGAAAGAGGCAGCTGTCGAGCTGCAGGATACTGCACAAACTGAGGTCCAGAGAAGAGCAGCTCAGCACTCATTCTTGGCTCTGGTCCTGCCCACACATGTCTTACTTATCCTTACGTGCGGTAATATCACTTCCAAGATGCCGGATTAAGCATAATGCCACTTTGCAGTGTTTTATTTGCATTGCAGCACAATAAGGTATGAATATTCATGGCTGATTGTAGGCGATGAAGAAGAATGGGACCAGCAGTGTGGTTGGCACTCAGCCCTTATGTCTGGCCTTGATAAGCTGGATGTGTGCATGGATCAGCTGCAACAAGACAATGAGAAATGGACGTCCCAGCCAGGAGACTGGTCTACAAACCTCCATGCGATGGTAAGAACAATTGTTTCTAGGCTTATTTCTGACATCACGGCGGGGGCTTTTTTTTTGGCCTGAAATAGTCATTTTAAAAAATGCTTCAGCAAGTCTAGGTTTGTTCTCAACAATAGCACTTTTGACCATAAGATAGTAACAGTATAAAATCATTGGGTTTTCAGGACAGAGAGCTCAGGCACAGAGAATTGAGGGAGCAGTGTTGTTCCACACAGACAGCGGTGGATTCTGCTCTCACGTCACTCCATTTTGTCAGACATGTTTCTCGGCTGCGTGCCAACACAGCCCAGGTGAAAACACAGAAGAGCTTATAAGATTTACAAGACATGTTATCTACAAATGGATATATGGTTTTAAAAAGCTACATATTGTATGTAACACATTACATACAGAGATGGATTAATTGCATCTCTGTAGATACAATTAATCATCACTGAGGTGCAACTTCAATTGTTAACTCTTGTAACGTTCCCATTTTCTGTGTGGCTGTTTAGGCAGTACTTTGTGGACAGTTTTGGTTCAAAGACTATGGCCTGGTCCAATGTAGTGAATATAAGCCAAACATCACCATGATGGCTCTGCTCCAACAGAGGGTTGTTCCTCTGCTTGAAAGATTGAGTGTGATCCTGGAAGAAAAACCTTCAACAGACCTGTTCTCCAACATGTGCAACCAGCAAATCTCCGGTAGAGGAGCATTAACCAACTGCATCATCACATATCTCACATTAAAAACACCAGTGCTGGTCTTTACTCGTGGAATTACTGAGGACAAAGAAAAGGTTTACAGGTTGTTTACTGTGAAAGTCTGTTTTCTGGCATGTCTTAGGCTTGTCAAGAAAGCAGGAGTTTTGCTTGGAGATTCCGTCCAGAGTGTGGACAACCTCTGTTCCAGTGGTGAAAGGTACAGTATGTTCTTTGTTAGATATAGTTAGGCTCGAACCTATTCATGCTCGTTGCAGGTTGATTTTCATTCAACCAAGAGGTTTGTTTGCGATTAAAAAGGAAACGGGCCTTTCTAAAAGAATAAAACTATGTAAAATAGTATAAATACATGACAAATAAACAATTTACAAGACAATTTGTGGAACTATGTACAGTATCTATGTGGGCAATCTGGAATTGTTAGGTGTTCATCAGAGAGACGGCCTGGGGCGAAGAAACAACCTCATTGATGGGTGTTTTTCTAATCAGCGCTCTGTTGTGCTGACCTGAGTCTAAACAATGTGGATCCAGGATGTGTGGGGTCAGCTGAGATTTTTGCTCCCATTTTTCGGACCCTAGATCTGTTCAAGTCCCTGTTTGCTGGAAGGTCAACCTTATGATTCGCTCTGTAGACCTGACCGTGGCCCTGAGAACAGGTTCAGTATTTTTTGAGAACTTGAATGCACTCAGTCTGTCAAACCTCATGTGTAGCACAGGAGCCCATGTGAAATTAACTTTCACGTCAATTAATTTTGCTCTCTAAATGTTGGAGTCTGCTGCATAACAATGCCCTATCAGCTGGCTAAAAGAATGCTCAAACCGTTTCACATCGTTGAGAATGTAATTCAGACTGAGGTTGTGTGCTGAGGTTGCACAGCTCCGCGGTTTCCTCAGAGCAGATCAGAGGACGGATCTGATATAAGGAAGTGGAAAAATTCGGTTACATCAGTTTGTTTTGTAAACAGATCTCAGCAACTTCCAGTTAGCTTTATTATCACTCTCTTCCCTGAATTTACCGGACATCCAGGTGTTTCAGTGATGTCAGTCTTTGCCCTTATGCAGGCCAGAAGGTTACACTGATAAAAAAAAAATCCTTTCCTCATTTAACCAAAAGAAAGACATTGAAAGTCCCAACTTTTGAACATTTAGACATCAGTAAAAACCCACATTTGGACACTTTCATCTGTATTATTCGTGAGTACAGTTTTAAATAGAGTACACAGAATTCTGTACAAGTATTTCCCCCCCAAATTAAGCATTTTTTTTTCTGTTTTGCAGACTTTTTAAAAATTATTCTATTTGCCTTTTGAATATGTTTTCTTCTTGTTACTCCTCTCTTACTAAACCCTGTCACATTACTGCGTGTGAATCTATCACTTGAGGGTTGTTGGAAGACATTATGCCATAAGACATAAATTATTTAAAACTGGAGATGGTTAGAGTATCCAAAAACTGTATTCAAGTAGGACATCACCACGTCAACAAAAGTTAAAAAGTAGCTGTCCAAGAAATTACTCAATTAAGAAAAAAAACGTATTTCATAAAAAGACTGATCAAGTATTGAATAACTAGACAGAACATCAGATGTAACATTTAAAGGTAATACAATCAGACACAAATATAAGTAAATAATGTGTAGATGTTAGAACATGGCAAACTACTTTCAGTGACAATACGTAGTGTTCACTATACCACTTTTCTATCTAAATGGCCCAATTTGCCCTGCCGATAGAAAATAACATTCAAACAAAGTTTGTGAACGATAAAGAAATCTCAGTGTTAACATTTAAAAGTAATACTAACACACAAACATTAGGTGTGATTCTTGATGGACTAAAGTCCAGGTTTCACCCTGCCTCTCGGTCATCACGCTCATTGGAGATAGGCACCAAACACCCTGAATTCAACATTCATGTCTCTTATTTGCAGTGAATCCCTTAAATTGATTCCTCACTTGTTTAAAGCAGAGTAAATGTCTCCCTTATGTGTCAAAAGGGAACTCAACCCAGTATCTGAGAGAACCTGTAAATGTTGCTGAAACCCAGGACGGCATTCTCCGGACCTGCTCACAAGGACAGACTGCATCGTCTGGTGTTCACTCGCAGGGTGAGATTTAACAACCGCCCTCATCTAACTCTCCTGTGGGAAATGCTGTGCACTCTGTAGTAGTTCTTTCTGTAAATGGTAGATGTACGTGGTTCTTATAACGTGGTGAAGCAAAATGTGGTTAGATGCTGTTCAGTCTGTTCCAGAAAGCGGTAGCATACAAAAAACTCAGAATTCAAGCTGTACAGTGAACAATGGTTAGAAGTAGCATGAAACCTTCCTCTCTTTAAGTTTTAGTTGCCAAAACAGAAGTGTATTGTGTATTCGTGCCTTTCTCATGATTGAAGGTTAATGTGAGTTGTTCATCGACGACTGACGGAGGACGGGGGGTCGAGGCGCTGAGTAAAAATTCTGAGTGAACCAGGAAACACAGAACAGACGACAATCAATGACAGAACATGAGCAAAGACTAAAATAACCAGAATTGCAAACTAACACAGAAACACAAAGCCCAAAGGGATGGAAAGAAACTCCAAAAGCGACAGGTTTTAACAGCATCAAGCTAATCTAAATCAAAATTCATATAAGATGTGACAAAAATGATTTTCACTTCTCAGAATATAACACTTTAATACTTATGGTAAATAAGTTACTTAAAGCAGCCTGTCTTAAGGGTGAGCTTGCTTGAATGGCCAGACCTGGACATATCAGCAGATGTCTGGAACATAGTCTACAAGTGGAGGTCATTCAAAACATTGAAATGGCCCATTTGAAATAATCTTGAGACATTTCTAAGCCCCTTACAAGACTCAGATGCCGCTAGAGTTTCCTTTCTAAAGGCCTTTTAAAGCTGTTTTAATGCTTCCACTCTCACTTCCACAGTTAGGATCACTTCAAATTAAATGTCTGATGTCTAAAAAGAGCAAAATTCCTTTAAAGTAATGAATTTCTCATTAGGTGCACCTGACTTTATATTTTAGGACTTTCAAGTGTAAATAAATGCTGGGTAGTTGTGAGTTATTTTACAATTTTTCTGATTATGGCCTTGGAAAAGCCCTCGACCGTTTTAAGTGACATAAGCTCATCTCCAACTTTCAAATTATATTTTCCAAATACTGTCCTCACCTCAGTTCCAGCCTAAATGTGATCTAAGGAGTCTTCTGTCACAGCTTTAGGGTTACTAAATTTATCTATGCTCAGATTTTGGCTGTTTGTGTTTTTTCTGTCATGCACGTCTACCTAAGCCCAGGATCTATCCACATGATGGTCTTGGTTTCTTTACAGAGAGTCAGCAGACAAAGGACCCTGCTCAGTCTACACATACAGCCGTCACTACTACTCCAGGTATTTCTTATAATATAAGTCTTATTAGGACTTTAGTCCAAAACTGTACATTTACTAACATCAAAACAAGGATGCATTTATGGAATAGACATCTCATGAACTTATTTGTGCCCCTCAGAGGAGCAGTGGAAGAGGCTGGTGGAGGTCTCTCCTCTCTTCCGGTTTTTAAGGGATTTGGAACTGCGGCTGAAGGCCTGGGCTGGGAAAGCTGGTTTACTTGGTCAAGAACTTAGTAGTGAGTTCAGAAATTTTCATCCATGAACACTGGAGATGTTTGGTCAAATGTGCAAATACCTTCTGTTTTAGTTGGTGTCCACTACTGCAAGGAGTCAAACTACCATCTGGAGGAGAAAAAAAAAGAACACAATTTATATAATTTAATTTTGAGTAATCTCATACTTTATCTAGACAGAGGAAACGGTTTTGTGGATGTCCTGGATGCCCAGTGGGAATGCGAAGGAGAGCTGATCCCTTTGGACCTTTCAGTCCTAAACCCCAGAGAGTTCCTGGTCTACCAGCATGGATTATTCCTGATTGACATGCTGCATAATCTAAAACTGGTTGGTGCTCAGGTTTCACTTTGGCAGGAATCATGAATTAATAAGCATTGGAACACAATTGTTGATATTTAGCTTTTTTTTAAAAGATTTATGCTGTGAGAAAATCATAGAATATTCTATTAATAAGTTTTGTCTATGTCCTTTCAAAGTGCAACTAGTGAAAGGGACGTTTACCTTGCTGGTTTCCATAAAACTTCAGATAAATGAAAATACCTTAGAGTTTTTCTTCCTTTGTTACAGACTCCAGCTGTTTCACTTCAGATAGCTGTGAGCCTGCCAAACAACAACTATGTAAACAACGCCTTCAGGAACTCTTTCTTTTATCAGGTAAAGTACTGCTTTATGACGGTATATATGCCAAGATTTATTTTCAAGTTACTTATACAGTTGTAATAATTTTGCTGCTTCCTGACTGGACCAGCATCATCACTCTAGTTTAAAAAAAAAATTCTTAAACTACACAATTTACTAAACATTGTCCCATGGTTTGGAAAAATAAATGGTTTTAATAGAATTCACTGTGCGCTTTATTTATTGCTAAAGTTATCAAAGCTGGGTCTCCTTTATACCAACACCTTCTTCTCTTGCCTTCAACAAAATTACACCCCAATAGATCACGTTGCTACAGCGTCTATACTTGAAATGTCTCCAAAACACAACTTTCTCTTTCAACCTCAGACTGCGTCTCAAAGACTTTCGATTTCCACACAGCCATCTTGATCTAAAGAGCAATCTCTCCTAGCTGTATATAACACATTTACGCAGGTGACAACTGAAAAAAGGTAAACAATCCAGAATTACGTCCAGTTGTTTTGCATCTTTTTACTGTAGCCCCATGTTAAGAACTGAACTTCTTATTCTTCTGAGGAAACACTCTGCCCCTTCACTTTAAATAAAAATCAATTAGTCTCAAAAAATTAAAAATCTGTTAGTCATAAAAAATTAAAAAGTTACATTTCAGAAAGTAAAACTCATTACCCTGAGTTGCTACACATTGAGTGAAGTATGTCAAGTCTTTATTATAACTATTATGGCTTACCGATAATGATATCCCAAAATGCAGCTGCTCATGATTGGACACTCAGGGTGTCACTCTAATCATCCAATTCACTAACACATGTGATAGGTATTTTTCCTTTCGAACCTATATAAAATAAAGAACCACAGACAACGTATTATGAATTTTATAGCCAAGCTTTTGCAAAAGGAGAAAACACAGAGAACTGCTCCTCTGACCAGTTCACCATGTGTTCTGAAACTCTGCAGTAGAGCTTGTCTTTTTATTAACACAAAACAAAAGCAAAGGGGGCTGGTGCTGATAAGATTAGGAGCCCCCGAAACGAACACAATCAAACACAGTTTTACGACTAAGGAATTTCTACCTAGGGGACAGTCAGGAAAAACAACAAAGGTCGTAAAACTTCTGATACAATCAACTAGCAACCCAGTTCCTAGGTGTGATAACTAATCAAAGGTCTGAGAAACACATTGTTAACTGTTTCACATGAAGATAAACAGACAGTAGTGACTTCCAGGTCAGTTCATACACACATAAGGAAGAGAATCACTTTAAAAGAAAATCACAATGTTCTTTAGACTGAATGTAATCTGAAGGAATAATAAATGATAATACCAAAAAATCTCTAACATTCCCCCCTTTTTATCATTTTATTATTCGTGTAAACTTTATGCAAAAGCTAAGCATAGAAAAGAAAAGAAAAGAAAAGAAAAGAAAAGAAAAGAACCAATAAATGCAAGATTTGTTTTTTTTCTTTTTCTAATCTAAACACAGAAAATACACAATGAATATATGGAATATAATGCAATAAATGAAAAATAAAAGAAACAGTATACCCCAAATGCATTTTAAATCACGAACATCATCTATTGTCACATGTTCAGTGCAGGAGCCATTGAGCAAATGATTTAATCTGTTTATTAGGTACAGCACATCATCATATGTTCCTGTTTTCCTGTTTATCTTCATTTTTCTGGAAACCAGATGTAGTCCTCATCTGTGTCAGAGGTTACCCTGTCCATCTGATAGCTGATCAAAGCAGTGTTAAATGTCTTTAACATAATGCTACGAAGACTTGGAATGATGCAGGTTGTATAGAGACAGAATAGGATCAGTACAGTCATGATGGGTGTTCCAATCTTTAATAAAAAGGCTGCCACCAGGGTCTGGAGGTGAGCCAAGAAATAGAGTCAAAAGGCTGTGACCTCTGAGTCGCATCGTCCACATAGTCTTTAAGCTCTTCCCATTCATGCAGGGCATCATGTATAGTTCCTCCAGTTCCTGTTGATCTCAACATGGTCTCGAACTTCAGCTACTCCCACTGATGGGAATAGACTTTGGATACACTCTTCTCTGCCGCTCCAGATCCGGAATTTCCAAGGAACTCCAGTTTTTTTAGTAAGGCCTCCCCACCTTTGGGTTGGGCTTTCGGCATGACATCTCTCCTAGTGCAGTAGCGTCCATGGCTGTGAACGTCCTGGACCTTTTTCAGGAAAGTCACAGTCTGCCATTGTCCTGGATCCTCTGTTCCCTGGAATGATGGTGCTGCAGAAGGTGACTTTGATGTCCCCTGGTCTTGCTTCCGATGTCGAACTTCCTCATCTTTAGAAGAATAACTCTGGTACAGTTGCGGTCAGACTTCCATCTTTTGGAACAGGCAGTACTGATGTGGTTCGTCGCTTGGCAGTCGTCACAGTCGAAAATGTCTGCTTTCTTGTCACAGGAGGTGTAGATTTTTTGTTTCACAGGTTCTATGGAGCTGTCCCCAGAAAGGTGGTGCCATTATACACACAGACACCAAGGGCTCCTGGCTTAAGACTAACCAAAATAATTACTTCTGGTAGTCAGAGGTCTATCTGTGGCAGATGTATGGTGTCACTTGGGTGTGTGCTTGTTTCCATGTCTCAGACCACAGTTATGTGTTGGTCCCATTTTCTTCATATTCAGTTCTATTCATCAGTTGCCACCACAAATAGGGGCTGTAATCTTGTGAATGAGTCTGGGGGAAAGATGTGTCTGCTTCTCTCCTTATCTTGTTGAGGGTGAGACAGCCCCCACTCCAACACAATAAACATGCTGCAGTCACAGCACAGCAGGGATTCCACCTGGCTTGTGAGAGTCCCATTGCTGCTCAGATTACAGAGATGTCAGAATTTCTAGGCTAAAAGAGTGAGGATCTGTTGAATTCTTCTGCTGGCGTTGAGACAAAACACATCTATACAGTGAATTCCCTGTGTAGCCAGATCTTCCCCATCACTCAATCTAGAAGTCTAACACTCTCTGTACCGTACAGTGACTGAGATGTATCCATCTGGGTCTTTCAGCAATATTTACAGCAGTTGGTGTGGTTATCAGCACTTGGAATGGTCCCTCCCACAGTGGGCTGGCCCAGCTCTTCCTTTCTCTGACAAGCCAGTCTCCTGGCTTGATGGGAGGGGCTTTCTGTGGGAGAGTAGAGGCAGAGGGCAGTAAATTTGCATTTGACACCTCTTTCTGCTTTAGCGTCCTGATCATGTACTCTGTCAATTTTTTCTCCACATCTGCTTTCTGCAAATCTGCAGAAAACATTGGCAAGCTGTATGGTCTTTCATGAATTATTTCAAATGGTTAATCCTTCTTGTGTGAGTGTAATTCTTATTTACATCTTTACCAAATCTAAACATTTGTTTCCATACATTTCTTAATCTACTTTTTATTATAAAAAGGTAGTGGTATGCCATGTGATGGAATAACAGTTTTACAAATAGCTTTAGCTACTGCCAAAGCATCTGCGTGCTTTGCTGGGACTATTTCAACCCATTTAGAAAAAGCATCAATCATTAACAAACAATATTTATATGGTCCGCTTTGTGTAAGTTCACTAAAATCCATATGCATTGTCTGGAATTGATAAGAAGGTTTAGGGAAACTTCCTCTTTTTGGTCTCATGTTTCCCTGAGGATTGTTTTTAACACAAAGAGGTCATGCAGTACTAAAAAAAATTTTTTAAGTAAGAATTTGATTTTTTTGATTCATTTCATTTTAATCCGTGATTCATTTCATTTTAATAATCATTCCTCCCAGTTGACACATTGACAATATCCATGTGTCAACATTGCAACTGCCTTACAGGGATTGTGGTAGGAAGGTTTGTCTATGTGGAAGTTGTCAAATTCATCAAGGTGGAACACTTCTGCTCTACTCCTGTCAGATGGCACAACCCAGAGTTGGCTCGTCTGCAGAACATTTCCTTACTCTTTCAAAAAAAAAAAAATGACCTTCCCAAAATTAAACAAAAATCTCAAATCCTCTAATTCAGTATTTCTTTATGAATTTAATAATCATCAATCAATCAAACCTAGATTCAAAATGTTAAACTTTAGTCTAGAAAATATTATTCTTATTCACAATCATCAGTTTGGAGTATCCAGTTACTTGACATCTAAGTTTATTTTAACCTCACATTCATTTTCATCAGTGCAAAATGACACAAACAGAAACATAAAAATATATTAGATTTTCAGTCAGTTAACAAATTTTCAGTCTACTTTCACTGTTTTTCTTTGCTCAAATTATTATCAAATTTTCTGACGTTTTAAGAATTTTTCCAATATTTCTTAATAACATTTTTAATTTGTTAACATTTATCTCTAGTTGTCAGAATCCTGTTGTAGGCAACGTGCACATTTTAAAAGAGCTACATGTGTTAGAATCCAGCAGTAACTGATTTTCCTGCTGCTGTAACACTTCACCCAATTCAATAAAATGTAGATTCATTAAAAAATTTAACTCTACTTTGACTGTGCAACAAATATTTAATGGTCTACAAACACTGCAGCATCAATTATTTATTATTATTTTTAGTTTTAACACTTAGAGATATTTTAATTTTAAATCCAAACTAGCATGTCCTTTAAAAAAGGAAAAAGGAAATTTTGCAAATAATTATTAGCTTATAATCTTTGATGATTTTTAGTTGGTGTAATTTAGTGGCATAAGTTTTTGCTAGTTCTTTGCTGAACTTTCAATGATTGCAGTTTTCCCTTCACGGTTTCCCAACCTTTGGCTCGTGGACCCTAAAAGGATCCTTAGCAGTGGTCCTGCTGTTCAGGACTCAGAGTTAACAGGGACAAACTGAGAGAATTTGTCTATCATTGAACATAAAAGCCTCTAAGACTTCCTCTTCTGGCTAGATAATTTGTGTGCAGGGTTAGCAAGCAAATCTTCAATGCAATAACAGTGTATGACAGCTGTGTGTGTGATACACTTATCTTTGGATTTCTCCTTTCTGTTTCACTTCTCCCTCCTCCTCCCAGTGCTGGCGTCGCTGGGGTGTAATCCTCCCTCCTCCCTCCTACTCTCTCTGCAGTTTCCTGTCAGTCCAACTGGCTCTGGTGTTGGATCTTGAGTTGTCCAAACTGTCCCTCTGTCAATTTCCAAACAGTTCACAAATAAAACAAGCATCAAATAGTTCAGTTTGTTGTCTTTGTCTCAGAAGTACGTTATCTTTTCCTTCTCCACGCTGATGTCAGGGAGTAGATCAGCAGAGGTTGTAAGAGTTCAGTTGCATCCAAACACAAGAACGTAATTTCAGTCCAATGTCCAGCAGGACACCATACAAGAGTTTGCTCAACGACAGTTCCCAGGTGTCAAGGAATTAAAATCAGCAGATACTTCAGTGTCTGGAGGTGATAGAACTCTTCTTTGTCTTCTTGATTGCCGTCATTAGCTAGTGACGAAAGAGGGACATCATCTCGGCCATGGCAAGACAGGTTTGAGTTGAGGTCAGAGGTTAGACGCACCGCAGCGAGGCTCAGACAGAGGAAAAGGAAAGAAGCAAATAGGAGTTTATTAGTTTGTTATTCCTTTATATATATATTTTCTCTCTTTTGATTGTATAGTTTTAGCCACTTAGTACCCAACATTGTTTATATGTTATAAACATAAATCATTTAAAACACATATAAACATGAAACATGTTAAAACCCATAGTCTCTTTCATCCTTTGCCATGTTTAATTTTAAAATGTAGAATGTAAGTTAATTTACATTTAAATTAACTTAGTCTGTGTAATCATTTTATCAGAGATCAATGAATTACCTTAAGTTTATTGATCCTAATGCTGAATCTGTGAAGCCAGCGAGCAGCCCTCCTCTCATTTGGAATTTAAGTGAGATATGAGGCTGGATAAAGTCCAGGTCGGTACCAAACTCTGATCGCTGACACCTCTAGACATACAGCCAAAGGATCATAGCACCAAGTGGGTGTTTTAATCTTTTATAATTATTCTACCCAGTAATCAATACATTTAAAAACATTGTTCTCTGAGAAAAATTTTCTTTTCCTTTTTTTTTTTTTTTATTGTTTCATTCCATTTCTCATCAAATTGTTTTTGCACCTGTTAAAATTCTTTTACACTTAAGCTTCCCTCTTTAGGAAAGTTGTAATTCCATTTTGATTCTGTTACCCACATCTATCCATGTAATATTATGCGGCTTAAAAAGCGATATGTATGGGTTTACAGGTAACTTATAAAGTTCTGTTTGACTAGTCGGAAAGAGCACAGTCACAGCTGCATAAGACCTTCAGTCTGTGAACATTTCAGTCATATCAAGTATCACAGGATTTGTTTCTAAAAACTTTTTAATTTGTTCTTTCCGGTCTATGGCTGCTTTTAACCATAATTTAGCACACCTTAGTTCATCCTCCTTTTTAACCTTTTTTATTCCCTTTTTTCTTGCTACACTACTCTCCAAAATTCCCACAATTGTTTGCCATTGATCAATTTTTAGCTTCCCATCTATTTTATATTTCTTTTTCCATTTTTTCATATGTACAATGCTACCAGGAAATCTGGACAGCATGTACTTTTCATCCCCTTCGAGGCCCTCAACGAGTGAGGAATTACAGGAATTTGTGTTTCCCATTTTTTTTTTTTTTAAATCACTTGCAATTGTAGCTTGAAAATATTGGTATCATGTGCTCTCTCATAGAAAGTGCCGTAGTTCAGCACTCAGTGCCTCCTGAAGAACAGGCTTCTACTTGGATCCTAGCTCCAAGCGGTTCTTCACTTTGGATTCTAATTCCGAAGGCAGAGAGTTTTACTCCCAGAGAGAGAAACACCATTCACTCCTTTATGCACACACATCAACAAAACAGCAAACAAAACACCAATAGCAGCACAGCAAATAAATAACTTTCTATCTAAGTGAGGACTTTCCCTTAAGAGGTGTCCTCTAATTAAGGAAGCTCTAAGAGCCTGACCTTTTGCCTTTAGTTGAAACTCTCTGTCAACTGGGACTCTAACCCTTCATTATTCTTTAGTCAAATTGAAATTTTAATATTTGACAAGGACTCAAACCTTTCTTTAGTCAAGTTGATATCAGACAAGGACTCAAACCTTCTTTTAGTCAAATTAATATTTGACAAGGACTCAAACCTGTATTTCTTTAGTCAAATTAATATTTGACAAGGACTCAAACCTATATGACTTAAAATTCACCTACGTTTCTGTAGTTTTCGGGTTGTCCAGTCGGATCTCGTCACTCCGCCGTTGGCAGACAAAGTCGGACCTACGTCGCTGGCCCAGCGAAGAATTTGCTTCCTGAGTCTGTCTTTCCAGGTTCAATTGAATCTGGCCGTGCACGGATTCAGCGCGTCTTCCTCTGCCTGTCAGCGGGGGAGGTGAGAGATCCCGGGTTTCGGCACCAAAATGATAGGTATTTTTCCTTTCGAACCTATATAAAATAAAGAACCACAGACAACGTATTATGAATTTTATAGCCAAGCTTTTGCAAAAGGAGAAAACACAGAGAACTGCTCCTCTGACCAGTTCACCATGTGTTCTGAAACTCTGCAGTAGAGCTTGTCTTTTTATTAACACAAAACAAAAGCAAAGGGGGCTGGTGCTGATAAGATTAGGAGCCCCCGAAACGAACACAATCAAACACAGTTTTACGACTAAGGAATTTCTACCTAGGGGACAGTCAGGAAAAACAACAAAGGTCGTAAAACTTCTGATACAATCAACTAGCAACCCAGTTCCTAGGTGTGATAACTAATCAAAGGTCTGAGAAACACATTGTTAACTGTTTCACATGAAGATAAACAGACAGTAGTGACTTCCAGGTCAGTTCATACACACATAAGGAAGAGAATCACTTTAAAAGAAAATCACAATGTTCTTTAGACTGAATGTAATCTGAAGGAATAATAAATGATAATACCAAAAAATCTCTAACAACATGGACAAGTTTTCTGAGCCTCTAAGGGGGGTCAAACTCCAGTCCTCGAGGGCTGCTGTCCTGCAACTTCTAGATGTGCCTCTGCTGCTCCACACCTGAACAGAATAATTAGGTCATTAGCAAGGCTCTGGAGAACTGATCTACACAAGGAGGAGGTAATCAAACCATTTCATTCCAGCATTTTGTATCTGTGGCACATCTAAAAACTGCAGGACACCGACCCTTGAGGACTGGAGTTTGACACGTGTGATTAAATGATCTCTTAGTCTGGGTGAGTAGGCTAATCCATCAGGAGGAAGACAGCTCATTTGACAGACACACTGTAAAGAAAACACTCAGCAGCAGCCTCCACGAGGAGAGTAACCCATAGATGGTCGATGCTAAAGAAGCTGCCTGTTCACAGAATGCTGTAGAATGCAGCAGGAGTGATTGTCATAGAAAGTTGAGTGGAAGGACAAATTGTGGTTGGAAAAGGTTCACCATTAGCCAGGATGGCCATAGCCTTGAGATGATTGTCAAGCAAAAGGCTGGAGACACTGCATCAAAAACTATTTGGACAAAAGGAGAAATAGAACAAGATTGTTGCTCTGTGGTTTCCGTGTCCTCTTTTCAGATGAAAGTTGAATTTGCATTTAAATTGGAAATCAAGGTCCCAAAGTCTGTAGAAAGAGAGGAGGGGGGACACAATCTATGCTGCCTAAACTTCAGAGTGAAGTTTACACAGTCTGTGATGATTCAGTGACCACATGGTGTTACTGTGCTGGATTGCCAGCAAACTCATCTCATCAAAATTATTTTAAGAAAAATAGCCTTATTGCTAATATTTCACAAAACTGGTATTAAAACCGGAATAAAACAGCACTTGCTCAACTTTTTTCAGTTCTTTAGAAATATATATATATATATATATATACTTTTTTTTTTTTGTTGCGGGAGCAGAGAGCTGAAATAATGAGAAACCAAAGCAGATTTCTTGTAAATAAAACCTGTGGTGGAACTGTAATTTTCATTGACCCAGGTTGTGGTCTCTGGTTAGTTTCAGAATCGGCTTCAAAGTTCAAACTGCTCCAGTCTTAGACAAACAAGGGCTGCAGACCGTAAAGTTTTCTGACTGTCATAAAACGATTAATGTAATTCATCAAATCCATATTTTAAATATAACAAAATGCAGTCTGCTGAAATTATTTTAGTAATGGGTCATGCATGTTGTGTTTTAGTCCATCTGCAAGATGTTTAAGTGATTCATGACTAACTTTATTTTGCATATGCTCAGGAAGCAGAGGAGACACTCTTTATCCGCCGTCAGAGGCTGCAGTGTGTCGGTGGGTTCTCTCTCATGCTCCTTCACTGTCTCTCACACATTAAAACCAAAGACATGAGCGCCGACTTTAGTCCAGCCTTCCAGAGACTTTTCTTCAAGGTGAATGAAAATCTATAAAATTTGTAGAAATCTAAATAACACCTGCATTTTAAATGCTATATAACTTAAGGTTGAAGATGTAAGTGCTTTCAAAGGAGCATTTGTTTAATTTATTTATTTTTGTTCACTTCCTGCCAGACTCTACAGGATTGTTTGCAAGAGCTCTTTCAGGCCAGACTGAGCATCCGTTCTGGACTGGAACCAAGTTTGTGTGTTGGGTTTCAGGAGCAGGGTGACCTAAAGGAGGCGCTGTCAGAGCCCCATGTTGTCTCACTGCTACATAGGCTTCATAAACCAAGCAGAGGACTACTGTCTGAAGATGTAAGAACTGGAAATTCCCTCTCTGTATGAACCTAAAGGCATATTATGTGGCTCTACTTTTGCTTTTCTGTTCAGATCTGATAATCTGCTTACTGGCAGTCTAAATGTGGATTTACAGACTTTTAAGTCTAACTAGTTCCTTCTTCCATGTGTTGTGTGTTTGTTGATTTGTGTCCTACCAGGAGGTAGAGAAAATGCTGGTGAAGCACAGAGAAGCATCTCTGTTATCACATCTTGGAGGATTTCTGAGAGAGAGAAGCTCTGAAGCCAAAGAGGGACAGGAGGACCAGAGTGGCTGAACCAACAACCATCATTATCAAATATTGTTGTATAGACCCTACATTACGTTAAGAGATAATACTGATAAAAGTAAGAATCAACAGATGAGTTCAGATGGAGGCCATGCGAACAAAATAAAAGGTTTGATTCCTATCACTATCAGATAAAACTCAAAACTTTCAGGTTTTGAGTTTTGTGTAAAAATGACTCCGCCCCCCAAACTACATTTAAAAGTTTAACACATTAAATTAAAATTTATGTCAATGATTATATAATTTCTTCTCTTTTGTGCAACCAGGAACCTAAGCTTTTAAGATAAAAAAAACAACAACAAAAAAACGCATACTTGGTTCTGAAAGGCAGGATCCTCAATTCAAGTGAATAAAAAGCAGCCAGACCAAAATGACAATTTTGCTGTACTTTTTTTCTTTGCATTTTATTTGTTTTAGGTACCAGGCTGCACAGTGGCGCAGTTGGTAGCACTGTTGCCTTGCAGGAAGAAGGTCCTGGGTTTGATTCCCAGCCTGGGTTCTTTCTGCATGGTGTTTGCATGTTCTTCCTGTGCATGCATGGGTTCTCTCCGGGTACTCCAGCTTTTAATTGGTTTCTAAAAATTCTCCCTAGGTGTGAGTGTGTGTGTGTGCATGGTTGTTTTTCCCTATCTGTCTCTGTGTTGCCCTGCGACAGACTGGCGACCTGTCCAGGGTGACCCCGCCTTTCGCCCAAAACGTTCGCTGGAGATAGGCACCAGCACTCCTTACGACCCCACTTAGGACAAGGGTGTTAGAAAATGGATGGATAGTTTTGATACCCTTCTTCTAACTTGTAACTCATAGCACCAATTTTACTCTGTAATCACATTTCTTTGTCTAGTTTTATACTTAGCATTATGTGTCGGTCACTTAAATCAAAATCTGACCTTGAATCTTGATATTTGTCATTTATAATAATAGAAACGCATTATGTTTGCCCAAACATAGAAAACGCTTCCTGTTAGAAAATTTACAATATACTTTAAAAGATATCGTTATATTCAGCTAAATCAACAGAACAAAAAAATAGGACAAAAAGTCCACAATTTATTTTTAACAAGGCTCATGTATTTGTTTGGAGATCCAAATAAAAACTCATAGTATGGCAGTAATAGTGAGCCAATGTTGAATACTGTATATTTCTGAAAGCAAATGCAAGAGTCATTTTTTTCACACTAGCTTTGCTCTACTTAAATCTTCTTAGTTGTGGTTAAAAACATTTTTTTTCCTTGCTTCTCTGTAACTCTTGTGGGAGGAGGTATGAATCAACACCTCACAGACTGCACGTATACATTTTCCATGTTTGTATATTATTTAGAAGTATATATTATCACCCTTATTTTACACTGCAAAACTGCTGAATGTTGCTGAATGTTTGACAAGATTAAGTACATTTATTTATTTTACTTCTAATGTGTGGGTTAGGAGTAAAACTTTACAGAACACGCTTCAGTTCTCAGAGTGTGAGGAACTCGACCCAGAGAAGCTGTTTGTAATACACATTTAAATGCAATGCTGTAATGAAAGGAATGTGTTAAACAAGGTTAATATATACTGTATGTAAGTAATAAAGTTGGAATGTACAGAACAAGTTATTCTTGTTTTACATTGATATGGAAAAAACTGAGAGTTGAACTGTAATTCTAACACTGCTCAATAAATCTGTAAAAAATGGATTCCACTCCACCTCCTTCACCGATATTGTGAATTATGTAAAAATAAATAAATAGAGGCCGCTCCACTAATTTATTCTATAGTAATTCTGCTGTTGCCAGGCTTGTGAGTAAAGAAGGTAAGAAGCGGGGGAAGTTTAGTTTCTTGGCTGTTTCTGATACATCCTCCACTTCAGCTGAATTTCCGGTGCCGTTCTGTTAAAATGAAAGTCTTGTAATGTTTTGGAAATTAATCCTGGCTGGAAGACATTGTTCCACAGTAATTTCTCTGAATTTGGCCAAGATGCGCTGCTTCATAAGGTATTTTAGCTTATTTTTATTTTGTCAAACAGGTACTATTCAAGTTATTTGTTCTAGTGGCTTGTTTTAAAAAAAAAAACAAAAAAAAAACATGGGCATGTGTTCAAGATGAAAATCAGCTTCACAATTTATTCATAATTTATCAGGTTTATTTTGACTGTTTTTTCCTCCTTTTAAATAAAAACATTTTTTAAAACTCATTTATTTGTTCACTCAGATTTTTCCTGTCTCATATTACAATTAGTTTGATTATTTGAAAAATTTAAATTTGACAACAAAGAGAAATTAACAAATCTTCAAGAAGGAAAATGCATTTTGGAGGAACTGTGTATATTTATTTACTGCTTGAATCCCGGTTTTATTTCAGCTGATTTTTTGCTATTAACCCAAGTTTGACAGAGAACCCTGAAAACAAAAGTTGCACAACTCAACGCCGTTTCAAGTTTTCTTTATTTTTAACCAGCACCGAACAAAGTTAAACGATGCTGTTTCCTGTGTTAACAAACTTTAAATGATTTTACAATTGAGGGTGAAACAATGTACCAAAGAATATTTTTGACAGCATTCAGGTTGACAGATGTAGATAAGATCAGTCATTTACGTATGTTGCTTTCAACTGCCGGTGGAGGAGAGGAAGATATTTGCGGTGACAAGTTAGTGATGCTTCAGATTTTGGAAATGGTAATAGAGGACGATAGGGATGAGAATAAGTCCACAGATGAGGGCGATGATATTCAGGGTCATTGCCGTTTTTGATGCGTCCTGAGCTGCAACGGTGTCTCCAGCTTCATTTGCAGTTTTTACCTTAGGAATCAACAGTGATTACAATCACTTACATATTCATGGATAATTGCATCAATGAAGAGGAGATAAAAAATAATGTGAAATCTTTGCTATTTGCACCAGTCGTGTCACATTTAGATACAAAATCATTAATGCATTGGCATTCATAAAAACTGTATGACTTATGACTACAATAAAGGAGATGTTCCATCATCAGTGATAAACATATAGTTTAAAAGATATTACATAAGATGTAAATAATTGTCTTAAAGGTAGAGGTAAAAAGGACAAAGGTTTGAGCAACATTCATTTTGATGCTGTTGAAGGATTACCTACCTTACCGGAGTAATACAGTGCACAAGCTCCAAGAGGCAAACAGCAGCATATAATGTTGAAAATAGACCAACCACAGTAGGTTGGGGCAACACTGGTCTGAGATTCTGGCATGATTGCTTGGCCTTTCAGTGGATTCTGCAGGTGTGATATATTGGCTTATATTTTAAATCTGTCATTTGAGGAGGTGGTGCTGGTGCTTTTATGCTTTATGGGTGTGGTTAAATAAGAACAGGAACTTACTTTGGTTATGTTACAAGACCCCCCCCCCCGTATGGTAGCAGATGTAGAGGAAAGCTCTAAAATACAAACACCCCCTGACAACTTCAATGCCTTTTGGAAAGTAATTTGCAACATTTAGAGTTCTTAAATGATTAAAATCCATTTAAAATGTTTTACTCAGTATCAACATTACTTAACCTTGCTGTTTTTTTATTGCCCAGTATCAATAATCAATATTTGACACATCTTTTAAGCACCATCTTCAAAACAATCTTCTAGAAAAGCATATTTTAAATTTAAAGGATACTGTTGTCTTATGGGCTGTCAATACAAAAATTCCACCGCAACCCGTTCAGTTTCTAAAAATGTCCCACAAACTATATTTTCATCCAGCGTAGTAAAGAAATAGCTAAATGTTCACCTTTTTAAGTTACAATTAGAATTTTCTTTATTTGATAAGTACTTCATCCCTCAACATGTAGTCAGGATGAAACACTCAAAAAACAGAAAAATGCCATAAATAACTGTCCTTACTGAGAGTAAATGCACAGGTCTGTGTTACTCACACATTGCCCTACTTAAACTCTCTTTGGTGTGGCTAAAGCAGTGCTGCTCAGTCTCTCCTGTGGGTGGAGGTGTGAATTGATCTCCCACAGGGTGCAGAACATGTTTGTCAAAAAACTGAATACATTTTCTGGGCACTGTAATAGAAACATGCGATCATTATCTTATTGGCTATGTTACGTGGAAAACTGCTGAATGGCTGATGAGCCGAAGTCTATTTTCTGAACTTTTAGCATGTTGTTGTGATGGTTGATATGGTAATCAAAGGATCGGGTGGACTCAAAACAAATCCCAAGATTGCTGGAGAGTGGTGATGGGAAGTGATTTCAAATGTCAACTTTTTAGGCTTTTCTGATAAACCAAATTTCAGAAATTTGAGTGTCCTTTGTGCTAGTTTGATATCATTTGAGTGTCTCAACACTCAAATAAGAGCAAGTTCAAGTTCTGCCTGTCAAAAGCAGAACTTGAGATGATTGTCAATGGTTTTATCTCTTAATTTTTCCATAAGCTGTTTTAATCAGCTTTGGATCACCTTCAGAACATGCAAAATGCTGCAGCAAGACTTTTACCAGTAGAAGATTGGATATTATTTGAATGTTGGCTTCTTTTCCATGGATTCCACTAAATTTCAGAATTAATTTTAAAATTTTAGTCTTCAGCTTGTGGGCCTACTTAAACAATCCCTCAAAAATATTGCTGATATGCTGAAACTCCATTCTTCCCATGCACTAAGGTCAAATGGTCACAATCAGTTGGTAACCCCACACACTTGGTTCTGGTATTTCAGGCAGCTCTCTTCAGTTGTCCTTGCACTGTACTGAAACTATCGACTCTTTCAAAAAGCAGGTGGAGACATTTTTGTTATTGAAGTCCAGAATAAACACAGGTGCCTTGTTTGACCCCCTTTAGCCCTCAGCTCCAGGCTTAAAACTGTGGATTAGTGCAAACTAATGTAGTTAGTTTCTGTGTCGTTTTGTCTGTCCTGATTGCTCCCAGCTCGTGCTCCCTGATTACCTCTTGTATATTTAATCCCACCTGTGTCTGTGTTTCCCTGCCGGATCCTTGTTTTAGCTGTCTTATGTTGTGTTATTCTCTACCAGTGTTTGAGTTTCAGTGTCATTGCTCATTTGTGGACTTTTGTACTCTGAAGATCCTCATTAAATCCTCAAACTCAGTTGCTGCCTCACCTCTCTGCTTTTGTGCCCGGACCTCAACAACCGCAAATCATGACATTTTCCAAAAATAAACAGAAATGAAATTAGACATCAAAATGTGGTTTGAATGTTTACTGGAGTGTCTCTGGTTGAATTTAATATTTTTCTTATGGCCTTAGCTGAGATCAGTCGTTATATTTGATCAAATTAGTTTCACTTTCATATGTAGCTAAGGATTTATGCATTTACTAAAGATGGTCAAAGGTGAAGCACCATAATGTCCAAACTTTTCCATTTCTCCTACAATAAAAACGAATCTACACATATTTTTTGTGACCTCGCAATCACAAAACATAAAACATGTTTATGGGTACCAGTTTCAACTTCATTCGGGAAATAGTAAAACTATACAGTAGTACTCCAGACTGGGGCATGTAATGACAATTGCTTTAAAGGGTCATTGTTCCTTCTTTTAAAACTTGTTTGGGTCCAGAAAGAAGTAGTAATAGAACAATAAAACACCTATTTTTACTTCCTGGTGGCAATAAGCGTCCTCTGCAAGCATGATGAAAAGAAGAAATAAATAAAACAGAATAATTTAATCACTGTCTTTCATTAAAGATTTTCAGGCCGTTTACACGACAACAGCCCAGGTGGCAAAATACACGTGTGCTTGTTCAGCGCTCATAACAAGCACTCGCTTGTTCTCTTATCTAGAGTACTACGAACACCGTGAAAGCTCAAACAACGTGTTTCAGCGAAGTTGTCCCACTTTTTTCCAACTGCGCCTTAATCAGACACACATAGTGCGTCTTTTCCCCCAGTACCTGGGGGAACGGTATCTGATGGGGAAACGCGAATTTTATTTTTTTTAAAACACATGCGCACTTAGTTTCAAAGAACCTAGCACCGACTAGTGGCGTGGCGAGAGCATTACACCTTTTCGATGTGTACCGTTATTGTGTAAACAAAGATTGTAATTAGAACGTCTTCATGTAAATGTTTTAACAGAAACGAAACAAAAATTAAATTTTCATTGGTTCATTGTCATGTAAACTGGGCCCCAGTCTCCACAAGTGATTCCTGCATGATGTGGTTTATGTTAGACAGTGTTACCTTGTTTGGCTTCAGGAACAGGAAGTCCCACTGAAGATGCTAGAGGAGTCTTTGTTGACTTCATCCACATTTCAGTTTGAGCTAATTTTATAAACCCAACAAGCTAAAGAATATATACAGTTTAATGATAGAGATTGTTACACTTCATTTGGCTGAATGTAAAATCACAACCAAATGTCTCATACTAACATGAATATATTTCTGAAAGGCAAAAACAGTTCCTCACAGGTATTTCACTTTTATTCAGCTAATCATATTGTTTAAACCTAGGTCAATTACACAGGATCGATATGTCCTGTAATGAACTTAATTTCATTTATCTACTTGCCACTGGCATTTTTGTTTTTTTGGACTTCTACCTGTTATAGCCTTTTCAATCTCACAGCTTTTGTTCTGGAGTCTTCTGCTCTGTGTGTTCTACATCTGTGTTCCTTCTTATTAACGGTCATATTCCACAGCTCTTTGGTTCGACTCTGCTGTTTGTAAATGTGCTTTAAAAATAAAGTGGGATTAGGAAAGGATTGCATTTTATTACTTGTTTGATCAACCTAAATTACCCTTTACCAGGGTTACTCATGTCAGTTGTACTGTTTCCATTTGTATCATAAAACTAAGAGAACTTATTTACATAACAAATATGTTTTTGTTAATTAAGTTGGAACAAACATATTAAAAAAACTGTTTACTAATTGGTTTTATTGGCCAATTAGAGTAAAGATACAATTCCTGTCAGAAATGTACACATTCTCATTATCAGCATGTATTGGGATGTTTGGTGTGGACTACACAAGGCTAGTAATTAAGGGTACTGATCATTTAAATGAATAATAACAAGTGCTTTTTTTTCTAATTTATACAAACTGAAGTTATTAATATAGACTCAAATATACAAAGTACATCTCTACTGTGAATTTCTTTCACCAATTTTCAGAGAAACCATGCAGGTTTTGTTGCTATCAACAAGGTCCTGAGATTATACTGCCTGAATATGAAGACTGTTCATGTCAGAAATGATAGCTGTCATTTTAATTATTTGGTTGTCTAATACAGATCTAACTTTTAAACATTGTACATATTTTATTTATAGGCTCTTTTCCAAAGCTGATTTCTATTGGCGTTTGAGGTTATTGTTCTGTTAGAATAGCCAAATATGTTCAGCTATGTACAGATTAGTTTAAAGTGATGAAGGATTCTTTATTATTTCACTCTTTTGGTTCAAAAGCAATAATAGTTAAAGTGTTACTTTAACTCCTCCAAACATACTTCCAGTCTTTGTGGATAGATTAACTTAACTTTTTATTTATTTGTCAGTAACATTTACCTTCAAAATAGACAATATTCTTAGACCTGCAAGTGACTCTATGTCAATAGTTCATATGCTTTAACCTGGTGTGAGTTTTGTTTAATGCAAGAAAAAAAATGATTTAACCTTGTGAATGAAAAATTTATAAATCTTGAAATTAAGAGCTGTTCTTGTCCAAATTAATAGCTGCAAGTTTTAACTTAATTTGAACAAAGGACTGCCTTTACTGTGGACAGTGCCATTGATGTTTCAGCATGTTCTTGTTTAATCCTAACCAGTTTAATTGAATCTGAGTGCAAATATTTGGGTGAGATGGATAATATTTGGACACAAATAACAGTCCCAGTAGGAAAATTAAAAAAGAAACTTGATTTTTATAAAAATATGAACTATGTATGCTTTATTCTTTTTTTCAAAGAGAAAGTTTGGATGGGTTCTAAAAAGCTCAAAACACCCATTCCCATAGGTGTATATGAACTCTAAACTGAATCTTAAATATACGTTTAATCAAACCAGGATGATTTTGATATCCCAGTGAAGTCTTTTATACGGTCTTTTAATGTTTTTTTGATGTATTTTGAGATTGTTTGCTGCAAAATGCATTTAATCTGAATTCTAGCTTTACTTCAATATTTTTCTCTGCTTTTTGGATAATACATATATTTTTTCTTGTTTTAATGATTTGTAAATCAATCAATCAATCAAATTTTATTTGTATAGCACATTTCAGCAGCAAGGCATTTCAAAGTGCTTTACATCATTACAAACACAGAAACACAATGCAACATAGAATCAACAATCAAAACATGACATTAAGTCAAGTTCCATCATTAAATTTGTAATTGATTACGTTTCAAATACAATCCTAAACAGGTGGGTTTTTAGTCGAGATTTAAAGAAAGTCAGTGTTTCAGCTGTATTACAGTTTTCTGGAAGTTTGTTCCAAAGACACATTCAGCAAAAAGCACATGAATGATTAAAATGAGCACATACAGACATTTGAATCTTTGAACTCATCCGTTTATTCCATTTTGCTGTGGTTGTGAAGAAGAGAAGGAAGGTTATGCTTAGGTTATGCTATACCCTAAGCATAACCATCTAGTTAATCAGTTCTTGATCAACTTAAGAAGATAATAAGATTTACAGTCATCACAGTGATAATGATTAGTGTAATGACAGTTGAGGATATGTTCAAGATCTTGGCTGTCCTGGATGCTTTAGCAGCAGTAACTGTGTCTCCAGCAGCAGTGGCTTCTGTTACCTTTACGAAACAATTGCTATAATTAGTGTCATTTGAAAAAAAAAAATTAATAAATTGATTTAGCACTGAAAGACATTGAATCTGCAAATTGTAAACAGTAATGTAATGTCTAACTGTAATAACATATACTGGTTATGTGACAGAGATACAGGATCAACCATGAAATGAATTTACTCTGTGGTGTAATAAAAGTAATCTGTGCTGCAACATATGTTATGCTGTTCAGAATAGTTTTTGTGTTTGTTTTGTATTTGAAAGCAAAAACGTCTGAACAAATTAAAAAGTTATTCTAGTGAAAAGTTTCCTACCTTGTTAGAGTAAATAAGAGCAGCAACCCCAAGAGGCATACAGCAGCCCACAGTGTTAAAAATGGACCATCCAAAGTAGGATGGAGCAGCAGAGTTAGCACTTGGCGCTCTGAGAGTCTGACCAGTTTCCATTTTTTCTGTCTGTTTGGTAAGTTCCTCTGTCCTGGTTGGTTCGTTGATATCTAGATGCGATGGCTGGCGCAGGACACGATCCACATCCTTTTATCCATGAGATTCCTGGGGGTGTGTTCTAGAGGGACGTGTATCAATACTTAGAGAGAAAATTATTTAATACCCTCTGTGTCTATTGACCATAAGCCATAAAAGATGCGTCATCGTTCCTCTTCCTGGAACGTGGCAGAATCTTCGAGATGCACAAGCAATGCCTCTTTCAAATTTCCGTAGATATAAAGACTACAGTAATTATTAATTTCTTAAAGTATCCTAAAAAAAAGAGAGCTCTGGATGTCCTTGACACAAGAAGGTCCTTATTCATTTTGGTGGCAACACCATAACCATAAGAGTTTGGTCGCAGCTGTTCCTTCAACTCAGGATGGATGGTTTCAGGGGGACAGGATACGGTCTTAGAGATCAGATTAAACAAAAAGTTTTCATAATTGCACAATGTGTTGAAACTCTGTTGATAGATCTGGTCACTGTACACAACATAAAGAATTAATAAGGTGTCAGTGAACTTAAGTGAACTTACTCTCCACCTGATACCTTCTCAAGTCTCATCTATTTGAGACTTTCTCAGGTGGACAAACTTAGAATAACCACTTAGAATAGAGGTTATTCTAAGTTTAATAATAATTATTAATATCAATTATTCATTATAATTATTCTGATGAATTTCTGATAACTGGTTTGGAAAGTCTCCAGGGGAGAGGAGATCAGACTGTCTGCCAGATGATGAGCTGGAGACCTTATGATGAAACATGAGTTCACATGGAAGCTGCAGTGTGTAACTTTAACAAAAAATATTCTTTTACATATTTGTTGAAACTGTCACCACTTCACAACAAGATATGAGACAGATAACCTGTGAAAAAAAAACAAGGTCCTCTGCCTCTCTCAGTGCACCCAGTGCAAACTAGAAAACCTTATGTCATTTATACGTTTTTAAAAATATATTTATTATGCAGCTATGTGTGATGTTATTTGAATCACTATTATACTTTTAATTTAAAACAAACAAAAAAAATCTACAAATTTCACTTAGCACTACAAGTAAATAAATAAATACTAGATTTAAATTACCAAAGAAAAGAAATAGTTAGCTGAGTTTCAGTGTCTAAATTTAGACACTGAAAATAACTTTTCAGTTATTCTGAAAAGTTATTATTTCAGAATAACTTTTTTGAAATAATTAATATTTTTTTAAAAATTAGAATCTGGTTGGATTCATGTCACATAGAATTTGGTATTTGGATTTGAAAATTTTGTGAAATAAATATCCTTTCAAAAGAAACAGACCTAAGTTTTCACCCATTTTTTGTAAACGTATCCAGTTATGCAGTGAGAACAAAACAAAACAAACAAACAAAAAAAAAACAGCGTGATGAAGATGAAAATATCAATAGAATAGCAACTCTCAATGTCCGTTTATAATAAAACAAAATGCAAGTTCTCATAATTTGCATGGATGATGCGCTTTTAACCACAAGGTGGCAGTACAGAACAAGAAAAACAAGAAATGGATTTCGATGATGTTCCTCTTATATAAACATTCAGTGATATAGAAGATAAAAATATATTTTTTGACATATTATCTTTTTATTTATGAGAAATAATGATAAAATGTTGCTTGCTCAATCTTCATAGCCAACACTACGAATTGTTTGCTACAACAGATAGAGCTAAAGTAACGGATGACCGTAAACGCCTCCGCGTCACTATGGTAACCCAATGCTAAAACCTGAAGTTGTGTGTTCGCCGCTTCGATGCAAAAATAGTACTTAATAATATAGCCTATTAAATTCAGGGTTTAAAGTCCAAGACAATGATGGAGAATTCCGAGGACCTGGACAGATTTCTGAGCAACGTTGACAAAATAGGTACGCACAGCTCCTAAAACCTCCTTTTATGAAGGACTGTTAGTTCACGTTTACCACGATGGTAACTTTAACAAAAATATGGAAATATTAACAAAAACGTGGAAACAATATACCAGTGTAATGGTTCTTTCATGAGTTTTCCAATTGTTCGACTTTCTTGCATTCTAAGTTTAATAACCACTATTCGACATTGCGTCTATTTTAGTGCTGTATGCTTATATTGATCATTTTTTAGGTTTAAATCTACCCCTAGCCCATTCTCCCCCCCATCCTGAAATCGGTATTTTCATATTTTAATAACCTTTATATTCATTTTAACTGTAAGTAGCTTTCTAAAAAAATGTAGTAGGGTGGGTAATGACGCTGAAGTTAACTGAGTCGCAGCACATGACTCCATGTTAAGATAAAGGGCTATTATGCTCATCTAAATTTCTTATCATCACAAAATTATCGTTTTGTAGGATAACAATAAAGTATGAAGAAAATCATTGAAATTGTGAAAGTGCACTCACGCAGAATAGAAATATATGGGTTAGATTTCCATGTAACTAGTTCATTTTTTTGTATTTACTCTTTTAACATTGTGCCCCTTAATTATTTTTTAATTGCCCCTTGCCTATTTTACATGGAGACCTTCTGTTCCAAAAGTAAAAGCTCTTGGGATGATCTATGGCTGATGTGATTTTGTGCTATTATGTAAGTGCAAATCTTAATCCGTACGATATTTCTTGGTACAAAAAGCATATGAGATGATTTCATTTTCATAAATATTACAAGCTTAAATTAAAAAATTATAAAACAAATGAAATGTTTTGTGATTTTTTTGCAGTTTTTAGCATTTTATTTAGTTGTTCTGGATTAATAACATAGAAATTGTGAAAGATCTGGATATAAGGATTGTACTGATGTATTGATCATTGAAATGCTCCAAAAAATGGCTCTGCAGCATCGGAAAATGTAAAAACAAAGCCCAGGCACACCTTCATAATAGTAGGATATAAAGGGTTGAAAAAAGTAAATGATTAAAAGTGTTTTCTTTTTTAGGTCAGTTATTGGAAGATTTCCAGTCGTCTGACATTGGAGTGCAGCAAAAAGCCGTAGCAAAAGCAGATACCTTAATTACTACCTTGGATGAACCTTGCAGGACAAAAGTCAACAAGACTACAGTCAACACAAGCCCACTCATTCAACCTTCTACGGTAAAAAAGAAATATCTCTACCACAAAGTCAGCAGCACAGAATTTCACTCCCCCTCCTTTTCTGTTTTATTTTTTGTCACTAAGTCTCTGTCTTTATTTTTACTTGTTTTCGGTGTTTCTCAAGCATCAAAATACCATGCACAATTGTTGTGTTAAGCTGCCTACCAAGTATCTTTCATTTTAGAAAATATAATGGTAAAACTATATTTTAATTTTGCTAATCATTTTTCGTTCTTTTTTCTTCAGAGTTCAAATACTAGCAGTCAAGGTGAGTAACAAAACATTATGAGCACTGGAAGTTTTCTTTGAAAAACACTGAATGCAATATTCTCATTTTTCTAAGCTGGTATCATTGTAGATAAATAAAGTCAATAATTGTGGAATCATGAGAGCAAGGTGTTAAAGCTACCAATTCAACATTGAGCATTAGACAGAAGAAAGCTGTACATTATTCAACAGTTGTAGACAGTGTCCAATTTTGAAATTTATTTTGGGCAGTTTGGGTCAAAAGTTCTTTTAACTAGAAACTAGAAAAACCAAGAAACAAAAACACAAGTTCAGAAAAATGGAATTGCAGATCTTCTCTAAGCTGTTGTGGAGAACCACACCAGCTTAGAAAAAATATATCACCGAGGTAACACTGTTAAATTAACTTTGCATTAGAAGTTTGCATTTAGTCTCAGCAAAGGAAAACTCATCAATGAATGTAATTTAAGGAGTGAACCCACCGTACTCTGAATTCATGATAAGAAAGAAAACACAGGTTCTATACTGGAGCCGGCAAAGACGTCACATCTGAACTCTTTCTTTGCAGTATTATAACAGCCTGATGTGTTTAAAGTGAAAAACACAATGAATATCTTTGTTCGCCAGCTGTTCTTTTCAGTCTCTCTTAAAGTAACTGAGAGCCTTAGCATATAACTCGATTTGGTTCAGTCAAAATGTGTGTGCTGGCTGTATTTATCACCGTTGCAAGTTTTTCTTTAAACCTGAACAAAACGATCTAATATTTGAATTGTCTTTTACGTTGCTCTTTCTATTAAGAACATTTCATGAAGATTATGGCGAGAGATGCCGAAGAGAGAGGAAGAAAGAGAATGGTTAAACTGAAGGAGGCAACTGGTATGTTTTTGTCCTCTCTACATCTGGTGTTGTCTTGTTGTCACTCTTTTGAGTTTACTGTAACGTCTTTATTAATGTTTCTCTGCTTGAATTACTGCAGCTCTAAAAAATAAGGGGAATGAAGCTTATGCCCAAGAAGATTATGAAACCGCAGTGAAGTGTTACAGTGATGGATTGGCTGTACTTAGGGACATGCAGCCACTCTACACCAACAGAGCACAAGTAAGAATTAAGCCTTAAAATATATCTTCTGCATATAAGCTAACACAGCCCATTGATAATTGTTCTGGGTAATTTCAACTTCCAACCTTTTCTTATTTCCTCTCCTGGGGGAGATGTCAAGAAAGATGAGGATCGTTCTCTAATCCAACCAACTGGGGCACTGTTGTTGACCCAGTGTTTGGATAAATCTACCCGACTTCTATCTCTGCAGCACAAACCCAGGATTATGTCAAAGAAGTCTTCAGAGCATGTTCAAAGTTGTTTTTCCTATGTTAGCAGAACTGGCTGTGGGATTATGAAGTTACCTTAATACTGTTATATTGCAGCAAGCTGATTAAGGGGTCTAATTCTGACCAGGGGGCTTTCTGCATGGAGTTATTTTTTCCCCCTTGGCTTCTTTTCATACTCTAGAAATAGTCTTATTAGGTTAATTGGCATCTCCAAATTGCACTTAGGTTTGAATCTGAGTATCTTTGATGGATTGGCAACCTGTCCATGATGTCCCCTGACTCTCAGGCATTGATGTCTGGAATTTGGCACCACATAAGATAAAAAAAAGAAGCAAAAGTAAGGACAAAATAGTTAGAAAACTTATACAACTTCTGCTATTTTACATTTTCATCGGAAGTACATGTTTTAACAACAAAGCAGCTTCTCAAGATTAACAACTTTGAAAATGATGCTCTGTTTCTGACCAAACACTGCGACGACAATAACCGTCTCTGTTTTTGTGCGTTTTGGTTTTTCATTTGCCGCCTTCTCAATGTTGTGATTTCTCCAGGCTTACATCAAGCTTGAAAGATATAAAGAAGCCATCACGGACTGCCAATGGGCCTTGAAGGTATAAACATGGCAAGAAATTCAGACATGTTACGCTTTGGTTTTTCACAGGTATTTAATACCTGTTTATACAAAAACTGCAAACTAATAATGTTAAACAAATAAAGAAAATGTTAAATAACATATAATTGGCACTCAGTCGAGGAAGAGTGAATGTTGCAAGTCAATGACTCAATGAAATCTGCTGGGTTTCCTTAGACAGAAAACCTTTTTGAGCTATTTATAATAACAAACTGAGCTTAATGCAGTGTTTGATAAGTATGATTAATTTGAATATATGTGTGATTGAATTGAAATGACTTTTTTTGGTACATTTCTTGAGATGACATTTGTTGTAAATTGGAGCTTTATGAAAAAACTAAATTGAATTGACGGATTCTTTTAAGACTGTGCTTTTCAAAAACATTTTCATTCCAATAAACAGATAAGTATATGTTACATTAATCCATTCTTTTTATTGTCAAATTTGAATGTGGATATATTTCTATTTTATGGTAGAGCTATTGGTGTTCAAACATGAATTGTTCATATGTTTCCGATGAATAACCTCTAATGATAATTTTCTCTGCCATCTCAGTGTAATGAAAGATGCATAAAGGCTTATGTACATATGGGGAAAGCATACCTGGGTTTGAAGAAATATAATGAGGTGAGCATAATTATCCCTCATTACATCCAGTCACATCCCATCACTTTAATAGTTGCTCTAAGTAGACATATGTCATGCAGACATACCAGAGACAAGGCCAAGTTGTAGTCGTTGAATGCCTCAAGTAAAAAAATCATTTTCATAAAAATTCCCAAGAATGAAAACATTGTATGTAATCTGAGTTCTATCTGATTTTAATTTAGTCAATATCTTCTCTGGCATCTAATGTCGTAATCATTTTAGCCCTTCATTACCAAACAAGCTGATATCTAATTTTAACAATGTGAAAAATGTACATGACCTATTTGGAAGATAATTGTGACTATTTTGTCTCCTTACTCTGTGTCAGTCTTGCTGAGATGTCTTGAGGACGCCAGCAAAGCACAAGATATATTTAATTATGAGATTTTCCTTTGTTTCAGGCAAGAAGCTGCTTTGAAAAGATACTGGAGATTGAACCTGGAAAGGAAAACGTGGTAAAAGGTAATACCAATTGTTTTAAATTAAATAGGTAAAATCTACTTTATAAAATAGAGGCTTAAATAGAAGATAGCTCTAAACTGAAATTAGTTTTGAAAGTTTGTTCACCTTTCATTCAATAATCTTACTATGTCCTGAAGATTAGTAAGTCATCTAGCTCACAAATACATTGAATAAGCAATATTTAGTGGTCAACTAAATGAAAAGTTTCTTACATTGATCATTGGTATGAATATCAATAACCTTAAGGCAAGAAGATTTTTCCAAACTACACAGAATCAAAAATATACATGGTAAGACAAATTAAACATACATCTTCACTAGTATTTGGAATACGTTTCCTCTGGAAGTTGTTTTGTTGCTGTCAACAAGTTTTTGGCACGAATATGGCTTTTCTTTAAAATTAGTTGGGCAATGACTGATGTTTTAGGCAAAGCTTCTGAAATTTTCAATCAGGTTTATTGAAAGGTCATTTACTGTTTCTGGGTTTTTTGCTGCCCCTCTTAATAGCAGTGAAAAAGCCCCATAGCATGGGGCTCTAACCACCATGCTGGACAGTTTTCTTTAGTTTAATTAACTCGTGTTGGCATCTCTAATCAGACTTTATTTCTTTCTGGGGAGGTAGAAATGTACAACTGGGTTGTCCACTTTAAAACCTGCAAATTTTAGTCAATATTGAATGTTTAGCTTTTGAAATTGAGACAAATTTCTTGATTCCTTTGTTGGTCCTAGACATTACAACCAATTCCTTTTTATCTAAGGGTCCAACTGTTGAAACCTGAACACAATGAGAATTCCAATGAGGCAATAATCCCACACATCTAAAACAGCCCCTTTGGATTGCATGAAGCAGCTAAGACTTATCTCTTGGAATGGCCACTGTTTCAAGTGTGGTTCATTCTTAAAGGCTGGTTCTGTGGCTGGAGGTCAGCCAATTCAATTAAATTATTAGCATTTCTGATAAGAAATTTAACTAACTATAATTGGGGATGCATGCATTTATTTGAATTTCAATGCGTCTTTTGACCCAGTGTGGATTTCAAACTAGTGAGATAAGCAAATACAAAGTTTTCTCCGGGACTACATTTCATCTCACTGTCATGTTAAATGCGAAACGTTTCAAAGAACTTGAAAATCGATGACTATATCCTCCAATAAGAGAAGATGTGTATAAATGTAATAGTGCAACTTCCATCATAATTGATGTATAACTTTCTCTTTCCTCTGTCTTTTTATCCCCCTTTGTAGAATATTTGGACCTGGTAGATTTAGAAGAGGAAAAAGATAGCCAGGAGACGGATGCAAAGAAACAACTTGACGAAGGAGAGAGAAAGGCCACAGCGGTTCCCCAGCTGCTGGAGAAGCTGTCTAGGCCCGGCCAGATGCCCCTCTATTACTGTGGAGGATTGGAGAGCCTGTCACAGGCAGTTACTGACTGTGAGTGCTCCTCGGGCTTTGTGCAAGTCTGTTTTCCCTCTAATCTTATTGAGCCTATACCTTCCGCTCATTAACCTGCTTAAATGGTTCAATCCATTTGCTGTTTCTTTTAGCCTAAAATAATAGCAGAAAAGGAGGTGTAAAATCTTACCAGCCAGTTAAAAAGACACACAGGAAAAAACTGAATAAGAAGACCATTGAAATATGTCCTTAATTTGATTAAATGCAACTTTTAACAATCACAACCTTTAAGCGGGTATTAAACATTACTTTTCATAGTGTTTTTGTATTCTGCTACACTTTATTGTTCTGGTGTAATATTTTAATTTTCAATATCATTTAGTTGATTTTTAGTGTGTAGGTAACTGGAAACCTTAACAGACAGACTGCGTTTCATTTTTAAAATTCCTGCTCATCTTCAGATAAATTATGTTTTTTGTTGAACAATAACTTTAGGCTGTCAGATGAATAAAAAGATAAACAACAAATTATTTTCAGCTCTTGAAACTGTGACCTTGAATGGTTAAAAGAAAGCCGTTTTTAAATATGATAGAGGCGTGATCAATAATTGACCAAAGCACCAATGGCCAAAGCAAACTCATTGATTGTAATGCTTGTTGAATCTTCACATTTTAAATTCCTGAACAAAGCACTTTTTTTTTTTTTTTTAAAGAGGAACACTTGTATCTTTTTAATGAGCAAACCTTTGAACGCTGGCAAAAACACACCCTCTTTTTTGGTTAAATTATTATAACCTTGAGGTCTTGCTGTAAGTGGGGCTAGCCATTTTTTATCTGAATTCTCTCTTTTAATCATTGCTGACATTAATATATCAAACCATGTGACTCACTATCATTAAAATGCTTCCACAGCTCACAAGTTTTCCCGTTGAAGTGCTCTGTCCTCTACTTTTTGGACACTAGTTGTATACTGCACACAATTTACATACTCCTTTTCTTTTCCACCATTGAATCTCATCCAGTGAGCAAGGTAAACCGAACAAGGAGAAAAGTGTTGTGTTTCTGTAAAGCCTCTCTACCTCTGGCTAATGAATGGTTTTCTGTCTTCCTTTGCTATCTGCTCTTCTCTTCTAACAGGTACAGGAAAGACTCTCTTCAGACTGAACAATGGCTTTAGTATCATCAGCAGCAATGACGTGCTGAAGTGGTAAGGAGACCACTGGGAGAGGTAACCCTCAATTCTCATTGGAGCTTTGACAGATGGACAGAGAGATTGGGACATACAGAAACAATGATGGCCTAAACTAGAAAGATCATTCACCTTCCCCTCTGTCTCTCTCCAGCTGTTTGTGTAATAGCCCAAAAAATAAAAGATGATCACTCAGGAGATGGAGCTGAGTGCTGCACTAAGGAAAGGCCACGTGTTTTTGTCCTAGAAAGTGGGAGTGTTTTGGACAAGATAAGAATTATTAGTCCCTCATGACAGATCACTAAGGATATTATTAACTTGTCACTGCTCTCCATGTTGTCATTATTAGCACTGTCATGAATCACGTTGGAACACAGTGTCCGGGAAGTACAAAGCGGTAGAAAGCGCAAAAAATAAAAAAAATGTCGGGTTAATTTTAGCTTCAATTTGTCAGGGAGAATGCTGATGTGAGGGAGATACACCAGTCAAAACCAATCAAAACATAACAAATGAGGCCACATTCAATATTTTTTCCAGCTATACCATGATCTGTCACTGCCATAATGTTCAAAATGTCCACAGTGATTAGATATTCAGTGGAAACTGGTACAGTAACTTAAGTTTCATTGGCGGTGTTTCACATTGAGGTCACATGTTTCCAGAACAGTTTTCCAGTCTGGGAAACTCTTTCTGTAAGAGTTTCCCAGACTGAAAGTAATTTTTATTAGCTAATTTAATCATAAGAAGGAATACTTGAAATATTAGTTGTCTTCTTCACAGCTGCTTGTTGCAGGAAACAGATGATCTACTCAGCCAAGAGTTGTGTATTTCAGTATTGAGACTTTGGAGGATCGTTTGTCATGAAAATGGTAGGTGCCCAAAGTTTCCATTGCTCTAAATAAATTGGAAATACAAATATTATTATGTAATTTGCTGTGATTTCTCAGCTTTTCAGTGTTTAGTGAAGTCATTATTTGTTTCTATGTGGTGCTTCCTGTTTTGTACTCAGTTTGGCTATTTATATGCATGTTGGCATGTCAATGCCAATGAATAATTGAAGCCACATTTCAGCTATGTGAGGTCATATGTTTCCAGAACTGTTTTCCTGGAACCTTACTTTTTCTGTCTACTTTACAGTATTTCCACTGTAAGTTAAGATTACAAACTAAAGATGTGCACCCATAACTTTTGATTAAATCCACACTGATTATATATAAAGATTAAATGAAATGATTTCTAGCTGAGGGGTCTCAGAGAATTGTAATGATCCATAGATGTTCAATAGTTATGACCTGTCCCCTATTCCTGGATATTGTGGTGGCTTTACTTTCCATCTCAGAATTTAAATATGTTAAAGTGGCATTATAACATTACCCTTTTATATCTTTAAAATGGCATGTGCATGCAGAATTGTTTAAGTCCAATTCTGCATGCACAAACCCTGAAAGTGGAAGTCGGCAATTTTTTTCATCTATTTATTTTATGTTTCCACAGAGGATTCTGCTACAAGTTTATTGAATGTAAACCATGTGATATTTTACATGATATTATGTTTGCAGAACTAAATAATTATTATACTATAAATATTTCATACAATTTAAAGTTTTCAAAACTGAAAAGTTTAGCCTGGGAGATAACTGAGACAAAATAATGTGATTGGTTTGCTCCAGGTGAAGCACACCCGATGTAGCGGCGTTATCATGTTTATGCAACCGAATTCAGAAAGTGTCAGTTTTGGCAAACTCATTTCTCATCCAGGTTTTTTTTATTTTTATTTCTCTTGACAGTTCAAGAAAACCAGAAGATCCTGATGAAATGTCCACTTGCTAGACAGTCTGTTGTGCAGCTGTTAACGTCAGACCATGCTGAAGTTGTGAAGGAATGTCTGGAATTACTGAGTTTGTACTCAAACACTTTGTATGGCAGACGTTTGGCCATCGACAACCTAGACCTGCACATGTAAGACTTTTGTTTTTGTTATCAGTTGACACCTCTCGCCACGGTATTTGTTGTATACAAAACAAAGATGGAGTGCAGGGCCAGTTCAGATGTCTGTGAAAGGAAATTAAGGTTCGCCTTGGGCTACATGTTCACCATTGCCAGCTTTTGTACTGCATACTTCATACCCTTCCAAGAAGTTTTCTTTTGTTTCTTTAATAACAGTGCTTGGTTGTTTATTGGTTTTTCATTGTATGTACTGTACTTTGCCATCTAATTAGATTTTCAAAGAAGGAGGAATAATTAGTTGAACTTTTATTTAAATTCACAATCATTAAAATTACCTGCAAATTCCCTTTACATTAATTATGGAGACCTGCATATCGGATAGATATTATTTGGTATGCTCCCCTGTCTCTTTATCTCTTTAAAGGTTAGTGAGAAACCTCATGAGGTGCATCTCTGAACCAAAGCGGCAGCAGGGGATCACAGCAGGCTGTATTCTGGAAACCTTTGCTGCTGAAGATGGGTAATAATGCTACACATCTCATCAGATGTCTCTGGCTTAATTCTCATACTGACAATGCAATCTCAGATATTTAGAAAAAGCAGAGTCAGTTGTTTTTCTGCACAAACTATATCCTTGTGCTGCATTTTAAAATTGTTTCGCTGAAGGAAGCAGTCCTTAAAGGAACACAGTGTGTGGCATTTTTAATAAATCAACAAGTGCCATCTAAGTGTTAATGTCACATAAAGACAGAAGCCATTCTCTCTCTGGGATCTGCTGGAAACAGACATGAAAGGACATCTCAGCCTCTCAAACACAGCAGGAAATAAGTCGAGCTGTCACGCCGTAAAATGGGTGGATCAATTTTCCTTCTCTGTAGCTCAGAGAGGGTTTTAATAAAATGTGTATCCAAAGAAATGTCCCCTCCATTGTAGAACCTGAGCTGAGTCAATGTAGGTATTTTGTCGATGGTTTTTGTTGTGGAGAAAGCTTATCGAAAAAAAAAGAAAAGAAAAACAGAACACTTTCTATTCGAATGGTGATCTTTATGCAATAGAGTTCTTATTTATAAAGATTTGAACATAGGCAGTTGTTTAGGGGATTAGGTTTACAGGTGCATCTCATTAATTAGACTTGCTAAGTTCAGTAATTCAATACAAACAGCGAAAGTCACTAATTATTGTAGATTCACTACAAACAGAGTAATATATTATTAAAAACTGTCTAAATATTAGGATACCATAAAAGACCAATAGAAAAATGTGCTGTTATGGCCATGATGATGGCTTTCAAAGTCATGGAGAAGACTTCACAATGACAAAGACAGCCATTGTCAGAAAAAGATCAATGCTAGAAATGTTCTTGTTTTGTTGCAGATTTCGGTTGAAGCTGAGAAATATGTCGACAGATTTTGTTGTTATTCCACTCAAGACAATACTGGTAAGATGTTGCAGTCTTAAATTTCATTTTATATATAGTTATCTGAGTAAAAATTAAATGGGATTACCTAATTCTTTTACAGGGAAGTATCAGCAAATCTAATCAACAGGTCCTTACATTACTCATATCAGCCATCAGCTTTCTGGCAAAAGATGAAGTAATTTGTCAAAACCTCGCTCATCAGCGAGAATGTTGGGAAGCCTTCCTCACTGCTATTGTAAGCACACAGCTGCAGTCTGTTAACATTGGTTGGAGAAGTGTAAATTGCTATTCACTGTGCTAGGTTTAGATCTTTTAAAGAATCTAACAAATCAGCAAAGTGTTAATGTGAGTGTTTTTAAAGTTATTTTAGGCTATGCTTTGCTTCTCTGCAGAAGCAGTGTGGTTCATCTGAATACAACGACATTATTCACATTATGCTGGGCTTGATTATCAACCTATCAACAGTCATATCCTTGACTATACAGGTAAGACAGTTAACTTGAGAGATATTTATTTGAGAAACAATGTTGTTATAACTTAGTGAGGAGCATGAAGGACTTTGTTTCATTTTTGTGCAAAAAGCTATTGGACCAATGAAGCAAGTGTAGTCTAAACATACAGCACAGTTAAGTAAATCATTTAGAAAGTTGAAGCCACTTCCAAGAGTTGAAGATACTTCTGTAATTTATCTAATTACATCCAGGCTATCTCAAAATCAGAGTACAACTAACCAAAACCCAACAAATATTTAGTCCTTTAAACCAGCTGCGTCTTTCACCTGAGTGAAAATAAACCTCTAAAAAGAAATTTCACAGCATCACATTCAGTTGTCCAATTCGTGCATCTTAACACATAACTGAAATTGATTCTTAAGTCAGAGATCGTGCTGTGTATAAAATGTGTAATGTGTGACTTCAGTCATTTAAAGGTGCAGTGTGTGAAAATGAATTTGTCCTCTTTTAAAGGCGCATGCTGTTTCTCTCTCTGACTGCTGTCTCGACTTGCTGGAAAGCACTGACGAAGGAATTGTGACTGTAAGGAAAAAATTACATGAGCATCTTTCCCAAAATTGTGTTTTCTCGGATTGACATGATAATACAACATATAACTTGAATACATTTGAAAAATAAAAATTAGTTTAGGTGAATTTGTCCAAGTAACAGATGCAAGTTTTAGTTGTGCTTGAGGTGTGAATCAGGAAAGAGGAAGCACCTCTTTCCTGATTGGTGCCTCTCAGCCAGTGTTGATGCAGGGATGGCATTTCTGTACAGTAACATTGGTGTCCAAGCACCTTATAATTAAAGATGAGTTAGTGCTTCCTGGGTTGTTCTTCAAAATCCTAACAAATTTCTATTCATCAGAATAAAAAGTGTGTGTCAAATTAGTAATACATTGATAGAGTTGGGCAGTTATCTCAAACACACATACTGTAATGACTGTATGTTACAACTTGAAACAGATTATCTACTCAGCCACATATTGTAAGTACTGTTTTTGAAACAGGTAAAGCAGGTTAACGTTGACTTTCTTCAAAAGTCTGGACGGTGTCAGGAAAGCATCATTCTGACAAAACTGGTCAAATATTCAGGCAGAACGTTGGCAGTCATTTTTGTAACTTCTCAAGTTACCTATTTGACCAAATATTAGTGGGGGTCAATGTACAAATTTATATAAAGCCATCATGTTAAAACTGTATGGATGACAAAAAAATATCAAAAATAATAAAAATGTGGCTTTGATAGAAAATTGTAAATGGCCATATACAAGAACGGCTGAAATGCATATTTAAAATCCTAATTTAATAGCATTCATTCCTAAAATTTGTGTATTTAAGCCTCTGACTGGACTTTGGATTTTTTTTAAAGTACCTACTTCTGTAATTCACCTTCATTCAGGGTAACCCATGTGTCTCAGTTTTGGTGTTCATTCATTACAGGAATGTTATTTTTTTATTAAAGGCATGTTGTCTGACATTACTGCATATAGCACTTTTTCAGTCAACCATATAACTCCAGAGCAATATTCATCCAGTGACACCCATTCATTTGTGATGATTAGCTGGGTTTAATTTTAGTGTGGATCAGAGATAGAAAGTTTTCTCAAATATTTTTTTTTTCTCCTGTGGTCCTGTTGAGCTATCTGACAATGTCCTCCCCCTTTGACAAAAGTGTTACTTTAGCTCTTGTAGAGTAGTGAGAATGAATTAAAAATGTCCTACATATTTTTTTTTTTTACACCATTATTTCTTTTCCCTCTGCTGGAGCAGCTCTTTATTTACCTTCTTTTCTCTTTGATTTCCCATGAAGGTTTATCATGAAAGCACAGCAGAGCTGTTTTTCCCCTGTCTGCTACATTAAGGAGATAGCTTTGATGAGAAGAATCTAAAAAGTGTGTATGCATGAGATAAGAAGTGTCAAAAAATATGGTGTCACTGTAACGGATCTGAACATGACTCAAAGCGTTTTAAAAAAGCATTAACACTACTCTAACCCTGCAAAACTAGCTGATTACATATCTTCCTACTGTCATAAGAATAAGGATTACTTTAACAGGTTACAGTTGAATTACCATGAAATCTGATAAACATGAGGTAACTTTATCACGTCACTGGAACTCTGTCTCTGGTTTCTCATAAGAAAGATGTTTTCTTTTGTATAATAAATCAAAGTTTTTGCAAAAGTAATTATGGTAGAAGGATTTAGAGGCAGGGCTGCAGTTGGCAGCACTGTTGCCTCGCAGCAAGAAGGTCCTGGGTTCGATTCCCGGCCCGGGGTCTTTCTGCACAGAGTTTGCATGTTCTCCCTGTGCATGTGTGGGTTCTCTCCGGGTTCTCCGGCTTCCTCCCACAGTCCAAAAACATGACTGTTAGGTTAATTGGTCTCTCTAAATTCTTCCTACCTGTGAGTGTGTGTGCATGGTTGTTTGTCCCTTGTGGTCTGTCTCTGTGTTGCCCTGCAACAGACTGGCGACCTGTCCAGGGTGTACCTCGCCTCTCACCCGGAACATTCGCTGGAGATAGGCACCAGGGACAAGGGTGTTAGAAAATGGATGGATTTAGAGGCTTTATTTTTACACCACATTATTTTTATTAAGTCATCAGTATTGAGAATGTACTTTATTTTAGCAGTTCAAGTCAGATTGTCCATTTGACTTGTCTAAGCCTCTGTTTCTGAGAATAAAGTCTACATTTTCACTAAAATAATCAATTTGAAATGAAAAATGTAAGACATTTTATTTGTTAGGGACTCAGGTTTTAGAGTGAAGAATTTGTTATTGGACAGGTTCATTTGCATGATACACTTTATTACACATATGGCTCCAAAATAAAAGTTGATGCTAAACGTTGACTGTATCGTTCAAATGCACTCTTTAAGCCTTTTACATATTTTCTCATTTAACAACACAGTGACTACTTGACACCTTTTTAATAGGCTGAGAGAAAAATCACAAGCTTGAGGACACCAGTAATAAGACAAGACTTATTAGTTTACTGTGTCTTTGTGGTTAAATTTCTTTCAACATTTAATCGACTATGTCTTTCTATTAAGTACTTCTGATTATACAAAATTAATTTCTTTCATTTCTACAGCAAAGTCCTCATGCGACTGCTCACTAATAAAACAGCCTCTGAGATCTTTACAAAACAGTTTTCTTAATATTGAGGTTGGTTTGCATTGAGGTGACTTGTTTTGAGGAACAGTTTTGGTTTTGTAGTATCCAAGTAAAGTGATCTGTATTAATGCACTGTAAATTCAGATTTTCTATGTAAATAAAAATATATCAAAACTGCGAAATATGTTCTTACACTAAGCACTGCTCTGTTTTTGGCCTATTACATCAGGTCTCAATTAAATACATTGAAGTTAGCTGCTTCAACCTGGGGTTATGTTCTTGGTTGGTCTTATTTCCCATTCCCTTTTCTATCGCCTTTATGTTTGCTTTGCTTTTCCTTTCTCTTTCTTCACCTTCTAGGAGTTTCTTTTCTAATATCAACACTCTTTACTCTCCAGAGAGCCATGGGTGTGTTGAGCACTGTCCTCCCTCAGTCCTCTGAAGCTGTTCAGCATGCTGTTCGAAGGAAAGTCATTCACACCATATGCTGGCTGCTGAAGGTATTTAACTGTATAGACAGTTAAGTTTGTCTTTTAATTACTTGGAATAGCTTAATAAGGCTTTCAAATCTTGAGATAACACATTTTTAACACATACACTTGGACACATATTCTAGAAATCTGTGATTTCTGTTATACTGTTTGTACAAGTATAACAAAGACACAGCTGACTTAAAGAAAATGAACTTCACTTCAGACTTTCACATCATTTTCTATGTTGCTTACATTTTGTTTACTGATGTACTAGCAGACAGCAGGGGTTTAACATTAGAATGGAAAACCGTGCCTAGTTCAGGGATCAACAAGTCCAGTACTTGAGAGCCGTTATTATGCAATGGCTCTCAAGGACTGCATCAGTGATACATTTGATACGCTACTTATACTTAAAAACTCGAGTAGAGAAGAGAGACAATCAAAAATGTCCAAAATTCTTCCTGAGACTAAATGGTTGTCATGATATCAATCTAGACTGATATATTAATTGATCTTGTATGTAAATTCTGCCTATTATAGTCGTTCTATTTGGGGATGTCAAGAGGTGGCGCTCTTGCCCCCTTTACTGTAGTTTCCCAAGAAGAAGTCGTGAGACAAGAGACAAGAAGTTTGGGTGAAAGTTATATGTGATGTTTTGCTACCTATTATGGGAAAAACTATCTAAGTTCAGAAAAAGAACCTTGAATAAATAAAACAAGAAGATGGTGAAAAAGAAATGGCTTAGTCACGCTTCCCTTATTCTACTCATGAAAGAGCTGCGCACACAGAACCTGTACTCTACCTCTCTCTCATTTGTGTTCATTTGATTGCCAAAAGATGCAGAAAATTATGCAATCTCCCCACAGACAGCTTTGACTCTTTTTTTTCAAGTGGTACCTAATATGAATATAACACTGAAGGTCAAATTAGAATAAAAAGACAAAAAACTAGTTAAATCGATTTACAGAGAAATAGCTAAACAATAACATAGATTGAAGAACTGTCATCATTAGCATTTATATAATAGCTTTTTGATACATGTAAGATGAAAAATAATTTTATTCATTTTGTTGTTCATGACATCTGACTTTTTATCTAGAGTCAGTATAGAAAACATCCTGCTTGCTTATTCATTTGTGTGTGTGTGTTTGTTTATGAAGGGAAAAGGTCAGACTGCCACCAAATTTGCCATGAAGACATTGACGCTTTGCACTGCAGTCAGCGACACGGCAAGGGAAGAGCTGGTGAAGTCTGATAAAAGTGAGGAATGATTGACGTGTTAGCATTAATAGGCTCTTTCATTAGTGTGAACACTGCAGTACTAAAGGGTTGATCTCTGAGTCAGAACTGAAATAAACACTTGTTCATTAACGTGTGAGTTCAGTTATAGAGCTGAAATCAGATTTTTACATGAAATGTATGAAAATGCACACAATCTATTTTTTTTCTCGGTGTGATATTTAATCAGACCGATTAATTATCGGTCTGATTAAAACTGGAAATCTAAAACAGTTTCCAGTTTTAGGTTTTTTAGAATTCAAACAATAAGTTTTATTAATTAAAAAAACAAAGCAAGAGAGATTTTTAATTCTCAAAAGTTTACATACTCTAAGATTCCTATGACTTTAAACAATTTGGGAGAGCAGAAAGTTGCAAGCGTCTGATCAGTTAATTCAATCATATTGAAGATAACTGGAAATGCAACAGTAATATCATCACGTAACATCTCAAACGTACTGCTTTGTTGTGTTTCATTATAGAAAAATCAAAAGAAATCTGACCAGATATCAGAAAAAAAAAACTGGGGACATCCATGAGTCTAATTCACCCTTGGGTAAAATTTCTATTTGCTTGAAGTTTCCAAATTCGTAAAGAGCATGGAAAAATGTCCAGCCATTTTAAGGTTCAATAAGAAGAAAGGTTCTGTGACCTGGAGATTGTTTGTTTGTGTATAATGTGTGTATTACATTCAGAACAACAACAAAAACTTAGACTGAAGACAGAAAAGAATAATGTGCGAAAATATTGAAACAAAATTTGAAGACATCAGCCTGAAAATTAAACCAAAATTTTTAAACCCAAATTTAAAAAGAAATTTTAAACAAATTTTTTGTTTGTTTTTTTCAAACAAAAAATTTACCTGAGAATACTCCCAAATGAATTAGTTATGTTCTCATGATTGGGCAAAAATTCCAGCAAACTGTTCCAGGAAGCTTGAAAGAGTCTCTAAACATTTGACCCAAGGCAAAAATGTAGAAGCCAAGTACTGAGAAAATGCAATTAATTTCTGACATGGAAACCAGTTTAAAGAAATTCTAAAAGAAAAAAAAGTACATTCTAGCTCACCTAAAAAAGGAAAGGTTTCCTCTGATTTCCCTGCATCTGTTTATGAATGGTTGTGACTTTCATCATTGTATGTTTTCCTGATTTGGTTTCCACCTGTTATTTTGCGCAGAACTCTCCAATTTACGTCGTTTGCTGCGTTCCAACAGCGATGAGGTGATTTCAGGAAATGCAGCTTTGTGCTTGGCCCATTGCTTTGAGCTGGAAGGAGTTGCCACCCACCTGCTGGGTACTGATATTGTGCTGCTTCTACTGCGGCTCGCTGCGGGGGAGCCTAAGAAGACAGCTGTGCAGCAAAATGCAGCCATTGCTCTCAGCAAACTATGTCGATCTGAGCCCAGGTAACACCTCACCTCACCTCACAGATCACAAAATATGATTTACATTCTGAAAGCTAATGTTATTAAAGTTTGGAATGGTCTCAAAGTGACGATGGAGCTCTGGCTGAAGAAACTAAACATAAAACTAATCTGTAATTTTGAGCTATTACTACTTTCTGAGTGCATGTCTCTTTAATATTCTGAATTGTCAAGACTTAACACACATCTCTTTTCATGAATAATGAGTATGGTAGGTGTGTTTGAACTGTGCATATTTTTTGATCTTGCAGCTTGATTCTATTAAAACCCATCTAGTAATGATTAAAATGCAGAGTAAAGATACATTAGTAGGGCTTTCTCTGGATTCCTAAAGTACATTAGTTTATTTGTTTTACTAAATATAGTCAATCAAATAACAATTTCATCAGCGTTTTTTAAAAATAAAAGCGGGTTTAAGACAAAAGGGAGATCTTTAATTACCGTGCTTACTACTACAACGCAGCTGAATTAAAATGTTCACAGAGGCAAGAGCATTAATTTTGTTTCCTTGGATGGCAACCCACCCAATCTCAAAATGTGGAAATGATTTCTTGTGCTTTTTGAAAAAAGAAAAAAACAACAACAATTTATTACTGCTGGTTAGCACAACTGGCTGGCAGCTGCAGTTTGTTTCTCCCTTTCCAAATCCCAGTAGGCTACTGAATAAAGAGGGGGAATGAGATCAATTAAAAATTCTGCATTAGTTTTGTAATTAGTCTCCTCTGGCTCTGTTCCCTGGATTATTTCCCCATGTCTCTTGTGTCTACTGCTAGGCTTAAACCACAACCCGCCATGTCAAAATGTCACAGAGGCTTTTGTCTTGGCTTTGAAACGATTTCTTGTTTATTTGAAGTGGGGCTCCTGCTGAGTACTTCTGAGTGGTCAGTGTCTTATCTGCAGTTAGCAGGAGTCATTGTGATCTTAAGCTAGCGAGTAACCAGCCTCTTACTCAAAAAAAGCAGCTCAAATGTTTTCTTGTGCTTTCAAAAACAATTGAAAATGTTTAATATTAGTTATAATGCAAGAGAGAATTGTTTAAATTGTCTTTGTTTTGACTGCCGTAGAGCATCTCTGCTTCTATGCAAATGTCGCTTAAATGTATCCTGATACCTATTACAGTCTCAAAAGTTGTTTTGTTTCTGTTATCACTTTCTGATCTTGCAGGTGTCTTTTTGAGATAAAACTTGTCATTGCTTATGTAATGACTTTTTGGTTTGGATTTGTGGTTTTTATGTTTGACCAACAAAGTCTAATTTCTGTTTTTGCTAAAAAAAAATTTTGTTTTGTTATTACAATGTGTGATCACAAAGGTGTCTGCTGAGCAGTTGTCTTTTCTTCTACATAAGTAATAACCAACACCAGATATTTACATGCAGATCCAATTGTAGTCCTCTATTACGGATAAAATAGTGTTATTTGTCTACTGTGTTATAATTTTCTATGCTTAGTTTTAACAGCTTAACCTGAAATCGACATTGAAACCTCGTTTAGTGACCATTAAACTTTTGATTGCATTGGTAATTTCAGAGGAAACACTATTTTTTGATAATAAACAGCTTTACCAGACCACTTGCCATTAGTGATCGACCATACCAAGTTAATCAGTATAATGATCCTGTTGCTTACGATAATCTTGGAACAAGTTTCTGATATATGACCATAGAATGATCATATGCCAGATGCTGCAAATGCAAGTAAACAGCTGGAACTGGTAGTAAATGAAGTCTTGTCTGCATAGCGACACATCCTAAGTTGGCCTAGCTACAACCAATTTTGCATTCTCCTGTTGTTCCTTTTCTTCTCCAGGATTTTACCTGTCAAACATTACACACATGTTTCAGTCGGTATGCTGTTTATTACCCATCCAAGGACAGGAGAAGAAGCTGATACCATTTCGTGGTTATTTAGCTCACTCTGGAGTGTCGTAGCAAACATCAGATGCAGACCAAGTGCAGTTTGCATACATTAACCATGTTTCAGCAACTCCCATTGGAAGCTCATCACACACAATGGCCTGCAGTAAATTCTTGGTCTAGCTAAAATCACGGTGTAGTGTTGTCTTTGGAATATCAATGCAACCAATTCTCTAGTTTGCAGATCTGGCAAAAAGAGTTTTCATCCTTGCAATCAAAGGAAAAGGCACTGTGCATAACAATGTAGTCTCATACCTTTTTCTAACTTATTTCTCTTATATATTGCATCAGTGGGTCTTATCTGATCTGTTTGCTGATCACACAGATAAGGTTATGCATGCTTACATGAGTTGAATTATTAAATTTCACCTGAATTATGTTGCAATTGGATCAACATTGTGTTCCATTACACAGACATTAAAATCTGGATAATTTTAATTGGACAATTTGGGAAGTATAAACAGCATGAGAATATCCACATATCATGTTCAGAAAAAGAGAGGTTCTCTTTCCAGGAGATGAATGTGTGTTAGTGAATTCCTCCAAACTTTCGGGGACGCTCAGGTTACAGTTCCAAGAAAAAAAAAGTCAACTTCAATATCATGCTGTTATAAATGATAAACAGGTATAGATATCTTGGCTAAAAGGATTTCTTTGTTGAATCGGTAAAACCTTTAACTGGGTCAAAGTCTTTTCTTTCTGCCTCCTAACACGTTGCTTCTGCATTGGCCTGCCTTTGACCTCTACATGCAAGCCGTTGTCCCATTTCAGCTGAGAAAGAGTCTCTCTTCCTATTGTATACATTTAGTCAAATGTTGTGAATCACAAGGCTCAGGGACAGACTGTCAGACTTGCTCTAATGGCACAAGAGTATCGCTTGATATTTGAGAGCAGCCAACACCAAGCACAACTGTGTGTCATTCTGTAATAAATGCTCTAATCTGTTGTAAGTGTTCTTACGTCAGTGTCCTTTTTGAAGGCCCTAAATGCACCTTGGGGCTGATAGGCTTGGACTTTGTTGAGGATGAGTTGATTGCTCTGTAGCGAAGGTCACACAAGTGTTTAAATTGAATGTCAGCACATTGGACATTCTGTCAAAATATTTTCTTTTAAAAAAAACCCCCTTTTTTTTCTTCATATTTTCAGACATGTGCACAAACTTCGAGAGCTTCATGGCCTTGAGATTCTACACTCCTGTGTGAAACTCATCAATACAGAGCAGTAAAAATACAATCTGAAATGTTTTGATATGCAGCAAAATCTCTTGTTTTCTTGTGCTCAGCATAGAAAAGCATTTTTTTTTAAACTCATTCATACTTATTCGAATAAAACTGCATTGACGATGTTTTCTCATTAATGATTCTGATGCAAAGGTATTTATTTGTGACCTAAAGAATTAAACATATAATTGATTAAGAATATCTTCATCTATCATTCTGTCTACATTAACAATGTCACGTCCATTAGCAATGCTCTTTGTTTCATTACATTTCTGACTAATTAGACATTTTTTGCATTTTTTAAAATAAATGTTATGTCTTTACCTAGGGAGCAAAAAATGCTATTTTGCATTTTTGCAGAGTAACCGTTTGTTTGTTTGGAGGCTCTATCTTAATAAAAAGATGGATACAATGCCAGGCATTTGCAATCACGTGTCTGCTATGACAGTACCGTAATCTTGAATTTTATATTAATTTGATGCTGCACCAAATTAAACTTTCAAGTTTTGGAATGAATATATTTACATTCAAATTAAATTCTAAAAACAAGAATTGGATTGAAAAATGTGAAATCAGTTTTATTTCCTTCACTAATTGTAGACAGATTACACACTTGTTTTACCCCATCAACAGCATTTGTGGTAATTGATTCTGAACGTTTGATTACAATTGTTTAGAAAATGTAGAGAAAATTTAAATTGGCAGGCTATCTGGCAAGGCCAAGTATAGGTTATACATTTTAAATCAGGGTCTTTCCTGAAGCTCAATCCTATTTGGCTTTATCTTTTCTAAAGTCACTTTAACTCTGTCTGGATCTTTCATACTTTCATACTCCCATCGGGGGATGATGATGTAGAGCTCACTTGACTTTAGGCTGTGAAACTGATTTTAGAATCAATAAAGAAGCTAAATTAAGGTTTCAGGTTGGGCCCCTCACCCCTTTTTAAAAAATTATAAACCATGCCGGAAACTCAGTTCAGTGCCAGACCACCCAATTAAAATTTGTCTAGCAAGAAGGATGTCAGAACCTTGTTAATGGCAAAAATAATTTGGTGCTTTTATGCAATAAAAAAAAAAGAAGACATTTATTAATATTTTATGGGAGAATGTCTGATTATATGAATTACGGAAAATCCACTATAAATTCAAACTAGTGTCACAAAATGTCTACTTTTAAAAATCACTTAAGCTGTATGGACATTTTACCTCAGGAAATGGTTAAAAAGTATATTGCAGTGGACAAATGAATGACCATCATGTTAACGACACGTTGATCAGTCACTGAAATGCCACATATTGCAATCATTTTTCTAATAGTTCTAATAGTTGTTATAGTTCTTGATCAGTTACTTTTGATTAATATTTTCTGAATTCATTGACGCTGTAGATCCATGTAACTGAAAAAAAAAAGCTACAGAGAAATGTGATCTTTGTGATAATGACGTTCAAAGGACAGCCACCTTGCAAGTGACGACCCTATCAGGGTCCATGCGGATATATCTGCAAATGTAACGGTGACAAACAATCAAAAGAGATATTCAGATTGAGTCCGCAACATTTTAATTTAATAATTGTTACAAAGTAACTCCGTTAGCGGTCTCGTTCCTAACAGCCGTTAGAAAAAAAAAAACACATTCACCAACGTTCCACAACCGTCGTTACCTAGCAACGGCGGAGTGATATTGACCCCCTCCGCAACCACGTCAACCTGCAACACCACTAGTAAATGACACACAACGAAACACAAAACAGTATTAATAAACACAAAACAGTATTAATAAACACAAAACAGTATTAATTTACCTCGACTATTCCATCAAAATGGCCTGTATGCCACACTCTCCCCCTCATTAAAAAAAAAATGTCCTATGACATTTTAAAGACCTTTTACTGGAAGTGATGTTATAAGTAAGGTACTTAACATGACATTCATTACATACATACATTACATATTATTGTAATAGTGTCCACCACTAACAGAGGATATTGTCACTTTAGATTACAAATGTCCAGTTACAAATACTTCTAAATATGTTCAGATCATCTCTCTAGTGTAACAGAACCTTAATTTCAGCCACAGTTTTTTTCTGATACCAGTCTTTTGTCTTGAAAGCACAGTCAATAAACTGTCTTTTGAGAATTCAAGTATAGTCTTTTTCTTTTAAATGTAGTTCTTAAACCTATATACAGTGTGTCTTTAACTCTGTACTTTAACACCTGGAACTACCCAGGGTCGCCAAAGTTCTTTACCGGTTGGGATCATACTCACAGGTAGTTCTTTAATGCCTAATTCCACCATGGTTGGCTCACCCAAAGCATAATAGGTCAGCATCCTCGGACGGCGACGCTCTCTCTTTGGGTAGCTGAATGCAGGTGGTGGAACAGCTGCATCCTCTTCTTCCTCAGAAGCTGTTTCTGCAGATGGCTCAGGGAGATCCTGGTGTAGCTCCATGTCTTGGCCTCCATCTTCTTCTTCTGGTATGTTGTTCATCCAATTAGCCTGAGATTCATTCACTTTCGGTGCGTTGTCTTGGTCAGGCAGGTCTGGTGTAAATGGTTCAGCATCTGGGTTTAAGCTGACAGCTCGGTGACCACTGTGCTGAGCAGGAGGAAACTGGCACACTAGCTCCATTTCCTCATCCCTCTCACTGTCTGAAGATTCTTCTCGTTGACAAAGATGACATGGAGATGTATTCGACTTAGTCTTTTTAGTCCTTTTTGTCATTTTTGAGTCTATTTCTGGGTTGTCGATTGGCAGACTGTCACAAGGGAGCAGGAGGTTCCTATGCAGCACACGTCTTTTGCCACCTCCTTCTGGTACTACTTCATATACTGGGCTGATATCACTTCTTCTCTTTGTGATGATGTGCACTTTATCTTCCCAAAAGGATCTGAGCTTACCAGGACCTCCTCTCTCTGATAAGTTGCGTACAAGCACACGCCCCCCAGGCTGCAGGTCAGCTCCATAAACTCTTTTGTCATATCCTTTTTTTCCTCTGTTCGATTCACGGGTGGCAGTTTTGGTTGCGATCTTGTAGGCTTGCTGCATCCTGCTTTGCCAATCTTTGACATACTCAGCATAGCTTTGCTGTGTTTCATTTGGCTGTATGTTAAACAGGAGATCTATCGGCAGACGTGGGGATCGCCCATAGAGTAGATAATATGGAGCAAAGCCGGTGGTGTCACTGCGGGTGCAGTTATATGCGTGCACCATCTTACATAACGACTTTTTCCAGTCAGACTTTTGCGCACTTGTGAGCGTACGGAGCATAGACAGCAGGGTTCTGTTAAATCGCTCCACTTGTCCGTTACCCTGTGGGTGGTAGCAGGTAGTGTGGGACCCTCGCACGTGACAACACCTCTGCAGTTGAGCCATCAACTGGTTTTCAAATTCCTTCCCCATGTCGTGGTGGATTTTCTCCGGAAAGCCAAAGTGAAGGGCAAAGTCATCAAATAGCTTTTCCACAACTGTTTTTGCGGATTTGTTTTTTGTGGGGTAGGCCTGTGCAAAGCGAGTGTAGTGATCCATTATAACCAGAATATACTCATAGCCTTGCTTACAGGCCTCTAGATGCAGGAAATCAATTGAAACCAGTTCGAATGGACGTGTTGTCACAATTGGCATCAGTGGTGCTCTGGCTGCTCTCTGTGGTCGTTTTGACTTTAGACACTCACACACTTGGGTCACAAAATGTTCTGTGTCCTGCTGCATTCTGACCCAATAAAACCTGTCTCGGATCAGATTCAGAGTCCTTTCGACCCCCAGATGACCCATCTCTTTGTGTAATTCTTGAAACACTAACGGATGATGTTCTTTTGGCAAAACTAGCTGAGACGTATGTCCTGCTTTTCTGTATAAGATCCCATCATCGCTGATATATAGTTTTCGCCACTGCCTCAAGAGCACTCTAACATCTGCAGGCTCGGTTTTCACCACTCCTCTGGGGGGGAATTGATCTTGGCTTTTATAATGCATGACTCGCTTGATGAGAGGGTCTTTTTTTTGACTTTCTCTGATCTGTTCTGGTGTTAGTGGGGCAGGCAATGAAGGTGAAGAGGCATCCCTTACTAAGTCCAGTGTATTGATGTGAGCCGTGGTTATCCAGACAGATGGGGCATCTTGAAGCACCGTCACTCCCTGAATTGAAGCACTAATCACATCCTGAGTCACTTCTTCTGTACATTGCTGCAATAAGTCATTTATGTCCAGTGGCATGCGAGAGAGGCCATCTGCGTCTGTATTGTGTTTGCCTGGTCGATATTTAATGGTGAAATTGAAATCGGCAAGTTGGGCAACCCACCTGTGACCTGTGGCATTCAACTTGGCTGTGGTGAGAATGTAGGTCAGGGGGTTATTATCTGTATATACAGTGAAATGAGGTGCATGGTACAAATAATCTCTAAACCTTTCACATATTGCCCACTTGAGTGCTAGAAATTCCAATTTTCCTGAATGCATGTGATAATTTTTCTCAGGTGGGGTCAGTGTTCTAGATCCATACCCGATGACAACCATTTTGTTATTCTGTCTCTGATACAGAACTGCTCCCAACCCTTCCTGGGAAGCATCAACATGCAGAATAAATGGTTGGGTGAGATCTGGATACCCAAGGATGGGAGGCTCAGTGAGTTTGTCAATAAGTGTGTTTATTGTCTCTTGATGGTTCTGTGTCCAGTGAATGGGAGTGTTTGATGGGAGGTTACCTTTATTTCTTGCAGTGTTGATGTTCCGTCTGTCTTTTTGCTTTCCTGATGGTGGATTTTCAGGTTGATTTTCCGGTGGACTAGCCAGAAGCTGGTAGAGGGGCTTAGCTATTCTGGAGAAGTTGGGTATATATGTTCGATAATAGGAGAGAAATCCCAGCATTTTTCTCAGATCTCCTACAGTTGTGGGGGTTCTCTCCTTCAAAGTTTGAACTGGTGCCACTTCTGCTGGATCCATCGTGTAGCCCTCACCAGAGACAAGACGTCCCAGAAATCTCACTCTTCTTTTGAACACCTCACACTTCTTTGGGCTCAGCTTCACTCCATGCTTCTGGTATCTTTGCAACACAGTTCTCATGTGGTTGAGATGATCCTCAAAACTTGGGCTGTGAACTAAATTGTCATCCAGATAGGGCTGGCATATCACATCTCTTAAACCAATCAGACATTCCTCCATGCTTCTTTGGAACTCTGCTGGGGCAGCACTCAAACCGAAGGGGATTCTGATCCACTGGTACAAACCCCATGGTGTTATGAAAGCAGTTAAGGGCTGACTTTTTTCATCCAGAAACCCTTGATGGTACGCCTTCCCCTGATCTAATACAGAGAACCAGGAGCTGCCAGTTAGAGAATCAAGCATGTCTTGGATTCGGGGAATAGGGTGGCGGTCAGGGACAGATTTTTTGTTTAATTCCCGGTAGTCACAGCACAACCTCAGACCCCCATCTTTCTTTCTCACACATACCACTGGTGATGCATATGGAGAACGTGACTGAGTTATCCAGCCTCTATTCAGTAGATCTTGAAGGTATTCTTTAACTTCCTGATGTAATGGCTTGGGAACTGACATATATGTTTTCTTCACTGGAGTAGTGTCATGCAGAGTGATTTGAAGTTTCAAAGAGGGAATTAAACCTATGTCATCTTCATCATAGGCGAATGCATGACACTCTTCTCTCAGTATCTGTCTCACAGTCTGTCTTTGGCTTTCCGTTAAGTGGCTGAGGTCAACTGGAGGATCCCACTGTGTTGGCTTCTGTTTTTCTGCTTTGCTGTTGATAATCAGGGACTGAGCTGCAGCTGGCTTTGTTCTGGGTGAAGGGTCATCTTGTTGTTCACCAACAGTGATATTCAACTGTTGTGCATTTACAGTATAAGCTGTCTTTACTGCTTCTAGGTGCCCCAGGACTGCACGCTGATGTAGAGTAACATTATACTTATTGGTGTTGGAAATTGGGATTGATACGAATCCTGGGTTTTCTGTAGGAACTGTCATGAGACCCTCCTGAACACTGACACCTTCTGGCAGCACCGAGTCCTCCGAGGGAACAAAAAGAAGGTCCTCTCCTCTGAACTGAGTTCCAGTATTAACTTTAACATGGATGATGGTGATTTGTTCAGCTGCTAATTTGATTCGACTTCTCCCTGTGTGCACAAGACCCACATTAACCTGACTATCTGATGTCTGAATTAGTTTGACAATTGTCTGTGCAGTTTGGACAGTGACAGCAAAGGCTCCACACACATTTTGGATGACTTCCGGTTTCCTGTGTTTAAGTGTGTTGTCTCCTAGCACTTCCTCTATGACATTGTAGCCAATTATTGGTTGTTGTGCCACACTGGAGTCACTTGACACAAGTACTGGTACTAACAGGGGTTCTGCTGAGAGTGAATCTTTGCCCAGTCTAAATTCCACTTCCACCCAGCCCAGAAAAGGAATTTGTGTCTGATTTGCTGCAAGCCCAATAAGTGTATCCACCTCCAGTAGTTCATTCAGAGGTCTAACTCGCTGGTGTGGTAAGTGTAATTGTCTCCATTCTTCATTAATGAGACATGCCTGGGCACCAGTGTCCCATAATGCTTCTACTGGAGTGGCATCCATCCAACAATGAACAATGCATCTCTTACCTATGAGGTTCAGAAGTTTCTGTCTGCTCCGTGGATTCATGTAGTGAGCTGTTGGGGTAGATGAAAGTTCTGTATGGGAGCCTGGTTTGTTTGTGGTGGGACTGAGTGTTTTGTGTGGGGCTACTGAGGGTCCCGGCCCAGCAGCCCTGTCCAGTTTCCCTGCTGTCCCCTGTTCTGACGGCAGCCTCTGGCAAGGTGTCCTCCTTGACCACACTTATAACAGTGAGTGCACCTCTCCCCTGACTGTGCTTCTAGACAGGCTGGGCAACCTCTGGGTTTGCGGTAGCTGTGTGTGGTAGCTCTCTCTGTCTGATGTTTCTTAGTAATCTCCACTGTTTCCAACACCAGTTTCTTTAGTTCTAACATTTCAGCCTTCAGTCCTTCGATGAGTTTAGTTGTTCCTGCTTCCTGTTCTGTGTTTCGATTTTTCTTGGCCCCTCTCAGTACATCTTTGGTCATCACTGTGTCCCCTATCTCACTTGTGGTTGCAGCTTCTTCCATGGAAGGAGGTTGAAACTCATGTATGCCTCCTTCAGCTCTCAGTTCATTTATTTTTGGGAACCTACTCACTGCACTTTTTCTCAGTTTTTTTTGTCTTTCTTGCTCTAAGTTTGCAGCTTCACTCACCCGCTCAATTAGGACCTCATCTGATACTGCAGGATTAGTCAGGTAAGGTTTTAGTTGGAATTTTACTGCATCGCTTAGCAGTCCTGTGTCTATGGAACGCAGAAATTTCCTTTGTATCAGTTCTGGGCTGAATTGTTCGCTTTCATCCTCTTCTTTTGATTTCCAGAGCATTTTTTCTTTCAGTTCTATAGCTCTAAATAAGAAATTCTGTGCAGATTCTTTTGGATCTTGTGAGATGTTCATCAGCTGATGAAGGAGGTCAGAGGAAGAGTCCACTTTAAAATGGCTTTTTAGGATAATTTTCAGAGTGGACAGTGTCAGTCCTCTTTTGATTTCCAGCATCTCTCTCAGGTGAAGCCCTGGGCTTATGGCCCGTATGACTGCTTCCAGGATCTCAGTCTCTGAATATCCTTTCCTCTGCCCAGATTCAATTTGGTTGATCAGGCTCGTATAGGACAATTTATCCCTCTGACCAGCTTCTCCAATCTGCCCACAAATCCGAAACTCCCGCCTGAGGGTCACTTCTGGTATGTGAGGTGATGGAGCACAGTGTGGTTCAGTCTCCTCCATATGCATTGTCATGCTCAGTTTCTTCTCTAAAACCCCAATTTCCTCCTCTATGCGCTGTCGGGCTTTGCTATGTTCTTCCTGGAATTCCTTATACTTGACTTTTAGTGAGTTTAATTCACCTTCGTCAGCTTGTGTCTGTTCTGGTGTTCTGGGCTCATCCGACGTCCAAGATTCCATGAAGGTGATTAAATTCTGGAGAAACTGTTGAAACGATTCAGGTTCTTCCTCATTTCCGATATCGTCCAGTGTGGTCTCTGCTAGTCTGATGAGGGAACGCCGAGTTTGGCCAGTAAACCCTCCTGGAGGTTCATCACTCTTGAGGTGTTTACAAACTAAAATTAGCTCTGACTTCTCTAGCATCAGCAGCGTTCTGCTCACTTCGTCTTGAAGCTGCTCCATCGGTAGTTTCTCCTCCGTCTTCGGTTCGTCTCGTTTGGATTAGTTACTTTTAGCTGAAACTCCTCCTGGGGCTGGCTCGCCAAAAATGTAACGGTGACAAACAATCAAAAGAGATATTCAGATTGAGTCCGCAACATTTTAATTTAATAATTGTTACAAAGTAACTCCGTTAGCGGTCTCGTTCCTAACAGCCGTTAGAAAAAAAAAAACACATTCACCAACGTTCCACAACCGTCGTTACCTAGCAACGGCGGAGTGATATTGACCCCCTCCGCAACCACGTCAACCTGCAACACCACTAGTAAATGACACACAACGAAACACAAAACAGTATTAATTTACCTCGACTATTCCATCAAAATGGCCTGTATGCCACACAAACAGCTGAAACCCTGCGCTACACAGCACAAAAAACCACCAAGAGCTTTTACTCACTTGGGTTTATAGTGACTGTTAAAAGACAAGAACAGAAATGTGGAAGTTTAACTCCCTTCCACTTGCTGTTTTCCTACTTACAGGTGTGTAATATTGTTGGAATTAATTTGGGGTGAAAATAGAACAAAATGACCTTTCAAATGATTTTTTTTAGCCTTTGTTAAATAGTAAGTTGGTTGGTGTTGCAGGTTTGTTGATGGTTGTTGACTGTTTTATTTGGCAGATCTAGTTCTTAGGTTAAAAGCTGATGATTTATTATTTTCACTTGTCTCTTCCTAAAAATGGCAATATAAAGTTATTAAGAAACTATCACACTGTAACTTTGTAAACATCAGGAACAGAAATAAATGTCAACAGATCAATGTTAAAATTTATGCATTTATGTATTAATGTAGAGATTGACTTTCATCTAATTTACAGTGTAATGTGTAACAACAAAATGTAATGTAATCACAAAACCGCCTACTGTTAGCATTACAATTAATAGATAAATTACCAGACATTTAATAATTAGCTAATCAGTCACACATCATCTAGTATCTGTCACCAGTTCATTAAATTAATTTCAGCCACGCTAGGATTTAAATGATTTAATATGTCGTCAAGGCCCTTGAATGTAAACCAATAAAATGTAACATGTCAAATATTAACAAATGTGTCATTTTAAGGAAATCATTATATTCATGTTTCACAGTGTTTTTTTTATTTTCTTTACAGCTCCAATGCATGGAGGTTGTAGGAACCATTAAATTCATGTGCTCAGTGATTAAAAATGAATAAAGTGCAAGTGATTGCCACTGGGAATTTGTATGATTAAATGTAGTAAACCAACACTGAAGATATTCCCCCTCTGCTACCCATGTTTGCATATAGCTCACCTATTTTGATAACATATTTCATAATATGTTTTTGCCTGCATCAGCTCTTTCTTTTATTTGGGTTTCATTTTTATTTGATACTACTATTACTACTATTCCTACTACGAGTAGTAAAAAAAAAAAAACATCCTTTGAGGATAAAATTTGATTGACATGTTTTGTTATTTTTTAGTAGTTGGGGGAGAGCGAGAAGATTTCCAAAGTTACCTCCCAGAACAAACAAAAGGCACTGCTGTCACACAGTATAGGCTTTTGGAGAAAACAATCACAATTGTTCATGGCACAGAAGCAGTACCTTCACAGACGACACACCGAGGCACCGAGGAGGAGCCGACTGCCGAGTTTCCAAAAGCAAACGTGTTTGACACAAAACTAAAGCCAACTAATGAGGGGATGCCAACCACATCGTTAGTTACTACTTTACAATGCATGGGAAATATTCTCTCCAGTAATGTGCAAAACTCTCTACAATCATCGACAGCTTTCCATTCAGAATCAAAAGTCCCTCTGAAGTCTGATTATGCAAAGAGTGTTTCGTCTTCCACACATGCTGCATGGGTGTTGAATGATACCTTTGAGCAACATGTCCATTTGTCTGCCAAGGCAGTCAAAGCCCCTCCTTGGTTTTCTGTGCCGCATGCAATCGGGATTCACAGAAATGCCAACTCTGTTATTCCCACATCTGCTGATACAGGACTTTTACTTCCGATCCCATCTGCATCTCGTCCTCATGTAATTGATAACCTGACGGAGTTGCTTAATGACAGTGATGATTTATGACCTCAAGAGAAGAGCATAACAAACCTAGGAGAAAATGTGGATCTGTCTAGTACAATGCAATTCATCCTCCAGGCTGATCCAACAAAAAATTCAATGAAAGGAAATGATGTGACAGACTTGTGCTTGACCTGTCTGAAAGATAGAAAAGCAATGTCCAGTGAGAAATTTGCAGCCAGCCCTACTGCTTCACCTCATACTTCTTTAGGTTCTCTTAGTTTGACTTCATTAAACAGTTTCCATTCTTCTTCAACTGGGGAAAGCAAACAGGCCAAAGAGAGCAACAATTTCAAAAATGCAATAAATTACAACCACACATCTCTTCCTTTTACCCATAATAAGACTGAGAAAAACTGTTTCTTTTTTCTCTCATGTCGCTGCTGAACTATCAACAGAAAAACACAAATTTACAACACTACCTCCAAGTCGTACCTATCCTAGCAAAACTTTTTCCACAGCAAGTCCAAAGTTAACATCCATAGCGCAATATCCCTCATCAAAGCCTTCTTACACCGGTGAGAAACCAGTGAAACATGGACATCAAGAGATATTTAACAAAAATGTCTCCATGTGGGAGCCTCAGCCAAATCCAATGCCTTTCACTCAGAGGAAGGAAAAGGCTTCCCACAGTCTCTCAACAAGCTTGAAAAATCAGGACATCAGCACTGGGCCAGTGACCAATGCACCTTTCATTGCTCCCCTCAGCAGTTTTAACAGTCCTCTCCCAAAAGGTCATGCTCATGGCACTGCTTCACATCCTACAAGAATGAACTCGATTGAAGCTCTTGCTGCAATAACACCTTTCACCCTTTGCAGGCCAACTGTTTCCACAGTCAAAAATCTCAAGTCTTGTTTTCTGACAGGAAAAGATGGGACTTTCATCTCTGTATCAAACAGCCAAACAAAACCTAAACCTACATCTCAGACCAAACAGTCAATATTGACTTTGTTACCGAAGGATTTAACAATTATGCTTGCAACTGTCACTCATAAACAGTCTCCTGCTAATCTCCAAACAACAGTGACTGCGACAGCTATGACCAGAGTACAAACTACAACCTTTGCTACAAGAAAAGTTAGCTTGAAGGTCTTTGACTTTGACGTCTCTCAGTCGGCATTAACTGGGCTGTGTATGTCTTTCAATAAGAAACAGAAAGAAGCCCAATCAAAAATCACTGAGGGGAGGAATTCTGAAGGCAACAGGCCTGATGGCAAATTAATAGACTTACACAACATTCACAATCTGACACTTGGAGATGAGCAGGAAAGCGTTTTGAGTGGAGTTACTAAAAGCAAGGACAAAGACACACTTCAGTCCAACAGCAACCACAGCAGAGAAATTACAAAAATGTTTCTCAAAGATGATGAAATCCTGGAAAACAAAAGGGAGGAATTATTAAGATTAGATGATCCTGAAATTGAAAAACGAGCAGCAGAGATAAACCAAAGCACATACAGAGAGGCTGGAGAAATGAAATAGTTCATCACCAAGACAAGCAGAGAAGAGCATGTACTTCTGAGACATGACAAAAATACACAACATGGTGAAGTCAAGGATGAGAGAGGCGCCAAAAGAGAAGGTGTAACTAAAATAAATATGCAGAATTCAACCCTGGATACTTCTGGAAAGCAGAGACAATTTTTGGAGGAAAAAGGAGAAAAGGCTGGAAGTGGGGAGGACAGAAAATTTAACAAGGATATTGGGAAGGAGGATGTGACAAATGTTCCCCCTGAACCGGCAACAAATTGGAAAGAACTTAACGGAGACAAAGAGAGCATTGTTGAAAAGCTGTCTTCCTATCATGGTTTGATTAAAGAGTTGGACGGCTCTGAGCACAAGGGTATTCATCTGGGTGAAAATGCTTCACAAATAAGAGACCTAACAAATAAGTCATTTTCTTTTTAGGTGACAAGCAATTTCCAGCTGCCACACCCATCTGTAAGATCCCAGGCACCAGATCTAAGGGAAGAGTAGCTTCCAAAAGAAGACATTATGTTACCACTGAAGGAAACAAGTTCTCAAGAGTTTGAGGTTAAATTTCCTGCTGCTGCAGTGTCAAAAATATCTGGATTTATTTCTATGTTTACGCCACTTATTTCCCCAAGCAGGAGTGCTGCTAACACAGCTAAACAGCCTTCACTCACAACCCGATTTCAGAGAGCCAAGTCCCACTTTATTGTGAGCAGTTCTCTCAATATATCAATTATTCAGAGCAACACAGATCATAAGCATAAATTGAACTATTCTGTTCTGAGGGCCGAACCAGTTTTACATACAGCGAATGAGCAAGGGCATGCAGAATATGCTACGCCATCCATACACCAGCAGAGGTATGATGATTCATCTACAAAGATACCCACAGTCACAGTCTTGTCATTTAAACCCCGCATCTCTGTGGGCCCATTTCAGCCTCACCGAGGGCAGTCTGCTACTCAGAGGAGTCACTCCTCCTCCTCATGCCCTAACATAACTCCAGGCCAGACATGTCTCTCCAGGGTGTCAGAGCAGGCATCGCATCCAGACACTTTACATACTCCTGCTGTGGAAAACAAGCAAAGATTTCCACAGGCACGGACGTCGTCAGTGATCCCTGCAACAGGAATCAATCGTTTTTCTCCCGAAAGCATGTCACCGATGATGAAACTGAGGACGTTAAGTGGTGACAGGTTGACTGTAACCTACAGATTGCAGAAGCTAACTAGTTCACAGCTGGCCCACTTTGTCCCTGGATCCAAAAGCAGAGAGTCCTTGTTAGCGGCCACTGGTGAGACAAGTCAAAGAAAAAAGAAAGGGAATGTTATGTTCATGATGACCTCTGTTGTGAAACATTCAAATGGAGTCACAGGGGATCAACATACGACTGTCAGGAGTAAACATGTTGCTAATGACACTGATGAATTCAACTCCACTTCCCTTCAGACTAAGAATGAGACTAAACAGAATGACCTTTCTACTGCTGGTGGCAAAGATGAAGCAAACAATATAATTATGACTGCAAAGCATCATCATCGCTTTGAGTTAGAAAAAGCCATGCCTTACACTGTAATGGCTACAAATGGGAAATTTGGGCGCGACACAAATTATGCTGACACAATTGATCGAGTTGGCACCGCCACGATTTTCCAGACAGATAATCTTCCCGAAAGGCCTAAAATACAATCTGATGATGAGCCTAACTCATTGTTTGATGTTGAGCATCGCTTGGCAAAGACGAATATAAGGCACGACAGCCAGTCTCTGTCACAGCAGAGTGAGAGTAACAAGTCAGACATGATTACAAATATGAATTCAAGCACTGACCGTGCAATCCGCAAAATAACACACCAGACTTTTGACCAAGCAAGACACATTATTTCTCAATTTCATATAAACGCAAATAAAACCGCTGACTTTGTCTCTCTCACAGAGACTCCCGCTGAGTTCAGAGGTTTTAAATCTCTGCTGGCCGCGAGTGGGACTCTGCCAGACAGTAAGAAGTCAACTCAGAAGGCAGCTGAGCACAGATCTCGACCCTACGCTCATACCAATCCTTTGACTCAGAGAGAGCTTCCCATAACTCACACTTTTGACAAGCTCACCCCCGCTGTTTCGAGAATAAAAACAATGGAAACACATAGTGTGCAGGAGCAGCCAGAGGAGGAGATTCTTGTACGAGCTGCCGAACAAGGCCAGCATGCCCTGCTTTCTATGACTGCATTATCACATGTTATTAATATAGCAGAGTCTGACTTTTCAGAGATGGCCCACAGAGCCAAAGAGTCATATGTCCAAACACCTGCAGCTTCTGAACAAATGAGCTATTTATCACTTTAAGGTATTAAATCAGTTCCTCTTCCTGTGAATATTTATGGAGAGCACTCACAAGATTGGGTAGAAAAACATAAGAAGCACATGTTGCCTAAAAGAACTTCAATAAGCCAACCAGTCGTTGGACATGTGACAGATTTTGTACCTCATGCAGAGATCCCACCCACAGAGTTTGTTAATAAAATCAGTTGTAGCAGTAATGGCTGTACAAAGTCTGATGAAACTACTGAGGCAGTCGTGATTGATCCTACAAAGGAAATCTTCAAAACTCGATTCCCAGAAAAAAATAATTTCCGGGCCCAAAATGCTAATAAAACAAAGTCCGGAAGCAACTGGAGCTTTCATCGCTCTGTACCTAGAAAATCAAGTGGAAAATCAAAAAAAGTGTTGCATTTATAGTCACCAGTAAATGGGAACAGGACTACACCAGTGATGACACAGTGTCAACAAAGGCCAAAAGTACATCAGATGAAACTGTTCATTTGGAAAACAAAGACACACCTCAGTGGACTCGGTTTGTGACGAAAACAACACAAAGATGCTTTCAGAATACCTTTGGAGTTATTGCAACAGAGGGCACACTGTCTGAGTCTGGAGCAGCTGCTGTGGAAACCACAATAAAGTCCACTGAGAAGACGCTGCCTGTTGAAGGAAACACCAAAACACAATTAGACAGAAGAGCAGGCAGAGCCAGGATGCTGGCAGAACAAAATGTCAGTAGGTCACCGCGTGCCCATGCTAAGGACGAGACGGCAAGCCCAGAGTCTGGGAGCAGGCTGTTAGTGTCAGAGCCGCAGACTAAATCAGAGCTCCCAAGGCTGAACCAAAGGAGAAGGACATCACCTCATCAGTATGTCTCTGGGTAATGTTATTACGTCTTCTATCATTTCTATTATTAACCTGGTAACAGATTAAAGAAAGGTAGAGGGGCATTTTATACTAAGTATGCCAGATATTCTAACGCAGCCCACTGATTCATTGAATTTCATTTACAGCTGCATCTGTAGAAATTACAGTATTGTCCAAAAAATTACTTATTATAGTAATTTTAAAAGCAAGGTGTGAATTAAAATGTACACAGTAACACATTTTACATGTTCATCTTTATTTTGATTATTAATAATTGCTCATTTAAAAATGTTTCTCACATAGCTCAAATATAAAATTGAACAAAATTCTTTTTACAAAAAAAAAGGCTTCTCAAAAAGTATTTTTGATGCACTGTTCAGCAGTGGACCAACGTCACCAGATGACATAGCGTCCCATCACTTCATCTCCATTATTTCTCCATAGTCTGAGACTTTACTTTCCAAATCCAAGGCAACATTTACTTTTACTTGAAATGAGGACCACACTGACCAGATTAATTCTGTCACAATAGTTTTAAGGCTGAGGTTACTGTGTTGCGCTTTCATCTTATTATGTCATGATTTTACCAACTACTAAACGTTCAATGAATGTGCCTGGATACAAAGGTCCATTAGCTATGGGCTTGTTTTGTGGTTTACCATGCTTGTGGAGGGAGTCAGTGAGTCAGGAGAACTGTCAAGCAAGCACTCTTCCCCATGATATGGCTATAACACAATATTCCTGCATTAAGAAAAACAAAACATTCTGGATTCTCTTTAACTGTAAGCCAAAATTACTAAGATTAAGAGAAATAAGTACAATATTTACAATTTTTAAATTGTCTACCAACCGGTCTACATGTGTTTTGTGGACTTGGAGAAGGCATTCGACCGTGTCCCTTGGGGAGTCCTGTGGGGGTCCTCCGGGAGTATGGGGTACGGGGCCCTTTGATGTGGGCTGTCAGGTCCCTGTATGACCGATGTCAGAGTCTGGTCTGCATTCCCGGCAGTAAGTCGGGCTAATTTCCGATGAGAGTTGGACTCCGCCAGGGCTGCCCTTTGTCACCGATTCTGTTCATTACTTTTATGGACAGAATTTCTAGGCGCAGCCAAGGTGTTGAGGGGATCCGTTTTGGTGGCCTTAGGATAGCATCTCTGCTTTTTGCGGATGATGTGATCCTATTGGCTTCATCAGGTCGTGATCTGCAGCTCTCGCTGGAGCGGTTCGCAGCCGAGTGTGAAGCGGCCTGGATGAGGATCAGTGCCTCCAAATCCGAGGCCATGGTCTTGAGCCGGAAAAGGGTAGAGTGCCTTCTCCGGGTCAGGGGGGCGGGGGGTCGTCCTGCCCCAAGTGGAGGAGTTTAAGTATCTCGGGATTTTGTTCACGAATGGGGGAAGAAGGGAGTGGGAGATCGACAGGCGGATTGGTGCAGCATCTGCTGTGAAGCGGGCACTGTGCCGGTCTGTCGTGGTGAAGAGAGAGCTGAGCCAAAAAGCAAAGCTCTCGATTTACCGGTCGATCTACGTTCCCACCCTCATCTATAGTCATGAGCTTTGGGTCATGACGGAAAGAACGAGATTGCGGATACAAGCGGCAGAAATGGGTTTTCTCCGTAGGGTGGCTGGACTCTCCCTTAGAGATAGGGTGAGAAGTTCAGTCATCCGGGAGGGACTCAGAGTAGAGCTGCTGCTCCTTCACGTCGAGAGGAGCCAGTTGAGGTGGCTCGGGCATCTGGTCAGGATGCCTCCTGGACGCCTCCCTGGTGAGGTGTTCGGGGGAAGCCCACCGGGAGGAGGCCCCGGGGAAGACCCAGGAGACGCTGGAGGGACTATGTCTCTCGGCTGGCCTGGGAACTCCTTGGGATTCCCCCTGAGGAGTTGGAACAAGTGGCAAGGGAGAGGGAAGTCTGGGCCTCCCTTCTGAAAATGCCACCCCCACGACCCGACCCCGGATAAAGCGGAAGAAGATGGATGGATGGATGGATGGATGGAAATTGAAAATTGAACTACTTAATTAAACACATTTTTAGTTACTTAATAATTTTTTTTTATTGAACCTTCACTTAAAAATGCAAAATTTTACTGTAGTTTTATTTATTTTTTCGATGATTTTAACAAACTGCTGCTAAATTCAGCAGGTGGAAAATTCTGCCGTTATTGTATCAAATATCTCTGAATACAGACACAAGTCCATCACAGATGTTTTCATTTCCTCTGTGAGCATCTCTGTGAAAGTAAAAAAATGAAACAAAATAAAACAGCTCTCTGTGGATCCTCCCTAGGTTTACCTTGAGGGGTTGAAATATTTGAACTTTTGAAATGGATTTTGGTCAGACTGCACTGAGTGCTTGGTAAACATTTGGAACAGAGCTGAGCTGTTGACTATTCTATAAATTACTATCATAAATCATTTTAACCACTGAATGCAAAGTGACAAAGTAAATGCATTTACCTTAGATGTTCCCACTCCTCTCTCAACCGTACAGTGACTAATTGATACAACCAACTACAAATAATAAATAAAATCTATTTAAAGGGAATTACAAATTAAATACTGATGCAAAATGGCGTAGATAATCTTATATGGATTCTGCATTTAGTTTTTAATGATTTCAGCATCAATTGTTTTCATTTGTTTATTAAACAGCGACTCTGTTTTTGTCTGAAACAAACTTCCTGCTGACACAATCCTAATGACAATGCATTATCCATCTTTTATTTATTCTCTGCTCACTTATTCTTTTATCTTCTGGTACATCTCTCAAGGGCAAACACAAGAATGCAGTCAATAAGACAGGTAATTTCTGTGTTGAAATAACTGGCACGCCACAGGAAACTCTGCTGGAGCTTCACAACAAATGTTATATAAGAGAGTAGAAACCGTGCTGTGAAATTGTGTACATCAAAGTATTTCAGCATCTGCCATGTACTAGTGCATCTCAAAAAATTTGAACACTGTATAAAAGTGTAATAATTCTTGCCATTCATCTCAGAAATCGAAACAGTCATTTTTATAAGGATTCATTGGACATTATGACATTTTGTTCTTATTTCTCACAAGTAGTTGTTGTCTGTCTGGTCATTGTTTAATTATGATGATGGAAAAAAAACAACTGCTAAATATTATTAGTGTTAGCATGTTAGCTTAATGACATCGCAATTTGGGTTAAAGTACCAGAGTCTGTGGTTTATGTAGAAGGCTGCCAGCAGGCTGTTGGTTGTTTCTTTCTGCAAAGAGGCTTTTTTGTGGTTACAGCAGCAACAAATTTTAAATTCATACACTTCAAGATTACCATTAGTCCTATAAGGGCGTCTATGGTGATGGATTGTATGATGCTTTATCTGTAAAGTCAAATTTTGCTGTTTGAAAGGGAATATGGCAAGATATAATTATGAAAAAGGTGAGAATAAATGAAATAGTTTTGAAGATTTCACATAAATATCACTTAAAATAGACAATAAATCCCATTACAAATCGCGAACAATAATGAAATATTGATCTACTACTAGTGTGACAGAAATTTCAGATGACATCTGTGGCAGTGGAAACTACACCGCAGAAATGAGGCTGAAGATGGGAACAAGTGTGGAGCCTGGTGATGTGGTGCCAACCCGAGGGAACCTCAGAGTGATTATCAATCTGAAGACAAACAACAGTCAGATAAACCTTGGCGTCACCGTCTGTTGCCTGTCACCAACACGTCAGCTGGACTTCAACAACTCTACCTGCTGCTTTTTTTTTAGGTAAACTGGAATGAGTCAAAAATGGCAGATGAAAAGATTTTGTGTTGGGTTTTTCTGTGACCTGAAAAGCTCATTGAAAGTAAAGTTAAACTGCAACATTTTAGGCAAAAATTGTGTGTGTGTGTGTGTGTGTGTGTGTATATATATATATATATATATATAGATATATATATATATATCTATATATATATATATATATATATATGAACTAGACATAGGTGGTTTGATTTTCGTTGGTTATTAGAACACGAGAAATTTTGCTTATTTACAAAAGAAGTAATATTTCATAAAGGTAAATCACTTAAGAAAACATCAACAACATATTTTAATAGCTAAATATTTTTAATAAACATGAGCAGCTTGATGTTGTCTCGTGCCAGCATGGAAAAAGAGATAGAAATGTATTGCTATCCTGGAGACTCAGACACATTGTCGTTTAAATGCACAAACTAGTGTGTCAACGTGCCAATAAACAAAGGGTTCATATTTGTTTAAACAAGAAAACAACAGCTTTACAAAATTTTCTCTTGGAAAAGTAATTTTGATCTTTCATTTTAGGGTTACTCTTAAGTACTGATTAAGCCACTTAATTAGTAGTTAAGAGTAACCCTTAAGTTACTCTTAAGGGTTAAGAGTAACTCTTGGATTGTAAGAACTTGAGTTGGATTGTAAGAAATCCAACGCAAGTATAAGATTCAATAATGTTTTCCAGTATTACTATTAGTATCCTTAGTAAATGTGATTATACCAATGTCAAAGCATTATAACTCTAACGCTGACCTTTGCCTGATATGATTTGTTTCTATTAAGCTTTCACCTCTCACCAATATTAAATATTGATCATTTTTTGCACTCTATTGCCGCCTTCATGTCTGCTAATCAGTGCGGCTTTGGCTTCTGGAGACGACAGAGCCTTCGTTTGATTTCAAGAGGAATGTCTCAACCAAGTTTATAAAATCCATTTGTGCTTCTCTCTCAGACCAGGAGAGGATCATGCTGCTGCCCAGCACCTTGTCAACCAGTGCCAGTTTTACCATCAGTCTCTTCCAAATGATTAATTACTCAGTGGTGTACCTACACTGTGATCTCAGTGTCTGTCTGAGGAACCACTCTGACTGTGAAAGGGTAAGATTGCAGTGGGTTCACAGAGCACTGCGGTGCAATGAATGTAGGGGAATGAAAGAATGAGCTGAGAGTGATTTAAATGTAACAGGCTAAAGTGTGGCGCTATGAAGCGTGGAGAATGGCAGATGGAGAATGAACTGGCTTTGGGGAATAAATAAGAAAGAGAGAAAGGAGGGGAGACAAAGGTGGGTTGATATGTGCTAAAATACGCAAAGTTGAATTGCTTTTTGTAAATCAAAAATGAAATAAAATATGTAGTTAGTATAAAGAAATCTTGTCATAGCAATTCTCTGGAAGCTGATTTTCAAAACGTTTAGCAGAGTCTAATGTTAACATTCTGACTGACACCCAAGGACTCAGTCTAAAACATGACATTAAGATGAAAGAGCGCTTTGCAAAGTAACAAAAACACTTTTTTTATGAGTAGCAAAAGATGCGGATGCTTTGATACCAACTTCTATAACTCAGTGTTGTTGCAGTGACTCGTCTGATTTAATAGAAAACTGTGAATCATCTGACAAGCACGTCTTTCAGCCTGAATGTGAAGCCGGGTGAAAAACTCTGGAGACTCATTCAGAGGTCTATTTTTAAAGAGCACTTCTAAAGATCTCAGAACAGCCAAGTCTTGAATACTGCTATGGTCTCAGTGTGAATTTGATGGTTAGTTATTTATTTTTCTGGTTTGAATAGCTGTTTAAATCACTTTCACTCTTTTTCACATTGAGACATTCTTAAAAACACACACAAAATTTCCAGATGCATTAAATCTGAATACATGCAAAAAAAAAATTTATTTATTTTTCTTTGATTTGCATACACATAATTCTACAAGTGCATGTCTGAACATCCACGCAAGCCAGAGTCCCCCTTTAAGGCCATTTTCTATGGGCTTTTTCCATCCACTTGGTTATCTAAAGTCATGTACATAGCTGAGTTTTTTACCTGTGTGGATTGGACTTTGCCATTTATCTCCAATCTTGTGTGGGTTATTTATCAACAGGATCTCAAGGGATAGTTCTGAGGGGATGGAATCTGTTCCGGAATCCTGAGGGTCTCATTTTACTTTTTTTGCAGATGATCTGGCTCCATTATTGTCTTTAAGCATGATGTTAGCTGAGTTGCAGTCTAGTGTGAAGCAGCAAACATTAGTCAGCTCCTCTTCTCAAGAGGGAAAAAAGGTGGACTGCTCTCTCTGGGGTTTAGTATCTTCCTCAAGTAGAGCAGTGCCAAGTTTCCTCTTGTGTCATTCAATGAAAGATGGAGCACAAAATGTGTAGATAGATGAAATGCTCTGTGCATTTTTAATGATTTGGGATACCCCAGAATTATGTGTGAGAAGTAGAGAGAGAGAGATGTGTTTCTGTCCTAAACCTGTTTTCCTTTAAGTCCCCCTGAGATAAATAAACAAACAGATTGATAAAGAAAACATGGACAATTTTATATATGTGAATAAGCCTATCGTCTACTGGAATATTTAGCTGTGTACTGCTGTAAGAACTGATATGTGAGCACAGCTGGACTTGATAAAGTCCAGCTTGATAAAGTCCAGACTTGATAAAGCAAAAATTTAGAGACTTTCTTATTTTGGTTCTGAAATCATAAGAAGATCAAAAACCTATTTGTGGAAAACAAGTAAACAAAATAAGTTAGATTTTTGACTTTTGTACAACAGAGTATTGTGCAGAGGGTACAAAATCTAAGAGTACAAATGAGTATATAATTTAAACCAAAAAAAGGTCATTCCCGAAGCAGACTCTGTTCGCATTCTGGCCTCAGGCCTGTGATCCTACTCAGGCTGTGCCAAAAAATGCCAGATTTTATTCTTTTCATAAAGTCCCAAAGTCTTACCTCACCTCAAAAAAGATAAGACACAACGAGTCAGGGATACATTTCTAAAATGAACAGAGTAAAACAAACAATACATTCTTAGAAATTATACAGAGCGAAACTGGCATATCAAAGTAAAACATTCAAGGTATGTTTTCTTTCAATCTTGTTGTTAATTTTAGTTTTTGTTCAATATCTATTTTTATTTCTGTCATTTTCTGTGTGAATAGATCACTTGCATTTCTCAGACACAAACATCCTCACAGCACTTTTATACATGTCACTTTAAAAAAAAAAATTACTTGTTGCATTGACAGTGTCACGCCAAGAGCCCTGCGTGTTTTTTTCATGTTTAGCAGTCAGTTTTAAATGTGTGCATTTTTGTTTCTTACTACCTTATACAGCGGTTTATGTTCACATCATAAAACAAATTTTATGAAACAAAGATAACTTGATCTTTTGTTTATTAAAGTGAAATATCTATCCACACCAGCCTGCGACTGCGTAAAAAGATAATTGCTTAATCTTTGATTAACTACATTCTTTGTGATTAAGCAAAAGTCCAGGCAGAATGCTAGAATCAAGTAAACATTTAAACTGCTTCTGTCTGACAACATGAAAGATTGTAAAATATCTCAAAAAGCAAAAATAACACATTTTACAGTACTAGTAGAGGTGGAAGGTGGGTCCTTCCACATATGGTATACACAGACATAACATATGAGAACTTACGGTTGCTGGAACTGTACCACTTTCTTTTCTACAGAAAGTCTGATCATCAGCAAACTTGAGGTGAAGGTTATTTGGGAAATGATGCAAAACGCACCAACAACCTGCAGGTGTGAACAAAGAAAGATATTCACATTCCTTTTTATTTTTACATTGTTTCTTTAAAATTGTGTGTTCCTATTGATTCTTTTTAATAAAATAACCCTTCTATTTATAATTTCACAACATGATTAAAAGAAAGCACCACTTTGAAAGGTGAACTCTTTTTTCCATGCTGTCTATCAAATAGAGGCTTCAACAAATACCCTACTGAAATGTTTTAAAATATACACTGATAAATATTTACATAGATTGTTATTGCATTTCTTCTGTAATTGGCAGTCAATACAACCTTCCTTCTTCATGGGTTCCAGCTACTCTAACATATCTCCTACTCTTATATATGTTTTTTTATTCTTTCTGCAGCAATGCCTTCAGCAGCGGAGTGTGTTTCCTTCTGAAGGTGCAGACACTGTCACGGTCAATCTTCGAAATTGCATATCTTTTGGGCCGGTGTTGAAACAAGCAAAAAATTCAACCTTCCCCCTGGAGATAGGTAATTATTAGCTGAGTGCAAAAAACCCAAAAACCAATAAACAACAACAACAAAAAAGACAATCAATCTGAGATAACACAGCATAGACTGGAGATGCTCCAGGACGGGAAATGAGAGATGACTATGCCATTTGTCAACAAGAGTGTTAAGAATGGAGCCATATTGTTAAGTGGCTCTGTGTGTCGAAATATATACTGTGTATTTGGCCCTTTATGAGCTCACCAAGAAATACTTTTTGTTTATTTTTCTGTGGGATTTTTCAGATCCATCACAACTGGATCTGGTTTTGGTCTTTGTCAGCCTGGTGGTTGGCTTCTCCCTCATCTCTTTGTTGCTGCTGCTGGTGTGGCTAGCCTACCATCGGCAGGCCATCTGGCTTCTCCACTCTGCAGCTCCGTCTCAAGCCTGTTGCGGCTGCCTACGCCTGGGAGGCGACTTATCTCACCGTGACCAAGGAGGAACCGCTGCCAATTATGTTGATCAAGTCCCCCCCCCCAAAATAGCTGCAAACAATTACATTAGTCAACAGACAGAGGGGCAGTCAATCATATTAGGTGCAGAGCAGAAGCGGCCGGTCTCACCGCCCGGCGTAGGACAGAATACACAATGAGGTGCAATCCAATTCACACCTCCTCGCACAGGTGACACAGCTGTTGCAGTCAAATTTCACACTTAACCATGAAAAGTCTATTATCATCTGCTGAAAGTAAACACCAGCCCTAAATAGAAAAGCTGCTCTGATCCCTTCTCTCACTGGGTGGAAATCAATAGGCCTGCCTATAACACTTGGATGAATGGATAACTTAGAAATAATAGTTTGATATGATGTATGCATTTGTGGTTTAAAGTTGTTATTGAGTTTCTTTGACAAATCATTATGGGAAAATGTCACTTTCAGCTTCGCTGTTACTGCAATGCTTCAGTAGTGTTTGCTTTGCAACATAATACATAATGTTATGTCACAATATGTAATACAGTAAGTGATGTGGATGGCTTGTGTTGATTGTGTACACTTGCAACAAGTAACCAGGTCCTTAATCCGAATCCTTAAAACTAACATTTAAAATATTATGGTTTGAAATAATCTTTTTTTAGTGATGTTTATTTTCATTTTTTGGTATTTTTATGTTTCAGCAGTTCTTGTACCAATGAAGGGCTAGAAAAGCTTTTCATTAGTGCACCTAACCACAACCACCCACCAGGCAGAAACGCAAAAGTAAAGCCTGTCCTGAAAAGAAAAGAAAAGAAAAATAAATAAATGACAGTTAATGTAAAGAGCAATCAGGAACTAATCATACTGATTAGAAAGACAGATGGATAATATATTTTTCATTATCACAAGAACAATAAAGGGTGTTTGAAAATCTCAAAGATTACCAAATCACAAATTTGCAGTCCAAAAAACTAAACAAATGCAAAACCAGAAAAACTAAACTGCTTAAGCCAATAAGCTGGACATGTGGATATGAGACACAGAAATGCAAAACTCCTGCCATACCCCAAGTTGTGGCACCCTGGGCAGAGAGCCCTACCAAAATTAGCACTGGAACTCAGAACCTCGATCAAGTCATTCCAATAAATTAATATGCTTAGATTTAAGCTGTTTCACTCTAGTTCAGGATCATGCGACCAGCATCTCCATCCCTGCTGAAGGAGAGTAATCCCACTATAGGGATGTTAGGTTTAGGGTTATGCACAATGCTATTTTAATTTTTTTTTTTTTTACGACACATAGCATTTTAAATGTAGGACAAAGAGTTCTACATTCAAACTCAGAGAACCTTCTTCCGCATGTTTGCTGTGTCTTCTACTAGTTATGTGGCTTGTTGGAAACTACAAATGCAACATTTTATGACTCTTTAAACAAGGCATTTCATCATATTGCTCTTCCATAACAACCCAATGTGTGGTTTACAATGTATAAAGATTTTCCTGCCTGAATTACGGATTTCTGTCGCTTCTCCAGAGTTACAATTGAGCATTTGGCTGCTTTTCAAATCAATTCTCCATCTTGTTCAGTTCAGGTGGAGGACCAGATCTCAGGTATACTTGTGTTTATACTTGTAACATACTATTTTTTATGTTCAGATAATGGATTGGATTGTGGGGGCTGCAATTTCCTGCATAGAGTTAGCATGTTCTCCATGTGCATGCATGGATTCTTTCCGGGTACTCCGTCCTCTTCCCACTCATTGTGTTGCCCCATGATGAACTGCTGACCTGTCCAGGGTGTACCTCGCCTGGTCTTAATGATGCTGTGTGTTCATTAATGTTTGAGGCTTTCACCAAGGGGGGATCTACAGTATTTACTACTTGTGTCATTTTTAGTGGTTTTGCGGTAAAACCAAAATGTAGACTGGAGTTGCAAATGAATATAAACAAACAGAAAACTTACAAAAAACAGGAGCAAGTTTGAGTTATGAGTATAGATTATTTATTTCTGTCGTAACAGAAAGAACCAGTGAAGAACAAAGCAAGCCAGGAAAACTTTTATATAAAGAGGAGGGAGTGGAAATGACAAAAGAACCAGGACAAGCTACTACAGGCAAATAGATGTAGGTGGGGAAGGAGCTGATAGGGACAAATAAGGAAATGATCAACAGCTGGGGCGGGGCGCAGACTGGTAGGCTGAGGTGAGGTGAAAAACAAACTGAAGCGAAGGGCATGGAAGTGAAAAGAATACCTGAATCACACATAGAAATAAATACCAATCTAATTAACCATATCTAAACACAAACAATGAGAATACCTGAACAAGTACAAAAATGGCAAGATGTTGAAAAACAGTAAAGAAACAATCAAATCAGGTAATAACAAATTAGGGGTCATGAAGGCACACAGTAGTCCATGAATTTATCTGGGAATATTTGAGGGAAGGGGGTTGAATACAAAAGCCCCTCAAATTGTGATTATCTATATGCTGAATAGGATTTTTCCATTCTGACTGAATGTAAATCACACAGCAGCTTCATTGACTGCATTTTACTGTTTTTCCTAGCAAAGATTTATTTTTTTTAAATATGTCATGCTGTTGAGAGTTACAACAAAGCCAACAAGCCCTAAAGTCCTAGTCACGTTACACACTTATACACATAAAACACAAAACTCATTGCCCTTTTAACATTTCTCTTCATTTGGTTATGTTTGCCAACATCTACGCTCTGAGCATATGGACCGGAGAGTCTCGAGTTAAACTATTAGAGGACATGAGGGGCGATGGAAAAAGCCTTTAGCTCTACCCAGTCAGCTTAGCTAGTGTGGTGGAGCCTGCTAATGCGATTGGCTGACCCTGCTAGATGTGGCTTCCATCAATGAAGACAGACTTCTCCCCTCAGGTAGCCTATCAGAAATCTGATCACGACTGCCTGGTCTTCATTGGAACATCAATCCATGGGTCTGTCCTAAATAATAGTGGGCGTTAGTGAAGCATGAAACTATGGCTGTCAGAGAATGTTAAATTCATCTTTCACCCCCCAACCGCATGCATAAGGCGAGTTGAAAGGTTTTGTGTTTAAGAGTTGTCAAGAAAATCCGAGCTCATCCCACTTCCCCATGCTGGAGATTTAAGTTTAACAGTAATAATAAATAAAGTTATCTTTAAAATGAATCACTCAAGTGACATCAAGGCCCAACAGTAGACTTAAGTGCCAATAAAATAAATCTGGTTGTGTGTGTTGTTTTTGTCTCATGCAAACTTTGCTTTAATTCTACTTTTTTCTATCTAATCATAAGAAATCATAGTCAGTCAGAGAGAGTCATTAAACAGGAAAAGCAGGTTTCCTGGAAAAAGAGGAAGTAAGTTTCCAGCCTGCAGATTTATAAAAATAGCTGAGACTATTCCTTATGTTAAAGCATGAAAGTTTTAAAGAATGAAATCTAAACATTTGAGTAATTTGATAAGATTCAAAGTAAAATACTTATATTAATATTGGTTTACTTGTAATAATATTTACACGTACATTTGTGAGAACACTTACAAGAAAAACAAGTAACTGTAATTTTGGTATCAAATAATTAGAATCATGGATTATTCTTGGTTTCTTTTCAGAAAAACATCTGTAATAACTCACATTAGGATTATAATAAGTATAATTAATAAGTTATGGTTATAAAATCATAAATGAATGCTAAATCAGAGAAGCTAAAGAAAATAAATGTGATATAAATGTGATTTTGACATTAAACTTGAAATGGTATAAAAAAGGTGTAACTGCAATTAAAGATCACTGATATGTTGGAGGTAGAGAGTAGGTGAAAGGTTGTGCAGGCAAGGGACAGGAGGTTGAGCAACCCTGAGACATTAGCACAGACATTAGGACATAATGTCTTAAGGACAGTGATGGATATGAGATCATCTGTCTGAGCAGTCAGCCAATGCAAACGCACCAAAAGGGTGGATAAACCCTATAAAAGGTGGGTGCAAAAGAGGAACCTTTGGTTGGATCCTCCGGGCAGCTTCGAGCCAAGAGATGGACAAAGAACTCTGCAGCTGAAGAAGAGCCGGGGCCACAGAGCTGAAGACTGTCCTGCTCATGGAGACCAACCCGTCAGGCCCACAACCTGTGGCTTCAAATCGCACTTCTCTCATCGGCTGGGTTCAGACCCCAAAGACAAAGATGAAGACAAAGACAAAAGCAAAGACAAAGAAGAAGAACTGGTGCCTTTTTTCCTGCCAGCACCAAGTCCTGTGTGACCTCACCATCCATGCGGAGAGGAGGCTCATCAGACCTGCGGAGATCCTGGCCTTCATCGATCGGCGTCTTCCTCCTGCTGCAGCACCTTCTTCATCATCAAGCCAGGTCTGGGGTTCGAGGCGTCAACTCCGTCCGTCTCTCTCAAAGGTTCCCTTTTTTAGTTCTCAGTGTCAGCAGTAGGGAAAGATAGACTAGATGATTGATTTTACTTATTTGATTATTTCTGCTACTGAATTAAGCTGTACTGACCCTTGCAAAACTGCCTTACTAATAAAATATTTAGCATAAAGAAAATCTAAAAGATGTTGTGGACATTCAGTTAATGAGTCACCTTAAAGTTCTTTGATGGTTGTAAAATAGCTGTGATGTTTGATTCTGGAGAAGAAAAAGTTTAAAATGTTTTTAGGTTGCTGGTAGCCCAAATTTAAAACGTCATCCTTGGGACTCGCCCGAGTCACTAAAACCTACCTGGTTCAATAACAAATGCAAGTTGTAAAATAGAGAACGAGCGACCGTTAACAGGTGTGCTCTGTGAAACTAGTTGGCTGTAGGCTGCTCAGTCTGGCTAATTCACAGGGGGAAGAAGGGTGGGACACCTGGATGTAGGCCGTCAGAAAACCAGGCGAATCGTTTCTCGAAACCAGCTTAAACAGAGTTTACTTCAGTCCTGGACAGGGTAAATCCCGGCAGATTTAGGAAACTCAATTAACCCGTTAGAAGGAGAGCTGGTAGCACATCTCCCCTCTCAGAAGAGGAAGTAGAGAGTGAGAGAGTAGAGACAGAAAGGAGGGGGGGGGGGGTGTCGCGCAACAACAGAGTTCATTACTTTGACCAGAGTTGACTCTCAAATGGGAAGTTTGTGGGGGGTTTTTTTCTTCTGGGGGGACACTTTCCGATTCCCATTATTTGTTCCACAGTCTGTTGGTACAGTTGCTAATCTCTAATCAACAAAAGCCAAACAGTGATTAATTTCTAACCTTTTGGGTTCTAGGTGTGGCTGGCATTCCACAGCGATATCTGGGCCATAATCTCAAGGATCCAAACTCTCTCCCAGTAGCATATTTTAAAAGGAAAAAGTCTTATGCAAAGGACAGTATTGAAGTTGACTTCATAATCACAACTAACAGTGTTTTTAAAATTGAGGTATAAACAAAGAGGACGCTCACAGCATATTGAAAAGAGGAAGAAATTAGAAGACAATCCTGACATGTAGCTGTGCTCTTGTGAGTCTTACGCCATGAAGAAAAATCCTAATGAATCACATTTGCTTCGCCGCCATATGACAGTTGGAAGGAGACAATTTAGAGTATAGGACAAAAGATTTGCATTATGTGCTCAGCAGGGGGCATATTGAATTTAGATTTGCTAGGAATACAGAAACCTGTGGGCCAAATGTCCCCATGAATGCCAAGAGGCCTTCAGGAAATGCTTATTTTTTGATGTACCTATGTGTTTTTTTTATTTTACGCCTGCAACACGACCTGATGTCTCCACATAATCAGGTTTTAAATGGACCTGAATAGTGGTGTGATATAAACCAGAGCAGCAGGCGGGAATAAGAGGAAAGGCTAACACAGAACATCTTTGTTTTCTCATTTTCTTTAAAGACACTCCCTTCATATAAATCTGACAGTTTAAAGCGTTGCTGTCAAACAACAGGTTTCATGAATGATTCAGGGTGTTGAAATGCACAGTGTCACTAAGCCGCTTCAAAAAGTGTTAAAAACCTGTTAGTCTTGTCTGAACATTATATCAACAAACTTAAATGTGTTTTTATTTGGCACTTTTTGTGATAGACAATTGTGAAAGTAGATTAGGAAAATTCGGCAATTTGGCCTTTATTCTGACAAACTTGACTTTAGAAGTCAACTAGTTAGCTAATACAGTTCCCTTGGTAATAAAGTATTCTCAGTACTGTCATGAAGCATCAATAATTGTTGATGCTTTACCATTATTGATGCAACATGTGTCAATAATCCATTAATGATGCTTCAATAACTGCATCAATAATGCAGCTATTGATGCAATAATGCATTATTGATGCATCAATAGTTGATGCATCAATTACGGCAAATCATCAATAATAAATCATCATTATTGATGCTTTATGACCAAACCGTTCTTCAGGCTCCTCTAGGTTTCTCCCCTTCCTTTGTCATCATGATACTGTCTGGTTGTTATTGTTCTTAGTCTACACAATAAGTACAATAATACAATAAGTGTATTTATACTGAGAAGACTTTATCACCAAGGGAACTGTATTTACTAATTAGTTGACTTCAGTCAAGTTTGTCAGAATAAAGGTGCATCCATAGAAATACATGCCAAACATTTCTAATATTCACTACTTCCAAAATTGTCTATCACACAAAAAAAATGCAAAATAAAAATACATTTAAGTTTATTGCATCAAAAATGATGCAATAATGCATCAATAATGCAGAACTCACCATCCACCCAAATTAACACACAGGACATGTAGAGCATTACTGAGCGAAGCAGCCAAGAGGTAATTCTGTAATTGTTTAGCAATCCACTGAAATCTATATTTGAAAATTGGGAAAAGCTGTAGACAAAGCAACCACATGTATGCCATAAGTCTAGTCTTTATGAGACTGCCATTGTTGAAAGAAAGCCATAAGACGCTCTACATGCAAGTTGCCACAAGCAATACAGAAGATGCAGAAAATGTGTAGCAGACCTTCTGAAAATGAGAATGAGAGATTAAGCTAACTTTCCCCATGACCTTGAACGCACCATCCCCATGCATTTCTTCAGTAGGGTCAAAGAAATCTGGTGAGAGTAGATGGGAAGATAGAGTGACCTAATACATGCAGAGCAGAAAAATACAAAAGACTTGAGATGCAAGTGAGATTAACCATCAATCATGGAAACAATCTTAAACTTGAGGATCTTGTGCTGTTTTTGTGTTTTGATATTTCCTTCAAGTTCCATTATTATTGGGTTCCTTAGTTAATTTTGGTTAGATTGGTCTTATTTCTGTTTTTCCTTCTGTCCTTTGTTTAGTGATTCTACTTCAGTTCTTGTGTCTATTCTAGTTTAATGATGTTTCCTATTTTTAGTTTTGCTTTACTGTTGCATTCACATCCTAGTCACCTGTGTACTCTCCCTCGCCCCCTGTGCACTTTCTCCCTCTCTCTCGCCTCACACCTGCAATTTCGATGCAGATGTGAGGTGTTAGCTAATCAGCCCAGGTCTTTTGTTATTCACCCTCACAGTATTTAACCCCTTCTCCTGCTCACGCTCCTTGCTGGTTCCCCATGTTATAACATTGGCAATTCATGTAATTTTGCTGCTGTTTTTTGTAAGTTTTCCTATGATTTTTGCATAAAAACTTTCCTCACCTGCCACAGCTGCCACTGTTTCTCTGCATTTGGGTCCTCCTTCATCAACCAACCTACAACATGGCAAAACACAACCAGGCAATACACTTTTCACATGTTTACCTCAAGGCTTTCTGTTGGCCCGACACATAAAATCTCAATTAAACACACTGAGTTTTGTGTGTCATTACATGTGTAAAAAATGTGGAAAAGTTGAACAAAGTTAATATTGTTACAAAACTGCATATGATAATGTGGTAAATGATATGCAATAAAAGCTCAAATGAGAGTCACTCATTGCAGTCTTTTTTCTTTAGGGCAACACACTTACTCTCTGCTTTCATAAAAGCTTAATTTAATAATTGTTTTATTCGTTTGGTTTTTTTTTTACCATAAAAGAATTTAGGCCTTGCCTAGTTGCACAGTAAGTTTCTTAAGAGAATAAACAAAAAATCATTAAGATTAAAAAACAACCAAACAGTTTGAGGCAGTAAATGTAAAAGTCCTTAAGGCACAAATGCTAACATTTTGTCTTTCTGTCTCAGATGCTTAAAGCAAATTGCCCAACTGCTTTTAAGAAATTAGACTCTACATTAAATGTGAAAAATTTTACACACTCTTAATAATAAATACCTAGAATCATTTCATTGTCAATATGCATAATTAAAAAGTAATCAATAATTGCTTCATTAAATGTTTTTTTTAAAAATGATACAAACGATACAACAGCTTCCTCTCCTTACCCAACCTTGTGTGATAGCAACAGAGTCACTTTGAATGCACACCAATTGGGGAAAGCTTTGATAGTTTCTCTAATCTGAACGAAAACAGCTGTGCTTTGAGGTTATTGTTCAATTCGTGAAGAGAATACAGAAAGCTATCTGCGAAAAGACGTCCACAAACAAAGCTGTTATAGGATAATGGAAAACACAGGGTTCAGGAAGCTGGGAGAATAAAGTCCTGCTGAACAGTTTACACAGAAAGACAGATGTCACTCATGTCCCAGTGTTATATGTAGGTTATGGTAGGAAGACAGATAAAGTCTCTAAGTTTGATTTGAAAACAAACTGAGATCTTAGTAACGTATATATTTTGAGACGAGCCTGAAATAAGCTTGGATTACTTTCAGCTGTCTGGGAACATTTGGCTATTTCCAATGGTCATCAACCTGATTTCAAAGACAGCACCGAGTCCTTCCACTGATTAAATAAATTTGGGATTAAATAAATGTCTTGTTAAACTACAATGAGATAGACGGTTTATTAGGGTGTTAAGTCACTGTAAATATAGACTTCAATCACTGTGCATAGGTATGATTTCAGCCAGAATAATTGATACTCTGTTGTTGTTGAATTAAAAATTCATGTTACCTTACCATCGAAGTGGAGCGATTGTAAGTTTAGATTGCATTGCTTAGATTACAGAGTTGTTCCGTAAGAAACCATGAATGTTGGAAAACTGGTTGAGCAACATGACAACACAAACCAGCTCTGCACTTCAGCTCCGCCCACAAAGGGCAAAACTCTATGTGTATGTGGGAATTTTCCTGTTTACCTGAATGAGTAACAAGTTCCCGCAAATCGGCTGGGTGAGATGGATCTGTAGGATAAAAGCTGTTTCAGTTTAGGACTGGACTCTAAAGGTGGCCTAAGGATCCTTGTACTCATGGATTGCTGTGACACATCACCTGGACAATTCAGGGACTTCAAGAGGGATGACTTTGAGGCTGAATGGATTAAGGTGGCCGAAGGTAGATTTGGTCATGTGTACCAAGTCAAAGTCAAGCTCTGGCGGGAAAAATGTGCTCTGAAAACCTTTGATGCAACCTTGTCTGCCAACAACTTTTACAGGTATGAAATACATTAAACTCTCTGGAAGGTTTTTTATATTGAACAATTCTTTTATTCAGGTGGAATGATCACACAATATGGACAACAAGGATTTTTAAAAAAAGGAACTGGGTACATACATTTGATTTCAATGACTTTGGTGTTCCACAATCCTCCAGCTTATGAAACACACACTGGTTTTGGAGTGGATGAATCTGGTAGATGTTAAACTTTTCAAAGTTTAACATCTCAGTTTGAGCTATGTCCCAGAGCTCAAACTGAGGCAAAGTACAGAGCAAATTGAATTAAATCAATGAATTAAATTTAAAAAGAAGTTCTTACATAACTACATGGAATTTGGTCATACACTTGTTAGAAGTTTAGTTTTTTGAGGGGCATTTAACCAAACAACGATGGGTGCGTACATGAGTTGTTTTTATTCTATATGTCTCATTTTACCCTGTATAGATAGCAGACAAAACATAAATTTATATTATGAGGAATCTTTAAGGATTTTATAAAGATGTTTCCATCTGTCACTCTCTGGTAGTCAGTACAGGAGCCAAACAGCATATACAAAAAGACTCAGTTGTCAGATTACCGAACTCTTGACTTAATAATAATACTGCACTAAGCCACACTGATGACACTTAACATATCTAATGCTGCTCCATGTGACTGTATCCTATATACTACTGCGTTCCCATTATAACTCAGGTCAGTGTTACTTATTACCTCTGCAATAACCAACTGATGGTTCTTTTCATTCTACACTTATTGTAATGTTTACTTATGTTTACCAGTATATGTCAAATAAATCAATCTGACAATCTAATTTCACCTTTATGCATTCAGGTTTTTATATTTTTTTTAAATAACGCTGCAGTATAAAAACACAGTTAGTGACTTTCAAGCTTGTTTTGTTTCTTAAAGGGATGTGGACTTTTGGACCACACTCTGTACATATTTTAATATTCTTTATAAAGTCAAAACTACAAATATTTCCTCATTGTTTTCTTATTTCTATTATTTTACTTCACAGGAAAACAAAAGATGTATTGTCCAACATAGCCAAGCTAAAGTTTAAATACATTTTGTCCATCTACGGCTTGTGCAGCGACGCTACAGCTGTTGTCATGGAGTACATGAGTAATGGATCCCTAAACAATCTCCTAGCCAGTCACAACTTCATGTGGCAAAAGAAGTTCCAGATGATCCATGAGATTTCTATGGCCATGAATTTCCTTCACAGCACGAAACCTCCTCTGCTTCATCTTAACCTCAAGACTTCCAATATCCTACTGGACGATCATCTTCATGTCAAGGTCAGTGAAGCACCTTTCCAGATAATATTCATTAGCGATGTATGATGAGTTATTTCAACTCTTCTTGCCTAAGGTTTCAGATTTTGGTCTCATCCACTGGGAGGATGGCATGTGCAAGGCGACGTTCATGGAGCGCCTGACAGCAAGAGGCAACATAAACTACATTCCTCCTGAGGTCTTCACCGAATGCTCTGATTCACCAGGAACTGCTTTTGATGTTTACAGGTGACCTTCTAGGGGCTGTCTTCAGTGTCCACAATCAGAATCTCTGCATTTTATTTTGTTTGATTCAGTGCACAATCCAAAATTCACACAGCATAACCTTGTTCTCTTCTGTATTCTGGATGTTTCTGATGTTTTCCAGCCAAAGCGACATTGAACATTTTGCTCCCATCTGACTCACTCTCTCTTGCCCCTTTTTTTCTCTCAATATTTTATTGGATGTCTGAAAGAAGGGCAAGGAAAGTTCTCAGTGCCCTTTGTGTGAAAGAGCATAAGTCACAAAGTTTCCTGAATGCACATAATGTAAAATTATACATTTATTATTGAAAATCCTTTTCCTGCTTTGATCCGCAGCTTTGGGATAGTAATTTGGGAGATACTGACACAGCAGAAACCCTACACAGGTAGGAATTAATTATTTGAAATGAATCACATCTCCACATCAAACAGATTTATTACTCTTACTTTAGCAAAGAGTCATGTAACATTTAACAAGGTCAAAACGTGTTTCTTAAACTAAAATTCTCTGAGGCTTCAAAAGATCTTACTGCTGCATTAGAAATTAAGTCGGTCCTATGCCATGTATTCATAGAAAGCCAGTTTTATTTATTATTTTGTCAACCAACACCAACAGAAGACAATTTAAACATGATCTCTCCTTTTTGATGCTTTTACAGATAAGAATCTAAAAGTTGTGCCGTGCATTTGTATTTAACCCCCGTTACTATGACATTCCCAAAGCATCTAGTGACACTAACATTTTGGGCAAGAAGAGCACGACAACAGGCTTTCATTTACTCTGGGGGAGCTGTAAAAATTTCTCTTCTCCGGTGAGACAATAGTGGTTCTTCATGCACTCCAAAAACGATGCTGAGGATTAGAGAAAATTACTGCACATTAACCTGAACAAGATTAGAGACTGTAGTAAAAGTTCACCTTTCAGCATGACAACAATTTAAACATACAGCTAGAGCTACAATCAGATATTTAAGATTACAGTGAATCCTTGTGTTACAGTTCAAAACTTAAGTCCAATGTATAATCTGTGGCAGGACTTGAAAACGGAGGTTCAAATGTGCTCTCCGACCAATCTGACTAAGCTTAAGCTCCGTTGCAAAGAAGAATGTGCAAAACTGTGAGTCTTTAGATGTGCAAAAACAACAGAGACATACCCCAAGAGACTTGTACAGAGAGAGAAAAAACATTTGATTTTACTACATTTGAGTTTAGGTGTACAGGTCTAGGGGAAACCCATGCAAAATTAATATTCATATATCACATGCAGCAGAAGAAAAGTTATTGGTTAATGACAATCATGACAGAAATCAACACCATTTATAAAATTATAAGCTATGAAATTCAAGGACCTAAATAGTTTAATTACAGCACAAATAATATTCAAAGATAATAGACAAAAGTTGTACTAAGTTTCTTTAGTTAGTCCAATGAGGAAGTACACATTTAACTGCTGAAGATGAAAAGCTTTTGAACTTTTCTGCAGCCGTTTCATGTGTCTTGGTCCATTTAGTTTCCATTGATGTAAAATATTCTGAGAAGTACTTTTGTGTATAATAGATAAAGTGAATTGAACTGACAGACATATCTTGTCGTCGCAGGGTGCAGTGTGACCAAAGTGCTGCTGCAGGTATCAAAAGGGAAGAGGCCCTGTTTGGAGATGATTCCTGAGAAGAGGCCCGAGGAGTGTGACGAGTTGATCTGCATCATGCAACAGTGCTGGGACAAGAATCCCCAGATGAGGCCACTATTCTCAGGTTCCAACATCAAATATCATAATTTAAAAAAATAACAGTTTTAGGATCTTGTGTTTTGTATGCATTTATCCAATTTATGCCAGTTAAGCTTCAACAAATAAGAAGATGACACCTTTCTTGTGCTGGTCCTGCAAGTTTGTACATTTATCAAAACAGTATGTGCTTTCCCTTCGTCTCAATATGAAAACCCGAGAGAAGAATAGGTTTTTCGAGAATCCTCTCATGAGTGTGACTGAAAACTACACCGGTAAAATTAGATTTAATCATTCCCACAAGGTTTTTACAAGTACATGGGTGTATATGCAGGAATTGTTTTGGTGAATACAAATCAGTGTCATGTTTATTTATAAAAACCTCATCTGCCAATTTGTAATTATCCCCCATTTCACAGCTTGTATTACCACATCTGTGACTGAATTTAGTGCTAAGCCATGCATGAACATTCCATACCAAAGCAAATTTTAGACAATCCCACTGGGTTTTGGAGCTACAATTTAGTCAACACCTTTGTGCTGTCAACAGTAATTTTTTTGTTCAACATGATGTTTGTCTTTAATATAGTCTTAGTGGTTTCCTGCTTTTTGTTTGCAGACACTGTGAGGAAAACAGAGACTCTGAACGAAGTCCTGAAGATCCCAGGAACAATAACTGGTCAAAGGAAAGGCAAAACTGAGGAGGAATCAAAGTATCCCTGGATGTTCTCGCCAGTACACAAAGTTAGTTCACTCTGATGCACTCACTGAGCTTTGCATCTAATGTATTCGTTTGTATTTTTCTCTGTTAGAGTTGCTTTGTGCTCACCTCAAACTTCTCAGTTGCTATTAATTACCTGTTCTGGGCTTTATTTGTGATTTCTCCTCTTTTCTCATTTCAGCTTTTTTTTTTCATTTGTATGCCTGCTTGACCTATGGCTGTCAGTCCTGTTTTCTGTCCTCTGATCACAGCTGTGAGAATCTAGTTGTATAACTTGTTTAATACAGAATTGGCCTATGAAGCTGCATGTTGTTTTAAATGCAGTGTAGGTTGTTAGAAAAATATAGCAAAATTTAATATACAAAGTCACTGTATATGTAGACAGTGACTTTGTGTATACTTAAGCTCTAGCAACCACCCCTTGGTTTCTAGGCTATTCAGTTATTTACCAGTGTGAATAACTGAATGCCTTAAAAAGGTATAGGCTCTGTTAAGCTTCTTAAAACTATAACCACCCATTAGTTGGCTTTGTAATGAGATAAACATAACCTCAAATTTACAATAATCTGTGGTATTTTTTTAAATTTGTCTTTCCCCCTTTAGGTCAGCTTACCTGAGATGTCTGAAACACTTTCAGGTAAGTCCCGGTGGATTCACATACACAGCTGGGACACAACTGGATTTTGTCTGTTTACTAACTCTTCAAATGTGGTATTATACCTGCATTTCTCTGACCTGTAGAGTATTTTATTCAGAAAGTTAAAATGCTAGAGTTTTGATAGAGTTTTAGCTAGCAAAAGCATCTATATTCTGAAATGAAAAGGAATGGAATAGAAATATCCTGCAGTGGGGAAATCTCTGTGCAACAGCAGCAAAGTAGCAGGCAATAACAACAAATAGTCACTCAAAGACAAAATATAACATATATAAAACAGGATAAAAAACAAAAAGTAATGCACAGTAAGGGTGAGATTTTTACATAATAAACCATGTAGTTATAATGTACTCCAGTCAAGAGGAATGTGCAACTGAGTTGGCTAATTTAAAAAATTGCCAAATGTGGCATCACAAGCTGCTTTTCTAGTCCTGCTGAAGAAAGCATGATGCTGCCACTGACACTTTTTTCCAAGGGGATGGTTTCTAGAGCTAAAGGATAATCTTTATTTCCAGAAAGCCAAAAAGTTTATTTTAAGAGTATCAAGGTAAAGGAGGCTGGATATAAATGAATCCCACACTTTTCAGATTTATATAGGCCACTTAACATTGTCCATGTTAGAAATTAGTTTAGTTACTCTGACATAGAAACACTTATGCATAAAAGTTTGAACTTAAAAATGAGCTAAACATTTGCTGTACTGTAAAAATATTGCTAGAGTCAAGAAAGTGACTGGAAGCATCGTCATCATTTGTTAGTAAAAGGTGTAAAATATTTCAGTAGTATTGATTAAAGGAGTTATTCTCTTTCACTTGTTTCTGTATGACTAAGTTAAACAAGTATATATGAACACACATGGTCTCAAAATCAAAATGCAAACATTTCACACCTTAATGTGACTGACCTTAAGCTCCCCTTTCATCAGAAAGACAAACCCTGTAGCACAAGGGTGTTAAACTCCAGTCCTCAAAGGCCGGTGTCCTGCAACTTTTAGATGTGCCTCTGCTGCACCACACCTGAACAGAATAACTAGGTCATTAGCAAGGCTCTGGAGAACTTATCTACACAAGGAGGAGGTAATTAAGCCATTTCATTCCAGTGTTTTGTACCTGTGGCACATCTAAAAACTGCAGGACAATGGCCCTTGAGGACTTAAGTTTGACACCTGTGCTGTAACATTTCAAAGCCTGCAGTTATGTAACAACAACAGAAAAGTTGTCTTTAATAAAAATAAATAAAAAACCCTCACAACTTAATTTTACTATGGAGTGATCAGCATTTCTGTCCTTTGTTTTCCTTTTACAGATGACCAACACGGCGAGAACAGCATTCTCTCTATGCTGGCCAAAAAGGACTTTAGTAGTTTCAGGCAGTCTGTGAAAGGAGATGACGTGTACATGCAGTTTTCGGGCCAAAAGAGCCTCCTTCACTTCACGGTAGCCAGCGGTGATGCAGAAAGTGTCAAGCATGTCCTGAGTCTGGGTGCTGAAGTGAACTGTACAACTGCCAGAGGTTACACTCCCCTTATCATCGCTGTTTTGCAAAGGTCTGTATGAAAATCTGGGCACAAAGTGTTCTTTGAGTGGAGCAAGGCAGAGTTGTTGATGTTGGAGCTTGAATATATTAACATTTTGTGAAGAACACTGATGAACTTTTCATGTGATACACATTTTGTTCTCTTTGGAGCTCGGAGAGAAGAATAATGCCGCTCTTATTCAGATATGAGCAGTAGAAGAGATTCTTACTTAAACAAAATGACCAAAAGAAACAAAAAGGGAAATGTCGGACACAAACTGATTTTCACTTTTAAAAGATGTGAAAGGAGGGATTGTTGAGGTAGAAAAATGATCATTCAACAGGGTGGTGGGAGGTCCTTTACAGGGATACGAATACTTTTCTAAGTGCCAGTTTAAGAAGACAGAAATATGTGAAAAATCTCCTGTGAGTTAGTGGTTTAGATAAACACAACCAGCTGGGTCAAGCATTCAGGAGAAAAACTGGCCAGCTTATCTGTTCGTGCTTTCACAAAGGCATGCTCACAGAGAAGATTCTCTCAGTGCATGCTGTGTAGAAAATTAAAATTGATAATGACGTGTGTCAGTGGAGGTCCTATTTAGAACACAGACCAATTATGGCACACTGTGGATCAAGTGCAATCTGTCAGAGATATAGGTGTATTTAGGGCAGGAAATGACTACCACATTATTTTAATCTCATTTTAGTCACAATAAGGTATAAAACTAAGGCATGACTGTTAACTCATTGCATTTTCTGACCCAAACTGGTACTTTTTTGAGCATTTGTGCCCATACAAACAGGTACATGTATATGTGTACACATGTGATGTGTACATAATGTGATTCTTCTTAATATAATTTTGCAGATGAACCAACCGAGGCACCTCTTGAAGGAGGGATATTATGTAAAATAGACCTTTTTGAGCTTATATTTTTATAAAACACTAGCAGTTTCATATTATATTCAATGTTGTCCATTGTCGCTCCTGCAAAACATCAAAAACTTTGGGCCCTAAGGGCAGCGCATTGTGTGTGGGTGCATAATGCTGAAAAAGCTTAGAAAGAAAGGTTTGAGTCCTGCAATCATATAAAGATATCCATTGTAAAAAGTACCAGTAATTTTCAACATGCCATTTAAATTTTCTTTTGTCAAAACTGCATACATTATTTTATTATCTCTAAAAGATGTTGGTCTCATTTTCTAGCAGAAATAAAATTCTTGGTTGTCTGTATATCAATTTAGATTTTTACCTGCCAGGGATATGAATAATTTTAATCTTAACTGTAAATTATCCAGCTGCAAATTCTACATCCCTAATCCTGCTTGTTTAATTTTTTGTTTTGTAGGAATTGTTTTTGTCCTACGGACTTTGTCATATTTTTTGAGAAGGGTGATATTAAGATAAATGTTGACCTTCAACACACGACTGGTTAAATACAAATGTGTGGCCTTGGTGTGGCAATTTTTTTCTGTTCTACTAAGAGTGATATTAAGCAGAAGATAATTGTGTCAAATTATATCTTTTTTTCACAGGTTTTATGACATCACCTGTTTGCTGCTGGACCATGGAGCATCTACAATGCAAGGAGACAAAGACCAGTGGACGCCACTGCATTTTGCAGCACAGAATGGTGATGACAGAACCATCCGTCTCCTACTGGAAAAAGGAGCTGCGGCCGACGTGCGAGACAAAGCCGGTTGGATGCCTCTCCACCTGGCGTGCCAGAACGGCCATGAGACAGTTGTACGCCTGCTGCTTTCGCGGATGTCAGAGGACGCCATTGTAAATCAGGTGGAGGAGGAAGGTAGAACACCGCTCCACATCGCATGCTCCTACGGGCATGTCAACATCGCCAAACTTCTCATTGGTCGTGGTGTGGATCCGAACGCTATGGACTACTCTTTCTCCACCGCTCTCCATCTGGCAGCCGAGCAAGGCCATAATCGTGTAGTCAGACTCTTGTTGACTAAGGAGGTCAAAACTGACATTTCAGACATCAAGAGATACACACCACTTCATCTGGCTGCTCTGAAGGGTCATGCAGGCATTTGCAGACAGTTGCTTTCCAACGGGGCCGACCCGAACTGCAAGACCGATCAAGAGTGGACTCCCATGCACCTGGCAGCCCTAAGAGGACATGAGGCTGTGGTGGTCCTTCTGGAGAATAAGGGCGGTTCAGTGAATGCAAAAGGCCAGAAAGGATGGACTCCACTGCACCTGGCCTGCAACCAGAGTGAATCGGAGGTAGTGGTGAAGCTTCTGGCAGCAAAAGCTGACCCAAACGTCAAAGAGGAAAGTGACGGATGGACACCCCTGCACCTCGCCTGTGCCAGTCTTGGCTTTCCATGTGTCCTCCACTTAATATCCCATCAGGCAGATGTCAATGCATTAAACTCAGGAAAGGCAACACCTTTACACTTGGCTTGCCAACATGGCTGCGTGCCCATTGTTAAAGGTCTGCTGCTAAATGGAGCAGACAAGACGCTGATGGACTCTTCTGGATCCACAGCTCTGAATGTAGCCCAGAGGAGTGAAAAATGGGAAATTGTGGAGCTACTGAAAAATGAATGTGAATTGTAAATTACAGCAAAAAAGGTTTTTTGAAAATTGACCACAGTGCAGTATTGTTGACCAGGTCATTGGGACTTTAGTGTGACATTTTATACCAGGATGTTGAAGGTTTTTGTTAAGTTTTGACGTTTTTGTTCTGACAAGAATATTTTTTAAAAGTGGATTAGAAGTGGACATTTAAAGACTTTTAACATTTTGTTTGTCCAACATCCAAGTACAAATATATAAATATATATTGAGGCTGACTTAGATTTTGCTCAGGCAACTAAATAGGCCTGGCCTACTCTGTTTTTTCTTTTTAAGCGCATGATAAAACTGGTTGGCTATCCAGCAGATCATATTTATATAACCAATAAACATGAGGCCATAATGAAGCCTGTAAACAACACCACATGCTGTGGGGGAGCGTTTTTTTGTGTGTTTATTTTGTTTGCTGAGCATCAGAAGGTGCCTCACCATGGTGTGGTGACCTGAGTGGTCAGCCATATCACAAACATCCAGCATAGATGTATTTCATATACAAATGTTGTTTTGGTTACATGAGAAACCTATTTTTATTACATTTGTCAAACAATCCTGTTACCTCAGTGCGAATGACGAGCTAAAAAAACCAGCACTGTCTAAAATGGTACTGCCATTATTCCCAAAGCATGTGTGTAAATTTAAGAGAATTGCTTTCAGACTTGTTAAATCTGACATCAACAGTACAGTAAAACATGACAGAGTTTAAATATGGGATTCAAGGTGCATTATTCTTGTCATTGGGAGAAAAAAAACTAACAAAAGGAGAGTGGCTGGAAGAACTTCTACACACCCTCATTTCATGTAGACAAAATTTTCATTCAAAAATCTGGCTAAATAAAAATTGTATTGTAAAGTATTTTTCATAAAAAAAAATCCACTGTGTGGCTAATGATAGGATAAGATAATTATAAGGCAATTCCAACATAGCAATGGGAGTGCTACACAGCTTGCGCCATGTTCAGTTACCAGACTGACATCTTATTAAAATGAAATGAAATGCCTGTATTCGGGAGCATCAATGACCTACACTATTCTTTCACAGGGCTTATCCTGCAACTGCAAGATTCAAATGTCTGGATGGAGAACTGAGAGTTCAAACTAACCACATGACTATTAATAGACAAAAACTGGGATAAGATTTTTTTTATCCTGCGCTGCCAAGTAACAGTGATGTGTTAAGCATGACATTTCAGAAGAAAATAATCTTTCCCTCCTCTTTGCTGTGATTGACCTCCATGTAATTTAGGCTCTTTCAGGTTGGTTGATTACTCTTTCATGCAGTTTTGAATGATTGTGACTAAAAGAACAAAAAACAAAACAACATGAAATCATTAAGCCTCTTTATACTGTTATGGTAGGAAAGTAATTGAATATTGTTTCCTTGCCCCATTTGTAATCTCTTAATACATTTGTGTTATAAACAAGACATTTGTCTCAAACCAAAGTGTTGGTTATCACATTAAATGCAACATTATAAAACATTTCCCATAACCTTGATCAATAGAGAAGCCACATAGTTTCAGACTCCAGCAGAACATTTGTTTTAATTTTTCCGTCTTAATGAAATTACATCAAACTTATATAGTGCTTTATTAGGACATGCAAAGACACTTTACAGTAGGTAATTTCCATTCACACGGTAATGATGGCAAGCTAATGGATAGTAGCCATAGCTGCCCTGGGACAGAAAAAAGGTCACTGAATTGCACCATTGGCCCTTCTGACCAACACCAGCAGATATGGTGGGTGGAGTGTATTGCCCAAGGACATGACAGAGACGGGTGGAGATGTCTTCATCCATTCATCCATTTTATGTACACCCTTAGGAGGGGTGCTGGTGCCTATCTCCAGGTAACCGTCTGGGCGAGAGGCGGGGTACACCCTGGACAGTCTGTCGCAGGGCAACACAGAGACAGACAGGACAAACAACCACACTCAAACATAGGGAGAATTTAGAGAAACCAATTTACCTGACAGCCATGTTTTTGGACTGTGGGAGGAAGCTGGAGTACCCGGAGAGAACCCACGCATGCTCAGGGAGAACATGCAAACTCCATGCTGAAAGACCCTGGGGCGGGAATCGAACCCAGGACCTCTTTTAGCTAAAAGCTAAAAGAGGCTTTTTTGTAGCCTCTTTGGCTTTTGTAGCCAAAAGAGGCTACAACAGCCTCTTTTGTAGCTAAATAATGTAAATTGTAGCAACATTTTTTAATTTGTATATGCTGCTGTCACTATATTTTGTCAAGACCGTCAAAAAGAGTATCATGTAATGAACGAGTTAATGGCCATTTTGGATAATGGTGATGTGACTCACTGTTTATAGTGGCATCTTGTGTTGGGGCAGCTTGTGCTTTTGGGGAAAAAAAAAAAAACATTTAGTACTCATTTCAATGTAGGGTCTTGCATGGTGGTGACCCTGGTTGCTCCATCCAAATTGAAGTGCATGCCCTCTCTGCTAATCAGAACAGGTTTTGTACCAAAGTTCTCAGTAATGGTTGTTATGACATACCTTGTTTTCTGGAGAACACTGGACCACCAGGATTTAAATGCTGCTGAACATAACAACACTTATCAAATCAGGCAGGGAACCAGAGAAAAACGAATCCAACAGTCCAGCATTCAGAAATCTATACATTAGATTAACAATCTTTGTTTAATTTGATGTTGTAATTAAAATTCAGTGTTGTCTGTAGTCGCCAAATACAATGGGAAAAGTCCTGGTAATTATATCAATTGTAATTAAATTACAAATACCAAAGCATATATTGTTGTTGTCTGTGTTTTCATAATTCCCAGATAGTGGGTACCCTATGCAGATACTGATATACAAAAATAAACACATTAAATTCATTCCAGAGATATGTTTTGATTAAAAACTTGCATTTGGGTACCAATAGCAAATAAATTAATTTGATTTTACTCTGTTTACTACATATTACATGCTGTTTTGAAATATCACCTAATTGGGATGCGGCAAATTTGTGGCTTTTATATATAAATTTTATTCAACTTATATTGTACTACCCTAGAGTACATATGTATCCGACTTTAATAAATATTGAGAAGACCTAGAAGAAAGTGTTGGGTCTTAATCCTCCAGATCAGATAATGTATGAGCAGACATGCCGATGCAAGCTGTATAAATAAATGTCACTGTCAAGACATCTTTTAAATCTATTTATGGTACTAAAAGTTCTTCATAATGCATACAACTTAATGACTTTAGTTGTACATTAATTACCTATTTTAGTTGTTTTAGGAGAGTTGTGTGTGGTTGTTTCTGTGTGGGGCATGAGGGTGTAAAATTCAGAGGCATAATCATAGCTGAGAGCCTCATGGTATGACTTACTGTTCCCATCCTACTGCTGAGCTATGTCACCTAAAGATTGGAACCAAACCAGTTTTTATCTGGGTTTTTTTTTTTGTTATTTGATGACACGTTTCTGTGAAATGCACTGCTGTGTCACTGTGCGATTGATCTAACAACATTTTTTGTTAGACCAATCTTTTGAAACCCATCTTTTCTTTTTCCTCATACCAAAGCTGTTGGATCAGCTTCAGGAAATAAACAATACACTGACTTTCCCACCTTTGTCCAATCAGAGCCACTTAAATCAATGGTTTTGCCTCAACCTTTTTACACAGACATGCAACGACACATCGGATAGGTTCTATCTCAACCAGTAATTGGGTTTTCAGGCACCTAAACTAATTTTATTTCCTAATAGGGAGACAAGCAGGAAGAAGATAATGTCATGTAAGTTGTTGTTACCACAAACAAACAAAGCAAAACAAAGATAGGGACTGCAAAGCAGTGGCCTTTAAATTTAATGGTCATGGTGTCTCCTGTTATATTCTCTCTTAATTAAATAATTTTGACTTTACTTATTATATTTAGAATGATAATTTTACCAGAGCTGTGTTTCTGGAGTTATAATGATTGCTTTACAGTCAGAATTTGCTGCTTTGGTTCTAGTTTGCCCTCAAATAATCCTTGGGTAAACCACTGAACCTCTTTTTATTCCTCATTGTGGGTTGTTTTTGATAACAACTCAAGGTCTAGGGGGAAAAAATCCAGTCCCCCATAACTACTTATCTGGTCACCTAAATAGTTTAGACCCAAATAGTTGTTTTAGGTCACAATTGTTAACTTTAAGTTGTGTTTAAGTATTATTTTATCGGTCAAATCAAATCAATTTTCATTTTTATAGGACCAAATTACATCAATGTGAAAAGATGTAAACATTTTTTTACATTTTAAGAATTACAAATTGAACATGTGGACATTTTAACAGTTTGTCAAAAAGTGGTTTTGTGCCACAACCAGCCATTTGAAGACATTAATGATCTGAGATGAAAATGAATTTGATGCCCCTGGATTACAGGGTTTGTATCATGAAAATGCATCAAAAACCCTGAACAAAATCACTAAGCTACAAAGTTAAACTTTTGCTGCAGTAAGTTTTTGCTTTATTTTTTAAGTCTTTATAAATTCTTATTTAACTGCAGAAAAATTGACCTCTTCAACACACAAACCTCTGTATTCAGAATGCATTACTGCATTAATGAGATCCAAGACATCTCAGAAGGTTTTAGTTTGCATAATGATGTTTTGTGCATGTTTGAACTCAAAGTCTGACTACTTGTTCTGCCATCAATGGTTTTATTCACATTTAGCCTTCCAAAGTGTTTGTTGATATTCTCTATGGCTACAGCAAAGCTCACGAGTCGTGTGAAAACACTGCATATGTTTCAAGATAATTTGGCAGCAGGAATTTGTGGTAGCACTTTTTAAAGACGCCCAGAACAACCTGAACAGGCTCGTTTGACTTTCAAGGTCCAACAACATACTTTGCCAGGATTTGCATATTGCTGCGTCGTGTGCAATGACTGCCAAAAATGGTAAGAAGAAAGCGTGATGATGGATCCAGTTGGACAAATTAGCACCACCATGCTTCCACCTGTTCCTGCTAACAACAGTGGGAAGAAGTTACCAAAAGATTTTTTTTTGTCTAACCATTGAACATGACCCATCCATCCATCCATCCAGTTTCTTCCACTTATCCGGGGTCGGGTCGCGGGGGTATCAGCTTCAGAAGGGAGGCCCAACATGACCCATGGTACAATATTAATTATGCCATGAGGGGTGAGGTTAGCAAACATAGATTCTGATTCACTTGTGCGCAGTCATACAACGAACTACTGAGCTGGAATGTCACAGAACCAGATAGGGTGAGGCTCGCAAAAAAATGGTTAATCAGCAACAAACAGATATGGAAATGAATCAAATAAAAAAAGTTGAATTGTGACTTAAAAATATTTCTGAAAGTTCTGAAAATGATCGTTAACATCACCATAAGTGCCCGTCATCGCCAAATTCAACTTATGGCTCAAACCTATAAGGCTGAATCCCTTGCAGCTGGAACACTACATCTGTCTGACAGGATTTTCAAAAAGTCCATCAGAATATGTAACTAAAGATTTGCAGTCCATGTCAGAATCTGACAGTAGTTGCGTAATGTTTACTAAATCCAACAAATAACCTTATAGCTCTTTGTGTAACCCCCATAAACTATGCTGATCTGTCTGTATGTTTAATGTGTTTGTTTGTTAGTTCTTAGAATGTCCTGTAGAGGGCACTAGACCCACATTTCTCCTGTGTCGGTACGAGAAGAAGAAGAGGGAAGAAGAAAAAAAGAAATGGCAGACTATGCAGACTAAGCACATTTCAGCAGAAGTAGAGAAGTTACTACGCATAAGTGCTGCTGTGATATGAGAGAAATCTGTTTATTTTGAACTGGATAATGTACATTCTGTTCTGAGAGTTCTCCGGTGAGTCTGTTGTCTTATTTTCAGCTGCTTACTTACGCAGAATGGCTACCTAGCTGCAGCTAACGTTGCTCAGTGTTTTTCGAACTGGAAAAAAACCAACCAGAGTATAAAGTGTCTCTCTGTAAGTAGCATAGCTCTGTGAAATGAGACTGTTTATGATGAAGCGATGTTTATTAAGTAATTTCTTTATTACTGAGCGTTTTTGGTTTATTTTAAACGCTAATTTGATTTTCACTGAGAAGTAATTGAAAGATTTCTATGATTTCTGTATACCTGCCTGATCGGTTAACGCTCTGCATGCAGGTTGTTTTTTTTTGGACGACCGATACCTGAACGAGCCAGTGGTTCCAGAAGCAGGAGGGATCCGCCGCCATCTTTGTGACTCGGACTGAAGCCTGGAAAGACGGAGGGCCTGGTGCTGCTGGATGTTTTGCGTGGACAACAGATAAGCTTATTGAACAAAAAGGGGGGCCCAAATCTTTCTTTTTTATTCCACAAACTATTTGTTCATGAACATTTTCATAACGGACAACTTAAGTGCACATTGACTGAACTGACTGACTGAACTGTTATATTGAAGGACTAACTGGAATATGTAATTTCTTTTGTTGAAATAAGCTTTAAAGCTACTGTTTAAAAAAACTACCCTCAATTTTCTATATATTAATCTGATATTTTTATATAAGGGTGGACAATTTAAGTTTTATACCTTAATTTTATTAAGGTAATTAGTGTTACCTGGATTATTATATTTTTTTGTGGGGAAAGAAAAATAAACTTGAGTTGTTAAAACTTGTATGCTTATCATCCTCCTGTGTGACCTTAGAACAAAAGTAACTTTCCTACTGAATTTATTGCTTATTAAATTAAGTAGTGGTTACATTTGTGTGCTTACAGACCTGTTTGGCATCGGTGACTTGTATTGCTTTAAATGATTGCCTGACACTTATCTTCATAAGAACAAATTTATGTTTTTACAACTAAATTGCTAAATACACAGTGAGTTTTGATTATGTGTCAATATGCCATCTAGATTCTATAGGGTCACATAAATAGTTACGGCTGATTTTTCAGTAACATAAAAACAACATAGTGTCACCTACAAGTTAGCATTGGAGTTTGTGTTTGCTACCCACAGCTTAAATATATTCCTTGCATCTCATTTAAGTCATCATGCACAGGCATGAAGATCCAGATGATGCAGAGTGGCTCTCTGATAGTCACACCACTCATTGTGATGGAAAGGATGTAATCTGGTTGTTTAGCATCTCAGAAGAGAGACTCTCGCAAGGCCCCTCTCGTAACACACATCATAAAGCTCAGCACTGTTGAGCAGCTGCAGTTGTGACTGATGCAGCTGATGCTTTTGGTCCAGGTGTGCAGCCTCCGCGGCTCCAAGCAAGTATCGAGGTAGAAGTCTCCTGTCATGGCTACTATAATGACTGAGTGATCCCTTCTGGTTCCTGGGGGAGGATTTCATGACATGGGAAATATTTTGGTGATCTATCACTCTTCTCTATAACAGAGAGCAAACAGCAGGGCCAGTCTCTCTCCGTCCCCACAGGGCCGATGATGGCTCTGCAATTTTCACTGAGCCATTCAGACTGTTGTTGCGCAACACCCCCCCCCTCCTTTCTGTCTCTACTGTCTCACTCTCTACTTCCTCTTCTGAGAGGGGAGATGTGCTACCAGCTCTCCTTCTAACGGGTTAATTGAGTTTCCTAAATCTGCTGGGATTTACCCGGGCCAGAACTGAAGTAAACTCTGTTTAAGCTGGTTTCGAGAAACGATTCGCCTGGTTTTCTGACGGCCTACATCCAGGTGTCCCACCCTGCTTCCCCCTGTGAATTAGCCAGACTGAGCAGCCTACAGCCAACTAGTTTCACAGAGCACACCTGTTAACGGTCGCTCGTTCTCTATTTTACAACTTGCATTTGTTATTGAACCAGGTAGGTTTTAGTGACTCGGGCGAGTCCCAAGGATGTTGTTTTAAATTTGGGCTACCAGCAACCTAAAAACATTTTAAACTTTTTCCTCTCCAGAATCAAACATCATAGCTATTTTACAACCATCAAAGAACTTTAAGGTGACTCATTAACTGAATGTCCACAACATCTTTTAGATTTTCTTTATGCTAAATATTTTTATTAGTAAGGCAGTTTTGCAAGGGTCAGTACAGCTTAATTCAGTAGCAGAAATAATCAAATAAGTAAAATCAATCATCTAGTCTATCTTTCCCTACTGCTGATACTGAGAACTAAAAAAAAGAGAACCTTTGAGAGAGACGGACGGAGTTTGGTGTTTCGAACCCCAGACCTGGCTTGATGATGAAGAAGGTGCTGCAGCAGGAGGAAGATGTTGATCGGCGAAGGCAGGAATCTCTGTAGGTCTGATGATCTTCTTCTCCGCATGGATGGTGAGGTCACACAGGACTTGGTGCTGGCAGGAAAAAAGGCACCAGTTCTTCTTCTTTGTCTTTGCCTTTGTCTTTGTCTTCATCTTTGTCTTTGGGGTCTGAACCCAGCCGATGAGAGAAGTGCGATTTGAAGCCACAAGTTGTGGGCCTGACGGGTTGGTCTCCATGAGAAGGACAGTCTTCGGCTCCGTGGCCCCGGCTCTTCTTCAGCTGCAGAGTTCTTTGTCCATCTCTTGGCTCGAAGCTGCCCGGAGGATCCAACAAAAGGTTCCTCTTTTGCACCCACCTTTTATAGGGTTTCTGACTGCTCAGACAGATGATCTCATATCCATCACTGTCTTACAGACATTATGTCCTAATGTCTGTGCTAATGTCTCAGGGTTGCTCAACCTCCTGTCTCTTGTCTTTCACCTTTTCTCTAAATAAGGCGTTGATCATCTCTGCTCTCCTGTTAGTTCCTTGCCTTTCACCTTTCACCTACTCTCTACCTCCAACATATCAGTGATGTTTAATTGCAGTTACACCTTTTACACCATTTCAAGTTCAATGTCAAAATCACATTTATATCACATTTATTTTCTTTAGCTTCTCTGATTTAGCATTCATTTATAATTTTATAACCATAACTTATATCACATTTATTTTCTTCAGCTTCTCTGATCTATCATTCCTTTATGATTTTATAACCATAACTTATTAATTATCCTTATTATAATCCTAATGTGAGTTATTACAGATGTTTTTCTGAAAAGAAACCAAGAATAATCCATGATTCTAATTATTTGATGCCAAAGTTACAGTTACTTGTTTTTCTTGTAAGTGTTCCCACAAATGTACGTGTAAATATTATTACAAGTAAACCAATATTAATATAAGTATTTTACTTTGAATCTTATCAAATTACTCAAAATGTTTAGATTTAATTCTTTAAACTTTCATGCTTTAAAATAAGAAATAGTCTCAGCTATTTTTATAAATCTGCAGGCAGGAAACTTACTTCCTCTTTTTCCAGGAAACCTGCTTTTCCTGTTTCATGACTCTCTCTGACTGACTATGATTTCTTATGATTAGATAGAGAAAAGTAGAATTAAAGCAAAGTTTGCTGGACACAAAAACAACACACACAACCAGATTTATTTTATTGACACTTAAGTCTATGGTTGGGCCTAGATGTCACTTGAGTGATTCATTTTAAAGATAACTTTATTTTTTATTACTGCTAAACTAAAATCTCCAGCATGGGGAAGTGGGATGAGCTCGGATTTTCTTGACAAGACCTAAAGTTTTTTGTTAGCTCAATGAATTGTGTTGTTAATTACTTTCTAGTCACATAAAGACTTTGAATAAGTGACTTACTTAAAGAAGAAAAACTGCTCCGTAACTATTGAACTATTGGCCTTCTGTTCCCTTGTGCATTCTTATTATTCTTTCAGCTTCCTCTCCTTGGTGTTGTCATGCAGTCGTAAGATGATTAATGGCGGATCACGCTGCTATCTAACACAGAACAGAAACTCTTCAACACTCTTTTACTATGCACTATTTCAATACTCTATAGACAGTTTGTTGCATAGCATCATCTTCCACCCACAGATCAGGTTTGTTAGAGAATTGAGCTTACACTTTTTTGTCTTTCAGGCAGGAAATGATCTTGCCAACCCTTTCAAGTAAATGAATGACATTGGTTTTGTCCAAAGCTCTGTACTAAAAATACGTGGCCTTGAACGAGGATTAATGCTAGTTGGACGTTTCCAGGTTTTATGTTACCAGCAGAAAACATCCAAAAATACAGGATTTTATTTGGATTTCATCAGACAGACCAACACAAAACGGTGCAGAGCTTTGTAGAACTTCCTGGTTCTCCAATGAAATTATTGAATTACTTCTTCAACGTGCCGTCAAGTTTGGCAAAGGACTGGTGCTATTATTATAAGTGCTATTACTTTGCTTCAGATGTATTGGAGTAGGATGCATCCAAAACTTGAAGATCAGCATCTCTCTGGGACTTTGGTTGGAGACCCCTGTTCCAGATCAATCACTGTAACTCTGTCGGGTTCTTGGTTTGTGTTTTTGAGTGCTGGTGAGACCTCTGAACGAAGGATCTGTACTGCAAGATGTGGTTAACCTGCTGCAGCTGCTACACCTGACTGTGATTATCTAATCACCTGTTGGGGTTTTAAGAAGCTCAGCTGGATGATCACTTGTTACCTGATGTTAATCCTTTCTGTGTAGAATCAAGCCACACTCTGCTGCTGTCTGACCAGAACGCTTATCTAGCCTGAATCTGTTTATATTTCTTTGATCACACTAATTCATTGTTTTTCTGTACCTCCCAGATGTAAATTGTTTTTCTGGATCCTACACCAGTCTTCAGACCATATCCTGTCCCTGCTGAAGTAAAACATTCACCCTGTTTTTGTGTTCATGGTGTTTTCTTCACCATGAAGAAAACATTTAGCGATGTTGATCATAAAAACTGCCAGTTTCAGACCTTGGCGTCACGTTCCTGCTTCTGTCCTTCTTGCCTCTTTAGGCAAGAAGGACAATGTCAATGTCTCAATGTCATAAGGTGAGCATTGAGGTGGCCATAAGATGAGCCATGTCACCTTATGGCATACAGTACACAGGGTTTGCTATAGTATGTCATTTTTATTGACTCATTTACATAAAGATCGGATTTATGAAATACGCAATTAAATGTTGAGTTGTCTACAGAGATGCAGTTGTGTTGTGCCATATTTCTTGACAATGCTCAGTGCTCCAACACTATCAAATAACATCCCAAGTCTTGGGGTGTTGTTTGCACTGGACTGGAAAAAATTCAGGGGTTTAATCTGGGGTTTAATACATTTGCATGCCATATTTTGTAAAATGTAAAAAAAAAAAAAAAAAAAAAGTGAAAACCCTTTATTACTTTCCTACCACTTTGCAAATGTGCATAACATTGTGCTGGACTATGAAAAATAATCCAAAAGAAATGCATTGAGGTGAGCTAGTAACCTGAAACATTTGAAGAGTTTGTAGAACATGAATGTTTTTGAAAGGTAACAGATATATTGATTATTTTAAATACTTCAATAAATTTATAAAAAATGAAGAACAGCCTTCAGAACTATCTTTTTGCAACACAATTAGCAACCGTAAGGCTGTGTTTTAAGGCTTTGAATGGTTTTGAAAGGTGCAATTTGTGCAAATTAGAGAAAATTCAATGGATGCTTTTAGCCACTCTTTTGCTTCTTTCTTCTTCAGAACACATTTAAATGAGTCCGCAATGCTCTGTGTTACAAACAGATTTAATTTACTGTTTAAAAGGGCTTGTACAAAAATAAAAACAAGTACAACTCTTCAATATGAAATGTGCAGCTCCTTGTTTGCTGCATGATCATCTGTGGTTCAAAATCTTTCCAAGCTGCAGTGAGAATAAAAAAGGAACAAAGCATAGGAAGCCTGTTGTCAAATCAATAAAGAAGTTTGAACCTGACCAGAATTTAAAAAATAAGATAAGCAGATCTCCAAATGTCTGTAATATTTATTTGTTTTGCTTAGAGTCTAATGCAAGAATAGTAGATGAACAAATGTATTGACGTGAATAACAACGGTGTTTTTATTGAAAATGATAAACGTATGAATAACTGAAGAAACTTGGTCCATGTGCTCAGTTGGAGATCCAGGGAATAGCAACAAGAGAAAAGGCAAAGTTTAGAAGGGCTTGAGTAGACTTCATGCTAAGTATATTTTGAAAATAACTTTTTACTCTGAGGAGGTGTGGGTCATTCAGAGACAAACAGAGGCTAGTTAATGAATATTATTTGTGTGAGAAAAAAAGAAATTGGACGATTTAACAGGAGTGCTAATTTTGGAAAGGAAAATGTGTTTCTACTAATATTTTTATGAAAAACTCCACAAATAAGATCAGATAAGAATAACAACTGGTAGTGGGCAACCTTTTACAGAAATAAAAACATAAAAAAGTCATTTGCTGGCTGACTTTCTAGATAACATCTTAATTCCTGAATTTCTCAGTTGTTCCAGGCTTGCTGGACTGATTTTAATATTCCGGCTACAATTTTAGATATCATAGACAAAATGTAAACTTTTCTGTTTGTTGTTTTGAGAAACATCAGTGAGCCTTATGAAAGATTACTCAACATAAACTGCTCTAAATCAGGTAAAATGTTCAGTGTATTCTACCTCAGTGATCTAACCAGGTTAAAAAGTAACACCTTTGTGAAAATGCTGACATTTGGCTCAGCATAGCTGGCTGAGTCATTATTTCTGCTTCCTAATATACGCCCCCGAGGAGATATGCTGTCACAGCAAAGCCATTTAAAAGCATTATTTGTATGCCCATAATCTAGTATTTAAAATGCAAGAAGGTGCACTTTAGAATGTAATTTATGTCAAAAACTAAGCAGACTTCCTGCATTGTCATCAGCAGGACAAAAGAAATGACTCAGTTTGTTGTTATAAGATTGTAAGTATGGCTGTGACAAAACCTATTTACACTTCTATGAATTCAGCACTATGCAGAAATAAACAAATGGGGGAAAAACCCCACTTTTGTACCACTTTGTTATTGTGAAGCGTTTTCTTAAAGATAAAATTAAATTAAAATTACTGTTAGTCTTAAAGTGCCCCTATCAACCAGCATGACAAGATTTCTTTATGATAAAAGTCTTGTTTGTCACATGATCATTTTTCAGTACCCATATGCAAATACAAATTCCTGAGGTTTGATTCCTAAGATCGCCGAACTCTTCACCAACTCAGAACCAACTGAGACTTTTGGCTGAGAAACCAGCAGCTCTGTATTCAACAGTTTCATACAAAAGTGAATGAAATTCATTAATATGGGCTAGTATAGACATCCAGGGGTAAAAAACATTTGAGTTTAGTCTCCTGTAGTCAGACTGACAAGTCATTAGCATTCCTCCTGCAAGAGAATTCCCCCATCTTTCCCAACTTTGATAAAGCATCAGTCTAAAACGGGCGAGGTGCTGAGTACAGATAAGTACTTCACAGAAAGCCACTTTAAAAAAAAAAAAAAAAAAAATTTAGCTATCCATTTAATCCACTTGAAAATAGGAAAACAGTGCAATCAAACTGTGGAGACAAAGCTATCTCAAAAGAGTTGCAAGTCCAAAGGTAAAAGTGTTTGGCATAACAAGAAAATAGAGACATTGTGAAATTGAAAAATATAATTGCGAAAGGGGGAAACATAAACAACTTAGGTGTGTAGTTGAAAAGGCATGCATGCACACATAAAGAAAATTATAAAAGACAGACGAGGAAATACATAAGAGCATTTAGTTACTCCATAGCAGCACAAGAACAATAAACCACAAAGAGAGAGGAGGAATTCATTAATCTGACAGAAGGACACTGTGATGGTGGTCTATATAGTTTTTTTTTTTTTTTTTTAAATATTCTATTTGCATCTGCAGTTGACTTTAACTATTCCCCTTGTTCAGGTCTGTTGAGTTCACAACGCTTCCACTTTGCATTTACATACCATAAGGGCAGATTAATGCTGGATTTTCAAGAAAATAACTAGGTCTGTGTACATTTAAAGAAAAGTCGGCATATTCGAAGAAGTTTCTGAAAATCAAGGACAGAGAATCATAATCACAAAGAAATTGCAAAAACTGAAATCTGCCAAAGTATTTAATAAAAAAAAAAATCTGTCTACTGAGTGATTGGTGACAAATGTTGAAAATCTAAATCATTGTTTCTTCCACTTAAATAAAACACATAATGCATAAATTGATTAAATAAAACATTATTTGACACTTGAGATCTCGTAGTGTATAAAGGTTTTTGCCATGCTAATCTTATTTCAGTTTATAAAGCAGTTGTTTGTAATTCCATGGCATAAAATGAGCAATTGCTATGGTGCTAAAGACTTTTGCAAAAAAAAAAAAAGATCACCTAAATGACAGAAATGAAAAGAGAGCAGTCAAGGAGGAATATATCAGTTTGAATAAAGCACTTTAAAAACATTGCTAATGATCCTGCATCATTTAGATGTATTGCAACAATAATATACATATGTCTGCTTTGACAAGCTGCCTGGAGGAGAGAAACCACGTCACATCGATTGACTCTCAGATCTGTTTAATTTCTTTGTTTTTGTAGTTCTTCGCTCCTGCTTATGTGATCCTAGTGTACACTTTTTTTTTTTTTGTTTTTGTTCTTGCCATTCCTGTCTGTTCACTTTTCCCCAAAAAAACAATTTAAACAAACTTTTGTCACCTTCTTATCTATCTTTGTTTTGCCTTTTTAGGATTATTTATTGCCTCATTTTTATTGTTTATCTTAAGGGATATTGTCCTACTCTCTGCTGTAGCAGCGATTTTTGTTTATTCTATTGAATCTAAGGTACTTTATCTAACTGCTTGTTTAGCATTTAAATGAAAACACGTTTGCCTGCATTTTGAGTGTAGTTGGATTATTAGAAGGATTCATTTGTCTGTTGAAGCATGTAACGTGAAGTTGAAGAGAAAACACCCCAGGATTCCAAAGTGTTGTTTTTCCAGACTGTAGATTGTGTGGAAGTGTTTATGACAGCCGTGAGCTTCAACTAATGTTTAAAATTCATAACTTTGAAGAAATGGGCACTATTTAAAGTGAATGTTTAAAAAATAGCAATGCTAAATTGGGATTAAATATTACAATGATAACTAGAATAGAATATTATCCTACAGTGGAGTAATTAAGGTACACCAACAGCAAGTTAAAAGGTAAATGAGAGAATAGGGCACTAAGATCAAAATAAATTATACATTTTTCTGGTGTTGTTGATAGGATTGTTAACCCTGGACTGAATCACTGTATAGTGTATGTATCAATGATATAACTTTTTTTTTCTGAACGGGCTTTGACAGAGTAGGCGTGCTTGTTGTGTGAGGGGAACCAGATCGTTACTCTCTAAAACACTAAAACACTAGCAATGCTTAGCTTGTGCATGTGAGGGAAAACATTAAATATTTTTAGATCCGGGTTTAGGATTTTGTGTATTTGGAAGTTACAGCAGATTCCTAATATCAAGGCAAGAGGTTAAATAAAAAAATTAAAAAAAATACTTTGCTAATAAAGAAAGTCCTTGGTTTTGGTTCAGAGTTTAGTGTATTATAATGGATTTTTTTAACATTCAGAAATAGACTCCTGCATTAGTTATTTCTACTATTAAATGGACATAAATTTGAGACTTTGGATTTGGATAAAATACTAAAAAACCTTTTATAAACTGATGACTATTTAGTATTTTTGCAGCTTTGTAAGGACCGATTCATTTTCTTATTTCATGAGCAGAAGGAACAGCCAGGGTTTTAGTCTTTATTATAAGCTCTTTAAAAATCACATCTAATTATTCAAAGTCCATCATGTCATAAAAAACAAATGAACGCACTTTCTTTCACATTACTCTGTATTTATGGGCCTTGTGAATCTAGTTGGTAATCTTTAACTTTACAGATCTCACTTTAAGGCGTACTAATTACAATTTTTCTGACTAGCTTGTTCATTTCTTGATACAAATTTACTAAGCAATTTTTTTCAGCCTTCATGAAAAAAAAAATGTTGCTGACACGGTTGCTGTTCAGCATCTCACGTTGTGCTCTCACTCCTTTTAATGATGGATTAGGACAGTTTTCATAACATTCTTGCCAAGGCTTGCTGAGTTGATTAAGCTTGTCATTTTTAAATGCAGACATGTTAGGACTCTGCTCATTTTTAACACTAAATGCTGTTCAGGGGGACTGAAACAGTATTGCCTCTGCCATCAGGAGATATAGTGCTCCTCTGATTATTGGGGAGAAAAAAAACTAATTTGCATAAAATGTGCTTCGGCTCGATGTTGTGGGGGCAAGAAATCACATTTAGATGATAAAAAATTGTAAACCACATTAAACCATTTGAGAAACATATGGTTTTATAGTAGTTAATGAGGCCTAGGTGTAAATTCAAACTGGAAAACTATTCATCTCACCTGCCCAACCAAAGATGTCGTCATGCGCCTCGATTCCAATCTATCGGTGATGATCTCCTCCTCCAATCATCAAGCGTCGCTCCCTTGATAAGGTTCAGCTGTTCATCGGCTTCCTCTCATTGGCTGAGCTTCAACCTTGGTGTTCTAGATCTCTGGTAGCACAATGTTGCCCTGAGGCAACAAACCCAAATCTGGTTCTGGGAGGGTCCGATTTTATGATTGATATGTAATTAGGGACCACCAAGCTCCCAAAGAATGCAGGAAAAACAAATTCCCCTCAAAAAATAAAAAGTCATTCCACAGAGGGTTAGGAATGGATTTTGTGGCTCCTGAGCTCCCACACATATCTGATCATAAACCAGATCATAAACCTCTACAGCTGGATGAATGAGGCTATTGTGGTTATCATCCCAAAAATTTCTTGAGTGTTTTAAACTCTGGAGTTAGTCTCACTTTTGATATGCTTGATGAAAGATAAAGGGTAAAACACCAAGATTTGATGGTTAAGAAAAGTTTTTATTAACATTGAAATACAGAGAGCGTACTGTCTCTTCTCAGTGATTATTTAAATTTCCCACAACAAAGTTTATTTCAACTCAGTTTACTTGCATAGCATCAGTTCACAGAAAATGTAATCTCAAGGCACTTCACAAAAAAAGTAACTTCAGTTCAATCATTAAGATGTATTAAGATCAGTTTATAATTCAAATTAGTTTAAACGTTTTCTATCTGTGGAAACCTGGCAGGTTGCATTGAGTCATTAACTTGCAGCAATCCTTCCTCCTGAACAAGCATGTAGCGTCCGTAGACAATCACTTGCAGTTGTCTTTGACTTTACAGCAATTCCTCATACTGAGCATGTAGTGACAGTGGAGAGGAAAAACAGCCAGCAGTCCCCCTTCTCTACAGGTTGTTCACTCCTGTTTTCAAACAATTGTCTTACCAGTAAAACATCAGCTTGTTCCTTGTTTCTCAGAAAACATTCACATGAGTCTTCATACCACCATCAATAATCTGGGACAAAATTAAACTCCAGGATTGTATTAAAAGGCTCCAGACTGAAGAGGAGATGGGAAACATGTAAGGTCACAACTTCATGTGATATATAGATACATGGATAGATAGGGAAATATATATATAAAAAAATCTGAGTTTAAGTTTGGTTATCTCAGAAAATGTGTCAAGCTTTTTGAGAGCAAGTTCAGATTAAAGAGAAAATCTGTGATGACATAGCAGTCCATCAATACTTTATTGGAGAGTTTAAACATTGTCTTTGCAGAAAAGAACCCTAGAAAGTCCTAAGATAATATGTGCTTCTATATTGTCTTTATCTCTCTTTTGTATCAAGATGTCACTTGCTCACATAACTAGGTGACATTTATGTCTCGGTAAATCCCACCTCCTTAATAACTGTCAGGCTTTTTCTGTGAAGGCTTAGCTGCAAGGACCTTGATGTGGTCTCATGGGTCAATAACTGACAACAGACCAAACGCTCACATAGTGTGTCTAAGAAGCTGGAGCTCCATGAAAAGAGTAATAAAAAAATCCTAAAATATGTCATTTTGAAACTGTGGTCATGACCTTCACATTACATACACTGAAACATCCGAATACTTCTGCGTTCTGATTTATAAACGTTGCGTAGGATCTATTCTGAAGGTGTATTGCACCCAAAACCCGAAAACTGCGTAAGCAAAAAATAGAAAAAAAAGCAATTCCCTCTTTTTGAATCACAACTGCCCCTAAGCGCTTGTGTACAAAATTTCCGCCCTATCGCCAGTGCTCACTGTGAAGGAAGCATATTTGCGATGTCAGGTCATTGACTCTCAATCTCGGTCACTAAGTAGGACAAACATTATAATCTTACCAGCATGTTCACCTCTGAAGTGCTAATCAGAAAGTACAAAAATTAGGCTTTGGAGTAGCTTAATCAAAGTACTGACTTAAATCCTTTTGTAATGCTTTGCTATGATCTTAAATTGGTTCCACAGTGTGGTTGAAATAAAACTCTTCTTCAAAGAAGATTGGGAAAAATTCCTCAACAGTGATGTAAAAGTTACATCAACGCTTGTTTGGAGTTGCTGCCACTAAAACTGACGAAACCCAATGACTAGGTTTATAAAACAATTACTCTTTACACATAGAGACATGTACTGTAGGTTTTGATAGCTTTTTTACTTATTAAATAAATCAATTGTTTGACATTTCTTTTTATATATATTCAGGTTGTCTTTGATTTTTAAAGTTGGTTGGTCATCTGAAACATGCTAGCATAATAAGAAGGTAAAAACTGGAAAGTCTGGAAAGGGGAAAACACTTGACAGCACCTTATGTATTTCTGAACCTGTGATTATTACTGTATCATTCTGCTGGCTGAAATACTAGAAAAAAACATTTGGTAATAAAACGTTTTGGAGACAGGGCCATCTATCCAAATTCACTCTTATCACCATCAATACAGAATAAATCTAATATAGGATTTAGCACCACAGTGCAATCTGTTTTCTCACCTCCTCCATCTTTTACACATTAGTAAGGAATGCAACAAATGTTTTGGCAGTGGCCAAATTCATTTAGGAAGTGGAGAAATGTTTGATTTAGTAACTAGAGACAGCTACAGTCTAGTTCACTTAAGAATGTTCCGTATCAACAAACTTTCTCTGATACTCCTGCTTTACAAAATCCTGATGCATAACTAACGCTGCCAGATGTAACTTTTTTCTTTTCTTTTTTTTTTTAATTTTTTTTTACAAAATCCTGTCTGTTTCTGGTGGTCAGGTGCAATCCTGTAACGTCTCGCCTGGGAACTGGGAAGAGTAACGTGCAAAAAAAAAAAAAATGGAACACATTACATAAAAGTGAGAAGTGAATACAGAGAGAAGAGATGACCAATTTCTCCAAGAATGTGATTATAACTCCGCTCTGCTACTTGAGAGCCGCTCTTCAGTCTCCCAGTTTCACTTTGAGCCCAATTAGGAACCCACCCTGCTGCTCAAACACTGTCCTCAAGATTCTAACCTGATGGATTGTGTTAAGATTTAGGTTGATACTTGGGGAATAAATAATTACCAATGTCGTGGGACTCCCATTATACTCTTTTTGTGCTTCTGCTCTTTAGCAGAAAAATATAGAAAACTGCAAAAAAAGTTTAACATCTTTGTAGTTTTCTGTGAGTCTCTTGTGAAATTCAGCTCTGGAGTCGGAGAATTTACAAGGCATGAAATGCATAAAATCAATCAAGTTTGTTGCAATTTATTTCTTGTCTTACAATGTTTCCTCCCTTTGAAAAAGGGAGGAAACCCTTTTTCCTCCCTTTTTGCTTTCAAAGTAGTGCTTTGAAAAAGTTTGAAAGCACTACTGAGATGTTTGACACTTTTAACTTGCCTTTAGCATATATTTGATTCTTCACAGACGTTACAAATGACAGGTTAAGCTGATTCATTCTTAATAGTTTATTTTTAACTTTTCTCAACAATATGGAAAGTGTCATTTAGAAAGAGTTGCTGTTTATTATAAATATATCAGTTGAACAATAAGAAACACTTCCTGTGAATAAAATAAGCAATTATTAGATTATTTCATTAATATTTAGAATTTTGTTAAGCATTTAACTAAGAATGCATCAAAGCTTCTCACTTTTCTGTATGGTATGTTTTAGCTTATGTACATTGTTGCATAGTGAAAAGAATACAAAGACATGCCGCACGTTTGGAAAAACAACATCTGGACTTTTTGGGGAAAGTTTTGTGGGCTCGTTAGATCAAAAATGAAACTCTTTAATGGGAGCAGTGTGTCTCCTACAATATGTGGCATTAAATCATACAACATTTAATAAAAAAAAACATTAAACTGATTACGTAACAAGCCAGTGTTACCATGATGCTCTTAGGCTCCTTTAGGGCTCAGTACATGCTGTAATTGATAGAATCATTAAAACTATCGGAGGTGACCTTATGGCATACCATACAAGCTATGGTTGTTACATCATGCAACGCAGTTACACTAAAACAATTCAATGAAGAGGAGAGGGACAAATTTTTACACAGCTACGTACATTAAAATATTCCTGTCTGGCACAAGCAGGTATCAAGTTTATGGGACAATTATATTTTCAGATATTTTTTTTGTCTCTTAGTAAATTAAATCACTATTTGAAAACCGATATTTGTGTTTACTGAGTGTATCTGTGCCAACTATTTGAATTAGTATATTTAAAAATATCTAATTGTGAAGAAAAAAGCCAAAAGAAACTTGAAAGGGTGCAAATACTATTTTCATCACACTGTAAACACTTTTGAAGCTGTCTATCTCTAGAGTAAAAAACAAATAAAGCAATTCTGCTGTAGAGAAATTCAAGAACAAAGAGATTCAACAAATAAACACAGCTACATTGCAAGCAATAAGGCTGCACTCACCACTACATTACTGACCACCGCGAGACAGAAGTGCTACTCTGAGCCTATGGTCGTATACTGTTAGAGCCTGACCTTTTCGAAAGGAGTATTAAAAGCATTATTCTGAAGTGTCACATTATCTATCCTCTTGTGCAGCTTCAGACCTTTTCCCTAAACAGAGACTAGGTTATGTAACGGGGATGGACCAGTGCAAAAGCTTTTGACATTGACTGGGATAATTTTAAAAAATCTTGTGAATGGAAACAACTTAATGCGAGGCTAGGCAAAGTTATTACAAAGTAATGCAAAAAGATCACACAAAAGGAAAATGCATTTTGCCATACAGCTGTCATGAAATTGCTGAGTTGAGTTGAGCAGCACTTTATTGTTACACAAGAAATGACTTGTCTTGCATTTTTTTAAGCTCTCGGCTTCTTCCACAATCTCACTCTCTGTACAGATTCCGCATTCGACAGTATTTGACTCCCATGAGTGACAATGCACTGTCCTGCTAGCTGTCGATAGCTGTCGCTCACGAGCTGCGCTCGCGTCAGTATACAGGGTAAAAAACACCACTTTTCTTGCAGTGTGTGTTCAGTATATTTCTGTCCCCTGGTGCAGTTTCCTTACAAAATTCCTCTTGTTGTAACTTTTACTTTCTTAAAATCTGTCTAAATCTAAATTAGTTTCTCAAACATCATAAAGCTTTTCTGCTTTGTTTTTTAAAAGATTTCACCTGCTTTAGTTTTTTGTTTGTTTGTTTCTGAGTACTCTAATATGAATTAATTTCTCAGAATCTCATATTGCGTTTATTTCTTGTTGGATCAGAAAGTTGAGAACAAAAAAAGGGAAAAATTCAGATCAGACATAAATACAATTAATTACAATCACATAAGCAAACATGATGGCAAAGAGATGCTATGTTTAGCCAGATCAAGTTGTAAAGATTCAAAACACACACTTAACTTATTTTCTATTATTTTCTCTTTTCTTATCATGTAAAATATCAGCAAGACCTTTTGCAAAACCTATAAAGTGAGTAGTCTATGAGCATTTTAACACAGCTCACAGTGATGTTCTTCAGAGTCTGTGCTGAACATTGTTTGAAAGCTATCAGCCTTTTTTAAAGCATGTAAAATTACTTAATTATTGTTACCTAAATGTACAGAGTTAACAAAAGCCTTTATCCTACTCAGACTCCCAGCAGTTTTTCTTGACGTGTCTCACAGTATGAAATGTACTGTGGGGATGAGGGAAAAACACTGACTGGAGACTAAAGGCAGAAGGAAAACAGATGATTGACATAACAAAGGCTTTCATATGGACCCCATGTTTCATGCTGCAGCCTCTTACTTCATTCACAGCAGACTGCCAACTCTTCCATCCTTGTTTCTTCACCCCATCTTTGATATTCTGCTCAGTAGACCCAGCAATGCAGAGTGCAACATCATAAATGTTGTAAAGAAAAGTATCACAGCCAGGTCATGTGTCATTTCAGCATGCAGCATTTAAAACTATATTTGGGACACATAGGGTCCAAAAAGAGGAGGTGTGAGCGCTGTAGCTAAAAAACAAGAAGAAAGAAGCTTTAGTAATCTTTTAACTGGAGCCCTGAGGGCTTAAGGGGAACTGATGCCTGGAACTGAATTGCCAACGTTCTAACGTTTCCCCTAATACGATCAGAAATTCAATCAGAAGCATGGCCAGCACTGCGGCAGCAGCAACAACAGAGGCGTCAACAACAAGACTGTTGATAGACAGAAGAAAAATTAGCAGAAAATGATTGTACTTCTATTACACCTTCAATAAGTTGTAAAGAGCAATCGCTTAACCTAACTAAAATTATAGGCTTATATTCAATACACTAGAATATTATTGAAAAGTTAAATTGTTTCATTATCTCAGTTCACTAAATGAAACACATTATATAGATTAAATACATTTTTTATATACTGTAGTGTCTTTACATTTGTTAATTTTGATGATTTTTCACTAATAAGATAAAATTACAATATTATATCAGACCAGTACAAACATATATACAGAAATGTTGGCTTAATGCAAAGTATTTTTAATACTATATCAAAGTCTTTTATTTTCAAAATGTATTGTTAATGCAACAGAATGCATTTTCTAATTTAATGAATATGACTATACAATATACATGTACAGTACAGACCAAAAGTTTGGACACACCTTCTAATTCAATGGGTTTTCTTTATTTTCATGACTATTTATAAGGCAAGAAATCCCACTTATTAACCTGACAGGGCACACCTATGAAGTGAAAACCTTTTCAGGTGACTACCTCTTGAAGCTCATCAAGAAAATGCAGAGTGTGTGCAAAGCAGTAATCACAGCAAAAGGTTGCTACTTTGAAGAAACTAGAATATAAGGGGTATTTTCAGTTGTTTTACACTTTTTTGTTTAGTGCATATTTCCACATGTGTTATTCATAGTTTTGATGCCTTCAGTGTGAATCTACAATGTCAGTAGTCATGAAAATAAAGGAAACTCATTGAATTAAAAGGTGTGTCCAAACTTTTGGTCTGTACTGTATGTGTTGCCTGTCTGGTTTTGTCAGTGTAAACTGCTTTTAGGTGTCACTCACATAGTACTGGTGGTTACACTAAACCACCAGTACTATGGTACTTTGTACTTCTATTTGGTTCTGCTTCTTGAACAGGTGCAAATGCTAAGAAAGTCTGACAAATCTATTGTAAGACAATCTGACAAAAAGTTAATGTTTTTGGTGCTTGCAAAATTATCTGTTTCAAAAACTTCCCAAATAAAAATGTCACAGTCGGTTAGCTGGTTTTACCACTGTATGCACTGTGCAATGGCTGCTGGAAAAGACAAGTGTTTTGTTGTCGACTTGCCACTCAGAAACTGCTTGCTGCATCCTTGATAGTTGTGCATAAGGCTGTAATTTTTCTGCTTCTGAGTCAAAGCATACCACCTTGCGCCAGCCCTGCATCACAGACTAAAACCAATGCACTGAGAATATTTTGGTAATTTCTTGATGAAATGTTAACATTTTATAATTTTTTAATTTTAGCTTTATATGTTTTTTATAACATAAAGATAGAAATATTCTTAGCATTCTTTAATAGAATATCAATATGCATTTTTATAATTGGGGCCTGCCATAGTAAAGCATAGGAGAACATTGAAATGCCTTGCGAACTAGCATGTTGTCTTACATTGACTTCCTCCATTCAGTGTGCTAAACATGGCTAATAAATAAAAAAATAGCTAAACAGCTCATTTTAGGGAAAAGTTGGGGGTCAATGCACTGCTAATGTTTGTGCTAATGGTAATGCACTGCCCTCTGATTTTTACTTCTGCAAAAGTAAAAATCAGATGTTTACTTTGTGACACTTGATATGAAAACACGCTCATATCTTAGCAACAGATTACCAACAAATATTGTTGTTATCAAAAAGCATAAGATTTCTTATGCTCTTTTGAAATATTACTTATCTTTAGTCTGCGTTCACACTGCAGCCTGAAGTGACCCAATTCTGATTTCTTTTGCCTTGGCAATTCACACTTCCAAATGTATGCGACCTCTATGTGTTCTCCTGTATGAACGGGCAAACGACCTGAAAGTGTCCAGCATGCGCAGGACAGGGCGCAGTAACGTAATAATAACTGCCATGTTGAAAAACTCAGATTTTTACTTTTGTGTTGAATGTCCGTTTGATAATATATTTACCACTATTGACAAAAAAAGGAAAAAAAAACATTAACTTTTCTGCCAAATTCACCAACTGCACAATTCTTGTTAAGTAGTATAGGATAAGTAGCATTTTGAAAAATCATTAGAAATCTTATGTTTTTTGAACAACAACATCTGTTGTTAATCTGTTGCTAAGAGACGATCGTGTTTTCTGGTAACCAAGTGCCACAAAGTAAACATCTGGTTTTTACTTTTGTAAAATTTACCAAATGTGAATTCCTTGTGCAGATGTGCAGTATTTCAAAAGAGCTTAAGTTTTTTATAAACAATAATGTTACTTGTTATTAATTTGTTGTTAAGAGATGAACTTTTTTTTTCAGGTAATGAACTGCCACAAAATACAAATCATAATTTTACTTTTGTGTTGAATGTCTGTTTGTTTTACAATATATTCATCACCAATGACAAACAAAAAAAAAACACTTTCACTTTTGTGCAAAATTCACCAAATGCACAATTCTTGTTAAATAACAAGTAAGGTAAGTTATATTTAAAAAGAGCAGAAGAAATCTTATGTGTTTTGAACAATAACAATATTTGTTACTAAGAGACGAACTCGTTTTCTGATAACCAAGGGCCAAAAAGTAAAGATCTGATTTTTACTTTTGCAAAATTTACCAATTGTAAATTTCCTGTATCTAAGCAGATAAGCAGTATTTCAAAAGAATAATGTTTTATAAACAATTATTAATTTGGTTTTAAGAGATGAGCATTTTTTTCTGGTAACGAACTGTCATGAAGTATGAAGCAGATTTTTACTTTTGTGTTGAATGTCTGTTTTATAATATATTCGTCACCAATGACGGAAAAAATAAAAAAAATCACTTTTCTGCAAAACTCACCAACTGCACAATTCTTGTTAAGTAGTAAATGATATAAGGTAAGTAATATTTCAAAAGAACAGAAGAAATCTTATGTTTTTTGAACAATAACAATATTTGTTGTTATTCTGTTGCTAAGAGACGAGCGCGTTTTCCGGTAACCAAGTGTCACAAAGTAAACATCTGAATTTTATTTTTCCAAAAGTATACACCAGAGGGCAGTGCATTAACATTAGCACAAACGTTGCTAATGTAGTGCCCACATTAGCCTTTTCCCCAAAATAAGCTTTTAGCTATTTAGTTTATTTATTAGCCATGTTTAGCACACTGAATGGAGTAAATCCATGTTGCTCAACATGCTTGTGACTCTCCACATGCTATTGATTACATTGCAGCTTACTTTAGCATTGATGCTAATTTTTAGCATCAGAACGCTTGGCTCCAACCGACGGGCACACTTTGGCGGGCTCTGGTTAAATTTCTTAAGAAGTTTTCTAGTTTGTACTCCTACTATTGTTTCAAATTGCAGATAACATTTTTCCTTAAAAAAATAATTTAATCTAGGATCATTGATATGTTTGTTATTCTAGATAATATTTGGGAAAGTATTCTGGGATTTTTACGGGAAACTATAGTTTCTATATCAATTCTTGAAGTTGGGTGTTGATCAGAAAAGAAAATTAAATTGCCATTTACAGTTTTTAATGGAAAACTCATGTTCATACTTCTGTATAAAATTCTGTAAAATCACCCCATCTTAAATGCTGCCACCTCTCTTAGCATTTGGATACTTGAATACATACTGGCTCTTATTGATAATGTCTTTAAGACTGTACTGAATATATTGAAAATGTGTCACTTCAAACAGCTTTCAGTGATTTATTGCAGCAGCTTTTGTTTCTGCTGCATCGACCTAACCTCATTCTCACTTGCAGAACCCCTGGGGGGCCACTTTGGGGTTTATACACATCCAAATAATTAAACCTGGAAGCTGCAAACTCCACATACAGATCATTAGTTTGCCATAAAACAACTCAACTGCAGCAAAGCAGAGCCAGCTACATTAATCAAACAAAGACTACCAAACATTAACAGTTTTAAGTTATAATTTAGCTTCTATTGACACATACAACAAACAGTGACATTTGTGTGGCACTTAACTATGCATTTTATTTTCATTTATTTGAGATCTTTTGCTATTTTTGTAACATACATTTCATGAAAAGTCAAGTAGAGGAGCAGTGTAGCATGCATCACTTTTCCATTGCAGGCATATATTCACAGATAATGTGTTATGAAAACTATATACAATACAGAAAATGAAAATAATAATAATAATACATGCATCTCAATAAATAAAATATTATCAAAAGATTAATTCTGTCAAAATATAAATTCAAAAAGTGAGACTGAACTATAGTCATTACAGAAAAGAGTAATATAACTCCAACATTTATTTCTGTTAATTAAGATGATTATGGCTTACAGCTGATGAAAACCCAACATTTTGTTCTACAAAATATTGAAGATTGACCATATAGTATTATATCCTAGCAAACGGAGGGAAAGTTGAGTAGAAGGAGAAAGTGTGTAGCAAAAATCTAACTTTCAGAGCCAGGGTCTAACCAAGTTGGTTGAAGAGCAGCTACATACAAACTTGTTACAGGTGTGCTCCTTGTCTTAAGCTGTTCCCAAGAGTGTCTTGTGAGGGATTAGTAGAAAAAGGACTGGACTAGGTCCTCCTTGATCCAAAGCACATTTTCTTTTAAGAATTATTTTTGGCACTAGAGGCCTTTATTTGAAAGTAAAAAAAAACAAGCGGCAAAGCAACCGAGAACAGGAGTTGAACTCAGAATGGGTGTAACCCACTCTAACCACTGTACCACGTAACACCCCACTATTGCCCTCTTTTAAGATGAAAGTATATTTAGCATTTTAATTTAATAAGTCCACCAGTCTGGACAATAGGGTGGAGAGACAAATAATTCAAGTTGCTTCAGATCCTGAGTAAAGTTTCCACAGTAACGATTTAGTAGGAGCCATGTCATCTCCTGATGTTAGACCAAACTGTTTTAATAAAAATGGATATGGTATCACTGTATTTCATTGAGTTAAACCTGACTTAAACTAAACAGAGTAACTGTGTAGTAGCTTTTTAGTAAACCACAATTCTTAGAAAGTGATTTTTAGGTTTTTATCAGTTGCAAACCATAATAATTAAAATGATCAGAAGAAAATATATTACTCAGCATGTAATGAATTTGAGTTTCACTTATAGAATTGAATTAATGAAAGAAATTAATTTCTCAATGATATTCTGATTCATTAAGATACGATATTAGATTATTTATAAAATGCAAAATTGCAAATATTGGCATCGTCACATTGTACAGTAAATAAATCTTCCCTTCCCTACACATTCCCAACCCGTAAGAGATTTCAAGAGTAAGATTGGATGCATCGATATCAACACTGCAATGAACACTGACGTCGTAGCTTTCCATCATGGAAACATGGAGTACGCACATAATAAATAGCAGTATGCTACTTGCATGTGTGTGGTATACACATATGGCTCCTTACATAACACACACAATGATTTTAGAGAATAGTGTTAGTTTTTTTTTTCTCCATGAACAGATCATTGTTACAGACTTTTCTTGTTTTACATTCAGTTTTTTGGAGAACAGGACTCCACAAACAACTCACACACACATAGTCAACGCGCCTTCCAAAAAGACACTGCCAGTTTTTTAGTAACTTTTCAGTTTTTTTTCTCAATGTGGTGCATTTTCCTGTCACAGGATGAGGTAATTGCCAGACCCTTTATTTGTGCCCTTTCCCTCAGTCTGATCTGTAAGGGATGCAGCAGCTTAGCAGTGCAGGATTTTAATGAACGCCTTCCTGAACTCGATATTAAAGGTGGTGTATATGATGGGATTTACAGCACTGTTCACGTAGCCCAGCCAAGTGAAAGCGTTGTACATCTCAGCGGGAACTTTGCATTTGGTGCAGTGGGTGTTCAAGATATGGGTGATGAAAAATGGCAGCCAACATATGATGAATACACCTGAGGAGATAGTAAGAGAGAAACAATGTAAGTGAGAGAGAAAACAAAGTCAAGCCCTTGCTGTATATTAGACCTGAATATGGGTTTGCAAACAAAAGTTGCTCTCAGACCACAGAAATCATTACTGTTTCTTGCATCAGTTTGATTTCTTTTTTTTTCTTTTTCTTTTTGTATTATTCTACAACATGCTCACCCAGGCAGCCAATTACATGTTGGGGTCTTAGACAAAAATGTAGAACAGCTCAGTGACAGAATGTCCTGTTGCTAATTAGAACCTAAATAACAATTTAGCTATCAGTTTCAAGCTGTGTTCCCTAAGTGGTTTGATTAGAACTGCTTGATTCTAAAAGAACATGTAGTCACCATTATTTTTGCTTAATACTGAAATCATGATGACTCATCAAAACAATGTTATGCTTAAAGATCACTAAACAACCTTAAATATGAAGTTTAACAAGATACCGTCTAATCGAAGGTACATTGAATATTTGGATAAGAGAAGATAACTGATAAATAATTTTTTCAAATTCAATAGTGAAATTAGCAATTGTGCCATTCCACAATCTGAATTTTAAAATGTTGTCATAATTTAAAAAACTTATGAAAAATGCCAAATAAATAATATGATTGAAATAAGTTAACATGACTTACTTATTTCAATCAAACAAACAAATTTGCACTAAATTTAGTTTCATTAATAAAGAATCCTGCATTTTAATCAAATGAATCTGCATTCACAGACACATTTAATCTATTGGGTTTGCTATGTCACCACATCATGTCCAGGTAAATTTCTTCAAGAAGGCTTCACAGAAGCTCTAGAAGGATGTTTAAGGACATTTTTAAACTTTTAGCCAAGTACATTGTAAGGTCAGTCTGCTCTACTTCATACCAAAAGTGTTCAATCAGGTTGTGGTCAGGACTTTGTGAAGGCCAGTTAAGTGCAGTCCATGTCTGACGTCCCTGTCTTTATGTACATTGTTTGCAGACATGTTGTTATGGGAATGGGCCATCTCTAAACTGTCCCCTCAAAGTTGAACCACTGGCGATTTACATTTAAACTGTCCAAAATGTCAAGGTATGCTCCACAATATAACCTGCCCTGCACCAAAGCTCAGACAAGGGGCAGCGCAACTACCAAACCCAATAAACTTGACCAATGGATTGCCAGATAGACAGCTATGATTTGTCCAATTTCTCCCCTGCCTGAAGGACACCTGGGTTTTCAAGGTCTGTAGATATCGGCTACTGAAAGTTTGTACTTCTGCTCATGCTCCTCTTTGCTCTCACTGAGGCTATGTTTACACTGCAACCTGAAGAGATCCAATTCCGATTTCATTGACGTAATGCGACCTGTATCTGACCTTTTCATGACAGTGTGAACAGCACAGGTTGGATTCTGCTGGCAGTGTTTCAGAAATCTCAATTAAAGTTAAATAGTCTCTCCGTACACAGAGGCTATTGTTGGTAAGCTCAACCATGCTAATTACGCTTAACACTAATAGAAAATGCTAGAGTGATTTGTTTTGAAAAATCTATGTAACTGCAGAGCTGTACAAACTGATTTCTCACATATACAGTATGACACTCTTGTTGGATCTAATCTAATTAACAAATGATCATGACAGCAAGGCTGCTTAACATTAGATTCAATAACTTTAACCCATTTAAACCCACCGGTCACAATAGTGACCAAGAAATTCAAGGACTCCAAAAAGCTTACTGATTAAATTTTCAGGTAATGTTCAGCAAATATTTAAAGTTTAGAGTGTTTGGATAATACTGATGCAGTATCACATTTTTAGAGTAAATTATCACATGACCAGAGCTGTTTATATCTTGGTTGCACCTTGGTGAGAAGAAGACTGCCACAAACCTCCCAAAGAAGAGGCTAGCAATGTAGGTTTAAATAAACATACAACAAAGATTTTTGGTGCACATCATCTTTAAAGTGTCTAGTTATGATATTCACCTTTGCATTTACAAAAATTGGTTTGGTGTGTGAGCAAGATGTGTAAACATGTTGACAGTCACAATAGTGACCGGTGGGACAATACATTTGACCTAGGTGCGCTTATATAAATACATACCATATTCTTCCAATTCCAAACTTCTTTCTTTTTAATATTAAATTTGAGTGTGGTTCTTGATCTGTTAGACTTAGTGAAGGCCAGACAAAACATACAATGTAGTTGTGAGAAAAATGGAATCCTTACTGATTTTGGTTGTGGTGGCTTAGACATGGACTATAAGGGGAAAAGAGGCAGTTTTCCATGCCTAATTTTGAATGCATATGATAAGTTCATGGGAAAAGAGGATGATCTCCCCTTCCCCAGTCATGTGGCACTCTGTTACCACCTGCAAAACTTTATGATGAAGAGACAACTGTCTCTTTGATGTGCCCTTTAAAACTAAACTAAAACTAAAATGAGGTTCTGAGAACCTCATTTGGAGAAACCGCTGGTCCACTAGAAAGACAACAATATTTTCATAGTAGAACCAAAGATGAGAAAGAACTACAAAGAGACTGACATCAAATAGATCAATGAGCACATGAGAGGTGTAGACCTTCATGACCTAAACTCCTCAAGGTACAGAGTCATGATCAGGTCCAAGAAGTGGTGGTGGCCCATCTCAAAAGTGCACCTATAAATAGGGTGATGGTAGCTTAGGAGGTTGGAGTTTATCTTGTAACTGGTGGGTTGCCTGCTGGAACCCCCACTTTGTCTGTGGTAGTCGTTGTGGCCTTGATCAAGAGAACAATTCACCCGCCATGCCTGCCGGTGGTAGTCAGAGGACCCGGTGGTGCCAGGGAAATAACCCAAAATTGAAGAATACCAAAGTCACCAAATGGTGAGAATGAGCCATACAACTGGCCTTTGATTCCAGGCCTTGGGGTCCGGTATCCTGTAACTTTCAGAGGATACCGGACCAGAGACACTATCCTGTGTCTCTGGTCCAACGCACCTGAATTAAATCAATCATCTCGTCCAGTTCTCTAGAGTCCTGCTGATCACCTGATTCAGGTGTATTGAAGCAGAGACGGATGGAAAAGATGCCTGACACTGGCCCTCAATCCCTGGAGTTGGAGGCCCCTGGACTAAGTTTATTACTGTATGACAGTGAGACTGACAGATGTTCATGATTTTCAATAATATAAATGAAGGCATCTACTATAGATGTTATCTTTATGATCTATGTTAATGGGATAACAAGACTACAACAGACTGAAGTTCTATATAATTATGCATAAACACTCAAACACTCAAATTTACCTTGGTTTAGAAAATACAGATAGTCAAATTTGTACTTTACAGAGCAAAAGTTGCACTAAAGTAATGCTGTAGAAAGATACATTCAAATAAAGAAACAATGTTCACCTTTTATGATCTTTTCTATTTGGATAAAGCACTTTCAGCTCATTTTAGTAAGAGCACCATATTATCCCACCGGTCACAATTGTGATCAATCATAAAACACACTTTTTCATATATTTTTCCACAATTTTAAAAATTATTTCCCCTTGATTAGTTCAAAGGGCTATAAATGACATCTGATTTTATTATTTTCATGTTTGGGAAAAATTTGGGTTTAAATGGGTTAACAAAATTATTTACCAATAAAACAGAAAGCTGTAAACAAGAGTTGTTTCCTCTAAAATGGACACGATTGTTATTAATTTGTGCTCATTGCTGAAAACTCTGATAGCCCTACACAAAAACTGAGAATGTTAGCCCAAAATAAACAAAACAATAAAAGAAACATTAAGTAGATGAAGCGTACCGAGGACAATGGCTAACATCTGAGTGGCTTTCTTCTCTTTTTGTTGGGAGATCTTCCTCTTGCTCATGTTTTTGACAGAGGTTTGAGTCTTGCCATTAGGTAGCGCCTGTGTCTGGAAGGCTTTGGCTACAACTGGTGCTGGGTCAGCCAGGGCCTCCTTGGGCTCGCCGTTTTTTTCTGCTTTGTGGCCATCCTCGGGGGGTGTGGGAGGCGTGGAGGTGGGGCTAGCATTGGCCTTGTTGGGCATTAGCTGCTGGTGACTAGTGGCCGGAGTGTCTCCAAGGGCGCTGTGTGTCTGATGTCTTTGCCTGTGGCTGCTGCCGCTGTTGTTCAGCTCATCCAGCTCCAAGTCATCCCCGTCAGTGGCAGCTTCTTTGATGAAAATCTGAAGTTCAAGACAAGCAAAGCAGGATGATAAATCAGGTCACTTATCATTTGAAGAAAAGGGTAATTCCAGGGTAACTGCTTTGTACAAAGGTGCGGTGTCATTTAAGTCAAGTTTATATGTATTTGACATTTTATCAGAGAGGTACTTCAAAGTGCGTTACACAATAAAAACAAAAGATAATAATCAAATATGTTGACAACAGCAAAAAAGCAACAAACATTCCATTTAGACAAATTATATCTAAATAATCATTATCAAATAATAGAATGAAGACAAGAAGGAATCGATAACGTAGTTGTTATGAATTGAAGGCAGCTCTTAAGAATTGGGTTTTTGGGTTATTTTAAAAGGTTTTGTATAATAGTGAACGTACTTTATCTGTGCCCACTAGGTTTGCAAATGTTTGTTGACATAAATGACAATATTGACCACAGATAATTGATGGGTAATGTTTGCAATGCATTGGAAGCTGTGAACACAATGTTGTCTTTATATATAGACAGTAGGTTCAGTGACAGGAATGCAAATTAAAATTTTAAACATGTTTAATACAACAGGTAGGCCTTTAGAAAGTAGAGTTGGCTTTTAAAAAACAGCTGACTAATTAGAAACATATTGATGAATTGGTGAACTCTCGCAACAGCATTAGTTGCAAGTCTAGTGCTTTTTTCAAAAAGAAGAAACTTGAACAGAAATGAGACTCAAACAATTTGAAAAAGTGACAGAAAAAGAGAAGATACCACTCTTTTCTTGTTGGCAGGTAAGCTTCCATTGGACTTCACAATCATGGTGCACAACCTTACATCTTCTGGATGAGTGCACTTATCCTGCAACAGAAACAGCTGTGTGAGGCCAGGAGAGGGCACGACGTCAAAACCCCGACTAAAGGGGCTGTCTAAGAACAGACAGACAAATAATAGTGGATGTGAGGTCAGATATGATGAGATTTTTTTGTTTTTTGAGGGGGTGAGTGGGAAAGGGAAGGTGTTGTTTCGCAACAATAGGATCTTTCAATTGATTTGGAAAAATTAAGCTTAACAGAAAAGTAATAAACTGTTTAATAAATATTATTTTATCTAGTAATAAAACATGTTAATTAACCTTTTATTATATCTTTTATGCATATGTATTATCTATATTTGATTGGCAGACCAGTATGAGGCTGCGCATAATGAGAATCTGATTAAAAGTTTGGTTCGAAACAAAAGTTCCTGCAAGTTTCTTCATGTTGAGAAAATCAATAGCCACTAAATGAAAAGGTCGTCTAAGGTACATTACATTTAATGCATTTTAATAACTAACCATGAAATGTAGCAGCTAAGGCACATTTAGCATTGCATCTTCATATGCATAAAATACCATCAACTGTAGTACAACTATTGTTGAAAATGTAGGTTAGATGTAAAAAAAAATCTATCTGGTTCCGCTTCATGTTTTCTTTTTGGATTTTGTTTTTATTTTTTGTTTTTTTTAAGTAAATGCCAACTGTAGACACAGCCTGTTTTAAAACTGTCAGATGCAATTGAGCTGAAAAGATTATTGATTTGCAGAGGCATATAAATTTCAAATACAGGATATTGTCTGTACCCACATGTTTACATTAAATAATGTGCGGAGAAACTGTTATTTTAAAGCGGTAAAATATCACATAAAAATAAAGAGGCTCTCGCGTAACAAGGAGGTAACTCATTTATATTGAATCAATAAAGCTGCCAAGCTGTAAACAGGAGCCGTAATTTTGAAGCTGCTCACCCTCAGTGAAGTTGCTACATCGGTGTCAGCAGGCTGACACACACGTCGCTTTGGCTTTGTGTTCACACGTTTTCTGCGCTTCCTCAGGACCACATAAATTTGCACATAAACCAGCAGAGTAATGATGAAGGGTACGTAGAAGGACACGATGGAGGAGTACACCACGAAGGCAGGGTTGGCGATGACACAGAGAGACGCATCGCGGGTTGCTGTGGAGATAAGCGCAAGGTGAATGGAAAACTTCACGCTGCATGTTCTGAATAGAGGAAGACATATTTGCAATCTGGGGGTTGTTTTGTACGGTGGCCGACAGGTGCAAATGCGCAGCAAAAGAGAAACATGCAAACAAAAAAAAAAAACACGCGCACAAATTAAATGCGGCAAGCAAAAAGAGAGACGCAAACACCCCCGAATGAAATGCAGCAAACAAAAAGAGAGACGCAAACACCCCCGAATGAAATGCAGCAAACAAAAAGAGAGACGCAAACACCCCCGAATGAAATGCAGCAAACAAAAAGAGAGACGCAAACACCCCCGAATGAAATGCAGCAAACAAAAAGAGAGACGCAAACACCCCCGAATGAAATGCAGCAAACAAAAAGAGAGACGCAAACACCCCCGAATGAAATGCAGCAAACAAAAAGTGTTGAAAACGGAAGTGCTCCAGACCACTAGGGGGAGTCAAAGAAAATAGTATTCATTTCTAGGGGACCAGATGCAAGATTCTTCTTCTTCTTCTTGGTATTTATTGGCGGTTGGCAACAAACTTACAGTAGCATTACCGCCACTTACCAGTATGGAGTGTGGTTCGAGATGGTCTATAAACTTTCACTTTCTACCTTTTCCCTCCATTAACTCCTGATTAAACATACCCCCACACATACACACCTGCTTATATTATCCAACTTGCTTATAGCTTTATATACCCCTCTTTGATATTCTTTACACACTCACACCCAACTTGCTCTACTCATATCCTATGAAATAGCTTTGTTTTTTTAAGATACCGAATAATTATTTGAATATGTCTACTCCCGAAATCTCTCCTCAAAAATTCTATTAAATTAAACCTTTCTTTAATACCTACACACTCTCTCAGCATGCATCTTCTCTCTTCTTCATACTTACAACACTCTAAAATAACATGCTCTATTGTTTCAGACTTCTCACAATAATCACACTTTCCAGATGCAAGATTCAGAGAGATACCTTTACTTTCTTTCAAATTTCTTTCTCTGAATCTTGCATCTGGTCCCATAGAAATGAATACTATTTTCTTTGACTCCCCCTAGTGGTCTGGAGCACTTCCGTTTTCAACACTTTTTGTTTGCTGCATTTCATTCGGGGGTGTTTGCGTCTCTCTTTTTGTTTGCTGCATTTCATTCGGGGGTGTTTGCGTCTCTCTTTTTGTTTGCTGCATTTCATTCGGGGGTGTTTGCGTCTCTCTTTTTGTTTGCTGCATTTCATTCGGGGGTGTTTGCGTCTCTCTTTTTGTTTGCTGCATTTCATTCGGGGGTGTTTGCGTCTCTCTTTTTGTTTGCTGCATTTCATTCGGGGGTGTTTGCGTCTCTCTTTTTGCTTGCCGCATTTAATTTGTGCGCGTGTTTTTTTTTTGTTTGCATGTTTCTCTTTTGCTGCGCATTTGCACCTGTCGGCCACCGTAGTTTTGGTTTTGAAAATCTAATTACTTTTTAAACACTTGTCTCACTCACTGCAAAGATGCTACAGCTTAAAATTGTTGCAGCTTGGAGCTTAGTTGTTGCTCAAAGCAATGGATAGACCAAGCACATAGACAGGTTGTTTCCCTAAATTTTGTCAGAAAACTTTATGTAGGTTTTAGGTTTGTATTGCATCAAGCTTGCTGCCACTGCTGAATTGCCAATTTCACTGTTGTCCAGGATTTTGCCAGCAAAATGGTTCCAAGAGTCCAGCATGTGTAAACAGAGTTACATAATTATCTATAGTTAGGATCCAGTAATGGATGTGAGAAAAAAAGTGCTAAACATTCAGCACTTTCAGACTTATTGTAAATAACTTAACGTTTAGCCTGGTGAAACAAAGGTTTGACTGACTGCAACTAAATATTAACCAACCTGAAGGACCAAGGCTTATACTACATAAGGCGAATCTTGCAAGTAAAAGCTTGTTAAAAAAATTACATTAGTGTTTTTATAAATGGCTGCCCAGCACTGACATTAGTTTGTAGAGTGAAAATGTTTATACCTGAAGCCATGTAGAACTATTGCTGCCTGCGTAAAAGTCAGACAAATACACAAAATACATGACAGTGACCGTAGAGAAGATTTGTATTCAACTCCCTCTTACCTGTGTTATTGAGGCCAAACAGCAGGGGACATGATATAGCAAAGGAGAGAACCCAGACAACAGAGATCATTACGGTGACTCGTCTCCTGGAGCTGTAGCGCGTGTTGTACAGCATCGGCATTGCCACTGCTGTGTATCTAAGATGAAAGCAAAGTTAAAAAAAACACCATATTATTGTGTAGCCACACACCTTTTTACAGTACAACAACATTAGTAGCCTGTGGGGAAAGTTAGTAGTAGTCAGCTACTTTGCTGCAAAACAAAGTATGCATATGCACTACCACAACAAGCCCCCTTTTTTCTATTCTTTATAGAAAAACAAAATGTTTGTACACACACACTTCCATAACCTTGCTCTTGCTCTTATCCTTTATTGTAAGTCCTCTAAAGTAAAACTGAAACTAAAGTTAAATTTCTTGTTTGTGCACGTAATCTGAAATCTGAAATTCTTTGTATTATTTTTATTATTATTATTTTATTATGTTCATCCTTCTGCTACCTGCTTGTTTTTATTTTTTGTATTTTGTATTTTTTCACTTGGTGGGATTTTTTTGCCTGAAGCGCAGTAGAGAACATGAAGTCCACAAGTGGGTTAAACTTAAAATGTTGCCTGTCATTTGTGATCAGATCCTTTTGGATGTCGGACTGGCCCTTTGGAAACAGTCTTGTGCTGCAGGCTTCAGTTCACATCAGAATGAGAAACTGTAAAGCACAAATTTGTTTTTTCATGTTGGAAGAAAGACCTTATCATTTAACCTTGCCCCGTTATTTGACCTTATTAGTGTACTTGTTGTAAATATCAGGAAATGAACAGCATTTTAGTATGTGTCATTCATTGATTTGTTTACCAAATAGAGAGAGTCATCATGCATAAAGTCAAGTAGCTTGGGCTTTTTTGGAGACTAAATACCATTGATGTGATACATAAAATAAAAGGATGCTGTTACATAAAATAAATAAACATTTCCTACTTTCATAGATAAATATTAAAATAAAAATGCAACAATATAACAATGTTTCATGGGTAATACCATTAGAAATTGAATAAGACAAAATATATTCCTATTAATATGAAATAAATGGTTTTATTGATTCATTTTTATGCGATAAATGATATAGTAAGATAATAACACACATTTTAAGATTATGCACACTTAATAAAATGAAAGGAGAAATATAGCTTCAATATTACTTCTCAGCCAACAGGCCAGACCACATTCCATCTAAAGATGGTGAAAAAAAAACAGTCCAATAAACGAGTCTATTCATTTATTCAACAAATTCAGACCCATCGTTTATTAACTCAAATATAAAAGAATATGAGTGTTTTAAAAGCATCAATATCGGCTCCTTTCTGACAGCATGTGGGAGTTTATAAAAATGACAGGGTCTTCACTAATCCAATGCAGACATACACCCATCTGGAATCCTGACACCTACAAAAAAATCTGATTAACTTCCCAAATTAGAGGTGTAAAGGATGTAACTTGGAAAGAATAGATTTTATCCAATTTAGCAAAAAATAATTATACAACATGAGATTGACAAGAATACATTCTTAGAATAGCAATGAATTAAATCTAAAGTAAAAAAAATACATTTAGGCTCAATAAAGTTGGGTTGTTATTGCTAACAAATGTATTATAGTTCCTTAATCTCTGATTTTTGGGAATTCTGTTTGGTTTTTAAAAGCTACCGACCCCTCTAGTAAGACTAAAATGTTATTAAATTCTAATGTGTAACATCAAAACTACATTAGGTTTTAATTGATGTGACAAGTTGAAATTTAAGGTTGATTTTGAACATATATAAGGTAACATGAGAAGGAAAACTTCATGATATGGTTTTTAAAGTACTTTTTTTGTTGGCAATTGCCTTTCATTGTATCAACTTATATACTTTTAGCACACATTCCCGTCCTCCACGGGATGGGAATGTGTGCCCGCCATTTTACCATTTTAAATGTTAAAATGGCAGGCAAACATTCCCATCCCCCACTCTTCCCCTTAAATGTTAAAATGGCCCATGTCCTGAACTTGTACAGCGCTTCACTTAGCCCAGAGGACTCCAAAGCTTGCTGTAGCTTCAGTCATTCAACCATTTACGCACACATTCACACGCTACTACACTGTAGCCACAGCTACCTTGTAACATTTTGACATAAGCAAAAATTAAATACTTGTCTCCATACACATATCAGTTTAGATATTTTTAGGCCTTCTAAGTACATTTATAACAACATTCTTTGATTAAAGATCAGCACGCTATTTGAGAATTTTTGGTTGCTTGTTTGTTTTTTAAATTTAATTTATGACTGATTACAAGAAAAATAACCATTTTCATCTACAGTAAGGGACTTTTTATAGATTTATACTAATATAATATATGGTTTTTAAAGGCAAACAAGATTAGAAATATGTCCCAGTAATGCAAAGAAGAAAAGGCTGAGTGCCTATTAAAATATTTTTGAGTGTGTATACAATTTAAAAACAAAAAAACATTTATAAATGAACTTGTACTGAACTTTCTCTTCTTAAAGTTCAGTATTAAGTCATAAGTTTGTCCTATCTATACTGTAGCAACAAAAAAAGGGATAAAAACACCACCAAAAAATTAATTAGTCTTATCATGAATCACACTTTCTGTGTGTGTGTCCTCTTATCACCTCCTACATTCAGACAGTTTCATCTTCGGTTTCTAAATAAGTGACTGGTCATTGTTAGAAAGCAAAGACTCAATTCCCCACTAATGTCCTCATCCTTTTTATGATTGCATTCACAGAAGATATAGCAGCAAACAGTGTTTCGGTGAACACGTCTCATTGCTTCCCAGAGCCGTTAAACTGATAAAAGCACATCTATTTATCCCAAACTATTATCTGGACTTTCACAAATCAGTCTCATATGGGTGGAAACAGAAATATACTGAAGCAAGGAGAGGAAACTTTAGATCAACTCACACTCATCCCTCTTCTTCTTCCTCTGTGTATTCACAAATATGCAGCAAGCTTATGCAGTTAAGTGGAATACTGAACATGTAAATGCTGAAGCCATTGTCCTCTTGCATGTTTGGACACTAGCTTACAATATGCACAAATAGGAATCAACCATGATATTATTCAGATCAACCAGATCTTCCTCCAAATGCGGGAGTCATCCTTCATTCTTATTCAATGCTTTCAGTAAGAGCCGGAACAGTCTCCATGTGTGACCATGCTAGATTTTTTTTTGCCATGTGGACTCCAACATGCAGCCAAGCAGAAAATAATGTAAAATTAAGCAGGGCGGAAATCTATAAAAAGAAAATATGGGGGTTGTCTTGCACTTGGAATTGTAATACATATTCTGGAAGTTAACTTAGCAAAATGACAACGCAGATTTATTCCTAAAACGTCCAGCTTGAAACGTGCAGGCTCCTGCTGCTTGTGATCTGCTTTAATTTACTGGCACTATTTAATTAAATTGGATAATTTGCAACAACACATCGGGTATTGTTGCTGAACAGAATCTAAGGACCGCACACACTCAGTTTTTTAATGGCTTCGAATCTGTTATTTGAGACAACCATTATATTAAAACACATCCAGCCAAAGATGCTTAACAACTGCAACTGCTAATTTTTCAGAGACAATAAGTCTGTACGTCGAGACAAAGCCATGGCAACTATCGCTACTCTCTCAGCAGCTAGACGAGCCTTTATCAATCAGGTTGAATCCAGTTCAGAAAATGAAATGGCCATGTTGGTACGTGGAGTAATATTTCCCTGTTTCAGCATAGAAAATCAAAAAAGGACAAAAGAATCCTCCCACTTATGTTACGATGTGTTTTGGTTATGTCCTCAGACACTCCTGGTTTAGATATAAATATCGCAGTAGAGAATGTGGTAAGTGGCAACATTACTCTGGCAAAGAATCAAAACTGAGACCAAGATCTTTAGTCCGAAGAGCTCAAACACTTTGAGGTACAAAATCTTGCTTTTCTTTTCACTTGTACTGACACAGTTAGGACTTAAAGTAGAGTGTTACTGTTACCCAAGGTAGAAAATGTACTTTAAGAACTGCTATAATCAGCATTGTTCAAGCTCTAAATTTAATTCACCCAGGCTAAAATCAGCTAGTTAATATTCACAGTTGAACATCTAAATGGAAATCAGGTTTACAAACTACCTCCATGTCTACAGGGGAAAGAAATCCAGCACTTTGACAAGCTGCTTATGCAAATATTTGTGAAAGAATGGAGCACTCTCCGGAGCTCAGTGGATTTCTACATGGTGCTGTGGTGAGTTTCCTCCTGTGCAACAAATCCAGTTCTTCAATCTTCTCACAGCTAAATGTGTGTTAGTTTTAGTGAAATTACAACAAAGGGGAAGAGATTTGGAACAGCAGCACCTAACCACAAATTGGTGTGCCACCATATTCCTTATTTCAAAGAGTACACTTTTTATTTTAGTACTATTATATTTTAGATTTAAACTTGGGATTTTGCTGGGCACCTTGAGCTTGATATTCTTCACTATATTATTTTTTCCTGTATTCTAATTTTCTATTACTTTTCTCTATTATGCCTCTCCAAAGTAATGTTTGTCTGATTTCATTTGTTTTCATCATGTAAAGCATTTTGAATTACCCTGTTGAGGAAATGTGCTGCACAAATAAACCTGTCTTAGCTTCATCACCCAAAAGCAGGAAATCTACATCTTTAGCAGAAAGAACTGCTTGAAAACATTGGTCTCGGTGTAATTAATCTATATCATGTTTGAATTGCTGAACCAAGTTACTGCAATAAATCATTTTTTTAATAAATCATGGCTGTAATGTGAGTTCCACCTTTGTGAGCTTCCCACTACATCGTATATTTTGTATATATTTTAGTAGTTCTCTGAAGGATGTCAACCTACCGTTAAAACTGAGAAAGAGTCTAAATCTTACACACATCTCTGCTATTTCTTCACTCCTGCCATCCACTAAAAAAAACCCACTGAGACCATATCTGATCCCCGACAGCTTAGAATAAATGAATCAAAAATCAGCACAACGGGAGAAAATTATTATATTATTAAATTACTTTTCTTCTACTTGAAGAGAAAAAGAATCTTTAATGTAATTTATTAATCACTAGAAATTCATCATTATATTTCTGATGCTCTTTCTTACACAAAATTGGTTGTGTCAACCTGGTTTTGAGCTATCTTGAACCACTAACTCGGGAGAATTGCCAGCAACAATCTATAGTTGAGAGTTTCTCTTAGTTTGTCTTATTGAAATAAAACGTGGGGGAAAGGGGGGCATTTTTAGCATCCACTCAGGTCTTAATCTGAGTTTCTGGATGAATTAGGAGATTTTAAGAATTAAAAACCATGACGCAGGTGATGCTTTACTGGGGCCGAAGGAAGTTTGTACTACGCTTTATTATGACTAAGGAGAAAAATCAAAATACTCCCTCAGTGATACAATTTCAATGTGCCCACAATGAATAAGAGTGAAATGTCATCAGTTATTTTGTTTACTTCAGAACCATGTATTTTTTAATCAAATGATAAAATCTTTGAGTAGTTTAAGATGATTAGTTGAATAATATTAATTAAGAGGATAGGTGGTATATTATGCTACCAATAATGACTGATATGACCATCAGAAGCCACTGTAAGGGAACACTGTAGTTATATTTGACCAGGCTACGTCCTTTAACATGCAAATAAAGCAAGTTTCTAGGACGTCCTTCTTTCACCTGCCCAACAGTGTCCACATTTAAAAAATTGCTCTCTCAGATTGATCCTGAAGAAAATAGTCCATGCTGTTTGGAAATTTCACAATGAAGAATTATATTAAGTCTAATATTATCAATAAGGAGGTTTTCTTAGTTTTATTGACATACTGTGATATCATTTTAATTAGAATGTTATACTAAAAGCACCTTTTGATAATAATAACCTTTGAGATTGCTATTACACATACAGTACTTGTTATTAATAAAAGATGCTTAAGATCTAGTATTAAACATACTTTGCTTGCTTAACTGCAGTAAGCCCATATTTCTATTTTAAATATGTTTTTTAATGGTCTAATGTAATATTCTAGTTTTAAATGTCACGTTTTCATTACATTTAAGTGTAAAATTGTCATAATTAACATATACATGGGTTTCAAACATCCATTTATGTGTAATTAATCTATACAATGTGTTTCACTTAGTGATAAAGTTCCTGAACTAAACAGGTTTTTCAGTAATATTCAAATTTACTTAATGAGTCTGTATGATGGCTTCAAAGTATTAAGCTGTTTTATGCTATATTATGTTTTTAATCTGTATCCCTACAGTAGAATTCAGCAAAAGAAAAATACATTAATTTTCATTTTGTCTCTTTTTCTTAGATTTTGAACATGTAAAAGAGTTGTACGCTCTGGGATTAGGTAATTGGAAATCATAGAATGTGTACTGATGCAATTATTGATGCAACTTGCATGAAACAGTTGAGCAGGACCAGATTATTTAATGACTGAATTTTTTAAGACCACCTGGCTAAAGCTCTGCCAAGTAGAAATAGTGTAAATTTAGCAGAAAATTACACAAAATCATGCCAGCTGTTCACACCCTACCACACTTACCTTTTGTTTATTACAAATAATTATTGATCGACCCCATAAAAGAGATTTTCAAAATCAAATTTTAAAGCAGCTCCAGCCAAACACAACATGGTTTGTTGTGTGAAATATAGTATTAACAAATTCCAAATAAGTGAAAACACATTACTGCAATAAACAAAGCATCACCTAAGCAAAAAACAATGAACATGCACAATAAAAGCCTACATATACTGCTCTGCTAGGATTAAATGAGGGAGAGAAGAAATTGTTTTTAAATGGTCTGACTAGCTCTCGTTTAAAAGGGAAGGCAGGTGCTCAGATTAAAGGCCACCACAGAAAGGATTTTGTCACCTCTACCTTTCAGCCTGAATCCACAAAAATCAGAAATAGATTTTTCATCCACTGTGTTCTGGTAAGAATGTGGGACTTTGAAGGTTCAGTCATGTAAAGAGCTGCCCTTGAATTAAAAGTCTTTTCAAATCAAGCAATGAAATCTTAAACACTACTATAAAATGGGCAGTATACTGTACCAGTGAATTAATGAATCTGATATTTAGCACAGAAAAGGGCATACACAAGAAATAAATGTAATTGTAGCTTTTCTACATGAGGCAATAAGAGCAGTGTGCATGTTAAAAATAAAGGAGTAGAAAGCAAGACTTTAATGTGTCAAAGTCTGAAAATTGTTAGCCTTGTTTTAGTGCTGGTGTTGTGGTAGCTTTGACTTAGCGTGGCATAGCCTGTGTTGTTCTGCTGTGTTTTGTTTGTTGGCTTGGTAGCTTTAAAGTGACCCAGGTTTTAGATTAAGTTTTTATTTTTATTTTGTTTGTTTGGATTTTATTTTTTATGTTGCTGGTTTGTAGCTATCTAGATTGTTTGCCTTAGATTTTTGGTCAGAATTTGTTTTATAACCCCTAATTTACAGTTCTGCTTGTAAAAAACAAAATTGTGTATTATGATCTATGTTTTAGTCAGTGTCTTGTTTTCTAAAGCTCCGGGTGTGACTTTTGATTTCAATACCAAAAGATTCTGATTTAGGTTTTGATAGTTGTGATTGCCTGACAATGTTTCAAACTGAAAAACAGCTGAACTAAAAATCGTGTATAAATTTTTTTTTTTTCCTTTTCCAAAGTTTGAACTCCTTCACATGATTTTGTCTACAATATAAGATCATTTTTGTAAAAAATGCTTTTAAATTTACTGGTAGATACTCTGTGAAACCTGACATTTTCATTGGCTTATGCTCTCTTCATAATTGAAAAAGCTTTTTTTTTTTTTTAAAAAAAAAGGTCTATTCATGTTATATCTGTAGGACATCTGGCGGTCCCTAATTAAAAACAAATGTTTCATTTTCAGACTGTGTGCAGAGTGAAATTCATGTCTGAAAAGGCCATTTACTCTGTAAATAGGCACAACGGCCTGGCGAGTCATGCACCAAGAGGTAGGGATTTATTTTTTTATTATTCAGAAGCTAAATATTTCCATTGATTTCCATGTTGCAATCATGAGTGACCACACTTGGCAAATCTACAACATCAGACCTACCGATCAATGCTGATGGCACATAGATTGAGGATGCTTGCTGTACACATCATCACATCAAGGGTGACAAATATGTCACAGTGGATCTTGCTGAAGCGCCACTCTCCCACTACCTAGTGAAAAAAGACATGAAGGATTTGCAGTTTACTGAATGTCAGCAAAATACATCTACACAAATCTCTAACACCAATATTATAATCTCTTTATCTTCAAAAAAAGCAATTGTTAAGCATTCATACATATTTTGACGTGTTATTTCCTTCCTGGTAAGTGAAAAAGGACCAAAATCAAGTATTGGTGAACAGTTAACATTTTGAATTTTTATTTCTGCTGAAGTACAACCCAAGCATGGTTTCTTGAAAAAGCAAAGAAGTCAAAAAAAGGGCATAATTATAAAGCAGGGTTGACTAAAGTAAAGGCTTTGGAAAATTGAGATAATTTTTGTGTGGACAACTCCAGAGTCTTAGAGTATTTCAAGTCACTATCAAAATCATCTAATTTTGAAACAATTTTCTTTTATCTTTTCCACTTCCAAGAACGTAAAACTCTATAATTTTTATTTTTGGACCTTAATAACAACATGTTCAACTTCTGCATGCTCATAAACACATTTAATACATGCTGAAGGAATCAGTTTTTATAAGGTATGCTCTGAGCTGAATATTTTGTCCCTCAATATGGTGGATCAATAAAGAACAGGTTTCCAATCCAATCCAGTTTAATGTACAAAGCACTTTAAATTACCAGAGGACCCAGGTATTGTACAGAATACACAAAAACATTTTAAAACATGTCGTTGTAATCACAAGATAACATAAAAATATGTGCAGTTATGTAAAATAGTGTATTCTGATCCAAGGAATGTGCAATGAAGTAGAATTATTTTTTAACTCTACAAAGTCTAATCTGACTCTTCCTGCAAGGGCATCAATATTATGAGTCAACTCTGATTTATTTATTTTTTTTATGTGAACTTCCAGATATTTATAAGAATCCATTATTTCAATGTCGACTCCCTGGAAGTTCACCGGTGTCGGTGGGTCTGTGCCTTCAGAAATCCACCACTTCTTGCTTTCTCCTCCATTGATCAGGAGGTGGTTCTGCTGACACCAGTTCACAAAGTCCTTACAACTGATGATGCCAAGTATGACAGTGTAACACGAAAATGTCTGAAGGTGCCAGACAATGAGCACCTTCAGAAGAAAATGAGCCGTTTCTTCCTGCTTTTGGAGCGGTCTCCGGTCCACGTTCACCTGCATTTGAACCGCGCCAAAGTTCACTGCAACTGAACAGAGACCTACGTTTTTAGGCGGACCAGAGTTTGCATTTTTGGTCCTCATCAGAGTTTGATTAAAGCAGACTAAACAAGGCTTGTGTGAATGCACCCTAAAAAATCTCTTGATGGGATCCAATCTACACCCCTCCCTCTCCATTTTGTCATTTTCTGAAAAGTAAACTGATAATTTGTAATGTAATGTTTATAACAAACAGATTTATTTCAAACATTGGCTTGTCATAAAAGGCTTTAAAGAACTCCCTTGTAACAAATTCTTGCATATCTTAAATGCTCGTGAGCTAAAAATCCTACAACATACATTACAGTTTGTATAGCCTCCTCTCACGAACAACATTGCAACCTATTTATATCTATACCAGAGTTGGTCGCCATGGTTTGGTCAAATGATGAAACCAACCTCACCGGTGATGCACTGACAGCTCGGATTACGCCCACCCCAGCTGGCACAAAATCCTACCTGCTTCCTCCCACAGCTGTGTAAAGGGTAAGGGGGATGTAAGTGTCACGGGGCACCTCCTGCCTCCCTGTTGAAAATTAATCTTTGTCTCAGTGATCTGTTTTCAGAAAATTAAGATCCATCATTTAAAAGCTGTACGTTGATGCAGGTGGGATTAGACTACGGAGAACCATCTAACCAAGCCATGACTGCCTCACATCTCAAAGGCTCTTTTACGCTCTAACATTACACAAACCATTTGCGCTTGACATTTCCCTCCTCTGCATCTCAAACCAATTATAATGCCCTCTGCATTGATTGAGAGTGCGCACTTTTCTGTCATCACCTGGCTTCCTACTCTGGAACAGCAGTAAGCAGATACATGAGGATACACTTTTCTCAAAACCCCTTCAATGCAGCTGTTTAATCTTGAATTCTCAGTAGTCTTAGAGCACAAAACAATATGGATATTTAAAATCAAAGAAGTTCAGAAGAGCATACAGCACGTGGTTTAGAAAGGTAAATTAAGTGGCATTTCACAGCCTAATTGCTCAAAAAAAGGAAACTAAAATGGCAGACATTGATGTTGCATTTCCAGGGAAACATATTTTGTGATAAGTAGAACTTGTTCTAAATTTACCAGTCTTTATTTAATTTTATTAAATAAAGATGGCTGGCAAGTTGTCAGGGTCTTCAGGATTATCTTATTTTGAAAATGTAAGTAAATAAAAAACAAGATTAGCATATCTGATTATGGATGATGGTAAAATAGCAGCACTGCACAGGTAAAAAGGTGTTACCTGCTACATAATAGGGAGGCTAACAGGGCAAAAATTTCATCATAGATATTTGTCAGTAAATTAAATGTCAACTGTGTTTTTTAGGCATGCCAGCTCCAATAAAGCTGACAATTGATGTTTAATCTCTACAAAGTGTGTCACTTTGCTAAATAAAATTGAACAATCTAAAGCAAAATGAAAGAGAAAACCTTATGCAAACCCATTGAGAAAATGATATTCAAATAATGATCTAGCCAACGATGTTATGTAAATACTTCAGTCAGAGAAAAATCATAAAGTGAGGTCTAAAACTTAAAAAATGTTCATGATCATGAGGATCATTTATAAATAATGCCTGTCTATGTTGAAGCTGGATAAAAGAACTATAAAGGTGTGCACGTCAATTTCTTAAGAAATCGGCAGAGGCAGCACATACCTGACATAAAGTGTGTTCTACAAACCCATGCATATAAATCTTTTGGATTTATATGGATGTTTTTAATTTAAGCATCACTTCATTTATAGTAATGGGTAATAAACTGTGAAAAACTGAATTTTTCAATTTATCCAATTGTTATTATTAAACTGCCTACAGTGTATAGTCACTGGCGACTTGTTTTGCTACATAAAAAATGGCAGCTTGCATTTACTCACTGGAAGTACTGTATGTCATGGCAGTTTTGACTATTAATAAATTTTACAATTTAAATCTCAGACTACAGAAGTCTAATTTTGTTAACCATTCTTCAAAATGCACACACATCTTTATCAGGGTGTCAATAAACATGGACAATACTGTAAATGAATTTGACCACTGGAAAACTAAAATTAGAAGTCTCCTAAATTCACAAAAATAATCTTTTTTTTAATTTTAAATACATTTACACATCCTAAAAGTTATTTATTTCTCTCAGTTTTTTGTACTTACTTTCTAATCATTCAAAAAATATAAAAGAAAGTAAAAAATTTTGACTTGGTCACCTTGAGGATTAGTAATGGTTGTGCCCTGTTAGTTACTTAGATGTCATTGGTAGTATAAACGATTTTACCCTCTTCAGTAAAGTATAAGTTTACTAATTAGGTATTGTGAATTCAGACTGACTTTAACAGTGCACTTTTTCTTTGTAAATGTTCGTCCAATTGCTTGTTCAGCTAGCCAGCTGGCAGAAAGAGACATGTAAATGAGACTTTAAAAGGAAATCTATTCAGTCGTCCATACTTGTGATGTACGGCAGGCTGCTTTTAAGCAAACAGTCACTGTAGTTCTCTGTCTTTGAACACTAATTTCAAAACGTTATTCAAATATGCATGAAGGAAGGAAATTATATATATCGAGAGTTCTTCTTTACTTTAGAATGTACTTTGGAAACTGATGGGTAAAGATTGTGGTTTTCTCACTTATATAAAAATTGCTTGCTACGCTCTAAAGCCAGAAAAACTGTTTTGGGTTTGAGTTAAGCTTTAGATGTTACAGTCCACTGCACATCCACACCGTTTGTTGTCCACTTAAAACTCTGCCTGTCAACTTCATATTGCATTTTGCAACACAAAACTAGGCTTTTACAGGCTTTTCTAGGATTTAAGGATCGTAAACTTCCATGTATATATTAAAAAAAACCCTGCTTGCTGTCAGATGTGTCTCTTGTAATACAATAGCTTTATAAGGTCTACCTTTTGATCTGTGTGGAAAAGTAAGAACATTCTTGTTTTACAACATAAGGCCTGTGAGGAAAAATTAGGCAGCGTGCCAAATCCAGCTCTTCTGTTTCCTTCATACTACAAACCACATCTGGGATTACAACCTTTGCACAAACACTTGTGAGAGAGAACAGAAAAGTGTAATCTCCTGCTTTCACATTAACAACGAACAATGTGAATTCAGACACAATACCACAATACCATTTGCGACATTGAGGAAAAAGAAAACGAAACAAAAATAGAACAAAAGTAAGAACTGGTTGTTTTGCTGTCTCCTACTAAGATCTGGTAATTTTCTCAAATGTAGAAAGGGAAGTTTGCTGTTGGTATCTAAGGTCATTCATAACATGGTCACTTAAGGGCTATAGCTATTGCTGTCAGAATCCATGATTGATATGCAATTAGAATTTCAATTTGCAATTGGGAGGTGGTTGATAGAGCAGATTGATGGCTCTGGATATAAACACATCCTGCTGTTATGTTCATGAATATTACAGCAATAAAAAATATGTTTAGAGTGTTTTGTTGCAATGCTGTCATCACTAGTGCAAGTTGTAGCTTAATTTTTACACATAGGACAAAGAACGCTCATATAAGATATAGGGGAAGTTATTCTAAAATCATTTGTCATTCTTTATCCCATTTGATTTAAAAGTGTAAACATACAAATTTACCTTGGTTTGTTTTTCCATAGATCCTTGCCAATGGACACACGGCAAGTTAAAGCTGATCATGCTATATTATTTCATAGAGTGTGAATGAATATCACTCTGAGTTCAAACAATGTAACACTGTTTTCTAAATTACAATCATAAGGCTCAAAAATAATATATCTCAAAAAAGTCAGCACTGATATGAAAGCAAGTTTATACAAGATAAGAGGAGCAACCAAAATGATATGTTTGATATATTATCTACTTAATTGTTTTGTTAAAAAGGAGAAGACCAGTTTAATCTGTGTTCAGCTGCTGAAGCAGTTCTTAAACAGCCCCACTATCAATAAGGGTGTGAAACAGAATTTTCTATACTTGAAGAATTGAAGATTATAATAAGGTTCTACATGATAATGAACATTTACTGCTCATCAGGTGCAGCAAGGATAGAGACTTCTAAGACAAAACAACAAAGCAAAGCTTAACTTAAGGAAAAATGAAGCCTTGCAAAAATGAAACTGAAAAACATGCATGACAAATACACTGAAACTGAAATCACAGTTGGAAATATATTGTAACATAAATTTGGGCTTTTGTAAATGGCACACAGTGAATGTTACATGTGAAACAATTTGCCTGTGATAATAATAAGGTATAATAGAAATGTGAGTGTAAATTAGTTTTTACTTTTTCCAGGAACTTACATAAAAGCTGCACTGCTGCTTAAGCATGTGTGCTGTAGCAGATGATAATTAACATTTATTCTAAGTGTCTTTCCACCAATTCAGATCACGCATAATTTTCCTTCCATGGGCTCCAAAAATCAGTCACACATGGAAAAAAAGCAAAAAACTGTGGCAATTAATGCAAATCTAGCATTTAATAATAAAGGGCAAGTTGAATGCTCTGCCCACCCTCTGTGACTAAGATATGCTAAAACATTATTAACACAAGAGCCTTGGTCACGGACATGGTCAGTGACACCAAAATTTTAAGAAAATACAGGCGAATGATAAAAAAAATCTGGTCTATGCTCCAGGAGTTACCAGATACTCTAAAAGATTTTGTGCTTAATGTCAAATACATTAAGCCCCAACAATAATGGACAGTGACAGATGAAATCAAAAACATTTACTGGAGGAAGGTGTGGTGTTGGTAGATCTTGACCATCTACCAAAACAGTGTCTGTCTTTGTTGTTGTTATTGCAGATACACTGTATACCTCTATACTACACATGCAGAGCTCTATACACATTTTCCCTTTTCCATTTTGTCATTTTTTTCTATTTTCCATACATTCACATAATATTATATTATATCCAGGACATACTAACGAAAACAATAAAAGTTAGTGTAAAATGTTCTGAAAATGTAACGAAAAAGAAAAAGTTATAAAAAAACAACCTGACCATATGTAGAAATTATTTTTTTTAATTTGTAGCTATAATTGACCAGTTCCACTTGCCATTCTGATAGATTCAAGAAATAAGTAAAACAGAATCAGTCTTGTTAAACCAAGTATGCCAAAAAGATTTAAAAAGACAAAAAATTATTCTTTAATCAAAATTACAAGAACAAATGAAAAAAAACCTATTAAAATCTGTCAGCCTAAAGCAGATTAAGAAGACATAAGTCATTTGAAACATTTAAATGTGACAAAAAGGGCAAAGAGATATTCAAGGTGGTAAACACTCTCATTGAACTGTAGTAGTTGAATACTTGAAGTTGGCTGGGATGTGTGTTGTTGGCTTTGTGTGGAGAGTGCTTGTCTCTGTCTCACCTTCAAATTACGTACACCACCCCATCGATAGGCAAACCATGATGTGAAAAAAAAAGAAAAGGGACGTGAAAGAGTGTGGTGTTCGGGGCCAGGTACAAAGAGCAATAGAACAATAGATAGATGGATTTAAAAGCTAGCATCTGAGAGCTGAGAAAAAGTGGTAGCATCTGGATGTATTTCACTGATATTGAAGGCAGTAAAACTGAGAGCAGATTATTAAATGATCAAAATATACATCAGGGCGTGGGAAGCAACAAACTAGATCACACTGTTGTTTCTATCTTCAGTTTTCTGGTGAATAGTTTGATTAAAATGTTCAGTAGTATAAAGTATTTCAAGTTTTCAATTAAACAAAAAACAAAAGATGCAATAAAAAATTTAATTGACCTACTAGCACAAAAAAACACTTCATAGCACCTACAAGCCAGTGGGAATGATACAGAATAAAGAGCCATTTCAAAACTCTTCACTTTTCTAACGGATTCAAAGCAAAATCTTTGAAAAGAGGAAATGTCTCGTCCCTAGTTTTCGCTGTTGACTATGAGTCTTCATTCTGGTACAGCAGAGAAGAGCTGGAAAAGGAAGCTGCATTCTGCACATTCTCAAAAATCAAACATTTTTGTTTGATCATATCAAAGGTAGAACCCAAAAAAAAACAACAAAAAACCACTACAAATATTTGTATCTTTTGTGTCTAATATTTGTTAACTGATGTACTTCAACAGGATATTAAAGGTTTGGTTTTTAATTAAGCACCAACCTTGTACAGTCAGATCAAGTGTTACAGCTGGAAGACTACTAGTAGACTAAAGCTGGAAATATGTGAATGACAATGTTATTTATTGGGAATTTTGCCACATTAAAAAAATTAAGTTTAATGGAGCAAAGTGAAGAGTACTTAATTAAACCGATGCTTTATGGATTTGGATGCCAATGAACAAAAAATGATTAAAGAATGTGAATTGTTTCATGTTTTATGTCGGAATTTAGTTCAGACTGTTCAGGGAAAAAAATTAATTTAATTGTAATGTATTGAACTTTGAACTTGTCTTTTTTCAATTTTAAGCTTTTTTAGTTTCTTTTATTCTACTTTGTTGGCATATTCACCTTGAAGATTTCAGTGAGGTTGTGTTCAGACATGATGAACATGCTATCTAAATGTAATCATATCATAAATTAAATCTAACACAAACTACTTTGTAAACACAAACCAAACCACTTTTATGGACATAATAAAGAAAAGTACAAGCCAGTGCACTTAAATACATTTAATTAGCATTTAAGTGCTAATTAAATGCACTTAATTAACTGGCCTTTAACCTACAAACTGATGTTTTAAAGCTTTTATTTCTCTTAATTATGAGTTTCTACTTACATATAAGTAGAAATGAGTTTCTATGCAATGAAAACACTGCATTTAGCATTAGAATATTACATAAGCCCAATAAAAAAAATCTAAAATGTAGGCTTAATGAAAAGTATGCTTAACACAGACAGACAAGCCTCATTTTCATGTATATTCTAGTTTATTTAATATAACTGTACACTTCAGTGATGAAAAGGTTTTTATTTTTCAGAAGAGAAGGAAATCCACCCTAGGGTCTGTGTTTTATTCATATGCATGTAATGTGTCTCCTAAACTGGTTTCAGTTTGAGTGTGTATCATTTTATCTTTTTTCACCTCTCCAAAGCTTTTTTAGATTTGGTCATTTAGTATTCTGCCTTTACTGACATGAAAAGTCCATGCCAGAGATTTAAAGTAATTTTGGATCATCTACTCATAGTTTCCAGTTGTAAATTTAGTGATATGATTCCAATAAATTTATCATGGTACATTTTAAATGGCTTGTACTATCTACCAGTATGTTTTTTCCAATTAGTTTTGGTTTATTCAGGTGTTCTTGGCCTCTGATGACCCACATCTGAGCGCCTCACCACTCTTCTTTCTATACATTAGTCAGACTGAGTAGCCCCACAGTCAACACAGTCCACACCCATTAACTGTCTTTCTCATTTCTCTATCAATCAATCAATCAATCAATCAAATTTTATTTGTATAGCATATTTCAGCAGCAAGGCATTTCAAAGTGCTTTACATCATAACAAACACAGAATCACAATGCAATATAGAATCAATCATTAAGTCAAGTTACATCAATAAATTTGTAATTGATTACATTTCAAATACAATTTTAAACAGGTGGGTTTTCAGTTGAGATTTAAAAGAAGTCAGTGTTTCAGCTGTTTTACAGTTTTCTGGAAGTTTGTTCCAAATCCGTGGTGCATAGATGCTGAAAGCTGCTTCTCCTCGTTTGGTTCTGGTTCTGGGGATGCAGAGCAGACCAGAACCGGAAGACCTGAGAGGTCTGGAAGGTTGATACAATAAAAGCAGATCTTTAATGTATTGTGGTGCTAAGCCGTTCAGTGATTTATAAACTAACAACAGTATTTTAAAGTCTATTCTTTGAGCTACAGGGAGCCAGTGGAGGGACTTTAGAACTGGTGTTATGTGCTCTATCTTCCTGGTTTTAGTGAGAACGCGAGCAGCAGCATTCTGGATCAGCTGCAGCTGTTTGATTAATTTGTTGGACAGACCTGTGAAGACGCTGTTGCAATAATCAATACGACTGAAGATGAACGCATGGACGAGTTTCTCTAGATCTGGCTGAGACATTAGTCCTCTAATCCTGGAAATGTTCTTCAGGTGATAGAAGGCCGACTTTGTAACTGTCTTTATGTGGCTCTGGAGGTTCAGGTCAGAGTCCATCACTACTCCCAGGTTTCGGGCCTGATCGCTGGTTTTCAGTTGTAATAACTGAAGCTGTGCATTGACTCTAGATCGTTCCTCTTTAGGTCCAAAAATAATAACTTCAGTTTTGTTTCTGTTCAGCTGGAGAAAGTTTTGGCACATCCACACATTTATCTGTTCTAAGCATCTGTTCAGTGATTGGATGGGCTCTGAGTCACCTGGTGACATCGTAATGTAGAGCTGTGTGTCATCTGCATAGTTATGGTAGCTAATATTATTTCCTGTTATAACCTGAGCTAGTGGGAGCATATAAATATTGAATAAAAGGGGTCCTAGGATTGAACCTTGGGGTACCCCACATGTGACCTTTGACCTCTTTGATGAAAAGTTTTCAATTGAAACAAAGAAATCCCTGTTCTTTATGTAGGATTCAAACCAGTTAAGCACTGGACCGGAGAGTCCGACCCAACTCTCCAGTCGATTCAGTAATATGTCATGGTCAACAGTGTCAAAAGCTGCACTGAGATCCAACAGAACCAGCACTGTGGTTCTGCCACAGTCCGTATTTATATGGATGTCATTGAACACTTTTACCAGGGCGGTCTCTGTGCTGTGGTGAGCACGAAAACCAGACTGGAAGGAGTCAAAGAGGTTGGTTATAGTTAGGAAGCTAGTTAATTGTTTACACACAGCTTTTTCAATAACTTTGCTGATGAATGGGAGGTTGGAGATCGGCCTGTAATTCTGCATTAGTGATTTGTCCAGATTGTTCTTTTTTATAAGTGGTTTGATTACTGCTGTTTTCAGAGCCTGGGGGAAAACGCCTGACGAGAGCGATGAGTTTACTATTTGGATCAGATCAGCAGCAATAACAGGCAGGACTTTCTTAAAGAAATGTGTGGGTAAAACATCCAGACAGCAGGAACTGGAGCTTAGTTGACTTATAATTTCCTGTAGGGTTTTATAATTAAGTAGTTGAAATTGGGACATTTTTCCTGTATTTGTTTTGTTTGGGCACAGCATTGGTACTGACTTTATAGTGGATGTACAGATTAATCCTCTGATTTTTTGAATTTTCTCTGAAAAGAAGCTGGAAAACTGGTTGCAGGCAGCAATACATTGGAATTCAGGCGGTAACGTCACAGGAGGGTTTGTGATTCTGTCAACTGTTGCAAATAAAGCCCGAGCGTTGTTAATGTTTTTGTTTATGACATCTGCAAAGAAAGCCTCTCTTGCATGTTTTAGTGTTAAATGATAGTTACGTAGTCTTTCTTTATAGATGTCACAATGAACGTGGAGTTGAGTTTTACGCCATTTTCGTTCTGCCCTACGGCAGAGTTGTCTTGCAGATCTAACTGTTTGTGCATTTCTCCATGGAGATTTCTTTTTACCAGACACAACCTTCATTTTAATTGGGGCAATGGAATCAATAATATCTGAGACTTTAGACTGAAAATCATTTACCAACTTATCTACATCATTACAGCTTAAGGGTGAGGAAGAAGAGTAGATTTGATTAAAAGTTTCTGCTGTGTTTTCAGTGAGAGAACGTTTTGTGATGGTTGCTGTTTGTCCACGTGGGTTAAAAGATAAAGAACTTTCAAAAATAACAGCGAAGTGATCCGACAGGGCGACATCAGTTACAGAGACATTGGAAATATTCACACCCTTACTGATAACCAGGTCCAGTGTGTGTCCTTGAGTGTGTGTTGCTTGTTTGACATGTTGTGTTAGACCAAAAGTCTCTAAAATATTAGCCAGCTTTTTTGCCCCTCTGTCTTGGGGGTTGTCAACATGAATGTTGAAATCACCAACAATTATTAAACAATCATAATCAATACATATGAGAGATAGAAGTTCATTCAAGTCAGTAAAGAAATTTTCCACAAAAGTTGGAGTTTTGTATAAAGTTACAGTCAAAGTTCGTTTGTGGCCTTTAACCTCAATTCCAAGATACTCAAAAGAGGTGAAGTGACCCAAAGAGATTTTACTACAATTTATGGTATTCTTAAATATTGAAGCCACGCCTCCTCCTTTTTTGTGTTTTCTATTCTCACTGAAGAAATTGTAGTTAGGAGGCGCAGATTCAATTAGTACGATCGATTCATTATTATCATTCAACCATGTTTCTGTCAGAAACATAACATCGATATTATGCTCAGTGATGAAATCATTAATTAATAGAGCTTTAGCACAGAGAGATCTGGTATTTAAAAGAGCGAGTTTAAGTGACTTGGAGGTCAAGAAATCTTCAGTCTGAGGTTCCTTTAGGCAGGGGATCAGTCTGATGTTTGAATTAGGTCCCCTATATTTTATGTTTCTGTTTCTTGTAAATTTTCTTGTAGTGATCCGGACAGGTAATGTCCTGTTCTGCAGTGCCGAGGGGCCAGACACATTCTGGAGGAAGAAGGGTGTAAAGATAAAGTCTGGACCCCGGCCTCAGACCTCAGAAACGCAGAGTGATGGATCCTCTGGGACGTTAGAGTCAGGTGGCTTAAATGAAGTGAGGTCTGCTACGTGAGCGTGAGCGTGAGCTACAATTATATATACAATTACGTGAGCTACAATTATATATGGTTCTTTAATTATTAATGCCTTGCCTGGGGTGAGTGAAGCTTAATTCAGCAATGCAGAATATTCAAACGATGAAAATAAATCAATTTAACCAAACCTGTCTTTCCTTAGTAATGAAACTGAAAGATCATCCATCCATCCATCCATCTATCCATCTATCTTATCTGGGGTTAGGTTGCAGGGGTAGCAGCTTCAGTAGGGAGGCCCAGACTTCCCTCTCCCCAGCCACTTGTTCCAGCTCCTCCGGGGGAATCCCAAAGCGTTCCCAGGCCAGCCGAGAGACATAGTCCCTCCAGCGAAGTAACCCCAGGGCCTCCTCCTGGTGAGAGGGGGCCCGGAACACCTCGCCAGGGAGACATCCAGGAGGCATCCTGACCAGATGCCTGAGCCACCTCAACTGGCTCCTCTCGACAGTTGAGGCTCTACTCTGAGTCCCTCCTGGATGACTGAGCTTCTCACCCTATCTCTAAGGGAAAGCCCAGACACCCTACAGAGAAAACCCATTTCGACCGACTGTTTTGTCAGTCATGACCCAAAGCTCATGACCATAGATGACGGTAGGAACGTAGATCAACTGGTAAATCGAGAGCTTCGCTTTTTGACTCAGCTCTCTCTTCACCAAGACAGACCGGTACAGCGCATGCTTCACTGCAGACGCTGCACCAATCCGCCTGTCGATCTCCCGCTCTCTTCTTCCCTCATTTGTGAACAAGATCCTGAGATACTTAAATTCCTCCACTTCGGGCAGGACATCCCCAATTATTTATTTCCGTTGTATTTTGATATTTAGTTGAGCATTCTTGTAGGCAAAGGGACTGGTTATCCTTCTTGTACAGACTGACATAAATGTGTCAATCTGTTTCTTAGCTCTTCTATTGGTTCTATTGGTGTAAGTTCAACAATTGTTTGAATGAGCACTTACCTTTCTTGGTGTGTCTCATCAGCAGAGTGAAGCAGCAGAGGGATTGACCTCAGATTAGCTTACTGTAATGCATATAAATATTTATTGGTACCATTTATCGTTTTGGTGTTAGGTTTGTGTAACTAATGTTTATTTCTTTTTTGCTTGATTACCCCTTTTTATGTATGTCTGCTGAAATTACTCAAGATATAAAAGCCAGCTTCTTTCTGTCACTGTGTAATGGTGTTGGTGCAAATCTGCATTTCTTTAATAAATTTGCTTTGACTTACTTTTCTTGCTAAGTCTCCTTTTAAACACTGAGCCTCCGCCAGTGACAAAGTCACACCGTTTGCTTGACTCACGCACACTCAATGTAAACTTTCAACTCAGCCTTTACTTTCTCAGGTTGTAATGGTATATATCGTTATGTCGTGCTAAAAAGGCAGCGCAAACGAATCTTAAGTATTTTGTTCGCATTTTATCATATCTTGTTAGTTGCAACTTGAATTACTAGAATATTTTTGGAACTTTTGCTCTTATGTGTTTGTTTTGGATCCTAGTACTGCTATCCATCTTGTCTGGTTAATTGGCTGTGTCCTGAAAATAGACGGAAAAACAATTAGCTGTACCCTTCATGTAGTGACCAATGTAACAACTATGGACTGAATAGTTGTGAATTGAGAAGTTGTAAAGACAGGGAATATGCTTAAAGTGTAGTCAAAAGGACAACTCTGACCCACTATAATAACTGCAGTGTTTTGGGTTGCAGATATTTAATTTTTAATGAGCTGTCCCTTATCTCCCCCTACACATACTCCAGCTCTTCAAGTTTCATTAAACTGACATAACAAGGTTTTTATGATCCTGCCAGCAGAGAAACAAAATTGGCACAAAAAGGACAGAGACCTTGAGGATATATTGAGCATTCTTGTAATTTGATGCTGTCCATATAGGATTTATGCTTGTCAAACCTATAGCCAAAAGCTTGCTGTTACTTGTATTTGATAAATATTTCAAAGTGATTGCTTTTAGCACACTCCAAAGTGCCATCCTTTAACAAACAAAGCTAGTTTTGAACACCTACATGCAATTAAACCACTTTACACCTTCAAAGACTCTCCTTTGAGTCTTTGGTATGCCATCAAATACAATTTTCTATTGAGAAAGTGTTATGGTGTCATTTGGTGCTTTGAAATGCGTCCGGCAGCAAATCAGCTCCAACTTCTATGGCATGCTTTGATGTGCCCCCCTCTGTGAGAAGCTAGCTGCCCACGACAACAGAGAAAGAAGTAAATAATTTTGATAAAAACAAGGTATGAACACTCTGCTCTGTATTACGGCTCACAGCAATCACTAAAAGGTAGTTAAGAGCTGTTCTAATGGATCATGGAGAACAAAAAAAAAAAAAAAAAAAAAAAAGAGTCTGATAGGTGTGTTCCTAATGTTGTCTATGCCACGGTAAAATCCCAACTATGTGACTCAAAACATTTTCCCCCCAAAGCTTAATTTCCTGGAGACCTCTGTTTTATCTTGGACATCACTTCTGTGTCTTTTCTATTGTGGTGTACAAAACTGTGCAGTTTAAGTAAATTGTGTCTGCTGGAAAAGTCGCTGCTCCTACTACAGGATAGTTATAGCTTGGGAAAAATAACAAAACTAAAATAATAAGTTTGCCAATTTTTTGTCAAGCTGCTTTTTAATCAGGTTCATAATGAATTTCGTCAAAAAAAAATAAATCTCATCTCGTCTGATTCCTCTAATCCCAATGTGCGCCTTGTACCATGTCTGTTATAAGTTCAAAGGTTGTAGCTGGAGCAGAGTGCAGACAAAATACTCAAGGATGAGGAGGACAGGACAGGAATAGATCATATGTATGTTGAAGAAACCAGTTGTCAACAAATGCAGACACAGAAATGGCTTCAGTGAAATGGGAACCAAGTGAGTCTAATCAGGGGAGGTCAAACAGCTGTGGGAGAGAACAAGGCAGGGAAAGAGAGAGAGAGAGAGACTAATAATAATAAACACAGGTAAGATGGAGGGAGCTAAAATAGACACAAAGGGAAACATGTCTAACACTAACTCAAAAAAATATAAACTAAATGCATAAACATAACAAAATTTTTAAAAGAGGGTAAAGACAAGGAATTAACTAATTAGGTGAAATCTTACTGCTATAAAGAACAGAGATGAATAAACTAATATAGTAAAAACCCCAAGCAACCGAAAAAGAATAAACACACTAAAACACTGCCTGGTTACTCATGGCCTAATGGGCTGTGAGTACAGTCAAGTTAAAAATTGTTGTTGTCCAATGCCACTATAGGCTGGTGAGCAAAGACAGATCTCAAATAATAAAAATGGAAATCAATATACAGTACTAGAAAAAATGCAAGAAAATTTTCTTGAATAATTATTTTCCTCACTTTCTAGAAAGTGAAAACAAATTTGACTGAGTTTTTCATGTTAATTTGGAGTGGTTCCAACATTTTTGATGCATAGAATTTTTTTACCTATTATAACAATTTAAGCTTCACATTTTCACACCACTGCATTTTCTCTGTGACTGAGAACAAATCTTCAAGTACCACCTCACTTCAAGAGTCTTATTGAGAGTACACATCAACCCAGATACCCAAATATACATCTGGTAGATTTTATCAGAATAAAGAATGGCTCTAAAAATGATCTTGGTTTCTGGACAAGCTTCCAGACATTGAAACTTGCCAATGAAACAACTGCACATCACAGTACAAAACACACATAGAGGTTTTCAAACAACATAAACTCCCATTGATCACTGATTAGATCATTTTACGCTATAGCAAACATTTTTAGTGGGCTTTTAGGAATCTTTAAAAAAAATAGATATTAATTGAGCTACACTGGATTAAAGGCACCCAGGAAGATTTATTCATAAACCAACGACCTCTAATAAAAATGGTTAGTCTGACATTTTGCTGTTGTCACATATCTGCTAAATCACAGGCCTCTGACCACTGCATGGCTCCTGTTTACAAGACTGATGTGAACATGTTAATCTTCACTCTTGTTTTACCTTGTTCCTGTGACCCGACGATGCAGCTGCAGTGTGCAGCTCGCTTTATCGAAGCCTTTTATCGCCAGAGTTTCACCAGAACTATATTTAATCTAAATCCATTATCTGCTCTGACATGTTTTACCCTCCAGTTGTGAATTTTGTCTTTTAAATTATGTGTTGTGTTTGGATCTTCATCGTCTCAGTGCTGTCCAAATGTTTCAGTCACTTATAACAGTGGAAATAAACATAGTTGTTGCAGGGGTATTGCTCTGCTGCAGATGCCTTAGTTTTCTAACCATTACTCTTTGTAATCTTTTGTTGTTGTTTTTTTACAGATGTAATACACAGAGAGAAAAAGTATAAAATGTACAGAGAAGAGAGAGAGAATGTCTCTGGGATAAGAAATGTCACATTTTATGTCTCATTCCATAGAAATATGGGTGAAATGTGTGTTTTTTTGTGGCTGTGTGTATGTTTGTGTTTGTGCATTTCTATCATCCTACCTCCAGGTAGACAACCCAGGGCATAACCAATGTGGCCACCAGAAGATCAGCAACAGCCAGGCTGACGATCAGGTAGTTGGTAGTGGTCTGCAGAGCCTTTTCCCTCGACACAGCCATGCACACCAGAACGTTGCCAAAGACGATGACAAAGATGAGTAGCGTGAGAAGCATGGCATAGTAGTTGTAAGGATGCCTCTGTTCTTGCTCTGTTTCGTTGAAGTGCCATGTTCCGTTATCGTTGAAACTGTCATTGTAGGCATACTGGCCAAAGACATCCATTAGCTGTGAGTGATGGAGGCCAGGAAGTGGCCCTGCAAAACAGGTGAGACAGTATTTCAATGTTGAATTCAGTGAATTGTTTGCAAACAGGAAGACAGTCCCTAGATAATCTTTAATTCTTTAGTAATTGCAGAACAAAAGCAGTTTCTCGATTGATCTTTTAAACCCTGCTGAGCCCAGTAATGGGATTGGACTTGATTTCAAATTGTGGTGGAGATTGGAATCAAAACCATGACAGGTTCAATAAAGTGAAAGTGACAACAAAGTAGACAATTAAGAGATTATAGATGTGGCTTTGAGTAAAGGTTTGCATTCCTCACAGGAAAATGTGACATATAGGAATATTAGTAGTTTAAAAACTCATGTACTTATTAATGCACACTCATATTTTCATGTGTATATTTACACAGAATGTGAAACAAACAACAGCCACTAAAATATTTCTTTATATGTACCACTTTTTGGTGGTCAGCTGTACGTCACAAAAGTAAAAAATTATTGCAAGTGTGCCGATTGACAGGACGAAGACCCTCCTTCTGGCTCTGATGTTTGTTTTTTTCTGTATTTCTGTAGATGGCAGCAGAGTCATAGATAGAAGGCAAAGGAGCTCAATTTTTTCACAGATTATCTGTTGCATATAGTGATAGTTTTAATATGTAACATACTTTTAAAAAAAAAAATAAAACTTACATACAGAATTACACAACTGGACACGCGGAATGTGTTAAACCATTGACCAATCACGTCACCTCTTGGACGTCTGCAGTTCTGCAACTATTTAAATGCAGCTAACAGCACAGCTGTTTTGATAAATACAACTCCCATGCAGGTTGAGCTTGCTTTTGTTCTGTCTCTACTATTCATGCAGGTTTTCTGCTGCCCTCTTGATATTTTTCTACTGAATGAATCAGATGCCTGCTATGAGTGATTGAGGCTTGATCATTTTAAAGCATGTTTGCAGACAAATAAAGCCATAGTAGCCTGCTGGAGAGCCTGAAGCATGCCAAGACACAAGGTTTCCAGGCAGAGCGGAACATTTCAATGACATTGTCAATACTTGCCATTTTCCCTGTTGGTAGTTTTAACACCGAGGCCGATCAGTTTATATTGACTGACTGCTCATATCACATCAGTGCTTGTCTGCAGGATGTTTTTGCCTTAATGGTCCGTGTGTAAACTAAACAGCCAGTCATCAGTGCCTCCCACACATTAAATCTAGCAACAACAATCAAGAGGTGGCCTTCAGTTTTCCTCTGTCGGCTCTAAGCAACAAGCAACACAAAGTCATGATTACTTTGAAATTGGAACACATGAAAATAAAAATTAATGGATTAATTAAACACAGCTGCTGAATTAATTACAATATTTTAAGAAACATTGAAAATGGATGATATGGGTAAGTCAATGTGTTACAATAAAATTTCATCCATAACTTACACCAAATTAGATTTATCTTTTACTTAAAACAAAAGCAATCTTAAATATTCAAGATCCTACAGTATTCTAAAGAAGATAATAGTCATACAAAATATGACTTGGTGCCTAAGATCTGTATCAAAGACCAGCCACCAAGAACTGCATTGCATGGAATCTCAGAGCCCCCAAGAATAACCTCATGACAATCACTTCTGTTTTCTTATCTTATTTTTCCCTGGGACAGATTTTCTGAGCTTTTGATGTAAACAAAACCACTTTACTGCTTGTTCACTGACTGGGATCTGACACATACCAGATGGTTATAGGCTATAGAAAAAGTCAGTTTACCTTGATGTGTGCTTTGCTTTATTTGTTACTGGATCAAAGTGACACTGCTGCTGGGACACTCCTTTCCCTGCAAGCCTATCAAAGGTGTATGACATTGTTTTGTAATAAACTTGAATAAAAATAAAGAGTCATAAACTTCCCTTGTGTCTGTGAAGATGCATGATTTATGACATGCTAAGCTTTTTCAACTAAATCTGTTCTTCATTCCTTATCGGCACGTTGATTGGAAAAACAGATTTGTAGTCTGACGCGGAGGAAGAAGCAAAATGATTTTCCATCCTCAACTAGAACCAACCCATTTTAGCTTAGCAAATTTAAATGATTTCATAGCTAAAAAATAATTGTATTACTTGTGAAAGTGTTCCTGCAGTTTCATTATGGCAAGACATAACTGTTATAGATAATTGTATTCATTTTCCCTGTAAAGATAGCGAACAGCGGAATCTATTTGGCTAAGTAAATAAAAATTCTGTTTTTACAATGTGTGTTTTTACATAATTCATAATAATTCTAATTAGAGATCTCTTCTAAACGTTGAGCATATTTGATCTGGGTTTGCTTTAAAAAACAGGTGGAAAAACAAAGCCTTTTTGTTACATAAAGTTTTACTTAAAAAGAACTTAAAATAGCAATGTTTCTTCTTATTTCCTTCATGTGTGAGTGAATGATTTTTTATTTCATGCATCAAATGTTTGATTTAGAGTCATTTGGAAAATGACTGTAAATAAACATCAAGTTTTTCCCAGTTGAGGTTTTATTAAACAAAAAGCTACTTAGTTCTTGTATTACCATTCTTTTACTCCTACTTCAGCACAACCTTGTATGCACTCTAGTTTTAGGGATAGCTCTTCTTCAAATACACATTCCAGTGAAAAGCTTACACACACTCAACACTGACATGGATATCACATTTGGCATGTTTATGTTTTTTAAGTGTTCTTTTTGAACGTGAAATGATTGTGGAACATCATTTACCAATTACAAAAATAAGAATTTACGGCAAAACCTTTTTTGGAGATTTTTTATAGATTCTTTTTAGTCCAAAACAAATAACGTCAAATATTTAGAAAAATTTCCTTTCAGAAATCTTTTCTTGACCTTATGAATTGTGACGTGTTTAGCAATCTCCCCAGCATAAATCTTTTTTACTATTGTATCTCTCTTCACATCTATCTGCATTGGTTTCAATACTCTTAAGCCGCTGTTTGAGGAATACTCAAATCTTCTACTTTGCATTTCTCCTAACTGGCCCAACACTATTGCTATAGAGTTTCACAGCAGCAAAAAACTTGCTAGTAGAGAAACTTATATGACGGTGGCTACCAAAAATTAAAGCTCTCGTCTTTGGGACAACATCACCAAACATTTTACATACTTACTTCAATAATTATATACAAAGTTGTTGCAAAATACAATAAACAAAGCATAAGCTATCCCACAACAATTGAAAAGCATTTCAAACTGCTTGCATCTGAAATGCATGAAGCAATTTGCTGTAATGTACTATTTGCATTAGGGTAAGTGTAAACAGATGAGTCAGAAGAGGACATGGTTTCTCATCAATAGCATTTAACAGATAGCATCTTGTGCAAACATCTTTGAACACGAATACTCTGCTTTTGTTGAAGTTGTAACATCCTTAAATCACCACAAGAGGGGTTACAACCTCAATGCCCAGAGATATGCACAAACAAAAACCAAACAAAAACTCAGCTTTATGTGTTTGTGGTGTCATTGTTAAACATATTTTATTCATTTCACTTCTCTGAATTATCTTGTAAGTTGTAGGGAGATTGGTAACTGACCTGAGCTTCACTGCTGTGAACCACTGACTTGTAAAGGCCAGACCTTTATGTATTCTTGTGTGACCTTTGCAGCCATAATACAAGCACCCTTTGTTTTTATTTTTAAGGTCCTTGAAAATCTCTATTGATCACAGCATTACAAAGGACAGATAGTTCCTAATAGTGTCTGGTACATCTAATCCACAGCAGAACTGATGAAATTATTCACATTTTTAAGATGTTATTATGATGTGTTTGGCCATGAGTATAACTGATGAGTTAAGGAAAACTGTGTTAGAGTTAAAAGTTCATTTATTCAACCAACTCTCTTTGAAAACTAATTATTTAGCTCCATGCAGGAGCTGCTATGGAAGGTTAAAAAAGCCTCAGGGGGATGAAGAAGGATTAAGTGAGGGGCAGTAGAAGAAGGAAAAGGAATTGGAGTAGGGAAAAAGCATGTTCCCGTTAGGACATGTAAGCAATGCTCTGAGGCAGCTGCCTGTGTGTGTGTGCCCTGCAGATGCTCTGCGCTGTCTAATCTTATTTGTTTGCTCAATCTACTTCCTTCGTTGCAATATTTGAAATATCTCTCACTGCTGACCTGGTAGGTAGTGCTTTCCTGAACAAACATCATTGGTTTCTTTCTAACGTCTTGAATCTCTGCAGAGTACAGCAAAGAAAAGACAGAACACTCCCTAGGATTTTAAGTATTTAGATAAGGAATACCACTACTACCACTGATGAGCGAAGGGAAGAACACTGAATATCTCATCAGCGATACACGAATTGGTTGGTGGTATTAATAAGGTAAAAAAAATTATACTTTGTTCTAATAGTTGATGAAGCAGGAAAAATAGGCAAGCTTGCCATTCACTGCAGATCTTGTTAACAGTGGATGAATTCTGCCTGTATTCACCAGTTGGTTGCAGAAGAAAAGTTTGTGCAACTCTAACTACAGAATGTGTTACTTTTTTATAATATTTATTTTTGGAAGTCTATGTTAGATTTATCAACATTTACAATACCAGGAGACGATCTGACATTGATCAAACTGCTGCAGACCATTTAGGATGCTAATGCTGATCACTGTCCACTAAAATTGTTCAGAGCAGAGATGGATGTGACATGACTCGCGCTTTCTTTCACATGACAAGGATAGTTTACCAAATGTGCCTGACTTACTGAAAAAACTAAAGGATAAAAGGTTAATGGGAAGAGGCAGTGCATTGATTTTGTTGCAAAACATTCTTCTGGGAAACCTTGGGTACTGTCATTCATGTTGATGTTACACATACCACTAACCTGAGCATTGGAGCTTTCCTGGTACACCATTTCTTTAAAAATAATATTCCCTGACTGCCATGGACTCTTTCAGGATAAATGGTTCTGGCAGGGTTTGAGATGCAAAACAATGAGCTTAGAGTCAAGCAGGTGGTCCTAATGTTATGCCCCATTTTCTTCTTTATTTAATAAATTATAACATGGCAAAATCTGTTTTGTCTGGTTGAAGATAGATGTAAATAATTTCTAAACCTGTGAAAAATTATGTAATTTTGTGCCTTAAGACAGACAGATGGTTATTTTCATTGTGCCGTGACTTTATCGTTTCTTATTTATTGTCTTTGAAGACTTGTACTGTATGCTTGTATCAGGGACAGACCAATCTGAGGGACAAATCAGAAGTTAGGGTAAGTCATCTAAACGGGAAAAGCTTTTATGCACGCACAGTTTCTAACATACATGTTGAACACTAAGACTGATCTTTCAATGCTCCTTTTTCAAATGCCAGTAGTCTTGGCATTGTTTTTACTAGTGAGATTAAGAGGCTTTACAATGTTTTGCTTTTTACTCAGATTAAACGTCATAACTAAAATTCCTTGAACTGAACATAGAAGGAAAATCATTTTCTTCTCTTTCCTACATCTATTTAGAGCATTTCTTGTCTTCCACAGTCACTTTTTCTCACTCAAATGTATTTCTTTTTCTGTCTATGAATGCAGTACTAGAGATAATATAGGGTTATCCATCTTCCTTAAAACACCACTTCACCGTATGGACTGTGGTTACAGGAAATCTAAAGCTTTGATTTTCAGACTAGCATCTAATGCCTCAAGCCAGCCACAGTGACCCTCCAAGTGACCTCTGAAATCCAGAGTATTGGGCTTCAGCCAGAAGTCAAACATTCGGACAAGCATTGCTGTTTCTCTGAATTTACTAAATGAGCTAAAGGTCTTGGAAATGCTGTGCAAACACCTAAGCATTGGTGACAGATTTAAGATTTATCTGCCGTCTCTGTAAACTTTCCCAACTTTGTGCTGTATTTCTCTAACAGAAAGACAGTGAAAAGCTGGGGAGCTTACACCTTGAACTTGGGAGCCAAAGTTTTAAAGCCGCACAGCTCAACCGTTAAGTAAAATAGCACAGTTGTTTATTAAATACTTTTAATCAATGCAACCATATTTTCTAAGAAGATGTTTATGCAATTCAGATTTACTGTTAACCACTGTGTAGTTGAAATGACATTGAGCAGCACCGTAAATCAGTGTAAGCCGTGTGAAAAGAACTAAATTACATTCTGCATCTTCATAACACCAGGCTGCCACCTGGACTTTGTCTGCGATAATCCTTTTATTAATGTAGTGCACTTCACATTTATTGACAGTCATAGTAAAGGCACGCCTTAAAATTTATTGTACTAGCAAATATTTGCACGTTCATTTTATGGGGGAAATTATCCAAGGCTAGAAGAAAAGTTTGATTGCCAGTGCCATAATTATCGGCATCCCTAAGGATACAAATTAAATTGAACTAAACCAATTTTTATTTGCAGTTTATTCTTAATTAAGTAACAAGTCAACTTGGCAGATCAGGAGCCAAATAGGTCTAAAAATAAAAAAATGCAAAGTACATTTAATTCTGAAACAGAATATTTATTATAAACAAAAGTAATGAAAGGTATTACATGTTCAATTATACCTTTCCTACTGGTTCCTACATTATTACGGTTATTAATGTAGCTTACAATTTAAAGCAATATTGTCAGAGTTTTAACAAACAGAAGTTCTCCTATCTCATATCTGCAAAGGCTTCAATGTGTGTCTAATCGATACCAGTTTCTCTGTAATCATTTTTGCTGCACCACCATTTCCTGCTTGCACAACACCTTCCATATTTTCCCTGTTTCCTTTCAACAAGAATCACGTTGTGATTCTCAAACAAAGAAAATGGAGGTTTCAAAAGCAGCTAACCTTGTCACGGACCATTATTTTTGGCAGCTTTTATGATATTTAATCCTTTAAGGTGCAGCAGCAATTACCACCTTTTTGCTTCTCTCCTTTGACACTTGAATGATTTTTTTTTCTTTTTTTATCCTGCCCATTTGAAGGCACAGCAGGCAGCAGAAGATACCCATTATGGGTATTACAGTGCTCTGTATTGTGTTTTACTCCCCTCATCTCAGGAGCTGCTAGGTATTTGAAAAGCACAAATAACTAAAATAGTAAATATGGTTTTTGGTAGGAAAACACACATAAACTAAGAGTGACCAGGGTACAACTATAACTTCCCTGATAAAAACTGAAGTAGCCTGGAGGTATTTTCCATTTTCGTCTATGCAAACCTAGCAACCAGTAAATAAACTTTCACATTTATTTCAGCAAACTAAATGTGAAAGCTATGACGAAACCAAGTGGAGCATTGTTGATGGAATTATGCGAAACTATTGCACCAGTTATGTAAGTTATTACTGTCTGAGTTATGAAGTGTGAAGTATCTTTATCTGTAAGATATTGAGGCCTTAAAATAGGCCGTATAGGAATGCACACTTTGAACTTTGTAGATTTACATGTAAAAGTGTAAAGTCCCTCACCTTTCCACCTTTGGCTTTGTTATAAGCTCAAACCTGAATGTATTTTCGCTATAATGATTCACATTTTTTTCCATGCATATTTCTGCCAAATACCTCTTCTCTAATCAGCCTCATTCAGCCCACCTGTGCCAGGTCTAATTGTCTCCCTGCCTCACCTGTGCTACTCTCTGCCAGTACGAAACCAGTGTTTCTTCCACACCCTCATGCGTTTCCAGCCCTCCAGTCATTTATTGGGTTATTGCCCTCCTTCCTTAGTAGTGAACAGTGCTAAGTTTACCTAAATTGATTAGGCAAACAGTTTGAACTTTCATCCAGTTAGAATTCACTCAATTCCTTTTATTACTTCTGATTGCTATACAAACTTCATTAGGCAAGCTGCAGGTTATGAAATGACCATCTTCTGGCATTTCCCATAAATTCTTATCTACAGGCCATATACCTCCTTCCTGGCAGTGGTCAGCAAATATTTTCTCCCTGGATTAAGTATGCAAAAGGGTTTGTTCATGAGTGAAAATAATCTTTCAATTACAGTAAATAATAAATCGATTAAAACCTGTTACAGGGTTTAAATACTCTCACTCCAAACTTTGTTCTCTGAAACAGCGGTTACTTTTGGACTTTTACTCCAATCCAATTAATGAAATCACCCCAAATTTACATTTTCTTATTTTTTTTTTCTTTTTTTGTTGCATTTTGTTGGAAACATAGGTAGACTTATTAAATTGGATTCATTATCTTGACCAAGGATGCACATGCTAGCGAATTGCTTCCTATGATCCAGGGTTATATTTCTAACCTTTTTTACATTTATGACTATAATGATTAACATTTTTAAATGTATTTATTTATATTCATGACTTAATAATATAACAATATGCCAAACATTGTTATATTGTTATACAAAACAATATGCCAAAAAAACAATATTTGGCATATTGTTTATGCCAAATAAACAATAATATAGAAAAATACCAAAGGCCCCCGGAAGTTACCAAAGATCCAACTGGAATCACAATCTGCATGTTTAAAGTTACCCATCATATTGGGTTTTATAATGAAGTAGAATGGAAGCACAGCTCACCAACTAACAATTGAATGTGGTATATTTGGCAGCAAGAAAATTTTAGCTGTGGACATTGAACAAGTGGCATCCAATTACAGTTGCCCATTGGTATTTACTGAGCTCCTGAGAGCAACCTGTTCTTCCAATGTTTGCAGAAGTAGTGTGCATGCCCATGTGCTGTATTTTATACACAAGTGTCCATGGAAGAGGACTGTATTCCTATCATTTCAGGAGTAAAATGAGCCAAAAGTATCACCTGCAGCAACACAAGACCACGGAGCCTGAATCAGCAGATCGATAATGAGTGGGCTCAGACATATAGTCAGTTTGGAGTCTGCAAATCCTGAAAAAATACACAGCTGTTCAAAAAACATTTTGCAGCCAAATTCTGCATTGCTTTTGAATCTGTGCCATTTGGGCACAATGGGATGAAAGGGATCAACCATCCGTATAGGTTAGCCTCCTTAAACTACCACAGACTCACTCTGCAATGTAGAATTCATTCTCTTGCTTAGCATTTAACAAAATGCACCAAAGAAGCCCAAGGAAGAACAATGTGTGAGAGTGAAAAGATGCTTGGCATAATGTAGCTAAAAGACTGGAATAAGGATTAAGAAATGGTTAAGGCTGGATCCTCTCTATTGTCTATTTTAATGGAATTGCTTCAAACCTTTAAATTTATATGCAAAGCAAGCACCGCCATTTTGAAAATGTCCTTTTGTTTCTTTTCTGTCAGACCGTGCAGCTACTGTCCACAGAGACCTGCAAAGATTTCATATTACAACCTAAGAGATGTTCAACTATGAGACATTCCTCCTACATGATAATAATTGTAGAGCAGCTTTACATTATTAAAGATGCGGATCACAGAGCAGCAGCCACAGCGTAGCCACCTCTCATCATTAAACGGGTTAAATGGCACAATACCCCAGCCGATGACCCCTGGATCATGAGCAGTTGACCTCTCCTGGACGAAATACTTAAATAGTCTGAGTGCTCCTCCTACCTACAATCCTGCTCTCACATCTTACTACATATTTTTATTACCGGTCGACCCCAGCACTGATCTACGAGAGCAAGGAGGGTGTTATCATGCTATACTGGATGACAAGTCTTTTCTCTGCAGAGTGTGGAGCGACTACCCTTGTGCCCTTAAACAAGAGGCAGTTTAAAAAATATTTACATTAAAAATAGCATTTTTGCTTTATGTATAATCATGGCATGTCTTGTAGAGTGGGAACTGTGCTCTATCACCTGAAATTGTCAGGATCTGTTCCTTTTCTGTGTTTATTTTGAGTTTCTGTGTCTCTGTGTTGTCCTGTCTCCCCTTGATTGTTCCCAGGTGTTTCTTGTCTCCTTGATTACCCTCTGTATATTTAACCCCACCTGTGTTCTGTGTTCCTCGTCCTGTTTGTCCAGTACCTGTTGTCACTATCTGCGAGCTTCTGCATCCACTCCTTTGTGCTGCCTGGACTTTGTATGTTTTTGGATTTCTGGACTTTTTTCATTATTAAACCATCTTATTCATCTACCCTGGGTCTGCTGCCTCTGCCTCACCACCCAAATCATGACAGAAATAACTCCCAAGTTACTGTGTGAGATCATAACCAAAAGAGACTTTAATAAAATTAGGAGAGCACTTAAAAAACAATTACAAGGTGCAATTATTCTGCTACAGTGGTTCAAAACAGATTTTAATTTATCCAGCAATTATAACTATCTATTATCTAAACACATCAACCTTAATCAGTTCATAATCCGTTCTTGGAAAATAAAGATGTTTTGTTTTCTCTGCAGCTCCACTAATTAACCCCAGTTTAAAAAAAAAATGCTTTCATCATTTTCTTTTGTTAAATTGAGCTAGATTATGGAAAGGAGATTATCACAAATTTTGATTAATCTGTTCATTGATCAATCTACCAGTTAAATTGCCATCCGATTCAGCATATATGTAAGAGTCGTGGACTGATAAAAGCCAGAGAAAACCAATTACCAATGTGTCTGCATGCTCCAGAGTACAGATGGCACTGCTTTGTCAATTTATTAAACCACATTACAATAAAACCCCCACAATTAACAGATTGGCCTTCAGGTATTACCTTATTTCAGGTAGAATTTCCTTTGGTAAAGCACAAGAACTTGTACAACTATTTACATTGTATGCTGTACAACATTTATAGATGATTATATTTATATAAATGCCTTTTTTTTATACTTTTGGCAGTTTTAGTTTGAAAGTAATATTTTAATTTTACCAACATGTTTCTTCTGAATGGAAGTTGGGTAGAATCACCTGTGAATTCAGCCATTCAGAACAAGATGCTTAATTAGAAAACCAATCATATCATTAAAGAACTGAAGTACAATGTCTCTGACACTGATATAATTGAGTCAATAATATTTAATTTTACCCTATGACAGCACGACAGCTTTCTCCCTCATCTGTTTTACTATCAGTCAGAACCTCAGCACCCAGGTAAGAATGACTGATTTTGGTCAAAGTCAATGACTGTCCGATGTCCTACCTTCTGTCACAGAGATATGGTTCTGTGCTCCTAGAGAACCAGACAAAAATCAATGTAAAAGTGTAAAGTCCCTGTCTACTGGCTAGCTGTGTAGGAGGTGGCTGCTATGACTTTTACAGAGCCGAAAATAAACCTGCTCATTCAGTGTACCAATTACTGTGTCATTATCCTGCCACTGCAATTATGGGCGCTTTTCTCTGCACTCAACATCATGAAGGTGTCCCCCCTCCTCCCCCAAGTAAAACCCATCAAGGTGCATTTAGCTTTAAATGGAAGATGAATCCCTGTTAATTATATTTTCAAAGTGATAATTTTTTTTTTTGTTTGAAAGGAATATGCAACGATCACAGTTTTATTTGACTGTTTTTGAGATAAATCTGTTAAAAACTATATGATTGTAAAAGATTTAAAATGTTTAGTGCTTTATCACCCGGATTCTGAAAATGCAAAACTGCTTGTTTTTGGATTAGGAAACTATCTGTTCCTTTTACTACTTTTTTCCCACAAAAAAGTTTAAAATGAGCTACAACCAGATTTGATCTAAAACAATGTTTCCTGTGGGTTGGATGAATAATAATAGTGTCGCTAGCCCAAAGCACCTGATACTTTTAAAACTGCCCTGAAAAAACGGCTTTAGTGTAATTTTGTATATAACTAAGGTAAAATGAAGAGGGTTAAGTGATCTAACACTACTGCATCGCTGAGCTGGCAGCAGAGGAAGTCTGGGTGTGTGTGTGTGTGTGTGTGAGAGAGAGAGAAAGATGGCATTGAGCTACAAGTTATTACAAATGCACAGTTGAGACCAAAATAATTCATAACCCTGCCAGATTAAGTTCCAAAATTATTCCTGTTGAACTAAGACATTTTTTTTCTGACAGGAAATAAGACATCTATTTTTCAAAACAATCATAAAACACAGTAATAGTTTTGAAACCAAGCCATGCAGGTTTTTGCATGTTTTAACTGGTATTTTGATGATGAACTCCAGACCCACTGCCTCTCCCTAAGGATATTTTCTGTCATCCTTCTTGTACATCCTTTACACTGATCGTTGCAGGAGTTTCCATGACTACAGGCAAGTCCTTAAATTTGCAGATGATACAGTTATAGTTAGTCTGCTGAATGGTAATAAGGACAAGCACTGATCTGTGTTGGGGGACCTTATCAAATGGTGTGATGAAGCCTAGCTATACTTCAACAATGCAGAAAGCAAAGGCTTCTCCTCCATTGGAAACCAAAATTAACAGTGTAAACAATGGGATTGTGGAAGAATATAAATACTTTGGAACTGCTATAAGATGTAATTTTACAGCATTGTAAATATCTGCCTTTAAAGTGTAATTAACCCCCATCTGAAAGCTAAGCAATGCCTCAGGCAAATGTTGCAAAATTAGGCAAAGTGGGCGGAGCCAAGCGACACGGCCGAGTGTGGGGATGAGCGGAGGTATTGAATGTGGCTGTGATTAGGATGAAAGAAGCACTGTGGTCAACTTACCCACTTTGTTGCTATATTTATCGATTTTTCATACTCATCTAGTGACTTTTTTTCAAAACAACTCATGATAAGACTAACGACTCTTTTTCTGTGTTGTTTGAGACTCTTATGGCGACAATGCTCTGCAGCTTGGGTGCAGGCTGCTTGTCTTAGCGAGCAGCCAGCCATTAGCCGTCATTAGCTTCTTCGGCGATTAATGCTCGCCAGTCGCCACAACAATGCTCACTATGCCAAGTCCTGACACGTCATCGGATGGTCAGGGGGATCACTGTAATTCTATACCCGAAGTGATGAAGTTGTACCAAGCTGTATCGCTGCAACCAACAGGAAAATTCAACTGCCTAGGAACCGTTTGACCGAAGACGCTAGATGGTGAGATGGTGTTAGGCAAAATAATGCAAAACCAAAAGAATTGGTCAAAAACATAAAAATTTGCACAGAAAGATAAAATAAACCCCCAAATTACTTATTTAGACATTATATCAGCAAAAAAAGTTGATTTGGGGGTGACTTTCACTTTATAAAGAGCCTCCACTGACTGTTGTTAAGTTGCAGGTTTTTAGTGTAGACAAGAAAAGTCTCTTTAGAACTGATTTAACATTTTCCATCATCGCCTGGTCTGGAAATGTCACACCTAGGAAATAAAATGATAAATAATAATTAAAAAAACTTTTGTTTCCTATGCAATATCTTTATTAAATAGGTAAATGGGATGTTATTTCGTATGGACACTCGTGGACAGTAGCTTGCATATGAATGTTTGTATTTATCTAAACAGCCAGGAGAGGATTTCTCAGAATTAGCTTTGGGTTTATTGTACTAAAATGTACAATGATGAAATGTGATTGACACAGAGATGGAAAAGGGGAACAGAAAGTGTTATGTGGGAAATATGTGGGAAATGTTTAAAGTGAAAATGGGAGGTAAGACTTCTTCAGCAAGAAGAAGTAGAAGAAGGTTGTTGCACAGACCAGGGACCCAACTGTCTTCTTATAACTTGTTGGAAATAACAAAATTAGAATTACAGTAATCAGTGTTGCATATTATTTCTGTGGCAGTGGGAATGTGGTGCTTTTCTGTTTTAAGTAGAATCAACTGGACAATCGTACATTTCTTAAAGATTTTTTATTTTTATCTTGCAAAAACATCTCATAGAGCTAAAAATGTATTGCTCTAGCTCAGATATATATTTTTCCCCTAACAATAGGGCTTACCATCTTTTTTTATTGTAGGATGTGGGTTTGTGTTTAAAAAATATGTCATTTACCATCTAAGTTCAAAGCCAAAACTCTAAAAAAAAATTCCTTTTTTTACATATTCTTCAACAAATTACAGCCTGTGTATGTGTTTATTTGGTAAACTGTACACACAAACCTACCAATAGCATAGGATATAGTGAAAGACTGGATCTCCACAGAGATCTTATTTATTTCCTTGTTCCCATGAGCTGGACTCCATAGAAACAATTCCCTTACAGGAAATTTTTCCACTACAGCGTCAGGAGCTAGTTTACAAACAGCGCAGTCAGTACTTTCTGTTTTAACCGCCAACATATCAATGACTCTAAAAGCCCACTGCACTTGCTTGGCAAACAGCTGCTTTTCTCTGGGGCCAGGCAGAATAATAGAAAACAGCCAGACTAATTCAATTGAAAATTTTAAGGTTAGTTCGATGTTTTGTCTCAAATCAAAAACAATAGGATGGTTTGGATCTATATTAAGGTTAAATTAGAAATAGCAGTTGAGGAAAATGAGCTTACTGACTTTACGCTTTCTTTTCTTGAGTTGCATTCCATATTTTATTATTTTCAACCGAGGGTAAGAATGCAATTTGCAGTGTTTTTCTCAGCAAATTTCTGGATGTTCAGGACTCATGCTAGTCATTGACCATAATGTCTGGATGGGCCAAAATTTCCTCCAACTAAATAAAAATAAAACTGAAATATTAGTGTTTGGACCAAAAGAGCATAGATTAAATATAATCACCCACCTTCAGTCCATTGGATTAAAATGTTCTGACGAAGCCAAGAATCTGGGGGTGATCATGGATCCTGATCTGAACTTTAATAACCACATCAAATCTATCATAAAAACATCATACTACCATCTAAAAAATATTGCTAAAATTACACGACTCATGTCCCCACAAGACTCTGAAACATTAGTTCATGCCTTTGTTTTTAGTAGACTCGATTACTGCAATGGAATTTTTACTGGATTATCAAAAAAAGCAATAAGACAGCTCCAGCTTCTCCAGAATGCTGCTGCAAGAGTCCTAACTAAAACAAAAAGAGATCAACATATCAGTCCAGTTCTAAAATCTCTTCACTGGCTGCCTGTTCCTCAAAGAATAGAATTTAAAATCTCCTTAATGGTTTACAAAGCACTTCATAATAGAAACCCAGACTACATTTCTGATCTTCAGCCATATATACCACTCAGACCTTTAAGATCATCAGAATCAAACCTTCTAACTATTCCGAGAGTCAGAACTAAACATGGTGAAGCAGCTTTTAGCTTTTATGCTCCAACACTCTGGAATAAGCTTCCTGCTCTCTGTAAGACTGCCCCTACCTTGAGTTTATTTAAAACAAGGTTAAAAACCTTCTTATTTGACGCTGCCTATTCTTAAATTTTTATTTTATTTTTATTTATTTATTTTTTTAACTATATTCAAATTTGTAATGTTTATTTTGTTTATTTTTATTCTGTTGTATGTTGTTTTTAACTTCTTTGTACAAGCACTTTGAATTGTCTTTGGCTGAAAGGTGCTATATAAATAAAGTTGCCTGGCCTTGCCTTGCCATAACACTGAGCGGAGCAATCTTTGGTGGACATTTCAGATTAGATTTTATGGAAACAATAAAACTTCTCCCTCTCTTGGCATTATCTGGCAGCATGTTCCACTGATTTACAGATTTTACAGAGAGCTGGTTGCTCTTATATCTTATGATTTCCTTTGTGAGTTAAATTTTTGGGATATTTTTTCAATCTAATAGAACAGCTTTGTATCAGGACAAACTAAGTAAAGCTCTCCCAGGCATCTTCAAAAAGCACTCTATCTGGAACTTGTAAATTTAAAAAGTTTCAGGACAGTTTCATTATGCAGGAAAGAGTCACAGCATTTACCCCTAGAGGTATTGCTGTTTTTGTACAATAATGTTTTATTGTTATAATCTATTTCTAACTATAAATCTGGCATTTAAAACTAAAAGCTGTTTGTCCTGAGCCATAGAAAATACCAAGGGTACTCAATTTTTTTGTACTGCTCTTAAAAGAACTTAACGTTTTGTGCAGTTTCTGTATTTTGAATAGCATGGCAAACATTTGGGGGTGCGTAAATGCTTGACCACACAAAGCTCCTTTCTAGAGCTGAGGTCTCAAGCAACAGAACCGCTCCTCTTGGCCTTCCCAAACAGCTCCTCCAGACTAGCAACAGCAACAATTACCAAAAACCTGGCAAAACTGCACATCTGCTGAGCTTATCATACAAACTACTTCTCAGTCCAACGCTCCTAAGAACAGCTGCAAATGGCATAATGGAGGAACATTGTAGTGATGACATGCTAAAGGCGCAGCATCGGAAAAGACCAACAACTTCTCAAAGAGACAGAGGCCAATTTCAAGGCGTAAAATTGTACAATCTAATTTCTTTTGTCTTTGATGTACGCAGCATTTTTATAACTGAAGGTAAAATAGTTACTTGATTGTGCTATAAAATGGCACTATGTGCCAGGAAAATACATAATGCCCTCCCCCCATAAATGATATATTCCTAAACCTACACCTCAGAATTTGAATTTAATGTACACATTTGACACATACATTGGAGCCGTTACATTGGAATGCAGACAGGAAATGGTGGAAACGGGATTAAATTGCGGCCAACCACAGCCCACATGAAGACAAAAAAATGGGTGGAAGAAAATAAAAGTCTGACTTAAAGTCTGAATCAAGACCACATCAGGACTGACTCTTGTCTTAACAGTTGCAATAAAAATCCACCCATTAGGATATAAATTGTTGGACATTCACCCAGTGGAAGGAGAGGACAGGGATGTTGGTAACAAACCTCCATTGACCTCATTAGGTTCTAGAGAATCTCCAACTAAACAACTAGGTTTGTCTCTTGTGCATAGGACCTAAACAAACAGGCAAACACACACATTCACACACTCAGACAAGCCCCTTGCCAGTTTTCCATTGCACATTGTGATCCACAAAGACATACAGGCAAGCAATGCATGCAGGTGTGTGGAAAAAGTAAATCAGCATGCACAGTGGCTCTGCCTCTGCTTTTTCCTCAATACTCAGAAGAGACTCATAAGCCTCTGATAAATCAGTTGCTTCTTTAGCTCTCACGCTATCTGTTTGGCTGCGACTGTCTTGTGTACAGAATAAGCAAATAAAAGTAGGTTTCTAGCTTTTTTATCTGTGTCTCAACTTAATTCGCAGTCAAATCAGGCAGTTTATAATCTTGCAAGAATCCCAACCGTAGCTTGATCATGGCAGGATGAAAGATATGGAGGGGAAAAAAATCACACTTAGCTTAAGTAAATGTCAAGAAAGAGGAGATTAAGCTTCACACTCCTCTCTGTATTGAATATTATTCAGTAATTATCAATATACCAACAATTTGTTTTTTTATGCATAAATAATTTCAGTCTAATGTAGTTTAACAAACTGCGTGATGGAGATGGATTGACCTGCATCGATCCCGATATTGGAAGCATTTCTGGATTGGGTGTCGATGTCAATGTGTCCAATCCATAAGGGCAGATCTGTTCTCTCTAATTCTATGCTTTGTGCTCTGAGCAATGTCATGCAGTATTATTTATTTAAATTATATTTAGAATTAATAATTGCACTTTCTGAACCATTTGAAAGAAGGTTTGTTGCAGATTATTTTTTTTACATTTGACCAAGGTAGTCAACCTTCTGTTTTTGTCAGTTTAAGTTTCTTTATCATTTTTTACTTTACATTGTTCTGTAATTAGGAATATAACAACCAGATTAGAATTGTGATGGTTTTACGTTTGACCTAGCTTATGAAGCTATAGGTGCATTTATGTGTGCTGTACTGCTGCAGAGTTATCAAATAATTCTAGAATTCAGTACATTTATGTCTGTATTTAGAAAAGGAAATCTTTTAAGTCAATTTAGCACTGTTTTACTGTACCGGATAGAGATCTGCCATTACTGACCTTCAGATATCTGCATCATGTCAATAAAATAAAACATATCAGAAAACTGAATTTATGTCATTAAATATCTTCAAATAATGAAACTCATGCACTCATTTATTACTTTATTATGGAAAACCTATTCAGTTGTTTGTCAATACATACCAGGAGTTCACCGATCACAAGGCAGTGACTCATTGTGTAGATCTGGTGAAGAAAACTTCTGATTTAAGCGGCTGAACTCACCATGTTCGTTGCTACCAGACGGGATCATGTCAGTCTTTTAGAAACTGTTTCTGTATGTGGGTTAGAATTGGTATCTATAATTCTAAAATTTTATAATATCTATAAAATGGAGATGATGCTGTTATGGGTAATTTTCTCGAAGGGACAAGTAAAGTCTATGGAAAACAATTGTACCCCTTACTACCAAGTGAGCATTGCGTCAATGCCACAGCCTACCTGAGTATTGTTGCTAACTATGCCAGCAGCTTTATGACCGTAGTGTGCTTTACTGCTTTCATGCCCATTAGGATTCTTGAATAAATAACTGTGTAACCAAGAGTGAAAAGCTATCGTTTTTCATGACTTATCACCCTTATTAAGAGTCTCTGATTATGTTCTGGACAACAGTCCAGTCAACAATCTACCAATAATTTTGTGGGCTAAGCTATGATAATAAAATAAAATACTGTTTTAAAATTGTGCTCCTATTAGCCTATTGTAAAGTTCTAATCCTGAGAATTAAATTTGGAGTTTTTATTAGTTGTGAACCATAATCATTAAAATTGGCTAAAGCAAATGCTCGAAATATATCAACCATTTCAGAATGAATCTGTAAACTACATTAGAGAAAATATATGTTAATCACTTATGTAAATTTCCATATTGGTTATAAGTTTTACAAGATGGCAAAATCTGTAATAATTTTCTTGACATTGTGAAACTATGTTATATTAGAAGAACAATAATCTTGTTGTTTTGGGATGTTTTTAGACTACTCACATGGGAAACAGCTTGCCAAAGTTTCAAAGTAGAACTAGGGATGCAAAAGGTGTGGGCTGAGGAATCTTAACACTCATAAGAGGTGGCAGACCTGGAGGACAGTGCAAAGACTACTATCATAGCAGCAGAAGGAATAGACCCTTAGAACCATATTATCAAGGTAGGATTGGGAAATGTCTGCTGCAGCCGACATTGCCCAAAGAGTGGGCCATGCAAGGATCACCCTTAGTCTTCCCAACACATTGTAGTATGGTGTAAGACAAACACTGAGATAGTGCACTCTGACAGGCACAATCAAGTAGCTTGAATAGTGTGCAGGGATATGAGGGCCTAGTACGGCTTGGAAGTCCCACAAGTCCCAATAGGAGCACGCCACAAATTAGCTGACAACAACAGAACTTAAAACCCTAAGAGAGTTCATCTTCCAGACTGACAAGTAGCTGAGGGCAAACCAGCCAGACACAATGATGGTTGACAAGGAGACGAAGAGGGCAGGTAAGACAGATGTGCCTATCCAAGCTTACAACAACAAGAAAACTCAGACATAAAGTAGATAAAGCAACAACAACTGGGATGTGGATGAGAAATATTTTAAATAATAATAATATCATCTTTAAGGTTTATGAAACCAAGCAACAAGTCTTTTAATAAATCCTATTGCTTGTCGAGGTAAACACATAAATGTTTCTCAAATACAAAGCATTGAGTGATTCTGGCCTTAAATCCAATCAAAATGTTAAAATTCAGAATCAATCAGAACAACTGAGTATTACATAAAACCTGTTATATACAGAAATGTATATATATCAATATACTGTACAGTATATGCGCCTAGTGTTAGGGGATCTTTTTGGAAGAATTACATTGTGAATGTATTATTGCATGTATGCAATCAGAATTAACCTCAGGTTGCTTTGAGTGAATAAGCCCACTGACTAACAGTTTGTTGTAAAGAGTCAAAGGCAAGGCATAATCCAATACATGTCAATTTCCATTTGGTTTGACCAAGTAGGATGTACATAAAACATGTTAAAAACAATTTTCATAATAAAATGTTATGAAAGATCCATCTTAGAGTAACAACTTAGGGACACATCATCCATCCTGGTCATTAATGCAGATCTTATGACAGTGTTGGCCAATACCAAGTCCTGCTGGAAATTGAAACGATCATTTTCATAGGGCTTGTCAGGAGAACCATGAAGTGAACACAGATATGACTACGTGACTTTGGACATGAAAAGAAAAAAAACACAGTGGACGAACACCAGCTGCTGACATGGCTCCATAAAGCATCACTGACTGTGGAAACCTCACACTTGTTCTCAAGCAGCTTGAATTCTATTAGGGCAGCACAATTTCAGGAAAATATAATTATTTCAATAATTTTGTTAACATGGCATATTAAACATTTCTGATCTTGTTTCTAGCTCAGGAGCAGCTAAACACGAAGAATTTAACAACTGTCTTTGATATATCTGTGTGTCAGGACAACTATCAAATTAATATTGTCCCCATTATTTTGGCCATAATATACAATCACTTTATTTCTAATTAATGGTAATCTAATTTTCTATAAAACTGAATTTTGGGTATGCATTAGCTGTAAGCCATACTCAGAAATATAAAAATAAAAGTTTGAAATGTATCACTCTCTCTTTGATGACTCTATGTAATGAATATAATGAACTAGATGAATATGAATAAATTACAGGAATATATAATTTTTTTTGATTACTCTCTAGCTTATTGAGATGCACAAATGTTTTGTTTTTTTGTCACTACAAAATTAATTTTTGCAAGAAATAAACTGACAATGAGCTAAAACAGCTGTTTCCCCCTCTATTTTATTACCTCTACCAGGAGGAAAAGCTCAGTTTTTAGGTTGCCAGGCTAATAAGATCACCTGAGAATTTATTTGTCATTGTCTCTAAAGCCACCAGAGATAACTATTTTAGGAATAAAACTACAGCAAGCTAAAAATATATATTTTTATGAACCACTCAAGTGCATAATGAACCTTTCTATTTCTATGATGAAACAACCCACTAACAAACATGTTAGAGTAAAATGTCCAATTTTGCATACTTTTAGTTTTTGCAAACTGAAATATTTATTACAGTTCTAATTGTTTGGAAGACAATATATATATCTAGATGTTTGCTCATCTTCTGAAGCAGCCATATCTGCTCTCTCACTAATTCGGTCGGAAACCATGAAATCTATATTGGACAGACAAAGCAATACGTTTAGGCTGTGCCAAGCATGAAAGCAGAAGATTGGTTATTTTTCAAAGAGATCGAAGCTACCTCTGTAAGCAGGACTGATCGACTTGATAAAATATATCAAAAGTGGTTTTCCTGATTGTGATTGATTGTGGTTCTGTTAAAAGCTTGGCTATATTCAGCCATTAGTGAAGCAGATACAGAAGGATATGTTGAGACAATAATTTGTTAAAGCTTGGACCAAAAGGTCATATAGGATCTTGGATTGCTCTTAAGACATGACAGTCACAGGCGGTTAGGGAAAATGTCACGGAAGGGGCTGTTTTTTCTTTATTATCATTTCACAGTGCTTGAGAGGAGAACATTTTTCATTGTGATGCATGTTTGTTGTCACGCCCCTATGAAATCTGACTCATCACCATCCAGAAAGGTGGTCACTATTTGACCACCCTCATTAAATTAATCGTTTGATTTTTGACCCTGTGATGGACTGGCAACTTGTCCAGGTTGTAGCCCATCTCCTGCTCAATGGCTGCTGGACATGGGCAGCCATTAATATTAACTTTCCTAAAACCAAACACTTTAAAGTAAATCCTAAAGTAAATGCTAAAGCTTGCTAGCGGCAGCAGAAAGCATCTGGTAACTTTTCATCAAAAATTGTTGGAGATGTAACAGAAGTTACAGAAAGTATTTTTCCCTTGTAGATGTTTATTTATTTATTTTTTTTTTTTTTACTGTTTTTGCTTTTTTCACTCTTGAGTAGAAACTGGCTATCAAACTTATTTTAATACCAGGCGACCTAAGTAAACACAAAAAAACAGTTTTCTAATAATCATAGTAAGACTATTTCAAACAACATGGCCCAATGTGCCAAAGTAATTGCCTCCTAAAGGTATTGCCTGGTTGTTTCACCCATGATGGAAACAACTGCCAACATTTGCAATTTGGTTGAATAAAACTACTTCTGTGAAAAAACCTGAACCAAAATTCCTCCACACAGATGCAATGTGTTTATTTGTTATTGATATAACAACTTTCCTAATGCTCAGAAACATTAAAATGTCAAATGAAAAAGCAAAACCAAACAAATTTATAAAAGTCAATTTATTTCTCCGTGGTACTGTGAGCCTGTATGAATAACTTTGACCTTGTAAAGAATAGAAAACGCCAAATTAATTTATACTTGTGCACTCCATTATTGTTTTTGAAGTCAGTCAGTTTACTGTATGATCATTCAACACTGGGTGAGCAAAAAGCTAAAAACTAATTTATGACGACTATTCATGACCATGAGTATGTAAAGTGACACTTCTAATGAACTTTTGAGTGGCAATTTCTACATGTAAACAATCACTTAAAGGGATTATGTATTGGGTATCCTCTTATGGAGTTCAGATGTTAGGGATCTGCTGGTAATATTGTTTTTAAGCTATTCAGATAAAGTGTTGAATGTCAATGTCTTTATGTTTAAAGGCACTCGGAGCCAACACACAACAGCAAGATAACAGGGAAGGATTTTTACTCTCCTGGGAATTTCTGTTCTTTCTCTCTAGCTTTGCTATTAATCCTCATTCCATCGCCTCTGTTTAATAGTCATCTCGACACTTCCACAACAATGCGTCTCTTTTTATCGGTCCAGATTGTTCATTTAAGCAATTCCCCCGGTGGTGACCTCGGACGAGTTTTTAAGACATCAACTCTGAATTTATATGAAGCTCTTGCGCGTCTACAGCCAATTAGGGCATTTTGAGCTTTCCCGTGTCGGCATTGTGTTTCTGTATTTAATACACACGTGCAAATATGATCACAGTAAAAGCTGTGATGTCCACTAACAGAGACACTTGACTGTCAAACATTTTCACACCTCTCATGAGAAGATTGGGTGGATACCAGTGTTAACCTTTGCAGAGAACTGTTACAATGGAGAGTTGTGGGCAGGTCTATTGTTAAGCACCTTGAGTTTTAACTGAATTTTAAATGATGGATACCAGTGGGCTGTTTATGTTATTGTTTTTTCACTCCGGTAACGCACTGTTGCGATAAAAGTTATTTTTATCTGTTTTAATGGTTAGTCTGTTTCACACATGTGTGTATCACACTGAGGAACTGTTGTGATAAATTACATCTAGCAACATATGCTCCACAAAAAGTGCAGAATTGTAAGAGCAAAAAACACTTTAACAGTAGCATAAAATCAATCTTGAACACTCCTAAGGTGGCAAAGGTTTTTTGTACACTAAAAAGAGCAACATAAGATACTTATTATAAAATAGAAAAGTCAACTTTTCTCACCTGAAGCATATCCAGCTCATAAATCCACTGGCTTTTTTTATCTAGCCATTCACTGTCAAAGTGTTGTGCAAAGAATCCCGGGAGCAAGCATGCAATACAAACTTCATGAAGGAAGACACCGGGTCAGGATTTGAACCAAGAACCTTCTCAAAGCAACGTAATAGTACTAGCAGCTGCACCACCGTGCAGATTTCTATGAAGTCCATCATCCGATAATTAAAAGAGAATGAAAAATCTGCAAACCACCTTTAGTGGCATGCCTTACAAAGAGAATATTAATCAGTAAAGCCTTTTTGAAGTGAGACATCTTTTAGCTAAAGTAGTTTGAACAAAACAGTGTTATGTCATGTCACTGGTGACAGAACGGGCTTAGGCAGCTTTCTGTTAACTCAAAAAACAGGCAAATCTGAATACATATTTTATTTGTTCTGGCAGACTGCAGCTGGCCCTCACTCGGTTCAAACAGATTTCCGCTTTGTGCTGGCCAAGCAATCATGGCTGTTTATCTAATACTTGAGGGGGGGGGGCTTGAAAAGATAACGCTGTACATTGAAGCAGTGCTGAAGCAAATAATCCTGCGCTTCATCGCACACGTTGTTACTCTGATTGACTGCAGGTCTTTTCATTTGTGTCCAAAGACATTTTAGTTTGCAGCAGATATCATCTGCTGGAAATTGAAAATTAAGACAGAGGACGTCCAAGCTAATTTTGAATTGTCTAGTGATGCCAGGCAAGCTTTCTGGACTATTTTATTCTCGAAGGCTTGTATGTCTCAGCTTTAAAATCTTTACTTGTACTAGCACAAACCTGACCCAATTTCTATCATACACAACTGTTTGTCAAGTCCATTTGTGATGTACATGAAGCGGTTCATGTGTCAATTTAAATATTAAAGCTGTTAAAAACCAAAAGCCCTTTAAGCAAACACGTAGTTTTTTTTTTTTGTCGTGTTTTGTTTTTTTCTTTTCAATGAGCTGGCCACTTTTAGGAAAAATAGCTTGTCACTGTGGTTTGCTGGAAGTCCCAAAGCGTTAGAAATGCCTTTCTAGCCCATTCCAGAATCACAGAGGACAATGCTTTTGTTTTTCATTTGTTCTGGAATTTCTTTCAATCAGGGTGTGATGTGACGCTTTTTAAAAATATTTTAGGCAACTTCACACTACCAGATAATTTGCATTTAAGTGGCTTAGTGATTTCACCGGTTAACAGGTAATCAAGCCTGACCTAAAATTAAGCCAAACATTGTGGTTAATCACAGTTACCTCATAATTTATCAAGGGAGGCAATTATTTTTTCTGCATAAGGGCAAGTTGGTGCGGACAGCTTGTTTCACTTAAGAAACTAATCATCATTTTAAAATTGTACTTTTCATTAGCTTCCTATTACCCTTTTCAGACACTAAATTGTGTACAAAAACAGAAGAAATATGTAATAGGGCATCTTTTATAATATTATTTTACATGGATTAAAAGTACTTTTGTAGTCGGCACCTGATTGAAAACGTAAATCCTTCATAGGGATCGTAATTTATTAACAACACAAAGAGAAACTGAATTTTTACCCTTTCTTTAATGCTTCTTTCTAAGAGGGCACTTCTTGAAAGCATTCATGTCTTGACAAGAACTGCATCAGGCTGCTCAGTTGAAGCTGTTTTGTTCGCAAAGGAGAGTAACAGATAAGAGACAGGAGTGTGTAGAATTCAATATTTGTCTGGGCGCTGTCACCGGATAAACACTGAACACACACAACACACACACACACACACACGCCTACACATAAGACGCACGTAGCCAGTCTCAGCTTATCCCCTGATACTTACCTGAAAATGCATTCGCTGAGATTAGAAGATAAATTCCCTGTGTTCAGAAAGCATTGAAATTATGATTTTGCTAATTTATTGGGGGAAGAAAAGTCTTTTTTTTTCTGCACCAGTTTCCCAAACTGGTTCTATTTCAACCTAAACTGTGCAGACCAGAATACTGGTAATGGGCAAATGCTGTTCAAAAGAACATTCCAGTTTAAAGGGGGAAATGGGGGATATGATTAGTGCCTTCAAGAGGATGGAATAATTATAGAAAAATATCAAACATAAGAGCTATATTTGCTGTTAAGAGAAAAAGCTGGATGTAGTTTTCCATGCAATAAAAAAAAAAATGCTCAAATGAAATCAGTTTTTAAAAAAACCAACTTGTATAATCTTGAAAGCAATCACAAGTTGTTCTGAGGGAGCTGCAAAATTAAAATATCAATTTATTTCCTTCACATTTATGTAGCCTTCTGCCTCCTGCTTGTTAAAACCTGCCCTCGGCTCAGAGTGGGCACCAGGCAGGGAGGTTGCGCAGTCAGAGCAGCTCCCACCTGCCCGCCGCAGAGTCTCTCTGTCTCTGCGGCGCTAAGGACCCGCTACCCCTGTAATAAGAGTCCAGCTCTGATTGCCAGCTGGGAACAAGCAGAGGGTGGGGAGGCAGGCTTAGAACTGAAAGAAAAGAAGAAGAAAAAAACACTCGAAGTCCTGGATCATCACAGAAAATAACCTAAATGTTTCCTCTCAGTATCGCATCCAGCAAGAATCTATCTTTGAAGCAGCACTTTCATACAAATTCTCACCTGAACCGTCAGTGCGCTCACTCATCCACAGAAAATGGAATTTTGCAAGAGTAAGATGTAAGGTTCATCAAAGTAGCCTTTGTTAAAGGTATGTTTTTTAAAAGTTTTGTAGCGACAATAACCTTTGGAGCACAAGAAAAAAACAAGAAAACTATCTTACCTTCACGCCATAAGTTTGATTGAATCCCTTATAAAGGCACCGACAAATAAATCCAAAGAAGTCCAGTTAGCTCCCGCCGTATCTTCTATTTGCTTTACACATTTTTACTCTCAACTTGAACGACCCGGATCGGTAGTGCGTCAGTTGGAGTGCGATGCATTTAGTTCAAGCTGATCCGAAAATGTGCCCAAAAAAAAAAAAAAAAAAAAAAAAGCGCTGCCGACAATGTTTTCAAAATGCTGGAAAATTGGTCTCTCTTTTTTGTTACGTAAGTCTAATATCAGCCGAAGATTGGTTTTCTTTAATCTCGGAAGAAGTAGAGCAGACGTTGAAACTGTGAGCGCGATGCGTGAGTGTCCAGGAGCTTTACGCACGCAGCGGAGTTACCTTCGGTACTGATGGAGGCGGGAGACGCGGCGACTGTGAAGAAGTGTGGAAAAATCAAGGCGGGGTTACATCTGTTTAATCCACCGCGGGGAATCATGCTTCTGTGAATGTCACCGTCGTGTGAGACTCAGTCCCTAATGTTTGTTTCAGACTCTCCAAGCTGGAGTGAGCGCCACCTTTACTAAATTCCAGCATGTATTAAAAGCATTTTCTTTTTCGATAGATTCTTAATACACTTGTGCTGATGGTGTGAGGAAAAAAAGCTCATCATCAGGGTCACAATTAGACAGATCAGCACAGCATGTCAACTTCTAAGTCCTTCAAAGAAGGATATCCAGCCATGTTCATTATATTCAAATATTTTTGAAAAGTTCATTTATTTCAGCAGTTCAATTGCATAGATTAATTACATCTACATCATTTTCAAATCTTCATTCCTTTTGTGAGGATTTGACTCTTACATCAAGTGAAAACAGCATTTCATGTAAGAAGACTGAATCAGATCACTAAAAAACATTTTCAAAACTGAAATATAAGATTACAAAATTAGATTCCAAACTTTTCACAGACTCCCGCATGACGTTAGGTCTGGATTTTGAATTACCCGTTATTGTGCTTGAATCTGATTTTAATTATTCCACAGTCGCTCTTGCAGTTTGCTTGAAGGTACAGTTCCAAATAATTTGTAACCCCTAACATGTTTTTTTTTGCTTTCACTACCTTCCTTTCATGTTTGGTGTCAATGTACAATATTTAAGGCAAAACTGTTGTGTCTTTCTTTCAACAATAACATTCTTCTTGTCACTCTCCCAAATCTGTTGAAAGTCTTCTCTACCATAGCTTTTGTAGCTCCTCCAAAGTTACCACTGGTTACTAATGGTTCCTTTCCTTCGGTTGCCTTTTTGTCAGCTTAGGTGGATGGTCACGTTTTTGTGGGTTTGCAAGTGAAGCATACTTTTTAGAAAATGATATATTAAATGTCACTCAGTGAAATGTTCAGAGCTTGGGATATTGCTTCATAACCCAACACTGCTATGACCTGTTAGTTATATTCCTAATTCGACATGATGCTGTTTACGTATTACTGTTCTTCTTTAACTTAATGAAGTTTGTCATACTGTCAATATGTTCGGCCTTTTCAAGGGGTGTGAATGCTTGAGGAAGGTCATTGTAGTCACTCAGTTGTTAATCTTTGTTACTGCAAATGTAAATGACAGACTGCAGCGTGAGAAAACCAGCTGTGTTGTCTGAGTCCAGCCAATAAAACAACACAAACTTGTTTTTTTTATAATCACATCACAAATGCATTTGAGGACAAATTTGATACAGACACCCATTTTGCTACGTGTTGATGTTCCATTTTTATGCCCCAGGCAAGTTTCATCCCATCCAAGGTCCTGCTTTCCGTTTGCTGGGTAAAGCTCCACAGTTGTTGGCCCTGCTTGTATAGATGTTTGAAAAAAACAATTAAATAAACTAATATGTTATTGCAGAAGTATAGCCTAAAAAAATAGGAATTTTGAGAAAGATTTTTGCCTTAATCTTGGGTGCCTTTTTTTATATCTTTAGAGCCACATTAATTGAAGCCCTTGCTGTGATTACTCTGTGTGACCCCATTTTGCCACCAGGACAGCTCTTAGTGTTCTCCTATAACCTTTGAAAGTTGGAGCATACAACAAGAGGAGTCTTTGACCATTCTTTGCACAATTTTTGTCTTGTGTTTTATTTGGTCCACCCCAGAGCATTTCCATAGCATTCACACCTACACGGACCTGGAAAAATGTTGATTTTGTGCATTTCTGTGATGATTTGTCCATATATTTTTGGGTTATTACCCAACTATCAACTTATAAGAACATAACTTGCTACATATAGTTTTTCTGATGTCTGGGGAAAAAAACATGCATTGTTCAAACCCCCTTTCCCTGATACACACTAAATGAATGCTCTCAAATTAAAAGTAGGTTTGGTTTTTCAAAAAATGTTCTAAGTCTCATACCACTTGTCTTTTCCAAGTATGCCAATATTTGCTAATGCCACTGAACACAAAGTGTCATGCCAACAAACACAGTCGCTTTAGCAAATATTCTTGTTGGAAAATAAAAAAAATAATAATAATGGTGGGAATCAGGATCCGTTTGTGAAATGTCTTCAGAAAGAAAGAACTGACAAGTTATAAATTACAGGACACATGTAATGTAAGGAAAAATTAACCACAGAATGAAGACTGAAGAGACTGGTAGACCATAATGATCATTTTTCTCCTGATAAAATATCACAGATTAGAAACACAACCGGAGCACTGATAATTGCCTCTGCTTGGAGGCAGGTCTCACGAGGACCGGCTTTTCTCACTTCAGTGCTCCTGTTGGGGAAATTCAGACAGAGGGCCAAAGCTCAGTGCAGACTTATGACTGATTTACACAAACATATTCTCAAATGCATATCTGCAACCGCACAAATAATCATGGGAGGCACAAACATCTGCTTAATGTCACAGAATGTAATTGTTTTTATGTTGCTGCCAATAAGTCACAGAAAACGTATTACTACTTAATTTGCCCTGTTCTACACAACCAATTCCAGACTCGTGTCATGACAAAAAGAAAAAACCCTTCACACTCCAATGTATTTATTTATTTATTATATTCAAGAAATGATCCACATATCTGTATGCAATCTCAATGTTCTCTGTTCGACCTGGGATTCCCTGTTAGTCTCAAGTCGAACAGAGACAGATTGTAGGTGCAAGCTAGAGTGATGCATAGAGAGGTAGAGCTACTGAGGCTGTCTTGAGGTTTCTGGCTTGACATGAAAGCAGATCTCACTGCAAATAAAAATTCACAGTTCCTCCTTTTACACAAGCAAGCACTTCCAGCAGACACATACTCCAGACAGTGGTCCTGGAAGTGAATCGCATTTTACGCACCAGCGGTCAGCGCTTTAAAGTCGGCCTTATCACATAAAGAATTCATAATACCACGACTGGTTAGCACCAAGTATGGCTCTGTGACATCTTGAGTTTGAAATTTTGGCATGTTCCCTGGCTCGCGCTTGTACTGTAAGCTGATGAGTAATACTGTGTGTGTTTTGGGAGGAGAAGAGGTGAGGACAAGAAGAGTGTTGGCATGAGCTTCTGTTTAAGAGGACAGCGGTGACAATCAAGAAGGACTTTGCGTGAGATTCCCAGGGAAAACTACTGTATATGGCTTACTTCTCTTTTCTCATCCAAGAGAGGACTTTTTAATAATAAAGCTGTTAAAATTTTCATAAATTTCTCTTTGTGGGAAATTCTATCATCATCCATCATCCTCTACTTTTTCAAATGCGTAACTGAAGCACATCCATGCATTCTGGCAAACTGTGGCTCAGGTGCTGCTCTGTGATTTATTCCTCCAAATCCTCCACATGCCAAGCTGTCTTTGGATAAAATGCTGGAGCTGCAGGCAGGCCAGCACTTTGCATGGTTACTGTAGCATTACAGTTTGTGAGTGTGCGCATGAATGGATGAGTGGAACCACAGTGAAGCGCTTTGGTACATCTATGGTAAATAAATAAGAAAGAAAAACATCAGAACTCAGTCAGATTCTGATTTCATATTTAGTGTAAGATTAAACCCAACTGCAGTGCAACATTCTGTATGTATTTTGTGTGGATTTTTAACATTGCAATAATTATTGGACAGAATGATCCATTTTGTCAAAGACATCTCTACTACAATTTAATAAAGCAGAAATATTCAGTGATCCCCTATTGCTACAGTTCATGTAACACTAGAGGCATTTGGTTTCCCTTTAGCAATGCTATAAATTAAATACAGAGTTCACCCACCATGTCAAAGTGCAGAGATAGCTAAAATGATGCTTGAAGCCTCTTTGAATATTGACTTTAAATGAAAATTATTACAGTGGAAATGAACCAAAAACAGGGACAATAATTGCAGTAGATGCAGCAGCACCAACAACTTAATAGGATTAATGTTTCTATAACATAAAAACAACAGAAAAAAGTCAATTTAAGTTATCAACTTATTCATAGACAAGCTAGGAACCAAACCATACAAAAATACAACACAAACTCGATTTGTCAATCTGCTTTCTATATTTTTTTCAAAAACCACCAATTTAAAATTACTATATTTATCCAACATACTTACTAACCTCCAACAGCTTGAGCATTGGAAAATCGTACTGCTTAATTAGATAAATAGATTATAATGAGCTGAAGATGGTCAGAGTTTATGGGAAGAAAAAGCTAAATACAGGCCAAAACAGTTGGAGTAAAAGTAGGCAGCAGTCGTCGTTTGGTGATGGTTTCCTGCAAGGTTTATGTTTCTCCGTTTTAGCACACCTGATTTAAATGAGCAGGTTCCAAAGAAATGTTGAGATCAGCTGAAGAGATTAGTCGATTTGAATCAAGAGTTGAAGAAGGAACACATCTTCAACACTTGAAGATGACTGGATGAAGAAAATACATGGAGTTACCCAGATGCTATTCCTTATTGTTGCGAGTAGATCAAAAAGAACTACATCTAAAGTGTCAAAAACATTTGACACCAAAATTTACAGAATTGTCATTTTTATGAAAAAGTCCAAAGTGAAAAGCCCCTTTTATGTTTTGTTATGGTTACACAAAAATCACACTTTGTTAGCTACATTAGATACTCCAGGTTAATTAATAGGGCAGCATGACAAATTTAAATATAATTTAATTTGCCTTTGAGATTACTTGAGTATTTTCAAATTTAATTGAACTGGAAAAAAACCCTCAAATTATTATGAAATTATTCCTATGTTTTCATTTTTATGACTCGTGACTCCTGATTTTGGTTAAAATGTTTAAAAACTACTGTTTTGGATCAAAATATGTTCATCATAGAACAAGCTTGGAAGCCATTTATTCACCCCATTCATTTCTATAAACTATGTGGTCTTTCACATAAAATCCCTATAAGAGGAATTTCGGATTGTGGTTTCTGCCATGGAAAAATGCGACATAGTTTTGCAAAGTGCTGCACAGACAAGACGTGTTCTTTATTAATAAGAACGCAAGGAGCTCGAAAAGATTGCTTGGTTCTGCTATCTCAGTCCTCGCAGCATTAATTTTGTGGTACAGCTGAATCACCTCACAGCAACCAATTTTAGTCCGACATTTCTCAGCACGGAATTACAACAAGAAAACAGAAGAAATTGTGTGACAGCAACATTATGTCTCATAGTATAAACCTGGAAGAGAGAAAGTGAAGGAACAAAAAAGAAAAAGCCTTGAAGTCAAACTGTGGTTGTTAGATTTTATGGTAACTTAGAGCCAAATGCTCAATATACTGGTTAAAATGTCACAATAAAAACTATCGTTATGCAAATTCATCAAGCTAAAATGACAGAGACAATGGTTCAATCCTTAGTGATCAAGGTGTTATATTTGGGCTGCAGCGTTGTTATATATGGTGATTGATGTCACTTATGTATTCAAACATAATGAAGAAGCCCTACTAAATGATTTCCTATGTGGACAGGATCAACTTTCAAAATATTGAAAACGCATGTATGAACTGTGTTTGATTCAGTCTGGTGTTTTGTGTGTGACGTGTAACTTGTACATTGCTCATTAAATCTGAGTGCAGCAATTGTCACAACTGTCTGTCTTGTTTCATTGCAATTTCTTTTTTTTTAAAAGGCCACTGCACAGCAGGTGTGGAAATTACACTGGGAATACAAACAGATGGAGAAGAAGCTGTGTGTGTAATTTATGGCAGAAAATTCTTAAATATCATCAGGCCCGGTTTTTCCTTCACAGCACTTTTTTTTTCTCAAAAAAGAAGAATGGGAATTGTGTGGTACGGGGAGAACAAGCTGTAAGGTAAGGTAACAAAGGTAAGGTAGAACAGAGAGAAGAGAAAGCTGACTTATAATTTGAGCTCAAGGTCACACACGCCGCTGGATCTGCCAAGCTAAACAGCCCACGTGGACAGTACGACAGAGCAAACAGGGTTTCTCTTTGCATTCAAATACATGCTTGTTATCCCTCTGGCCATCCATGACTGAACAGAGACGTGACTGTCTCCCTGACATGCTTTCATGTATCCTTTTTCCATCTGCTTGTAGACGATTGCAGTCGCATCCAAAATTGAAAAGGGCTTCTCCCTTGGTAAGTTTGGAGTGATTATGCACAACCCAGGGACTGAGTAGAAAAGTAGCAGATTGTGGTATGATTGAATCCAATTCCTGTTTTTTTTTTTTTTTTTACGTATTTTGAATCTGCTTGCAGTTTCTGCTGTAAGTTCATTCTTCAAAGAACAAGTGGATCTCAAAAATTCTTTGTAAAATCCTGGGTCTAGATCGTAAATCTACAGGAGCTACAACAAACATTGCTGACTAGTTGAAAAAGCTGCAAAGAAAAAACAAGCAGCTCAATTTTGCCTGCCATACTGACACTAATGACAGCAAAGCTCTGGCATGTGACTCATATATGCTATATTGGGCTGCACGTATTCCTCCGCTGGCTTTGATAATTCTTAATGAACTCCAGTTTGACTCAGTGCTAGACATGGATACATGTCATGTTACATTAAATGATTCAAAGTCACAATGGCTGTTTCACCACTGTCAAAGTAGCTCACAGACAGTAAGAGGAGATTAGAACATTATTTTATAAAATAATTTAACATCACTCATGTCAAGTTATGTGCCTGTTCCAGCTAAAACAGAAGTAAAGACAACATTATAGTCAGTGTTTGGTTGTTTTCTAATAATTTTCAAATGGAAGTGCTCTCAACATAATTCTTAAAGAAATATGCTTTTCATTGCACCTTTTAATTTGACAAAGAAAGATTACTTTATGATTATGACAAATTTTAGCATTCAGAGACTTGTTTTTAAAGGAAAAGTAGTATTTCATGGGAAATCTAAACTTTAATTTACAGTTTCTAATTTAATGTGTCAGTAACAAATTAATACCAGGGGAAAGAAGAGGGAGTAACATGATCCACGTGTAATGACCTACAAACTTAGAATTGGTATGCAAAATAGAAACCAAAAGAGCCACAGTGATTCCACAAAATGTATAAAGGTCATAATGTCATAATTTACTCAGTGTGATGCAATATGTTGACTTTTGTCAAGATTTTGACAAGATAATAAAAGTGCATTACAAGAAAAGAAACCAAACCTGTTGATTGTTAAAGCAGTTCTCAAGATATACAATGTGGTTCCTTAACATTGTATTAAAACAATAAGTGAGAAGTATTAAAGAGGTCATACTTATTTATAAAATAAATACTTTAACTAAATCCACTGCATGTATCTTTATGTTTAAAAAGTAAAAGAAAATTTCAAATCTGCTACTTTGTTAATTTTTCTTGTGGTTTTCAGACAATAACTTGTTAATGGGTTTCTTTGTTTATATAAAAACAATCTGTTCCCTTTAGAGGTTTTTAGTTAAAGTGTAACACAACGGCTGCGTTCCATGGGAAGAATTTTATGGAAATGTGAAAATAAAACACGACTTCTGATATTTTTCGCAACTCTTCCGTCTTGACAGTTTCAATTCTTTTTCAGCCTTTCAGGATGAGGCCTTGTCATAAACCTTTTTATTATTCAAGTTTTCACACTGAGGGCTGAGATTCCTGCTGGTTGTTGGCCACTGTGTGGAAATTTATTTGAAAAATTTAGGTTTTGGGTGGAAAACTGCATCTTCAGCCTTAAAAATACTGTCTTGTCAAAAATTCTGCTTTGATCAATTCAATTTAACCCTCCTGTTATGTTTGTTTCTGGGGTACAGCAAAAATGTTTGTGGGTCAATTTGACCCAGGGAGTGTTTAATCATGCAATAGGGTCATAAACCAAAAAAAATCCTCCAAAACATTTTTGTATCTGATTATTAATCCAATACTAACCATTTCAATCAATATTTGTGCAATGATGGGTTTTTTTTTTCCTCACAAATAAAGGATCAATGACGACAACCTGCTCATTTACTCATTTGGACATAAAAAGTGGAATTTACATTTTTTATGTCCACTGAAAAAAACCTAGACACACAAAAAACAATAATTTCCTTGAAATTGATCTTTTGTAAAAAATTTTATATTACATTTAGATTTTTTGTTTTCAATGGGTGATCTTTATAATTGAACTTGAGACACACATACTGTTCAGGGTCAAATTGACCAGCTGATTAAAATGAAGATAAATGAGTCATGCAGAGAGTATTTATGTTTCCCTCCACTTCTGCTGAGTGTCACTCAGTGTGGGTGGAGTTTGTCCATGGGAACAGAAAAGATCCCAATCAAAATTTGTATGAACACCTGCTTTCTCGCAGTTTCCTAGTGAAGTAAAGAGAATAGTGAGAAAGTGGGCTTGTGTGCTTGCATGTATGCATGTAGGCGTGTGGTGGGGTGTGTTTGTGTGTGTGTGGCGAAATATGGTTCAAAGTTGCAAGGAAACATATAGAATTGGAAATTGTTTCGTATCTTTTTTGCCCTTCAACTTGACTGCCGGGTCAAATTGACTCAAACAGTATCAATGTAAGAAGTAGACGCAGGGGGGGGGGGGGTTGCAAATGTGTAAAATGAATACATTTTCAATTTATATGTAGAGTGCACCTATTAAGACAAATGGAAAAAATTTCATGCAAAAAAAATACTTCCAACTATTAAAAAAAAAATTTAAAAACTTTAAAACGGGTCAATTTGACCCGCAACATGGAGGGTTAAAAAAGTTATTTATAGACATACAATGGCATTTATTGTACTCCTCAACCTTGTATTAACTGTAGATAGAAATTGTTTTCCTTTTAGCTTTTTGTACCGGCTTGTTGCCCAGAAGATGTTGATTAATCACAAAAAATATCATTCCTTTGTCAGTCTTCCTTAATGCCTGTCGCCTCTAAAACATTGCAATCTTTTCTTCTGCTAAGCAGTTAATAACAGCTTATGTTTTTCTCAAAAGAAACAATAGGAACAAAAATAGGACATTAGTGTGGTATTGTGTTTGCATTTAATTTGTGATTAAAATCAAGCGAAATCCCAATCCTTGATTAAAGGAGCACAATAAATTTCACAAATCAACTACACTTGACAACTTCTCTATTTAAAGAAGAGTTTGGATTTTAGTCCGGGGATAACACCAACCCATAACTCTATTACTGTGAGTATCAATGAAGTGTAGCAGTTAAATATATGATAAATGGATGTATCTTGTGAGGTCCTGCAGTTACTTTTTCGTTGACACCAACACCTGTTTCGTTTTCCCCTGTGATGATGTGTTTTGCTGTTAATGTTGCCACAAACATTGTGCACCTTTGTTTCTTTTAAGAATTTATTTGCATCAAACTGTTTACCTCCAGTCTTTATTGGGCCTCTTCACCACCCCACAGCAAACAACAGACAGATGGACAATTTTTCAGACATTTGCATAATCTAAAAGAGAATTATGCTAGAGAAAAATGTGTTGAGTCTTTTATTACAGTTCACACATTATGACCCACTTCAGTTTGAACTCCCAGCAGCGATGATTAAAATGATGAGCTTCAAACTACTTTAATTCTTCAAAATTGCTCAGCTCCCATCTGTGGCCATACACATTGGTATTCCTGCTTAGTACACAGTTTCACTAGATCATTGGACCCTTGGCAGTTTGATGAATCATTGTTTCTATTGTTAAGTGAAACAAAAAATGTTAAAATGTATATATATATATATACATTTTAACATTTTTTGTTAAATGTATATTTAACAAAAAATATACATTTTTTGTTAAATATACATGCTGTCATGTTGAATGACAGCATGAAGAAAGCCCTATAATTCAAACACACAGACTTGTCCTTTGTAATATAACACATCTAAAAGTAGCTAGTTTATACATGATCAATGGTAAAATTTTAGTTCATTATATATATATATATATATATGTGGGGGTGAGGGTGGGGGTGTGCGCGTGTGTGTTTCTGTGCTCACTTCCGACTTAATTCTTTGAAAAATTGGCGTTTATTTCTTGCATAAATATATTTAAAAAATTTAAAAAAAAAGCTAATTTAATCTTATCCTAAAGCTTAAACAATGTGGTCAAAGCATTTTACAAAATCTCTTGTCGTCACTCCGGAAATTTGACAGACAAAAAACATTTTCACCACACCCTGTTGTGTTCTTAATCTTTTAATTAATGGGAGGGTCTAAACATTTGCAAAGTAATCATAACATTTCCAAATATAATAATTACTTACAAATGTAGGTTTCAAACTAGTTTAGGTGTACTCTCACTGCTTAAAAAACCAAATTGATAGAACTTGAATTTAGTCAATCTGAACATCCTACAGATTGACAAATGTTGGTTGATCTTGGACGAAAATTGAAATGATTTGTCTTGAAACATTGCCTCTTAATGCTTACTGAACAAGTTGTGCTTCTGGAACCAACAGTCCACAGTGAAGGCTGTGTGGAAAGACGTAGAAAGGAAGCTCAGATACATGGTGGTGTTGGTAGCGGTCAGCAGGCAGGTTAGAAGGAGGAAATGTCCACCAATGGCAGCGGGCTGCACGGGCCTCATGGCTTGTTTTCTTTAAGGAGCTTACTAAACCTTTGGTATTCAGTATGAAGCTGTATTTAGTGCAAAACTAATCATAAAGAGAAATCACAGAAAAATGCTTTGAGTTTTGTAATTCTAGATTTTCTTTCTCTCCTTCACATACAAAACAAGTCAGAATCTACAATGCAGGTACACAAACTGTATTCTGAATCACATCAAAAGCAAATTTCATTCAGAGTTTTGATCCAATCAATTTAAAACAAATGTAAAAAAACACAAGAAGATACCTGTGTATAAAAAACTTGTGTATATCTCTACATCACTTACAGAGAGAAAACTGCTGCTTAGACTTTCACAAATTCTTCATTGCAGGTACAGATTCTCTTCTACAAGTGATACGACGTAAAAACCCAAACTCAAATAGTCTTGCTCCACTTATTAAAGTAAATTAGGAAAATAACAAATTTGCACTCAATCTCCCTAAAGGTATATGCTTCTATCACATGTATTTGTTGACATAAACAGAAAGTCAATGAATACAACTGCATGAATATGCTGAGTAACCATTGCTGCTTTACAACTCGCACCTTCAGTTTTGCCATGGAGGAATGATTTTTCTGCTCAATGAACCCGTTAAGAAGTCTGGAGCTTCTCACATAGGTCTCAGAATGGGTTAAAGTGGTGTTACAGCAAAACACATAGAACATTTGTTCTTTTTAATGGCAGCTCTCCTTGTATATAAACCTGGAATTACTTGTGTGTAACACAGCAGCAGCTCATTTCTTGTCGCGCTTTATATTCTGCTGGCACTGAAACACCAATATAAACTAAATATAAAAACTATTATCAAGCACAGCCAGAAACATATGATCTATTACTCATTTGAACAGATGACGTCATCTTTTCAATTTGATAAATAATTGGAAAAGAAAAGAAAAGATAAATAAATATGATATTTTTACTTTCAACATCGTGGGATGTGTAAGCATTTTCCTTGATTCCATGTGGTGCAATGCAGATGAGAGTAATTGTTAAACAGTGGGTTTATTTGCACTGGCTATGAGGTAATTCACTTCAGCCGGTGCACTTAAAAACTGTCTGAAATTTGTTAAGACTTCTACCTCAGCTTCACATCATGACCCATTGCATTTCAGAAAAACAAGATCACAAAGTTTTCTCTATTGCCAATGGGGGAAAAAAAGTCACATACTAAAAAGAAAGATGCAAGAAAGGTACTGCTTATTTTCAAATGCTCTTGGATTCAGAGTAACTTATGGCTACTGTTAGTGTACCTAGTGTTTAGCGGTGACTAGAGGGTCAAGGAATAAGCCTGGAGGGTCGTAATGAGGGTTGGAGCCAGGTCTCTCTGAAGCAGAGAGACATCTAAAAATTTCAGGATATTGAGAACTGGAATTTGAGACTACTGATTGAGAGGAGTGCTAAATCTAGTATTTGGTTAAATAAAACTATTTCTGTTATTTGTAGCTAAGCCACAAAACAATCCCAGAGCACATACATTCTTATACAACTTGACTATCAAGAGATTTACCATAAAAGGCCTTTGACCTTTATTATTGGACCACTACAGAGCTCTTCTCTAATTAATTTCAATAGATCCACAGCTACAGCCGCAGCTGTTTCATTTGGTAGTGAAGGTCATGCTAAATGCTGCATAGAGAGAGCTTGTAGTGGAAACAACTACATTTATTTTTGCAGTTTTCAAAGCTAGAAGGTGTGACCAAAACCAGCATAATTCAACATTGATCATTGTTATTAGTCACCATTACCGCTGACTCTGCTAATGAAGAGGATGTCTTGGGAACATAAACTTCTGTGGATGTATTGGTAAACACAGGAAAGGTGGAGAAGGCAAGCATACCCAGAGTATTATGCAGCAAAAGACCCAACTCATTCCAGGAAGATCACAGAGTCCAAATGAAGCATGGTCCCTCAAATTAAAACTTCTCACACATTTTTATAATGCTTTATATGCACATGCTATACTACGTTTGACCTTCTTGCTCTTTCTGGAATTGCTCATTTATTTGCCAAGTTATCCATTACTTTTTTTTTGTAGTTGTGTTGGTTGCAAATGGATAAAAATGCACAGATGTGCATACTGGAGGTGCAAGAAATAACAGCCTATAACTGAAAGACAGCAGTAAAAATCTTTAAAAGTTGTTAGTTTCAGCTGGAAGCCTGGATGTTTACTATGTTGACCTATGAAACGTTTAGGCAATAGCAAGAATATGACAAATGATGTGCATCTACCCAAATGAGTATTTTTCATCCATATATCCTCTACCATTGTAAACCCCTTGCGTGGCAAGGTTGTGGATTTCAATAAATTAAAAAAAACTGAAAACACAGAAGCAATTTGTTTACTCCAAGAGAATACCAAAGCAAGCTAACTTTTAGCCACTAACAATACATAATTTGCTTTAAAAATCCCTGCTACGGCTAAATCAAACAGTTATTTCACAGGTTTTAATGAGCCAGGGTTGCATTTGTTCAACACACCACATCTAAAATGCTTAGGTTGATTAAACCGGACTAGACCATTCTACACTACAGTTACTTGTTCAAAATCATGTTTGAGACTTCTGAATTTTTAAACTTGTTTTTACAGATATGGCTATCATCTCATTTTCCCATTCTCATTTCAATATACTGAATATCAGGCAGGCATCACATCTCCATTTTAGATTAAGTTCATCTCAAAACACTCAGACGCTGTGATTTGTATTTACATAAGGAGTGTGGACCAGGAAAGAGGTCTCCTTGCCCTGGGAGAGCTGACAATCCCAAGTGTTGGCTTCTTAGACTCCAAACCCCCGTCCTGAGGCAACCTGCTAATGGCTTACATTCAACCATGGAGCGTGTCAGCTTCAAAACCATCATGCTGTCTCGTTCCTTTTCTTTGTTTGAATCTCTTCTTCTTGTCTGTATCCATCATGGCATACTCACTCTGTCATAATTATATTAGTACAGAATGCCTCATTTTTGCTAAGGACTCTCTTCTTTCCTCTTTTTTAACATTGTACAAAATCCCACAGTTATATTTGAACATCTCTCAGTGGAGACTCTTTTCCTCATAATTGAGAATTCCTTTTTTACTTTTGTATGTGGCTGCAGCTTGGGTATTAACATTTATTGGGGGTTGTCTTGTCTTTTGATCAGACCCAGTTGTCATAGCTCTATCTGCTGCCATATGAATGCTTTAAGACGGGAGATGATGGGAAAAGGATGCAGAAATTGGACTGAAAGAGTTGGGGGGGGCAGCAGGAGATGAGACAATGGGATGGGCAGGGGGCCAAGTGAGGCTGGAAGGAGGCCATGAATAGTTAAGAAATAACGCCCCACAAGAAAGACCATGAGAATATCACTGTCTCAAAAGCTACAATAAAGACTGAAATAGACAAATAAACATTTATTTTTAATTCAGACATTTACTGTTGCGTAACAATAAAGCAGGAACTGCCTGGGGGAGTTATTACTGTTAGCATTAAACCTCCCAACATCACTGTGTACGCATGAAAATAAACTTTGTGCCTTGTGTTATTGGAGCTTGTTTACTGAGTGCTGCTGGCCATGCAGCACTTTGAAGCATTTAAAAATGTGTCTGGTAAAGGATGGAGTACAGCACAGTGGTCTGAGGGAAGACACACGATTCAAAGTGTTTGTGGCATAGCTTGCTCAAGCTGACCCTCTGTCACAGAGCTATTTGGGCATGGCTGTGTTGGTGTACTTCTGCTTGAGACTGCTCTAAATTTGGTGGAGTGGTGGGTGACAGAAGTCCTCACTATGTAATGTGTTATTGGCTGTCACTCGGCTGGGTATTCACAGCCATCACAGTTAATTAATGTCTTATAATAAAGCCAAGAAGTGGGCAGAGATGTTCATGTGCAGATTGATTTCTAGGGCAACATAAGGAAAGTTTGCATTTTAAGAACCCTTTCCGGGAGGTTTCTGGGGTTATGTTTTTTTGTGCCTTTTTGTATATGTACTTTATGCACCAGAAAATAGCCCTGGTGTTGAGGTAGCCCTTTTGATCCTGAAATAATAGCATGGGGCTTTACTATTTCAGATAGGAAGAACACTGTGAGGATAATGGCTCAGTGGTCCCAGTTTGAACAACTCTCCAGTTGATATTTTCTGCTATCATGAATTGTAATAGTTCATAAACAGTCATTGTTACTTCTATTTTCATCTATTGTGGGAATCAAAGCAAATAAACCATCATAAAAATATGTTAGGGATTAAACATTCTGTGTTTAAATGTACAAATAACATCAACCCAATAATGTGGATAACTGCAATCTTCTCTAGGGATACATTGTTGGGTTAATTTATGAAATATCTGTTAATGTTACATGTTTGACTGATTTGAAGGTTTTTTTAAGTCCTCAGGCAAAGGAATTTTTGAGGCACACATTCATGACTAAATTTAAACATTTCATATCAGATGCATGCTATCTAGTCTGCCTAAAACATACTGTACATTCACATAATAAAGATTTTGCTGAATTCTCACATGAACATTTAACATATTTATCTTTTGCAAATCATTAAACGTGGCTTCTAAACACACTGGAAGAAATGACTGTACTCCAATCAATCAAGAAGTGTTTTTATTTGAAGGAACCACTGGTGTCTTTGCGAAGCATTGTTATAGATACACTGATGTTTTTCGAATAAAATGCAGAAACATAATTGCCTTTTCAGCCACCATATTTCAGACGCAAACATTAAATAATGCAATTTACTCTGAAGACACAGCATCCTCATAAGACTCATATTTAACTCAGCCACTCAAGCAAGGCAGCATGCCTTATTAAATCCTTTTACTTAGCTGCAACCAACTGCACAGCGCAGCGGTCAGAGGTGTGGTACAGGATGATGTGAATTAGTTCTATGCGTTTCACTTCGTTATTAAGTTTAAGGGAAAAAAATTATCCAAAACCCTATATGAGTTTCTGTCATACGATCTGTATTGTTTAAAGTCCTCTTAATGAGAGGCAAAAGGAAGTTATGCCCATGACCAGAGTTATTTAGAGTTAAGGGGAGAGCAGAGTATTGCAGCACTGCCTCTACCCGTTCTGTTGCTGTACACTCCCAGTCAACTTCCTAAAAGAAGGTCAGCATGTAATGTTGGATCATTGCCAGTTATGAAAATAACAGACACGATATTGCAAGACAGTCAGTCATACTGAGAAATCTAAAGTCATGTCACCCTTTACCTTGTCTAATTTTCATGGGTTCATTTTTAGTAAATTTTTACTTCCGATTACTTTTGTCTGTTTCACCGTTGTGAGCTTTTCGGTCCTTAGCACCGGGATAACAACAACTTTCTCTAAGCATGTATGCTTTAAGACAATTTGATATGTTGAAATTTCCACTCTACATAAATATATTTGGTTTAAAGATAAATAATATCTGAAGAACATATATTATTAACCCATATGATTAAAGTTTAGTCTGAAAGCACACGTGATTTTAATTTAAGTCAATAAAGGTTCTAACATTGTGCATAGTAAATAATGTGGTCATGTGTTTTTTATTGCCAGATTTTTTTATTTTTCTTTGGACTCTAAATTTTGCTGCAAATATTTTATTGAATTCTTTTCACACATTCAGTAGATCAATAATTTTACTCCCAAGAAATGAACTTTTTTTTTTTTTACACTTTTAAATGCCTACAAACTGAGATTTTATAAACCGTACTCTCTGCCCGCACCTTAAGAGGTGTGATGTTTTATTCCACTGACTTATGCCTGAGGATGTAGCTCCAACTGAGCTTCTTCACATACCACTGAAACTGACCAACTAATTAATCTCTTGTGCCTGTAAAATAAAGCATAGAGCTTCGAATGCATGTCAGAGATGATGGACAGGACTATGCTTAGTTATGGTTACAAATAATTTGTTGCAAATGATTTGAATATCCACTGATAAATTATTGTTTTGGACATTCCTAGCCTTTTGCTCAACAGACAGCTGTTTACAGCATTTTACCACAAAGCAAGCAAAATGACAAAGCAGAAAAAAAATTAAACATGAAAGTTTTTATTTTTGTTTTCTCTTTATGACCAAACTGTTACTTCACATCAAAAAACATAAAGTTGATACTCATAGGCACATCTGCAGTTGAGTAACTGAATAATGACATGAATCACCATCTATCTATCTATCTATCTATCTATCTATCTATCTATCTATCTATCTATCTATCTATCTATCTATCTATCTATCTATCTATCTATCTATCTATCTATCTATCTATCTATCTATCTATCTATCTATCTATGAGGCTCGTTGCCAGATTAAAAGCACCTCTTGGCAATAACAACCTCAAAGAAGGTGTTAAATATACTTTTCATTAAGTATATGTTTCTGAGTTGAAAATTGGTCTGTTGTGATATTCTAGTTTTCAATGTAATGTCTTTATTAACTGTAAGCGGACAATCTCCATAATTAGCAGAAATATCAGCAGAAATACAGGCTATCAATCCTCCATCTGTTTGTAATTAATCTATATAATGCCTAGTAATAAAGTTCTTGAAATAAATGGATTTTTAAGTAACATTCTAATAACTTAATGGGTCTGTATATATGATTTGTCATTAAAACATGCCTTCAGTACAAACACACGTGGTGCGTTCAATACAAGCACACAGTCTCTTTATTTCACTTTTTTTTAATAAGTTTGTATTCAAAAGTGATGGCCTGATAATGCCACTACCTTTAACAGTTATTTTTGCATAAAATGCAGAACGATTAGATTTTTTGCTCACTAAATTTCCAACTTAAATACATTATTTTGTGCCTCATTTCATCTATTTTGTTAGATGTTGATTCATATAAAGTATGATCATTTAGAATTTTTAAGAACATACACAAAATAATGCAGTATTTTAAAATTCCCAACATTCAAGCCCTCTGCTTCAAACCATCTGCCTATCTAGCAGAGCTGTTTTTATTCCCATAGATTTCTGAAAAATCTATCTAAGGTTTCACACTAAATTCCATGACATTAATTTATTTACGAATTTAAACCACCAAAGCATGAGTTAACTTTATATTTACGCAGGGTTACACACTACAGATTTCTTATTGTAAAACTTAGCAATATGAAAGACTTAACAGAATAATGTCCATTGAGGAAACTGTAACAAGCTGTCAAGAGGTGCAACCAAAATACTTTTTGAAAACTCTTAAGTTCTGGCTAAAGCAACCATCTGTAGCTGACTGTATTGTAGGCAATTTATTTTTAAAGGGATGAGGGTTCCAGAAGGCGCCCCACATCACTTCAACATTTTATAGAATGAATAATAATATTTCAGAATACATAACCAGTCTCAGACCCTCTGGAGATGTGTGTACAGTGAATTAAGATATCGACAGAAGGAGAAAAAGAGAAAATATTACATTTCAGTAAACAAGCTGCTCAAAACATTTGTGGAAAAATATCTAATAATTTTGAGTCTCATTCAGTTAGAAAAAACTGAATGAGAAAGTGTGAAACTCCAGTTGTCATAACTAAATGAACTCAGTTTCTGTAATTTTCTTCCAGCTGTGTTATTGTTTCCTTTCATTTCTAGTTGTTAAATTGTCAAGGAAAAGAAATAGCAAAAAAAAAAAAGAAGAGCCTGAAACTGAAGCTGTTTGTGAAAGGTATTTAATTTACTCACATAACGTTCTTTCTGCAGAGAAACTGCAAAATGAATATTTGCATTTTAATGTCAAAAGGTTAATTACTATAGAGAAGTTGATTAAACGCAATTTGTTTACTCTTTCCTTATCAGGAATGCTTTTATTTTTCAGCCGAATTCTGCTTGAGCAGTATTCAATCATGCCTCTTTTTCTGTGGGCTTCCACAGTAGCATAAAACAATGCCAATCTAGCCTGTATCACATCCACTTAGTTGAGCCATTTTTAAGGCACAGGGGTCAGATTTACTGGGGGTGAGAAAATTTGATCTTGGTTTCGGAAGCTGCTTCAAGAAAACAGCATGTGTCTGCAGCGAGAAGCATTAATATATTGTTTCCTTATCAAATCAATTTAATTTTCTATCCCACCTCAGCATTTATATGGAGTTCACATAATTGCACTGCAGGGTCAAATTCCTGTTGTACGTTTTATACTTTTTTTTTTCTGTGAAGCTACCTAGGGTTTGGCGTCCGGTTCTCTTTCCCTCCTGGTGAGCCAAAAGTTGTGGTTAAAGGCAAAGAAAACCAAAGTTTTGTTTATTTTACTGAAACCTTGTCCTATAGCGCTATCAAAGGTATTCAGGTTAAATTTTTGTATTTGTGGTTACTTTTACCATCTTCCCTCATTTCCATCAATGATTTGAGCTTCTTTTATTTATGATTGTAAAGAAATACCCAATTAAACCTTCACTGTACTCGTTACTTCACTGGTAGGTATCCAACAAGAGGCCTGTCTTAACATCTAAATAATTCAAAGGATAGGGAGGAAGTGATGCGGTCAGATGAGATGAATTTCAAGCTCTTTGGCATCAGGTGATGTGTTTGATGGCGTCTGAACCACAGAACACCGTCACAAACACCAACCAAATATTTTGCTTCAAGTCCTCAGGACAAAGTTTTTCTGTTGTCAGTGGCACAGTACAGCCCAGGTACTGTTTCTTTCTTTCTTTTATTCCTTTTACCAAATATGATCAGTGAGTTAGTCTTTCTAGTAAACTAATTACCCAACAAACACCAAAAAGACGACAAAGGCCTGGCTGCAAGCGTGGAGCTAGAGTGAGGTTGAGCTTGGGGTGAGGTCCTTACTACATCCACCGTCCCAATAAGCAGATTAAGACAAAATTAGCCAGCAGCAATTGTTCTCTGTTCACTTCCTTCAGGGTCTTCACATAATCTCAGCTTAGCTCCAATTATGGGTGCTCTCACTTCAAGCCAAGAATCATTTTAGCTGCTTTTAGTTGTATTTCTCTTACTTTTTGGGAATAATTAGCTTGCCTCCTCCATTGTATTATCATACCAGTCGTACTGTGTTAATAAACCACGTGGTTCTTTCCTTCAGCAGGGGCAGGAAAGCTGCACAGAGTTGAAGGAAGATGGATGGAACTCAATTCATGGAGGGAAGCCTGTTAAAGTTTGTAAAGGATCACGACTGGGTGGGTTCACCTTCCAGCAATTAGTTTGTACAGCAGTTCTCGCGAAATAATTGTGGAGGACAGCAGCTTTTATCTCTGCTAGAACCTCTCTGTAACCTCATCCTCCACAGTTTAAGCCCATCGGGCTGAAAGAGACCTGAAGAGTTTAATTAAATAGGTTTTATTCACTCCAGTACTGAGAATATTATCTTGCTTGGATGAACGACCCAATATTTCCAATGATCGGCTTTGATGAATCGTGTCTGTTATCACCGATGACTGGCTTAAGAGACTGTGTTCAAATGTGATGGGGCTTTCTCTGAACGGGAATGTCAGTGGGGTATCTGTCAACTGCTGCTTCACTTTCAGCAAAAAGGTAATAAAGCAGATGGCTTTTCATTGATCTAGTTATTCTTGAAAAAGACTATCCCCTTTTCCCTGATCAACTTTTGAGAGAATAGCATCAATACAAGCTGCTGGAAATGCACAGCCATAACTCTCTCTACTCAAGTTTGGTATAACCATGTTTAATAATATTTCATTAACAGCAGTTCTGCTCTGAGGAAATAACATTAATTTGATGGATTAAATTTTAATTTTTTTAAAAGCATTTTGACTACAGCTATATTTGAATTCATGCAGCCTGCAATGTAATATTCTGCTTTGTGCCAGTTTTTATGACACGCCTGAGGTGTGGTTGAAAACACGGCAGTGATGTAGCACTTATCCAGCAGCCAGGTGTTCATTTTACTAACAATAGGCCCTGCTGCGTCATTGTGCTCAGGCCAGCTACATCCTCTCATCGCGAATTAAAGAGCAGGGCCCTTACTCATCGTGTCGTTTTTGGAGTCTGACTTGTAAATGGTCTTTTTATTTAAGGCATGCTCTTTGTCTTGCTAATCAAAGATGCCTCTTGTTTGAAATGCAGTTGAATGAAATGAGGGACGGGAAAATGGATAACAGAGATGGATAGGGAGGAGGGCTTGTGAGGGTATACAGTGAAAAGAGGCCTGTTTAAAACATGGATTCAGCTTTAAACGACTGTGAATTTCCCACCCCCCCTACCCAGTTGTTTTCCAGCATCGGCCAATGCACGACCACAAAAAAAGCGTTTTGAAGGCTTTTATGTCTGTAGATTAATATTCCTGAGAAGATCAGCATCTCATTCAGCTGTCTGAAGCAGTTCTTCATTTGTCAGACACTTTAACGTATTTCCTGCTCCTTATGCTAATGACTCCTCAAGGGTACAATAATATCTCTATAAAGGCAAAGTTGATAAGCATATACAATAAAGGCCCAGGATTCATTTGTATGGCATACATAAGTTCCCTAAAGTTTAATTATAGTAAACCTAAGTGGAAATTAGGTATTTCAAAGTTGTCCAGGTATAATTTAGCTGCTGATCAAGATTGTATAAGTGCCTGAATGATGTGTTAATCTGTATGAATTATGTTTTCATAATACCCAATGACTTTGAAGATTGTGTGGGCCTGGAGTTGAAGGTAAGTCTCTAATCTAAAAGTGAGGCAACGTTCTTGACGGCAACAAATAAGCAAAGTGCAGCTTCTGAAGAAAGTATCTATTTTAAATTTTAAAAAACTGAGTTAAGTTAAGTACTTGATTAACACAAAACAATAGAATTTAAAAACTTTTTCCGCCTTCAATGTGACATATATCCTGTACAGTTACTTAGTGGCAGGCATTAACGATAACAAAGTTGTAACAATCTGGTTGGCCATGCAAAGACACCTGCTTGCACAGCTGGTAGTCTCTTTCAGCGTGCCACATCTGAAATTATCCACAGGCTTCTTCAGGTGACCCCACAAATATTTTGAAAAATTTTAAAATCACTCCAGTGAAGTTATCTTTTTGTTTGAACGTTAAATTCAATTCCAAAAGCAACTCAAGGCCATGTAGCTTGTGCCACCATACTGTGGATGTGTTGTTCTTTTGAAGATTGAAAGTGCCTTTGTGCCAAAACTACTTTTTGGAATTGGAGTTCAAAAATGTAGTTCATCCACTCCTGATGCCTCCTCCTACGTCCTTTGGAGGTTTTGGATGTTTTGTTTGGAAGAAAAGGCTTCAGCTTTCAACTGAACTTCTGGTCCGGAGTAGTCTTGCCATCACCTCCCTATCCCAGTCCAAGGATTTCTCCCATTCACTTAGATTCCTCAGGTAGATTTTCTACTGGGCCAACAGAAGGAGATGGTGTAAACAATGATGATGATTTTCTGCACTGTTTTGAAATTGTAGTTTGTTTCAAGGTGTGTTCAGAGATGGATGTCCACTCCTTGTTTTAGCAAGTCATCTCTACCTCAATTAGATGCTTAAATATGTTGAGATGTAGCCAAATAATCGGCGGATTATCTATTTCTGTTAACAAGCAGTTGAACAGATGTATTTAATAAGGTGAGTTTTTTTACTGAAGTTTGCAAAGTACAGATTTACGCCAGAAGTGACTGCTGCAACCAATTATTCTAATAAATGTTTTATATCTGCAAGTACATTTAAACTTAATCAATTAACAAAAGAAGTGGGCAATTATCCGTTCTAACTCTAAATTGGTTTACCTAAATTGGTTTGACTTCCCAGTTTACTTTTCTCTGCATTACCTCATTTGTTTTTTTCTAAAGGTGAGTCTAATTATTGATGACATATCAGCACAGCTTGATTCAGAGTACAAATGCCTGCATGTAAGGGATTCAGTTTGCCGCTTTTGTAAACTAAAAGAAAAACCTGCCATAATCTAAAAATATTTGTCTTTGGCTTGAAGTGCATAATCAAGATGGTTGAAGCTTGCACATTGTAGAAGTGGAGTGGGCATTCTTGTGCGGAGCTAGTCAACAACGCTTCTCTGTAGAAGCATCAAATGTGTGAAGATTTATAATTATGAGTGGGCGTCACTGATTGTCTCAGGGTAGGAAAAAGAAAACGCTCCTCTTAGGAAATTATTCCATGTCTCTGCTCTCATTTTCAAATGTTCACATTTGTGTATTGAGCCATTAAAATGAAACTGCTGGGCAGCAGAGTTACTGTGGAAATACCCTCCTTTAGCTCGCTCTATCCCTCTGTGGTGCAAAGCTTTGAAAATCCCTTCATACTGTGCTGCACAGAGGACTTTGTGAAGTAGAAGGGAGAAAACAAGAAACATAGTTAAGAAGCTGAAAAGCCGAGCAGGAAAATCTGTCTCTTTACTGGCTCATTATCATCCCATCTTTCAAAACAATTTATTGCCCAACAGACCAACCTCACATCCTGCAAAGCAACTATTGATCACTAATCAATATGCTGGGTTTCCATGTGGCTGTGATTCACATCATTATACAGCATGCTTAATCTTCCTCAGTCTGCTGCAAAGCATCCGTTATCAAAACATATATACTCCTTTAAAATATTTATGGAGCAAAGGTCCACTGCTACCAAAGGAACAAAATGCTGCAATCAGTAAATTACACAAAAAGCGCAACTATAGCTCTGTTTTCATTACAAATATGAACGAATATTCATCTGTATTCTGCTAATGTCTAGAAAACACAATTTTACAAATGTGGCGTTTCCATTAAAAAACAGAAATAAAATTTCCACAAAATGCTGCACACATAGCATTTTGTGGAAATTATAGTTGCCGATTTTATAGAAGAGTTATGGATTCAACATGTTCGAATGACACACAGCTTTTTGTGAACTGTGTGATGCTTTTAGTGCTCAGGTGGAGACAGCTGCATTTGTCCAAAAATATAAAAATCTAAAACAAACGATGCTCCTCCCACTACTTCCTTCTATCTTCTTTGACGTTTTTGCCAGTAGTAACATGAGTCATGTATTGATCACATGACTTGATGTGCAGAAAATATTTCCATTGCCGTTTTAACAAAATACATCTGTTTTGATATGGTTGGAAAAGCACATCATCAGAGAGCAAAAACTCCTTATAGAAAAACGGGAGTTGTTTCAAAACTGCCAAATTTATTTTTGTACTTCCAATTTACACTATTTTATGTTTGTTGGAAATGCAGCTACTGTCAAGATAATTACACAGCTTTGTTAAAATATTCACAACTTTGAAACTGTTTCAGAATTTGTCACGTTGCAAGAACTTTACAAATTCTACATTTTTATAGGGATCTCATGAAATAGACCAACAAATCATAGTGTATCACAGGAAAATGAAAATAGAGTGACAGGTTTTTCTTAATACTTTTTTTTTTTTACAAATAGTTTGACCAAGTGAGTTGAATTTGTATTCAGCCCTACATAAGAACTCGCTCTGGTAGGTCTTTGAAGTACCTCTAACAGCTTTACACACCTGGAGATTATAATTTTTTATATACACTCAGATTAGAGGGTGATCATCTGTGAACATCTATTTTTGTGCCTTGCCACAGACTCACACTCAGAAAAGCATCCCCACAGCATGATGCTGCCACCACATTGCTTCACTACACAGATGGTGGTTTTCAGTGTGTTAGTTTTTCACAACTAATACTGTTTTGCATGTAATCCAGGAAGACGAATTTTAAACTCTAGTAACGTAGCTAGCTTATGAAAACTTTGGAAAGAACATCACATGACTAACTTTCAATTATCAGATAAAAAATAAAATCACTTGCTACTTTTATAAAGCCCAGTTTGTGGAGTAAATGGATAATACACTAAATGTTACTCCAACAGAGGTTTTCTCTGTTGCATGTATGATGTTTAATTTGTCTGTAATTTACTTGAGTTTGTGCTGTTGTATCGTCTGAAGATCAGTAGGGGGAGCATATCTCATTTTGTCTTAAAATAAGATATTTTGTTATCTTATTTTGTTAAAATCATAAAATAAGATAACTCAGAGATCCTCCCACCTGAGTTGTGGATCTCTGCAGCTCCTCAAGTGCTACTATGGAAGTCTTTACTGCTTCTCTGGGTAATACCCTCATTGCCTCCGTCTCAGTATAGATGGACAGAAATTACTTTCCATTTTGACGATGGACGATGGACAATCAGCACTCTGTGAAGTGAGCTGTTTACCAGTTGTGTTCTGACGGTTGTGCTGGGCTTTATTAAGGAGCATCAGCGTAAATGAGTTTTAATACATACAGACTGCCCACCTTTCAGATTGTATGTATAAAGCCCTTTGAAATCCGCGTAGGATTTTCTTTCCACTTCCGTTCTGCTCTTTGATTGTCCATCCAAATAAAACGCAACAAAGTTTGAGGGATGTGACAAACAGTAAGAAATGTTGCAGGTGTTTCAATGCTTTTACAAGGCATTGCACGTACTCGGTGTGATACTTGTGCGTCATGTTTGACAGAAGCAGGAATCACACCTTGACTTTGATTGCATGTAATTTGATAACAGAATGGGCTTTACACTAGGGGGAGACAGAGACCCTTTATGGACATACCATCATTGTTGACTAACGATTGAGTGATTAATAAATTCAGGTGATAAGTAAATAAAAACAGATTCATTTCCTTTAGATGTTCTGCTGAGAAGCAACTGTCTGATTGGCAACAGACATACAGGTCAATTCCAGAGGAGTATCGCTGTATGTGCAGATTGTATTATCCACAGATATAGCCTATCTGTGATTACCTATTTGTTTTTATTTAAAAATCAAATAGTTCCCCAAAAAGGAAGGTTTGGTGTCACGTTCTTGTTACTGTGTGTCTTAAAATGCTTAGACAAGCATCGAGGCAGCTGGGTCCTTTAACTGAACCATAATGTAGTGAAATGTGGGCCACATTACTGGGCTGTATCCTGGGGGAGACTCATTGTAACGGCAGCATGGGAAAAAGGAGAAACGGTGCGAGGCAGGGAGAGAGGAGGAAAAGAGCGTTGTCAAATTGCCCTTTCACAGTCTATCTTAAACCCATAACGCCGTGCTCCCAGATAGTTCAGAGGATGTGTTGGGCAGTCAATAACCAATTTATGTGAAGTTGATTGAGGAAAAGGGACCACTGCCTGGTCATTTTCAGTGAAGTGTGGAGTCATTTCTGCGGTGCTGCTCCTTTGTGTGAACCCTCCGAACTTTCTCTTGGAGCAAGATTTGCCCAGATCCTTCAATTATCGTCCTTTTTTGAACGTATACCAACTTTTGACCTTAATGAATGTCTCACAAATTATATGATGTTGTCTGCTTTGCTACAAGCATGCTTGAGTTGCTATAACAACAGTTGCAGCCAAAACTCTCTGCTCTGGGTTAAGCTAAAAGAGGAACGTACGTTACATACCGTATATAATATGCCGCAGCTTTTTGCTGTCTTTATCTTTAACGTCTGCCTTTCTGTGTGAGGCAGTATTCTTGTTGATGAAAACAAACAGGAAAAAAAAACACCTTGCTTACAGCGAGACGACTGACAAAATGCAGACAGTCAAGCAGAAACAAATTGAACCCTGCTTTGCTTGCTGCTTTTCTGCAGCGTTAATGAGCGTCGAAAACAGCAGGGGATTTTCATTGTAGGTGCTAAATCTACTCCACTGCTTTGAAACACAACAGTCATGTATAATAGTGGACAACATGGAGGGAGGGGGAGGGGAGCTGCTGAGAATCAATATTATAGCATATTTTTTCATAAAGTACATTTAGTAAGTTAATTCAGAAAGCTGGATTCATTACTCGGAGTGATATATACCTCAAGACTTTTTGCTCACTTTGATATTTATTGATTAGAAATTATGAAATCCTAGACCTAAGTGCCTCACAATTAACATAATATGAAAGAAGAATCTAATAAAGTATTTTTTATACAGAAATTTAAGCTTTCTAAAATACACTCGAGTATGTACACTCTGTATGCAGAGGCTCCTTTTCGCGAGAATTATACTGTGTCAACCCAGCGTGGCATGGAGGTGAACTGCCTGGAAGAAAGCCAATGCTGGATTCATATTCACCTTCAGCTGTTTGGATGCTGCGTATCTCAAATTTTTTCTTGACAATGTCCCATAGATTCTGTGAGGTCAGGTGAGTTAGATAGCCAATTAAACAGAGTGAGACCACAGTCATTGAAGTAGATTTTAACAGTGTGAGATGGTATAAAATCCTGCTTGAAAAAATCTCCATAAAGCTTCTCAGCAGAGGGAAACATGAAGTGCTATAAAATCTTCTGCCTTGACTTTGGATTTGATAAAGCACAGTGGACCAGCACAGACAGATAACATGATACCTTAAATCCTCGCCCACTGTGGAAACTTCACACTGAACCTCAAGCAGCTCAGATTTTGTGTCTCTCCACTTTTCCTTCAGAGTCTGGGACCTTGATTTCCAAGAAGAAAAAAAAAATGCTAAATGTATTTTGATCTGCAAAATGGTTTTGAGACCACTGAGCCACAATCGAGCCTCACTTCAGGAGGAGCAGCTCTAACACTGACTTTAGTTCAGTAAAGGCTTAATAAAAAGCTGTCTCTTCTGTAAATGTGTAGCTAATGTACAATTTCTTCTTAAAAATAATTCTTGCCATTCACATTTTGAATTGAATTACTGAAATTATATATACATATATACAGTATATACAGTATATACTGTATATACAGTATATATATATATACTGTATATATATATATATATATTTTTTTTTTTTTTTTTTCTGGAAATAACAGAGAAGTGCCAAATCACTCTGTGGAATGTATATTTATTAAGTTAAAAATGTAAAATTCACAGATGAATTATTGTATTTGCAACAGAACGAAAATGGTTGGACATGATGCAATCAAGTCAGAAATGTTTCTACAGTTTTGTATCATTGAAGGAGGCACACACCGGGTCTCGATAGCAATACTCAGGAACAGTCAAAGCTTCAAGAATACATTTAAGAGCACTAAGTGCAGTACCACTTGATCTACTGAATGTACGTTGACATCAGAGCTGAATGTGGATTAAAGATTTATACATCGGCGAGTAAATACCTTCAAATAAATTCAGCTGAATAGAAAGTCTTTTTTCTTGCGGAATATCATGTTTATAAGCATTTCCACGATTTTGTGGCGCATGACGGAAAGCAGAGAGTATGAAGACACGTACGAGTGTAAAAGCTTTTCAACTCAACCATCATAGAAAGACTTCTGGCCAGTACAAAGAACTCTGTGACCTGAAAAATCACAACAAGGTCTATATAAAGGTTAGAAAAATAAACATGGCAGAGTAAGTTTAAGAGCCTTTAAAACAGCAGACGCTCTCCTTATGTCAAGGAGTAAATGTCGAGGTACAAAACTCACAACACTAGCTGTTTGGAAATGGGTAGTACATCAACACATGAGCAGGTCCTTAAAGTCTACAGTATGGCTATATTGATCGGATAATAGGTCCGGGACAGTTTTACCCTCTGAACTACTGCAATAGTAAAAGCACTTGATGTCAGAGAGAAGAGGGAAAGGGAAAAATATATATATAGCACTTTTCTGTTATAAGACACAGTGGATGCACAGGGAAGGTTGGCTGGCGGGATTCACGTCGCTGTCTGGGAGAAATATCTTCATGGTGTCACCGATGGGACTGTGCTGTCTGTGCCATCATCCTGAGTGGTTAATATCTGAAGAGAACAGAGAACAAGGTTCCCTCAGTAAACCTGAAATGATTCATTGAAAGAAGTTAACACATGTTGTCTCAAATCATCTATTGTTTCCTGATTCGTTGCTTCCATTGAGCCAGATGTTCAGTAATCCTTAAAATTCTTCCTACCAACTGATGGCAACAAATTGTTCAGACCTTTAGTGAAAATTGGGGAAATTGTAAATGTGTAAAACAAAAGGAAAGGTGTGAGGTCTGAAAACTATCAACAGCACATCATAGTCATGCCTTTACGAAACAGGAAAATTCAGCAAGGATGGACACAACCAGTGAGGCTCAATATAAATAAAGAAAATCAAATCAAAATAAATACTTTGAAATGGCCTCCAGGAAGCATAATTTACAAGCTGACAAAAAATGACTCACTGGAAGCAAAATATGAATAAATGGGACATAGAGTGCCTTGCAAAAATGATATCTTGAACTTTTTTGAAATAATAAAAATGAAAGTTTTCAAAGTTAAAAATAGCTATGTTGTGACCCTTATTGCAAAGCTGAAGTCAATTTTTCTTTCTCCATTCTTGAATATCTTACATTTGACTAGAAGCAGCTGTGAATATCAATGTTGCCAAACAGGGGTTTTTTTATCCTTTAGCTTTTCATAACCATGTCTATTTGTATTTCACTTTACAATTACACATTGATCTGCCACTTATAAACCACATTAACACAATGAAGTTTGTGATACAACATATGATAAAGTTCAAGGCATACAAATAACTTTTCAAGGCGCTGTATCTCCAAGGTTTTGCAAAGTTTTACACTACTGAATGCATCTAATTCACCTGAAAACAGTATAGAGCGCTACTTAACATGCAAACATCACACTTTGATATTTTTACAACGTTCACACATCATAGCCACACATCAGAATCTCAAAGGACTCTAGGTATGAACACACCACTAAAAAAAATCATGCATCATGTCTACTTATCTTTTTATTAGAAACAACTATAATATTAGATGTTTTCTAATGAGAAATATCTAGATAAGAATCAAAAAGAGTGATTGAAAAAATAGATGAGTCCAAAAAGGACAGAAATGAGTGCCTTTCAAAAATGTGTGTGAAGGATGAGACAGAGTGATGGTTGAAGCAACGGGAGTCTACAAAGCTGCAGAGTTGTGAGTGTTGAAGCTACAAACAATGGATCCAAAAAGGAAGGGGATGATTTTGCTGTTCGGGTTCAGGCTGAGGAAATCACATGTAAAATACCGTGTCACTGAAAAGCTCTTTTATTCGGTAACAGGAGCGACTGGATTGTCTTTCTGCTCAGAAGGAACGGCTAGGTAGTTTGTCCTGCAGGAAAACAGAGGAGCATCTGAAAAACAATGCCTTGGTTGTCTCCTGTTAGAAGGCAGAAGTTTTCTTTTCAGTCTGGAACAACAAGGCTGCAACATACATTTCCCTTTAAATCACACGTAAGTAATTCCTCACTTGTCCCATGTGGAGTTTATGAAAGACAAATAAATCAGTGCAGTCTTGAGACAGCGAGTGCACATCCAGATGAACTGACACACTCATTCAGTATTTATCATCATGCTCTTAGCCTCTTAAAATCTCAGTGCTAAAAATGCTTGCAGTTACATGCAGTGCACCTACACGACTTCTCTGCAGACTAAACAAGATTTATATTAATGAAATTAACTTTGTTACCTAGTCAGCAAATGTTAGGGAAGAAAAGTTATCTAAATCTTTGACCAAGTCTTTCTTTTTGTTGTCACTTCCCATCTTGATCTTAAATAATTATCTCAGATATTACAGCTAATTCACTGCCTCAACTACAAAGACTAAATGCATATAAAATTGAGTCCAACATAATAGAAGTTAAATACTTTTGTACTGTTGAGTTTTGTGTCTTTTAATAAGGACTAAAGCCTCTACAAAGCTTTAGCAGCTTCATCAAAGTACCATCTAGCTTAATATGCTTTACCCAAGGTTAAAGTAATTATTTGGAATGCAAATATCAATCATGGTAACCTTACACAGGAAGGCTCACAACTTTAAAATAATTGCTGACTTGGAATATTATAAGAAAGTCCTCCCAATGATTATCATAGCAATACAATTTCTCTGCTCACTTGCAAGAAGAAGAAGAAGAAGAAGTCACTGAAAGGTTTGAAAACCATAAAACAGGCTAACAATAAGCTCCTAGATTTTTCACCTTCTTGGCCTATTGCCAACCTTAACACTATGCAATGAGTGAAAGACCAATAATGATCAATATATCAATCATATCTGCAATTATATATGTACACATTTGACTAAAAGGGGCTCAGTTAGTGGAGTATGCATGTACAGAGGTTGTTGTCGTTAACATGTGTATTCAAGCCATTTGCTCCTTGTCTTATTCTCATTTCACAGCACTAAGAGCAGTACCACCTACCATTTACTTTTGAATAAAGGCCACAAGAGATTAAAAATGAGTTCTGGGGAGGTTTCAGAAGAACCTATATGACATTTAACCAAAAGCACGAACAGTGACATTAGATATTTGCCACCATTTTCACAGAGTCTGCGATTGCATTGCACATTTCCTCCCCCATGAAATAAGGAATCTTTAGAACATACCGCGTTTTATTTTGCAGCTGCAGGACTCTATTCACATTGCAAGAATAGTGAATCAACCATGGTGCTGTGTATTATCTGTTACTTTTCACAGTATGACTCATATTTTCAACAACAACAAAAAAGGAAAGAATAAGCTGTCAACAGGAATAGGCTGGCAGAGTCAATGTTGTGTAAATCCAGTAGGAGCTGACTACATAGGTGGCTTTGAGACAAGGTGACACAAAAAGCCAGTTTACGATGGAGCTGAAAATCCAGCTTGGATGTTAAAAGCTTGCTCAAAAGGCAAACAGTCAGCAGAGCTTGGAATAATTCAGGTGTGTCTGGCTGGCTTCCATAGAGAAAAAAAAAAAACAGATTAAAAATGTAAGAGGGTTAAAAACCAGAGCAGGGAACATACTCAATTTTCAATTATTCCCATATCTGTCTGTTAGTCTGACCTTTTCAGTCTGACTCTCTGTCTGACAGCCTGCTAAATCTCAGCCATTGATGTCTGGAAGGTATATGATCATTATGTAACAATAAGAGATTCAAGGATCCACAGGTGCAAAACATCCTTTTCAGATTAGATCAATTGGATTTACTATTAGGCAGATCACATCAGAACACTGTGTTTGTCGTTAGCTCACGCTCTGAGTGTGTGGAAACGTGTGAAACTCACGCTGTGTCCTGCGCTTGCTCATCAGATTTTGAGATCTTCCTGTAGCAGTAGACCATTTCCACCAGCAGCCACAAGGTCAAGAACACCAGCAGGACATACATCATGATCTCAGAGTAGATTGCGGTAATGTCATTGGAGGCTGCGGAGCACAAACAGCAGATAGGCACATGCTTTATTCAGCGCACATTCATTTTCTGCACCATTTAGTGAAGAATGACAAAATAGACTCTGCTGCAGCTCTGAGGAAATGTCCTGAGCTTGTTGAACACGGCTGGCACAAAATCTTGCATCATTTATGACGAATAGGACGAGATATCAGCAGGTTACTTATTTGACTAGATAAAAAGTTCAATTTAAGCTTCTTAAAGGATGCATTTGTTATTTCTTTTGTATTTTTATTTATCCATTTCTTGTTAACACTGTTAACAAGAATTTTATACATTGGATCTTTTAGCCTGGTGCTAATTAGAAAGTGATCGTGAAATGAAGGTGTTTATCATTTTAAAGAGGCAGTGAAAAGAGCATAAAACATCTATTATTCAATATTAGCCAGAAAATGTTTTTTTAGTAAAGCGGTAGTAATAGTAAAGGTTGTTTTCATATTCCACAAGTTCCTACTGATAATGACGAAACAATCTAAACCTGCTTTTCTCTACGTTATTTGCAGCAATTGGGCTCGATGAAACTAAATTTCCCACTAAATATTCTGCTGCCAAATGCAACCCAGTCTAACAGGGTAACGCAAAAAAACTGAATTTACTGGAAACAATTTCCGGATGTTTTCCAGGCTAATGGCCACAGAAATAAATGCACAGAAGAGGACTGCTGTCAGCACATTTTCATGCCATCAGCACATTTTCAGAAACACTTGCAAAATAACCATTGGATGCTATTCAATGAAGAAATCTCCACTTACCAGGAAAGGGTGGCAGCCTTGAACGGCTGAGGTACACAAACAACCTTGTTGCATAATTATCACGTTTATGTTCTCTTATTCTGAAATTTAATTTTCCACTTAACTTTTGTAGCTTAGCCTGGAACAGTGCATCCTCTCTTGACTTGTATTTTGGTTTAATCAAAAAATATATTTTATCTGTTTCTAGACATGAAAAACCCAAAACACGATGGTTTCCATGCAACATACAATTTAACAACATGAAAAATCCCACTTCCTGTTGTTCTACTAAAAACATTTTTTTTTTACATTTAGGAGTAATGAGATACTGTCTGATTACCAATTACAGTAAGTACTGTTAAAAACATTCTTCTTATAAGTTCATGCTTTTTGGATGCATTACGTTTTAGATAAATCTAACAATATACAGGTAAATATGATGGGCATAAGTATTGAGTGATGATATTAGAACCTAAAAATGTGAAAGAAAAGGTGCCTTGCAGAGATTTCACAGTTACATGCAGGTAGAGAGCAAACCTGCCCATTGAACTGTGAAAGCTCCACAGGATACCTTTGTGTATGATATAAAATGGAGGTGCAAACTCACAGTGGTTCTTGGATCAGACACTTCTTTTTGTTGTTTGAAGACAATTATACCATCAAATGAAGAAAGTTTCTGCTTACTCTTGTCATTTATTATCTGTAAATCTATAAGAAAGAGTGTTTTCACTATTCTATTTGTTTATATTTTCTAAAATTCTTCACTTAGCTGTAGTAAAAGATAAAAAACCTTGGAGACTGAAGTGCTTTGCAAAGGTATTTAAACCCCTTAAGCTGGTTCGCATATGACCACAAAATTCAATGTATTTCTAGGTTTTCATGTAATCGACCATCACAACATCGTGCATAACTCTGAACTAAGAAAAATTGTTTTCAACTTTGCTTTTTATTATTTATAAACAAAACACTGAAAAGTTTGACCTGCTTCCTCAGCCTTCTTAGACGTAATCCTCTAAGCTGATTCACAGCTCAGGTGGGAGAATCTGTCAGCAAGCCTTTATTAGCCATGCACTATCCAAATCTGATCTCTAAAGTGGAAAAAACAAAGCCTTCTGAGAGGAAACTAAGCCATTCGCCCAGTTTAAAGTTTTGTCATAAGGCATGTTGAAGCCAAACAGAAGATGATGTTTTGATAACTTAAGACTCAAATGTAAATTTTTGGCCCAAATGCAAAAATATGTGCAGAGCAAAACTAACACAACAGCACTTTCCCATGGCAAAACATGGCATAGCCTTATCGTCCCATGTGAACATTAATCTTTTTTTTCTTTTTGACAAGCAGAAAAGTTGGGAATAGATTAAAAAAATCCAACACTTTCAATATTTCATTTGGAAGAGTGTGCAAACTGCGTATTACTTTCCTTCTACTTGTTGGTCTGTGACACCAAACCCTAATAAAATGCGTTGATGCACTGAAGGCTTCAGCAAAATATATAAAAGAAACATAAATGCTTTTGCAAAGCACTGTACGTCACCCATCAATCACAATTAAACTTCATTTGGAGCAGAATCTTAACATACAATTTAAACATGAAACTGGACTTAGGGAACCAAAATGTCTTGGGAACACACACTGACATTTGAAAATGTATACATAAAAGTTTAATATTTTTGAACCACTGTGAACCTGTTTGTACCAAATTCCAGAAAACCTTCTCAGAAGAACCATGTTTGTCCAACTTGATTTGCTGTTTTTGTAATATGATCTCTTAGATGAGAAAGCACAGATCCGCTGAAAGCAAGCTTTTCCACTTTCTTACCATGAAAATCATTATCAGAACATATGCATAATGGTTGCTGCAGAAAAGGCTTTCTGAAACTTGATACCACTGTTGTATGAAATATGAAGGAAGATTTTGATATTTGTGCAGAAAGAAATCTGACTGCAGCGTTCTGCGTGTAAATGCATCTTATTAAAAATTCTACCATATGCAAGCATTGAAAATGAAAATCTAAAGAAATGGAACAGAATTAGGAACTTCCAAATATACACGTTGATTTGTATATTCGACTGAGGTGGAAGATGAAACATTCAGCAGGCCAAACATCCAGGAAGCATAATACATTACCCAGTTTTAAACAGATAGCAAAGTAGCTGGTTTGAATTAAGCCCTTCACAGACAACAGAAGAAAGCTTTAATGGAAAAAAATAAAGGCAGACAAAACAAAGCACAGTTATTTTTTTTGTCAAACCAGTCACAACATAGAGTGGGAAAGGGAAGAGGTATTGTTAGTGACAGAGTGCTTTCACACTAATACATCACTTAGCAAAGACAAAAAGTTGGGTTTATAATTACAAAGCAAGTCATGCTGTCCTGATAAACATTTTAAAATCAGATGAAGACGAGGCAGAGCACAAAGACAGGGCTAGGTGCACAGAGGCCAGCAGTTTTGCAACTCAACAGCACAGTGTTGATTCAGGCAGCTCTAAAATAAAACACTCTAAGTGCTTAGCAGCTTTCAGCTAAACACCAGAGCCTGTATGCAGAAGGATTTTCAAATCCCTCAGAGCTTCTATCTTAGCCCAAAAATTCCTGCCAAGAAGTCCTAAGAGTATTTTAAGAGTGATTCAGTCAGCTACTGAGAGTGAAAGGAATTGCCATCTTACTGAGGAAGTATGGTTGACCCTGGTTGCTATAGGTGACGCTGTCTTCTAGGGTCATTGATTGGTTTTTCTTTTTCTGTTTCTGGTGGATCACTACCACCACCAACTGATAAAGAGTGTGGACCAAATGCCATACCATACAAATCACATTGTCTTAAAAAAACAGCATGTGAACTGCATAAAAGGACATTGAATTTTCTTTCCCTCACATAAAATTGGGCCCAAAAGTCTTTTCTTTAAGGTCAGTGGAGATTACAAAAATTACTTGTAATTGGTAAATACCAGAATAATTATTTGAAAATTTCTTCTTGCTAATTTGCTTTATTTTTGGTTTATTTTTACTGTCTTAGGTGTTTCTGAGTCGGCTTTCTTCTTACTCTCACCTTTGTAAGCCCTGTCCACATATTTTTTTGTGATAGAAGATCGTAGCTTTGACTTGGCCTCTCCAAACATTGACTTTGTTGCCCTTCAACTACTTGGACCCTTTTTGGACCTGAGTTTGAGATCATTGTCTGTTTGGCAGACCAATTTTCACCCAGGTTTTACTCTGTTTGATGAAGAGCAACAGTGCTTCCTACAGAAAAACATCCAGACACCATGGTGCTGCCACCCTCATACGTCACAGTTGCGAGATTGTTATGGAGCTTGAAAGCTTTTTTCTCTAAATGTAAGGATGGTCATTATGGCAACTCACTTCTACTGTGGGTTTCAGACCACAAAACATGTCTCCAAGACTCAATATATTTGTCCTTAAGTGCATTTGCTAACTTCAACCTGTCTTTTAAAGTCATACTTTTGCAATAATAGCTTCTTTCTCCTAAAAGCAGCATTCAGTCCATGTTGGCACAGGATGTTTTTCTTCAGCCAGGACCTTTACAATAGTTCTTTTAAATACATAAAAAGAACATTCTTAATACATTCTTGTGGAAGTCCTCTTTCTCTTCCTGATACCCTGTCCTTAAAATACACCCACCAGTATGCCAATATTTAACTGGAATGTTACTCGAAGTTTTGTTATTGGGTGCAACTTCTGAATTTAAAGAGAGCTAGGAAAAAAATCTATTCCATCCTCCTTATAGTCGTTAACATGTCTAAAACTCTAGTAATCTTAATTGATCTACAACAGGAAAGGTTAGCGTAATGCTACATCACAAACTGAGACAAAAAAATGGGTGTCTTTTTATACAGTGATTTAAATATCTTGTTTCTGCTGTATTTACACTGAAGCTAATGGACACAATTGTACCTTTTTCTTTCACGGTCAGTGTGATGTTCTTTGTTGTCAGTGTCGATGGCATATAGACTCCAAATTCAAATGTACGATTAACACGGCACTCGTAAATACCACGGTCGCTCTCTGAGACATTTAGGATCGAAAGGGAGACGTCTTGCAGGTCTTTGCTACCATTCCAGATCAGACGGTCTTGAAAAGGTCCATCCACTCTTTTTCGGACTCCATTATTCCTTTCGAAAATCTAGGTAAAAAGAAAAAAAAAAAAAAACTTTTAACATTTACAATCTAAACTGATCAGCACGACGCTCAAAAGTATGGGTTGTACACAACACTGTTCTGGAAACATACATGAATTCTGTCATATGTGTTGTTTTCACTTGACGTGAAATACCAATTCACACTTGTGTTTGGTTTGAGTTCCTCCCTCTTCAAACAAGAGATGCATGTCAGCTTCATGGAGCTTCCCAGCACTGCTTCCGTATCGGACGCCACATCGACACATACTGGCCTGCTCAGGTGGACTAAAAAAGAAGCAATATTACACACATTTATGTCCAGAATCAACTCATACTTCCATATCTAAAATTCATCAACTTTCAAGAAAATGTTTCATAAATCTTGAACATTTTTCTCTGTCCTTGATCTGGAAGAATAAAGATAATTTAAACCAATAAGTAAAAGAGCTAACTAGAGCAGAAGGGAGAATGTGTCTGTCCTAGATTTGATAAGATGAAAGGTAAATGGCTTGTTCTTGTTTAATGGTTTATCAAGTCCCGGGGACCCCAAAGCACTTCACACTGCATTCACATGCTGATGGTGGTAAGCTACTACATTGTAGCCACAGCTGCCCTGGGCAGTTTGACAGAGGCAAGGCTGCCAGGCATCCACGCCACTAGGACCTCTGACCACCACCAGCAGACACGCTGGGTATTCGAACCATCAACCCACCAATTAGAGGTCGAACTCCTACCACTCATCGCTACCACCAGATATTTAAGCAATAGATATTTTTATGACAATGGAATTGGTTTAGATGCCTTTTTGGTAATAAAAAAGTCTAATGGTAATGGCTCCAAAATTTATGGTGTTTATTTTGGGCATTTCGAGAGGGAAATGCTTAAACATAAAGCTTACAAGAAAGTAACTGTATTACAAGTTCTCTTGTAGAGCCACACAAACTTCGACAACAAATACAAATGCTCTTTTTTTGTTTTTTTCAAAACAGGAAAAAAATCTCATGAGTGGGAGGTTTGTTTTTTTTTTTTTAAGTTTCATGATCTCCATTAATCTGTACATGTCAAATCCAATACAAAGCCAGATGCAGAACTCAGTTTACATAAACACAGGCATAAACTTAAGCTTACAGTTCTGTGAGCACTGGAGAGACTCAAGTCATAAAAGATCGACGAAGAAAATACTGTATTGTGGCTCCTGCCAAGTAATGTTTTCTTGGTTTTGCAATATTGGTAAAGATCATAGAAACTATGGGAAGCATTTGAAGGGGTTTTCAACATACTATGAGAAAACTGAGGAAGGGGAAGAATAGACTATAATTGCATTTCAGTTAATTGAATAAAGTGGGGAGGGAATTGAGTAAAAAAGGCAAATGATGCAGTGGTTATAAATGCATAGACTTGAAGTCTGCAACCAGCAGCCAAACAGAACTCCTTTACTCCCTCGTTTGTGACTCTTAAGAACGAGGAAACATTGTTTAGGCCTTCTATCAAGAGATGGGTATAAAAATTTGCACTACTGAAAAACACTAATGGTACAACAGAAATTGTTTGTCTTGTTCAGTCTGGTTAATGACATCAGACTTCAAATTATGTTGTTTTTTTTTAAGTGAACTATTTTCTATAAATAAAGAAAAGAGTCAAGGAGTCAAGTGGTCACAATTAGTGGTAAGTAGTTGTATTCATAGCTAAGTGTCCTCTCAAGTCTGAGGATAAAGATAACAGTACTAGACAGTTGTATATTCATAAAACTTTATATGTTTATTTTGTCAAAGGACGTTTTATAGTGGTTTATAATGTCACAAAATGTGGAAAAGTTCAGTGTCAATGTGAATGCGTTAGGCCCATTGCTGTTATATAACCAGAGTCTTGCCCAGGGCAGACAGTGACAACATTGATTTTATCCCATCCTTTTTTTATTTTATTTTTTAAAAACATTATGTGAGCGGAGAGAAGACAAACAAGAGGACAGAGAGGGAGACGAGAAGGAAATAAGAGGACACAGCCTGACATCCCTTTCTTTTCTCCAGTTTACCCATTATATGAAACGAACGGAAAGCTCTGGAAAACGTCAGTGTTCATGACCGTGAATGCGCCACAGACATAGCATTCAACGCTGATAACTTAAACCCGACATAAGCCAACCTCAAATGTGATACTTACCGACAAACAACAACAGAAGCAACGTTTGCTGTTGAACTCTGTGCAGAGTCAGCATATTCAGCCCTATGAGGAGCTGCTGGTGGGACAACCGCTGCTCCAACTCCAGCTGCTGTTTTGAAGTTGTCTTCAAGGCCAACTCCTGGCTGAGATATGCGAGTTCAGGACCACAGACAGCGCCTCTCCTCGGCCGCCCCGAGCGCAGGAAACTTCCCTCTGCCCCACGAGTGAAAATCCACCTGCTGAAAGAAGCGACGCGAGGCGACAAGTGACGCTCTGCAGAAGTGCGGGCGAACTGATTTTAGCAGTTTTAGGAGCCCGTCTATGAATTTATAGCTTCTCGGTTCGCAATTCCTCATCTACACGGAGACAGGAAATTTCATCATCCCTGGCACTTGGATGGAATGAGCAGGTCCGTGATGTGCGAAAGCAAACTCGAGTGATGCAACAGTTTCCTCGCCCACAAATCCAGTCACCTCAGTCCAGATCCATCCACAGAAGTATTTTTCTTTTCTTCTAAAGTAAAAAAAAAAAAAAAAATCAAAGATCAAAACCTGTGGATTCTATAACAACAAAGCCGATTCACTCACTTACAGCCTCGAGGTTTGAAGTCTCGAGAAGACCCAAACGGCAACACTTCTCCTGCTTTACACGACATACGGCAAGATTGTTGATTGATTAAAATCCATCTCTTTCATTTAAAAAACAAAACAACCTATTGACCGTATTTCCTAGCCGCTGCTCACTCTTTGTTTTCCACTTAGCGCCTGGAAGGAGGAGAGGGTTTGATACGCATGCGTGAGTTACTCCCACCCACAACACAACGTGCATGATCATGTTATAGCCATTTGGGTCCTGTCTAAGAAAGCTCCCCCTTCAATTAATTTGTTTTTATTTGACTGAAAACAAATCCGAGCAGCTCCTAGAATGGCTTGCAGACATTTAATGCAAATCAATGGAGTGAAAAAAAAGCAAAACAGAAGCATGAAAGAAAATGGGGTTCCTCAGTTTGTCATGTGTTATATAAGGTGTTTAGAAGAGCCCACTCATGACATTTCCTTTTTTTTATACACTTGACCCTTTACATTATTTCAACCTCTCCAGTGTCATTATAACAAGGCACAAAAGATGTTGCAGACAGTTAAGCCTTTAAGTAATAATAGGAAAATGAGGTATTCTCACCCTTTTTCCATTTTGTCTCTTTATAGCTAATTATTTTGAAGTCTTTTCTTAGAATGTGATGGACCAATTCAAAGCTATGTATAATTATGAGGTGAAATAAAATCTGAATAGCTGTATGTACATGTACTCAGACTCATTTGCTGTTGTATGTCTTCTGAGGTATGTTGTTGTAACCAGCTTTCAAAGCACAGAGACTAGAATTTGTGCCTCCTGGCTGCTTCACCCATAAATGCTACTATTAGTCAAGCTGGACAGCCTCATTTTAAAAGGTTTAGCTGTCCCACACTCCCTTCGTTTTAAATTGGATTGTCCAGTGCTCTGAGATGTTTATATCTTTATTGTTTTACAAGCTAACCCTGATTTATCCCTGACCTGTCCACTGTGCTCCCAGATCTTCATTATGCTGTTTTTCTTCACTGATGTTCTTAAACAAAACTTAACAGTCTGTACAAATAGACCGCTTATGCTAAGAATAATTTACACACGTGATTTATTTGATAATTAGGAGACCTTAAAAGGTCAAACAGGGGCAATGTAGTGTGGTGAAAAGTAATGCAGCAGTTTATTTATTTAACCACTTCTTAGTCATGCTCCACTTCTTTTAGTTTGAGATAGTAATATAAGAAAATATGAAAATATTTAAAGAGCATAAATATACCAGTGGACCAACTAGCAAGCTATAAAATGGAAGAGTTTAAATTATTAGCTATCTATAATCAGCATTGTGTACATTTAATGGTCTAAAAACTTCCATAAGTAAAGTCGCACAACTTTAATGGCTGTACAAACATAATGACTTGATGACTTCTTTAACGAGTTAAAAACTAAAAGCTATGCGTCCTGACTTGAGACTTAAGATAAACTGAAATCCTTTGGAACGCTTACTAAGTCTGAAGTTTCAAACTTATTTAGTTGAAAAATAATGATTTTATTTTTCAATAAATAAAATCATTCACTTCATGAATTTGATTCATTCCTCGCACGTTTACTGCTGTCGTCAAATCCCAGAGCCTCCAGACTACCAGATCATCGTTATGGGAAATGATTAAAACTTTTAAAACCATTATTGATTTTTCTTGGTAGGGGCATCATTAGTGTCAGGGTTGGAAACGGTCTGCGCCCGCTGAAGAGTTGGATCTTAAACTGAAAATTCGCCACTTGATGGTTTTCTTATTTTGTAAAGAATTTCATTTAGTTATTTATCCAGTTTCTCCTCTCTGTTGCTCCATGTTTTTCCCTTCCATCATAAAGCCATGTTCACCAACAATTTAAATAGGAGACAAAGATTCAAATTAGTTTTTTATAATGTATAGATTTAGAGCAAGATAAAGTAAGGCGCCTCTTTCCATTATATACTGCAATGTCTAATGTCTCTGCTGAAGCTCTTTGGGAAAAGAAAATCATTAAATGAGCTTCCAGGATCCTAACAGAATCTACACTGCTTTCCAAGTTTTTAAGTGTCTTCCCTTGGGACTCAGACTCTGCTGTCCTTGCTGCAGGACTCAGTTGACGAGGACAACTTTAGTCCCCAGGGCTGATCAACTCCTTCATTCCCAACCTTGTCCTGAATTGCACTAAGACGTTGAACCAGCAAGGTTGTGGTAAAGTTTTAAATAATATTGTTTATTTTTATGAACCATTTTAAAACATTTACTCGTGAATGTTTTACACAGTAATCCATTTTTCTGATAGGGCTTTCTCTGGTTTCTGTGAATGTGTCTGTGCTTCCTAGGGTCTTCTGAACAGTAAGAAACACAAACTACTAAAGTCTCAATATTCCTTGCCCAAGTGAAAATATACTGTTGTCGGTTTACACTTCAAAGATGGATTAAGATTTAAAGAGACATTTTAACATTCCACATAAATATCCAAGGTTCTACCAAAGCTGATTGATGGATATTTGAGTTATGTTACAAAGTTATGTAATTCTTGCTCAAATCTGGGTCCAGTATATTTTTACTTCAAGAAAGTTGCACTACATGATATAAACTGTTTGGGATTTTTGTTTTAAATTCCACATAAGATAATGTTTCTACCAAGAAAGACAGATTTCTATGTGGGCTGTTCCAATCTGCGAAGTCTGTGAAGGACCGAAGAATGGCAGGTTCAGACCAAACTGTGATAAAGCCTAAAAGAGACAATAATCTCAGAGTATTTAATCCTGCAGATCTTGTATCTGGAACTATAAGCTGATTATATAAACAAAACAAGAATGTAGGCTTAGTGAGGTTTACCAGCATTATTTTGTTCAATATTTTGTAATTTCAAAGATTAAGAAGTCTAATTTCTGGTTTACCAATCCCCTCTACGTAATTGTACACATCAAACCGATGTTAATGTTGTGCTAAAAGTGCAAAAGTAAAAATTTACACAACAAGGCTTCAGGGCCACTTCATTCTTCACAGAGAAAAACAAGTGAGCTAAGTGCATCCAGCAGCAGCAGGCTTGCGTGCTGAAAAGCAGACTAAATATGGCAGGTCTGGTTGAACCACATCCTGCAGATAAGGAAACCATAGCAACAGTAATGCAGTGCCATGGTGACTAAGGGCCTGCTTAGTGACAGGCTGCAAACTCATTATAAGCCTACAGGAAGCTCCAGAACAATTTCTCTTCCTTACTTACATCCAGACCTATTAACTGCAAGAACCAAAGCCAAAAAAACAACATTGTGTAGAGTGAATGGATGTGGTTTTACACTGTTGCTCTTTAAAGAAAACGTGCATATGTACAGGTCTGGAAAAAATGATCAGTTTCTCTGAATTAACTTTTTATAGGTATATGTTTGAGTAAAATTAAATTGTGTTCATTTTAATTAGTCAGATATTTTCTGACCATTTCTCAGAGAAATGATCAAAATAAAGAAAGATGCAGTGTTTTCAGACCTCAAATAATGCAAAGAAAACAAGTTCATATTCATTTAGAAACAACAACACTAATGTTTTAACTCAGGAAGAGTTCAGAAATCAATATTTGGTGGAATAACCAGGAGGTTTTCAGTGGGGATCAGTGCAGTGGGCTCTTCATTTTTTCCAGCACTGTACATTAAAAATTTAAAGGGAGCACAGTTGCAGCCTATAAATATACTACTGCTGTATATATTGACATCATTTTTCAAACAGGAAGTTGTTGTGAGAGCAGATATCCATGACACTAAAATCAAGAGAGCGCTCAGAATGGAGGAATTTAAGTGGTCAGAAGTGTATATGCTGCTTCATATGTACTAGGATGGGTTGTGCGAGAGTGCTTGCAGGACCTAAAAGACATAGAGCAGATTTCCAGGGATTTGGAAGGATTTCAAGATTATAACATGATTACAGCAGGCAGTCATGGATCAAACATGATGTAAACTGAGATGTAAACCTCATGTGTGTCTTACTGGAAAAACCTCTTAACGCTGCAGCTTTTAGAGCCAGACATCACTCATCTTTTGGCACGATTAACTGTTTTGTTGCGCGTTGTGTCTCAAGAGCGAGTCTCGCAAACATAATCATACCCACTGCACTGTACAATATTTTGTCATGTTACAGTCACTCATTTTAATAGTCTCTTGTTGCATCTACTGTTTTCTTGCAGGGTTGCCATGTATTTAGCTTCATCCATGTTTCCATCAGCTCAGACTAGTTTTCCTGTCCCTGTGGAAGGCAAGCATCTCCACAGCATGATGCTGGCACTGCCATGTATCATCGTGGACATTGTGTGTTCAGAGTTAGGCTTTCTGGCACTAATATTGTGAACTTTGTTTAGTAATTAGGTGATTTTTAAGGACATGATTTCTCTGGATTTTCTTTCTTGACACCAGAATAGAAGAGGCTGAATAAAAAGGTACTTAACAAAATGTAAACAACATTTATCATTTTCATTCTTCTTCACAGTTATTCACTTAGAATCTCAAAAGAAATGTGTTTGTGGTTGAAATATAATGTGCATTTTGTGAAAGAATAAAAATACATTTTGTTTTCTTGTCTCAATTAATCATACATTTAATCTAAATCTTGAGCAAACGCATGTTTGATTTTATTGTCTTTTTTTCTTTAGGCCTTTCCATATTTCGAATGTTCATTGATTTCATCTGTACAACTCTTTGTCGCAGCTGCTGATGTCTTAAAGTGCTTTATGAATGAAGTAGTAGCAGTAATTTACTCAGAAAATGTTTTCAAACAAATGAACAAACAGATTAGGTCCGCATGCACTTGATTAGTTACCTTGACTTGATTGAGGGAAAAATTAAAAGGGAGCACAGTTGCAGCCTATAAACATACGATTGAAAACATAACACGTATGGAAACATACCCACACAGATGTCACATGAAGTTAATCTTCCCGAAATAACCCATGTGTTGTGATCTAAACAACTAGAGCAAGTGTAATGTGGTACAACTGCAAAACATCCCACAGATTTACACACACAGGCTCCTCCAGCAGTTTGTTGTATGTCTGTGCCACTGTGAAGCAGACGTGAAGGTCCGATCAGTGGCAAAAGAAGCTAATCTAACTGATAAGCACATAATCTCAGGTCAGTCACTAAACAACACCTCACATACAAGCACCCACACATAGCTGCGGGGCATTGCTGGATTCTGTAAGGGGGACTTGGCATGGAGTGGAAAGCTAACACTGATATTAAGTGAAGACTTGTTCCATCTGACCTTCTGATTTGGCTCACAGCCCCCCGGTAGGAATACTGACTTTCTATTATAAGACCCAGAACCCTGTGTGTCAGATAAAGCGCTGGCCCAGAAGAAAGCAGCAGTTATGAAGCTTAGGTTTCTCCTCTGACTGGCACTCATGTTGTGGAGAGGGTTACAAAGACATTTCTAAGGCTGCGGGAATCCAGCAAATCACAGGGAGAACTATAATCAACAAAGGAAAACCAAAATGGAACCCAAAAGTGGTAGACTGGCCAAAATTACTCCAAGAGAGTGTCAGCAACTCATCAAGTTGGTCAAAAAATTGCCCAGAAAAACAACTAAAGCACTGTAAATACCTAGAGAAGAGTTCCAGGGGGGCAAATTACTTCTGTACAAAAAACTCCACAAATCCTCAAGACTTTTGAAAAAAAATATTCTGTGTATCCATGTGACAAAGGGATAACTTTTTTTTTTAACATTTGCATATCAATTAAATCTGACATTAAACTAAAACAATGTCAGCTTATATAGAAATATATATAAAACCGGTCAAACATAGAGGTGGGCATGTAATAATGTGAAGCAGCTTTGCTTTTAAAGGAGTTGGAGGATAATTCTTGGAAACTATAATTTTTTGTTCTATAACAGAAATCTCCAGCCATCAGTTTGTGACCTTGAGGTCAATCTCAAGCTGAGATTGCATTATATTGGTTTTGCAGCAATACAATGATCCAAAGCAAACAAGCAAATCCACCACTGAATGGCATAAGCAAGTATTATCCTAACTTGGATTTTAGTTAGTGAATATATAAACAAAGACAGGTTATCAGGAGACAAAAAAAAAGTAATTCAGTTTTAGTTTATAATAATTAGATTATTATAATTAACATAGGTTGTTCTAAAGGCAATAGTCCTACCCCTTTATTAACTCCAGACAGAGACGCTATCTGGATAATATTACAGGTTGTGTCATACTGCGGCTCGTTGCCAGAATATATTCCTGTCTGTTATCACTGGTGGTTAACAGGGCACAGCTGAACTGATTTCAAGCTGCAGCATGGTAAGACTGAGGTCAATGGAATCACACTTTAGCAAACAAATGTATTATCTTGTACAATATTAGCTCAAAGCTATTAGAGGCCAAATATTACAGAAAAAGAAGTCTCTGAAAGAAGAATATGCCATTGCCATCTGAATGAAAATCAAAGCATCAAATATATGTTTGTAATAGTTTTGTGTCCTTTTCTATTTTTCTTTAGGTTTGTCTATTAGGCTTCAGATTTCCTGGGGGATTTTTTTTTAATGGAGTTGATCTTTGGTGCGCCGGAAAGTTTGATCCATTAAGATGTCCGGATTGTTGGTCTGAACAGAGCCACTTCTCTGCTGGTCGGAAATATAACTCTCCGCTTTATCATTCAAAAGACCTCGGCTCTCTGGGCTGCGTGGGCTGAGTTTCTGACCAGCTGAAAGAGCGGCGCTCCGCTGGTGGTCTGGAGGACTGCGGCGATCCGTGGCAGGATCATGCTCCTTTTCTCTGTGCTGATCGGAGCCATCATCACTTTCCTCGCGGCCTTTTGTTCCGTCTCTCAGCTCGCCATCACGCAGCTGGCAACGTCTCATTTGGTTTAATGTGGTTTGCAGCTCGTTGAGTCGCTGTGATACATAACATCTCTTCAGCTCCAACAGGACTGTTCCGTTACGACTCAGGCTTGGCGTGCTTGTGGATGTTTCCCTCTGCAAAAATAGATCACTCATTCATTCATCATACTTGTGCATCCTAATGTGAGTTTTTATCTTCTATGTCAAGAATGACTTGGAGCACATTTACATCAACATGAAGGAGGGATTTGTTTAAGTAATTATTCCCATTAATGTGATTACATCAATGCAATGTGTCTTTTATTCGTTTGGTATCTAGCAAAATAGCCAACTCTCTGAACCTTTTCAAAATTTCTCATGTTACATTTTATTTTTATAAAGTTGAGTGAAAAACTAAAAGGTGCGTGATGTACATTAGTATTCGGTCCATTTTGCTTTTATACATAAAACAAATCCAGTACAACAATGTGTAATTTAACGAGATTAAATAACTTAAATTTCACTATAAAAAGCTATGGTGTCTGTAAATAGTATTATGAAATCCAAAGAACACAAACAGATCAGGGACAAAGGACCAGTGAAGTTCAAAGCAGGGTTATGAAACAATAATCCAAGTTACTATATCCCATCTCAGATTTGTTGAGTCATCATCTGGAAATGAAAAGAGTTTAACAAATTTACTAAAAAAAAATTCAGGTGTGGTGCAGCAGAGGCACATCTAAAAGTTGCAGGACACTGGCCCTTGAGGACTGGAGTTTGACACCCCTGCTGTACACTTATCGTAAATTGTTCTTTTAACCTTCTCGAGAATTTTTATGACAATAAACTCCAAATCCGCAAAACTAAAAACATTGTTGGGACTGTTATTTCAGTTGGGTTTTTTCCACTGTTAGGTCTATAAAAGCAAAACAAATGTTTAAATACAGTGATCATGAGCTGCTTAGGGATAAAACAGCACTACAATGTGCTGAAGTAGCCTTTTCTATAACAAGAGTTTATTAAAAGGTGGTTTGTGACTGTAAAGATAAAACACTGAACAGGTTCAGGGAATTTAAACAATTTTGGCTGAATGGAATAAAAAAACAAATCTGTGACAAAAACGTCAAAACAAACACACAGGAAATAAGACAGAAATAAATTACGTATGAGTGGGACAATGCATCATTCAATTTAAACAATAATGTACAAATCATATATATTTTTAGGATTTTAAATATGTCACCAATCATTCTAATTACCGCTTTTTCTGCAGCACCGTTCTCTCTCTCCTTTAACATTGTGCTTATTTGAGATCTCCTCTGCATCTGCATGCTTAGCTGCAGGAAAGATTCACTCATGCGGTCAATTTCTTCCTCTACACATGACATCTGGGGAAAAAGGATCATGTTATGCAAGGCATAAAGTACATTATCTTTGCTTCTTTTATTCTAACCTTTTATGCCACGTAGCTTCATTACCTGCACTGGTGTCCCATTTGGTGGTAAACCTGAGGAAATTAAACCATACACTTAAAAAAAGTAAATAATGACATAAGCAATTAATAAACAGAGCAGTATGTAGTTGCTTTTCTAGCACAATAGCCCCTGTGTGCACTCCTTCAGCACTCACTGGTACTGGGCTATTGGGTCATTTCTCATAAACAAAAGCTCTCTAAACTCATTAGGGAGGCAATAATTGACTTTCTCTCCAGACCCACAATTGTTTAATGATGTTTATAGCTTGTGGAAGTGGAGAAATGAGAAAAAAAGAGTCTGATATGGCAAATGGATTCATCCATTTATCTATGAGACGCATTATTCTAGCAGATTAATGGAACATAATTGTTTCACTATCTGGACCCAAAATAGATTATGCTCTGAAAATCTCACCAGAAGAGAAAGTTTGTATTGACCATTCAAAGTATAGTTTTTTCAAGTAGACTTAAGGATGGTCTGTTTGTTTTTGTTTTGGTTTTTTGTGGAGACTGCTGAAGGCAAATGGAAAAATGAAAACCTGAAATACATGACACAATTTTATTGCTTTTATTTAAAGCAACAAAGCATTGCTTATTCCTAGTGTTGTAATTATTTAAAAAAGCACTGTTTTCGACTGTTATAATGTCCTCTCTCTACTTTTTGGTTTCTTTATACTTAGCAAATGCATAAGAAACACATCTTTTACACACAGTTGGTAACAGCAGCGTTGGTGTGTTGCCATAAAGTCATGGGTTTGAATACTGGCTTTATTGTGCAGAGCTAGCTTTTGAATGAGCATGCATGCCTAGGTTCTCTCTGGCATGGATTAGTAATCAATAGTTAGTAGTAATTACTAATGAATTACTATTCACTACAAGTTGACATTACTAATGAGTGCAGAGCTCTGAAGGATTAATCAGGTATAAAAATGTAGTTTTATGAAATAATAATGTTATTTACTTTATAAGTAGTGTCATCCTAATGACTAAAGACATATTTCAAAAATATTTGATCAATACTATATTTAATTTGTTTTACTACGTACCAATAAATTCATTAATTAGTTTTAGACACACAAACCTGAAGAGGCAGAGCTAATTTCTCAGAGCTAGCATCAGGTGGAGGTTTATTATCACACTATCTCTGTGCTCATCTTTATTTGAATGGAGCTATTTGAGAATATCTCAGCAGCTGTTTTGTAGTTTTTTTTCTGCTCTGTTAAGCTCATGCTCCATTTGCTGAGCTTTGCAAAGTCTACGATTAGGTTTACCTTCTCTTATTAAAGCAATGGATAAAAAAATGCAGACCGAAGATGGACTGTGTTGTGCATTTTTAAACTATATTCCCTATTCTGAATTTGACTGAACTGTTAATAGCCTTAATATGTATAATTATTGTGGCAGATATCATGATAGAATGTAGAGAGACAAATGTTTGAAAATTGTAAATGTTCTATTTTCAAAGTCTTTTGCAAGTTATTTGAGTGCCTTATATTGCACTTGTCTTTTATAAAGTGTAAAAAAAACAATAAGCCTACAAAATAACTTGAACTTGAACATTAAAAGCTGCCATACCTGTATTTGGAGTTGATCTTTGTTTGAGGTTGCAGATAAGATCTTCCAGTTTAAAATACTTATATTTCTCAAGTCTAAAGTAGAAGATGAGAAAAGTTACTTATAATAAATGCATCCAACATTCTCTGCTGTAATTTTTAGTTTTTCACACCAACCTTCTAGCTAATAGGGGCTCAGTGAAGCGCGCTTCAGAGGGAACTCTGATATTGAGAAATTGCTCCACTAATGCCCCATGCCGCCCACCTAATGCATCAAAATTAGGCTGAAGAAAGAAGCAATAAAAAGTTATCAGCCTACATTTCAAACTGTGTGAGGATGATGAGTGAGCTTCAGATTACTCTCACACACTTCTGCTGGGCTCCATTTAAAAGAAAGGTTGAACAGCTGAAGGCTTACAGCTGAAATGGCTTCATGCAGAGCTTGCAGAAACGTCTGGGGTTTGGATCCTGGATAAAAAAAAAACAACACAAATTAATCTTTCTGCTGCCGAAGAAGATTACATAGTTACTGCTCAAAGATGATTGCCCAGCCTATAATGTTATGCATGACATTCAGGACTCTCTTTTACCTTTTTTTTTTATTACCTACTGCTATGCGGGCCATGGACAGCAGAATGACAGCAATAAAGTGTCCCACATGCTGAAGCTTTGCCTCTGACAGATAAAGGATTTGATTGGTTGGATCAAAATAGAAGTCCCCAGTGAAATGACCCAGGGGATTCTCATTAGACGAAGATGAGCAAAAGGGAACCGACTTTGCCAGCAAAAGAAGCACAGAGGGGAACATGGGGGAATCTGCAAGCCACTGCACCACGTGACAACCAAAAAGGTAAACAGCCGAATGCTGTGGAGACAGGCTGTCCAGTGCAGTTGGAATTAGACGTTCGTTGTGGTTCTCTTGGACTGAAGTCCCCGTTTCTGCTATAACAGAGAAATGGTGAATCAGGAGTTGATGCGTCGGAATTTACGATACAGTGCCTCGCAAAAGTATTCAAGCCCTCGTTTCCCATCTTTTGTTACATGCCAGCCACAAACTTGCAGTAAATACATTTAATCAGGTTCAATAAAAGTAGCACATCATTTTCACATGGAAGGAAAATGACTTGTGGGTTTCTTATTTTTAAAAACTTTATTCCAAATAATCTAATTGGAATTCATTTGTAATTCAACTCTTCCCTGAAACAACTAAGTGCCACCAACGGCCTTCAGAATGATAAATGGCCTGTACTTGCATAGGGCTTTAAAATCACTGTCCATTACATCCAGTCATTCACCCATTCACTCTGGCTCCAGTCGGCAGACCGACAGGAGCAAGGCTGCCATACAATCAGCACCACTGAGCGCTCTGACCACCAACAGCAGGCAAGGTGGAACTGCCAAGGAGGGCAGTTCATCTATAAATACAGAAAATGGTGGTCCTACAAAGTTGAAACTGCCATTTTCTTTCTATTTTATAACAATGCACTATTTTGCATTGGTTGATTAAATAAAAGTACTAACTGATAGGAATGCGAAGGGTTTTTTGCTTTTGCAAGACACTGTACATAGTTCATTGTGAATTTTACTTTCAAGCTAAAAGACAGTTTTGTTTTTGCACCTTTATGGGAATGCTGATGTGACTCATCTGTGGTAAGCTGTTGTAAAGACTGCTGAATGTCCTGCAGAGTTTTGAACAAAGGAGATACGGTGACCAATTTGGATAGATTGTCTTCACTGAAACAAGGAGCAGCTGTCTGTGTGCAGTCTGGAGAACAGAGAAACGGCATCTTAGCGCAAGTACTATTTTGTCCTGATTTATTTAACAGAGAAAAAAAACCTCAACTTTTAAAGATTTGTTTCTGACCTGTCTCATGAGAAATAGCTTCTCCTTTATTCATAGACATTGATGAGCACTGGGGAAAGCAAACAAAAAGGGGATACAGTTTTTACATTCTCAACATATGTTTGAAGCAATTAGCAAATGTTTCTATATTACCTGTGTAAAAGACATATTGGTGTTACCAGGTTGCATATATCCAACCTGAGCCTCAGAGTCTCTTGAACCGTGACAATATGGAAGACCACACAGATCCTGGTTCTGCCAAGCTTCTGCTGTCAGCTTGCATAAAAGAGCTTCGACTGATCTAAGAACAGCTCCCAGTAAAGACACAGAGGACTCAGCTTGGCTGGTGGAAATGTCTGCTTTCATGAAAATATACAGAATAAACACAAGGCATTTTAAAAGTTTTAGGCTCTTAAAGCAAAATAGTTTAAATGCTACGGGAGATCATTTTTACAGCAGTGTTAAAAGAATTACATTCTCAATTTGAACAACAGGACCTTAACCTAGAAAAAAATCTGAATGAACTTATAAACATTGCAAACAAAAATATGGCTAAATGAATGCACAGGTGCTGAAGAATGATATCTAAAAGATTAGACGTGTTAAAGCAGCAAATGAAAAGCAATCTCACAAAAACTACTGTTGTCATTTTTACAATGCAATATTATGTTGATTTTATGTTATTTCAATCACATGAAATCAATTCTCTCTGTGAATATTTGATCAAGTGAAAATAGTGATTTTGTTTGACATATACTGGATCCTCTCTCCATCCATCCACATCCAATATAATATAATATAATATAATATAATATAATATAATATAATATAATATAATATAATATAATATAATATAATATAATAATGATCATCAAGGTAATCAGAGAAACAATTAAACTTGTTTTGTATGTAATGAAAGACTAGAAGGGAGAAGGGTGGATTGTATTTTTTGAGAAACCAGTGGTGAGGACGATATTGATTAATTTTTATTCTGGTTTGCTGCAGCATTTTTTTTTTACTAGAGTTGTCTAATTATAAGTACCTCCCAAATTTGGACAAGCATTTATTGCTTTACTAATAAAAGCATTTTATTCAATTCATTATTCATGTTTATCCTAAAGATTTGAAAATTTGTTATGCTCAGCATTTTATTAATATTTTCTGTAAAAACATCAGTAGGCCGGCTGCTTGATGATGATGATGCAGATGCACCACATACATTTATGATCGTAGTTTTAAATCTAACACCCATATCAGACCGTATTTTATCAGCCCACCCATAGTTTGGCTGATAAAACAACTTAGATTATTAGTATTATTAAGTTAAGTGTGCTTACGTTTGAATTTACTCTAAACTGTCCAAGTTGTAAGCATTTAGCTATTGAGTTGAAATGTACTAAAAAAATGTGGAAGTTCTCAATTTTTTTGATATTACTATCCACTGACCAGAACCACTGGTACACACACAGACCTGGCATAATGCTGCCAATTGAGTCTAAAAAATAGACTCAATATGATAGACAGGATTTTGAATATCATAGAGCATATATATTTTTAGTCCTTTTTATTTTCTATTGAATTTAGCAAACAGACTAATATGTTTTTTTGATCTTCAGGTTTCCAGACCTCAGATAGTCAGACACAGACTGTTAACTGAGCAATTAGAGTAAGGCAGAAGGGACTGCAGTGATTACACACAACAGATGGTCGAATACTGCGATGTGCTGCGGTGAAACTGCACTGAAGTGTTCTTCATATTTTATACAAAGAGACTGCACATGTTTTCAGAGCAGCAGCCAGAACTGCAGTAAAAGGTATGAGCAAACAATCTGTCCATCTGTTCGTCCATCCCTTCACCAGATATTAAATGAAATTACAAAACACTAATTTAACAAGATTTCATTTATTTTTTTCCTTATTTTTTTAACATAGATTATCCAGAAGCTTCCTCAGAATAACAATATAATGGGAATAATAACTATAATTTCTAGTTGCAGCTTCTATTTTGTTACTAATGGGTCCATCTACTTTTATGAATAGCAAAGTACATAATTTATCTTTCTTTGACCATAACATAACATTGTGTTTTTTAAAAAAGTTGTCGTATTTTTTGATTTGTGGAGCTTAACTAATTATTTAATACGTGCATTTATTCTCACCTTGGTTGTCTCCCTCTCCGATGTGAGTGTGTGATAACACATCCTTCCTCACATTATGGACTAGAATCTCTTTAAGGAGACTCAGGTTTTTACTATCCATATTTTCAAACACATCCTGAAACAAAATGTACAGAATAACGATATATCCGATATATTTTGAGTGCAAGTCCACCGACTTGCTAAAAACAAAAATAAGCCACTAAACCTTGAGTGATTCAGCCTGCTGGCATATATTCCTATAAAATTCCTGCATGTCTTTGCGATGTCTGGCCAGCTGGGCGGCGATGTGGAGGTTCTGGTCCTCTAGTTTGTCATAAAGAGTCTTCACATTAAACTCCTCCAGATCCAGGCAACCTGACACACTTCCTAAATGAGAGAATTAATCATCAGTAATTGTGAAATGATCTTCGTGTATGGCTGTATCTTGTAGTAAAAACTTTGCTTAATTTGACCACACGTCGATTCACTGGGCTCTCTCTCTCGCTCTCTCTTTATATAAATGATTTAAGGACAACTCATTACAGTCTAACATTACCCATTATTTTCTTTATTATCTATCTAATTCAGAATAGGCTGCTAACTAGGAGCTGTCATGGATGATGATCTCATTATAACCATCCTATGAAGCTGAATGAATAATGCAATACGCACTAACTGAGTAACATTAGGGTCAGCACCATTATCAGTCAGCAGAGCATAATAGCAAATGATTACACATGCAGAGAACAAACACTAAAGGAAAAGTTAGAAGGAAAAGTTAGTTAAGTGTTTCCGACGACTCTTAATTTGAAATAGAAATTAATCAAAATAACAAATTTTTCTTTTTGTTTGATAATCCTCCCCCAGAGCTCTGCCTTAAAGACTAAAATATTTTCTTAAAAGATATTTTAGTCTTTAAGAGTGCAATAGGTAACTTTTTAATTAAAATATGCTTTTACATAATAAGTAAAATTAACACTTTGTCCTGACAGTGTAAAATGAGACAGATAATCTGTGGGCGGAAAAAAATCAAGCTCCTCTGTCTCCTCCCTGAGGTCCTACTGCCATCTGCAGAAATACACCAGCTCCTGGCCAGAAACAACCAATCAGAGCCAGGAGGAGGTTGTAACGAACCAATCACGCTGTATGTGGAGCTCACACCCTCCTCTTTGCTCTCTGCATCATTACAGCTCTTTCCCCACAGTGGAGCCTGGTGTGAACATGCAAGCTAGTAAGCATCCATCTCATACTACACTGTTATGACATTGAGGCAGTTTTAGCAAATATGTACAAAAATATTTTTATTAAGCTTACCTACTGCAGCTTTAAAGAAAGATTAAGGAAATAATTAAATGGTTTTGTATGAAAAAGGTTTCAGTACAAACAGAACTTACCTCCCTTTATGACTGCAGATTCCTCAGCTTCTGCTCCCTCACCTACGCCTCGACTGGCAAGAACGTCGCCTTGACTCTGGACAGTTATGCTAAAACACATGAATAAAGGAAAGATTTCTGAAGATCTCTAAATCTCTCACATGTTTTCACAAGATGTTTTGATTAAGGATTATATGACTGCAGGTGCACCAATTGAGGTTCTGTATCTGATCACAATCTTTAAAGCTTGACCTGTCAATACCAGTTTTGTCAGATGCAGAAGTTTTTTTGTCTGAAATTTTTTAAAATATAGTAACAAAGTCTCGAAGTTGGCAATAGTGGGATTAAAGTAGTTCTTCTTATAAGCTCATTGAGAAGCTGATTTTATTTTCCAGAATATATGGAGTATAGTCGGAAGAAAGGAAGGTAGTAAGGAAGGAAAGAAAGAAGGAAGGAAGGAAAGTCTGTAGCTAATCATAAGTGTCTTATTTTCTGAGCTTATTTTCTTGGGCTATCAGCTGAAAAAATGCTTGAAAAAATAGTGCTAAGTAACATCTGTGTACAAGTTTATCTTTTAGAATGTAATTACCATAACCACTCTTGTATGTAATGTAGAGCAAATTTTGTACTGAAAAACATTGTGCATAGAAATGCTAAACAGATCAGTCTACTTTAAACCTGTTACCGGTAATCAATTTCCATTTTATGCATGCACAGAGCATGTTGCAAGCTCATTAATATGCTAGTGACACTGTGATAAGCTTGCTTAGACTAAGAAGATTCAGCCCATTCAGAGGCAGTTATCACAACATAATCAGCCGGAGAGGCACAGACATAATTGTGTTTCTTGGCAAGAAAAAAATCCTAAATCACAGGTGTCCTTAAGGTCGGGTGTCCTGGCAGTTTTACACATGTCTCTGTTTCAACACTGCTGATTCAAATGGGCCAGCTACTTCCTCGGCAGGTAATGGTGCAGAAGCCTGCTCATAAACCATCATTTAATTCATGCGTGTTGTACCAGAAAAGGAACCAAAATCAGCCCTTGAGGACTGATTTTGGACACCACAGGGTTAAATCCCTCTGTTTCACTCTACTTGATAAAATGACTCAATTCCCAGAGGTTTCTAACCTCCATTTTGATTTGCATATTATCTTAATAGTATAACCACAGGCTTATAAGTGATGAATCTTTACCTTATCCATAATTTGGAACCAAAAAAAAAAACTCAAACTGAATGGTGGGTAATATACAATGAGCAGGGGTTGTACAGAAGAATAGAATTAAAAATAATTAATTCTGTATTTGTTATTAGTTAGTAAGAGGGGAAAATAAAATGCTAATAGACATGAGTGTCCAATTTTAAGTAAACAGAAAACTGACTGTGTAAGATTAACGTAGCACTATGTTAAGAATTATTTCTTAACATGGTGCAATATTTTATTGATGCAGTAGAATAAATATCTCATGTTTGAATAAAAAGAAAATAAAACAGCTACAACAAGAAAATGTGTGTTATGTAAAAGTAAGCAGTAATCTTTTTTTTATGTTATAAAACTGTTTTAATTTGTAACGTGTTATAGCAAAAGGCTTTTGCTTCAGCCTTGTTTCTTTACCTGAAGCCAAAACATTTGTATGTAAATATGTGCATAAATGTGTATATGAGTATAAATTGTCACTTATTTCTGTATTTTTTTTTCTCTGTACTCTGGTAACCAAGCAACAAATTTTGTTGCCAAGTTCACTGTTGTGTCTTTGTGCAATGACAATAAACATATCCATAATGTAGTTTAAAAGCAGTTTTTAAAAAGTAGTGTGAAAAAGCTGCCTGAATAGTGCTCTAGCATATCTGCAACCCATACACACCTTTCTCTACTGCAAACACACTCAGCTGGGCAAAAAGGCTCTCCAAGGCTGCGCCACTTTGGTTTTATCTTCCAGTGGGGAACGAGTTTCGCTTTGCTGGGTCGCAGAACCAGCACAGTTGTGGTCAGGACTACAACTAGGACCAACAGCAGACTCAGGATCCCTGCACACAGCCACTGCTTAATAATCCTGTACCACTTACTCAACGAAATCAATCATTAAAAATAAATTAAAACAGCTTGCCAACAATGAGTCCCCAGTCAGGCAGAAGGTTGAGGCGGTGATTTTTTACAATCCCATATTTGACCAAGTGTCCTGGAGTCATGGGTTGAAACGCGGCAGCTCTGGTGTCACATTCTGTCCCCTCCCTACTGACCACCACAACAATACTCCACTCGGGGACAACACTGTCCACAAACACATACTTTCCTGCTTCTGAAAAAACATGAGCAAACCTGAGAGGGAGGAGAAAAGATGAAAAAAAAAAACTGTTTGCAAAATGTAATTTGAAAGAGTTAAAAACTGTGTGGAGTCGACTCTACATTGAAGAGTTGAATTTTGTTTGCTTCATGAGGATCTGCAGATGTCTGAAGGCTCCAAAGTCCCAGCTTGGGTTACTGTTAAACAAGTGGTCCTTCTGGTACACTGGGAAGTGGCTTAGAGGGCGATCTAAAGATTTAAATAAAGTTAAAATATCATTGGTATAGCTAAAATAAACATATGTAATCTCACCAGTATGATAAATGATTGTTAAAGTAAATAAAATACAATATACCAGTGTGGTTGATGGTAAGATGAAAAACGAGCATGTCACCCAAGGAAAGGCAGGCGATAGGATTCGGGATCCGAGGAAGGCCATCAACCTTATTCTCATCATCTTCAGTGTCTCTCCTCTTTCTAGATCTTGTATTTATATCAATATCAATTGGTTCTAAAAAAGAAACACTTCATGAATATGACAAACTTTGAATTGATCTTGGGGTTTTTTAAAGAAATATTCAAGCAGATCAATAACTTCAATGTTTACAAAAACAGAATCTGAGAGGAGATAATTTATATCAATAAATATATCTTAATTTATACTTACAATTTGTACATAGATTCCCACTGAGAATTAAATTTAGAGTGAAATAGAAGAAACCTTCCTTTTTTACACAGGGAATTTGTGAGAAAGTATTATTTGAAATTCCACATTACAAATATTGGAGATGGTCTATTTATGTATTTAAATCTATAAGTATAATGTTGACCATTAATTACTGGATAAAAGAACATCTACAATAAATTATGCCTACTCTTTTTTCAAATTCAATTAAGTTGCATGTTATTCCATCATTCCAGCCTGAAAAATTAGTTGTTGAAATATATCACAAAATGCCTAAGACTAATTATGACATTTATGCTGATGATTAGTGTATGTAAACTTCTAACCAGTGCTTACCTGAAAGGAAAAGATTGACAAGATCTCTTTGGAGGGGAATCCAACCAAAGAGTCCTTCAGTGGTAAGCTGCACTAAGTGTACTCTTCCAGATGTCTGTGCGTGGATATCAGGACCCAAAACATTTTCTATTTTCTGGAAGTAAAAAGGAAAGGAAAACCAACTGAACAAGAATGGCACTGCAACACGTTGTCATAGTACTAGTGAAATAATTTTATAAATATGGTTTTTAGGGGAAAAAAGATAATTTAACTGTATCCTTTCTGATTACTCCGTTGTAAGACTGCACCTTTAGCTATATTTCTAAAAAACTGTATTTGCATTACTGTCCTGCTATTAAAAACTATCTTATCAGTGTGTATAAGAATGTGCATGAGAAGCAGTACTATCACCTTTCTTCTCACTGTACTACAATATTATATTTTTACCAGTGCTATGAGAAGAAAAATATTTAATCAATTTCGTTGATCAAATAGTTACCTGAATGTTTGCTGTGACACTTTGTAAAGTAATCTCACCATATTTAATGTTGAGACTACATCCAATGGCAAAATAAGTTTGGTTGACAGTGTTGCCAGATTTTATTTTGAAAATGGTTCTACATGGAAAAACTGCTTGGGGCTTGTCTGCAGTAATGCAGGCGGTCCTCTGATCTGTCATAGTGAAAACCTCTGCTATCGTTCCAAACCTCACCTATGGCTATGGATCATGACTGATAGAAAAATATCTCAGATGCAAGTGGCTAAAAATAACTTTTTCTGGGTGGCTAAGCTTAGCTTCAGGTGAAGAGAAAAGTCATCCAGAGGAAGATCGTAGAGAAAATGTTCATCTTTCCCAACGAAAAGAGTCATCTGATGTGGTTGGGACATCTCATCATTAAGCCTCCTGGGCACCTCCATCTGGAGATTTTCAGAGCTATGACATGCTGACGGTCAAAAGATTTTATTTAAATGTTTCTTCTAACAACTTTACTTGTTTAAAGGAGGTATTATGTATTTTCCAGGTACATGGGGCCATTTTACAGCACAATCAAGTAACTATGTCACCTGCAGTTTTTATAAAAAGGCTGACTATCAAAGTTAATTCCCCTTATTGCTTCTTGTGACAATATTTTTTTCTCAGTTGTGCATTTGGATGCCCATACTGAATCATGACCTCTGACAGTAATACAAAATCTTCTCCATAAGCCTAAATAGCGCTAGATTTACCTTGTAAAAAATATGTGGACAGTTATACATGTTGAGACATCTAGTACAGATCAGACTGAGAAACTATTTTGTGCACAAACAGTTTTTCCTTTTCTTTTTGTCAAAAAGAAATGATAATTCATAATTTCTCCAGATACAATCAAATAAAAAATGTCTGAAACTGCAAGATATTTAATACGGTAAGTAATAAGTTGGGACTAATACTTCTTGTGCATAGCTTTCCAAAATAACTCTTATTCCAAGCAAACAATACGGTCTGAAAAATTACTCAGCTCTATCCTTACAATCCTGATAATGAATTGGGTCTATTTTTATCTCCCAGTAGCAGCTTTCACATTTCCTTCTCAGTTATATGCACATGTAGGATAACAAATTTATGCATGGTAAATAACTGGATTGGATGAGATGATTTGCTGTTCTTTTAAGGTGTAGCTAATCATCACTTTGTCAGCTTTCTCTCACCCTTGCCCAGACCCTGCTGTTTCTTTCTCTAAGGCTGAGCTGCAAGTCGCCGTCCTGCGTGAGCTCGGCAGACAGCTGAGGCAGCCTGAAGAGGCAAGAAGTATTGCAAATCTCCTCTGCGGACACATATCGCTCACACCGACAGCTGGGACAGGCGCAGATAAGACAGGAGACAGGAAAATATCAGACATATCAAGATGAAAATTTCAAACTTGGGCGTCATGGGCTGGAGTAGGTTTTGCATGGCAAACTAAATCAGTACTAAATCAGAAAAAATATATAAAATAGTCAGACTCACATGCCCATCTCCACATCCAGGATTCCTCCATGAGATCCACAGGTGATATTACAGGAGTGGAGGGAGGGTAAGACACACTCTCTGGATGCTGCTACTCGTATTTCTCCTGTGATGCACCGTCTGCTCACCTAAAAAACACACACACAAAAAAATCAGAGACACTAACATCTGAGTTGGCTTCAAACACAAGAATGTTGCTATTTGTTGCATCACTTCTGTTTGGATCCTTAGAAAACAATACATAAATTTAAACACAAATATCGACCTTAATGCAAGTATTCTGGTCAACACTATATTCTGTAAGCTTTATAAGATATTCAGCATAAACTATGTATGTAATTTTACTGGCCTCAGGTTGGCAGTCTAGTTCACTGTCAGAAGTAGAACTTTTAAAGTCCAGCTCATTGTAGTAGATGAAACCGGTCCTGCACAGACACGATCCATCAGAATACTGGAAAGCCCGGTTCTTCCCAATGCAGGTACACGAGACGGAACCTAAAAATAATATTTTGGAAAAAGAAATACTGTAAAATCATAAAAATTCAACTTTTTCCATTTTAAAGAAATAACTGGTTTCATTACATAAAGTACAGATAGTGTATTTTTAAATCTAGCAAAAGCAGAATTTGCTTATTTTAACTATTAATTGTTAACCTAATAACAACATTTTTTAAATATATACAGCAACTATTGCGTTTTGTGAATACATAAAGAAACTAAAAAAAAAAAAACTAATCTCGTTTACAAGAGTTTCTTTCAGTCCTGATGCTAAAGTCTCATTCTGTAACACACTTGCTGAGACAACTTTGCCTGTCAGAGGAAAAACAAATTTCACTTCAGTTCACTTTTTTATATACATTTTACAATTGAACTTTGATTAAAAGTGTCTCAGTTAAACAAGAAAAGCATTGCATCCAATTTTAAAGTACTGTGGTTTTGTACATTGTGTCACAATAAAATAAAATGTAGGGAAAAAAGTAGATTAATATTATTTCTATAATTATTTTGTTAACAAACCAGGTGTTGAGAAGGAGGAGCTGCCACATAGAAAGCAAGCCTTCTGGGCAGGCAGGTGGTTAAAAGTGTTGGCTGGACAAGGGTGACAGTCGTCCATTTTCTCTGCACGGGTACGGTTACCGAACGTGCCTGGTGGACAGGACTTTGGCTGGGCGTATCCCTTCCCACATACATGCCCATGAGGGCAGGGATTAGTTTTGTAATCTTCTGTGCCTTTATGAAGTTGGGGAACAACAACAAAAAAAATCAAATCCTGGAAATTCAAAAGATAATAATTTAGAATTGCTTTGTTTCAGCACCTTGAGGGCAGTAATATCCCGGTGGACATGGGAGGCACTGCAAACTCGGGGAAAGATATGGACGATAAGTGCCATCTTCACATAAGCTACAGCTGCTGCTGTGTGATCCTCTGAGAGTGCTCGTGCTGACAGGCATGGATCCTCCAGAACAGGATTTCATGGCAGAGCTGTTGGCAGGGCAGTAGTAGGGAAATGGACATCTGTGGGGTGACGCAAAATTATTTATTTATAAAGCTTTCATCCAACCCTTGTAGAATCAACTAAAGTCCACATTTTAACAACTGATTTTTAAAATCAAAATTACAGGGTGTTTTTGGGTCTGAACACACACTTTAGTTTGATGGATCCTTCATGTACTCACAGTTGTTTAGAGGTGTCATACGAATACGATCCCTCAGGACAAATATAACCTTTTGGACACACTTGAGGCTCAGCAGTCTGAGGTCCACAGAAGGAGCCAGCTCTGCATAACTTCTCTGAAACTGCACCTGGAGTGCAGTCAAAAGCTCATTACAACACCAGGACCTCATCTGGATGTGTTTAGAAAGTCAATATTTATGGACACACCTACCAACAGGACATTGATACGAGGCCCTGCAGGGGATTCCTTCCACGTTGGGCTTTCCTGTCACGCGAGGGTCTGGGCAGAAGGTTCCCCCTGCACACAATTCACACTGGTTGGGTGCAGCGGCTCCAGGAAGCTGCCTCTTGGTCCCTGCTGGGCAGAGGATGGGGGGTCCAGTCCCACTGCACCAGAAGCCAGGTGGGCAGGGACTACTGGTATACTCTGTAAGTCCTAAAGAAACCCAAAAGTTAGAGGGGGGTTATAGGGAGGTAAATTAATCTCCACAATGGCCAGCCTGTAAATTTGTTTTAAATTTCATAGACTTTTTAACAAAATAAGATTGTTTTCCTCCAAATTGGTGTATTACATTTGTACTCATCAAGTTTTCTTACAATGACTGGCAAGTTTTTGTCACTGAAGTTTTCTTTTTGTTTTCCAAGTCAAACCTTGTTCAATATGCACAGGCTTCAGACAGGCAGCCGTTAAAATTGGTTAATTTTCTATCAGGAGGGAAACCAACACCAGCGTGAAAAGCAAAAAAAAAAAGAAAGAAAGAAAACTGTTACAAACATGCAATGCTGTGGGAATGTGTTTGCTGCCTTAGAGATTTCTTCTTCTTTTTTCCTGTCACACTTAGTATGTTTTATGTGAAATTTGCACTAATTTATTTATTTTTTACTCCTGTCATCAACCAGCCTATTTCGAGGGGATGGCCACTGCAGCAGCTGCCTGGCTGTTGAATTTGAGAGAATTAAAAAACATTAAATTTAAGTGAAACCCCTCGAGGAAGGAATAAAAATGCAGCATCATCAACCTCACATATTCAACAGAACTTAAAATTAAGTAACATACTCCTCAAGGTTCAGACATATTAAAATTACTGTTTCAAACGTGAATATCCTTGCTTCTTGTTATTTAAAAAGGGAGGTCGTTTAAAACCAGTAGAGGAATGGATAGGGAAACTATCTGCTGCGCATTATCCATTAGCTGAAATTACAATAGGGTTTAGTTTCAAGCCTCGAGCTTTTGTAAAGGGGATTAGAAATTTTTTTTTTCTCTCTGAAACTCCAGAACTCATTTATTTCTGTGGCCTCAAGTGACAAGTTTTAAATTCAGTGCTTCCCCTCGCATTGCATTTCCTTCACTCTTATCTCAGGCAGTGTCAGAGGCAAAAACATTATAGTGAGTGAGCATATATATATATACACATATGAAAATAACTGCAGAAAATTTGCTGTGAATGAATTTAAAATATAAAAATTCTAATTCAAGTCCACCAGATGAAAGTACAACAAGGTGAGTTTCACTTTGGTATTCTTACATAGAGGATATAAGTAAGGTAAATAAAAATAAAATGGTAACATGCATGTTTAATTAAAACTTTTGCTAAAGGGTCTTCACATGGTACCTGTGGTGTTGCAGTGTGAACCAGAAGGACAGGGCAGGCAGTCACCCTTGCTGCCCGCTCCTGGGGAAGCTCGATAAGTAAATATGGGACACGGCCGGGGCCCGGTACCACCACTGAAGTCACTGCCGGGCAGACCGTCACAGTAATGACCAGGCGGACACAGATGAACGACTGGATCTCCTGCAAACAATGAAACCCCAGACAGTAATCAGCCAAAAATGCTTTCATGGTACAACTTATGTTGCTGCTAAGTTTGAATGGTTCTGGTAAAACATATGAAGTCCCTCTTACAGGCATACAATCAATATTGCAAGTAGATGAAGTGCATCCAGCAAAACTAACCCTTCCCCTTGAATTTTTAACCAGTTTTATTGGGATTGTATTGAATAGACCAACAGAAACTTACATGTTTACATTTGTAAAGTGTGATGGGTGCTGTATCCCATATTCTGATACCTTAAAATTAATTTCAATCAATTGTCTTCAAACAATTGGAGTGGTTTGCAGCCAAGTGTGAAGCGGCCGGGATGAGGATCAGTGCCTCCAAATCCGAGGCCATGGTCTTGAGCCGGAAAAGGGTAGAGTGCCTTCTCCGGGTCGGGGGGGTGTCCTGCCCCAAGTGGAGGAGTTCAAGTATCTCGGGATCTTGTTCACGACTGAGGGAAGAAGGGAGCGGGAGAGGCGGATTCACAGCGTCTGCTGTGAAGCGGGCCCTGTACCGGTCCGTCGTGGTGAAGAGAGAGCTGAGTCAAAAAGCGAAGCTCTTGATTTACCGGTCGATCTACGTTCCCACCCTCATCTATGGTCATGAGCTTTGGGTCATGACCAAAAGAACGAGATCACGGATACAAGCGGCCGAAATGGGTTTTCTCCGCAGGGTGTCTGGGTTCTCCCTTAGAGATAGGGTGAGAAGCTCAGTCATCCAGGAGGGACTCAGAGTAGAGCCGCTGCTCCTTCACATCGAGAGGAGCCAGTTGAGGAGGCTCGGGCATCTGGTCAGGATGCCTCCTGGACTACTCCATCTTAAGTCCAGAGCATACAGTTTTTTTTGTTGCTTTTGCCACCACTAGATGATATGCATATAAGATATACCATAAACAGCACTATTCAGAGATGCAATGAGTTTATAGCAGTTGTTCCACCATGTCTGTAGTTCTGACATTCTGCCATCACTGTAATTCTAAAGAGCAGCTCTGAGGGGCAGACTAAATTGTATGTCTATTTTGAGTCTTACTGACACTGCTTTGTGTCAGTAAGACTTTTGTTTTGAGTTGAATTTGGCTCGTTTTTTGTTAATTATGTCGCCACTCGAAATGCCAACAAAAGTAATAGCTCCCCTCACGGGATCGAGCCCCACATTTTGATATATATATTGTGAGGGGGCACGCAGCGGTACGAGCCGCATTAACGTTAGTAGGAAGCGGCAGTAATTTTGAGGTGTAGAACAATAGGTGCCTGCCATGCATTGCTATGGCAGGCCACAAATAGCCACAAATAAGACTATGTGAACTTTTTTTTTTTGCTTGTCCCAAACATTTCAGACATACCCCAAAAAAGATTCAGATTTCAGATTTAATTTGCAAGCACTGTTTGTAAAGCATACAGCCATTTCATTCCACTTTAAATGTACACACTTCTTTCTGTTAGTCTAAAATCTCAGTAAATTCTGATTACATTTTTGATTGTAAACTAAACTTTTCTAGCATGCGTGCCATCAACTTACCAGGTTTGCACCAATACTGCGGAGGGCAGGGTAAGCAGTCCTTCAGACTCACTGCCCCTGCGAAGCTCCTGACTGTGTTTGCAGGACACAGCTGCGCCTGTTCTGCACCTTCAGGGCAATAAAAGCCTAAATAAAATAAAAAAAGCTCCTTTTAAGACTGATAACTGGAAACTTCAAGAACCAAAAGAAATTGAGGAACATTTTATTGATGCATAATACCTGGTGGGCATGGGCCAGCACACTGCACACCCCACTGGCAGTGGGTCATGTTAGACACTGACCCCTGAGGGGTGAACTCTGCACTCCCAGAAATGCACAGATACCCTGCAGCGCAAAAACCCTGGATCTTACCAGCCCTATGAAAACATGACAAAATCAAACACACAAAATCATTGGTAGGTACTAAAATATGCACTTAAATGAATAGGATGGTACTTAATACCATTGTTTTCTCACTCCGTAATTTTATAATAGAAGTGCATAACAAGAACAGTTCAATTTCTCAACATGATATAGCTTCCTGATGTCCACCTGTAAAGTGAAAGATGAAGACAGAACTTGCCTTTCAGCATGTGTTGGTGCATGTTGGATGTAAATGTGCCAAATAATGTGAGTGGAGTGTGGGTCTAAATATAGAGTGTGACAGTGAGACACGTGCAACGCATGGTGCAAGATGCTTCCTGAGTACCTGCAGAACGTCCCTGGAGGGCAAGGGAAGCACTCCTTCTCTTCCTGTAACCCAGTCTGGTTGGAATGGGTGTACGTCCCATTAGGGCAGGGCTGCGGCACCATTGTCCCTAAAGAAAAAGTCACAGTAGTAAAACAATTGTTACATACCTCCTGTTGGAAATAAAACTTTCCATATCCCACCTGCAGGGCAAAACGAGTGTGGAGGGCAGGGCCACGGGTCTCCCACCACAGCCTCCTCACAGAAGAATCCAGGTCGGCACGGGACGCAGTTCTCAGAGCCCGGGTTCGGTTGGTACTCTCCGGTAGGACACGGCAAGGCCAATGCTGATCCCTCAGGACAGAAGTGGCCCTAGGATAAAAAGAACACAATAAGAGGCACATCCAAGGAGACGCATCCAATTTGGCAGGGCATTAATAATAAACGATGCAGCGTATTCAGATCCAACGACATAAAAGAGGACAAAAAATGCGGAAGAGTAAATTGAAGTGTACGTAAATAAACATACCTTGGGACAGAGGAAGGCATATGGAGTAGTTGAGGAGAAGTCAAATGGACAATAAAAACCAGCAGAGCATGGACCACTGGGGCTAGCAAGGCCCTCAGCGGAGCAGTAGTGGCCAGCAGGACAGGCGGAGCAGCTTTCCATGGAAACACCTCCTACAGTCAGAAAAACAATACTGGCTGTATATAGTGACACAAAAAAAGATTTCCAAACTGCCTTTGAACTAAGGATGGCAGTTGAATAATTGAATTCATCGCATGTTCAGCTTTTTCATAATGTACTCTACAAAAAGATTAATTGTATACAGTAACTTTAGTGGAATGTTAATAGGAAAGTTTGCGATCAGCCAATCCATCCATCCATTTAATCCGGAGTTGGGTCAAGGCAGCAGATTAAGCAGAGAGGCCCAGAATGCCCTCTGCCCAGTCACTTGGGCCTCCAAGGGAATCCAAAGACCTTCCCAGGCCAGCCGAGAAACATAATCCCTCCAGGGTGTCCTGGGTCTTCCTCTAGGTCTCCCTCCAGTGGGACGTGCCCCAAACGCCTCACAATTTTTAAACCACATTTCACTACAACAACAGCTGCGAGTCTTTTAGAGATATGGCTCAAACAGCTTTTCACATCCAGAGTCAAAATTTTTTGCAAAACAGCTCAAGCTCTGCTTCATTGTGGGATTGATTTGACAACATTTGAAAAAGCTTCAAAGCGTAAAATATGTTTAACTCTGAAAAGAATAATAGCATAAGAAATACTCGGAACATGTAGGACACTCTATTTGGGGTGTCTTACACATGACATATTACAAAAGGAAGATGAATACTTGGTAAAAACAGAAGTGCTTTCAGCAAGTGAGAAAGCCATCACAAGAATATATTATAAACCGGAACAACCAGTGACTGTGCATTGTGGAGGCGATATCTGTGATAAAACAAAGATATATAAACTGAGATTTCAAGAGGGTCAGTTTATTAGAAAATAGGAAAAATGGAATGAATATTCAGTAGAAACAAGGATGTAAACATGCTGATACTTTTCCATTGCAACTGTTCAAAGAAAGGTTCAATAAGAAATAAGTAAAAAAAAAAAAAAAGAAAAGAAAAGAAAAAGTTCAGGGCAAGAAATATTCTTAAAATTCAATTTAGATGGTGTTGTAATAAAGGCATGTACCAGTTGCATTGCGGATACTCCCAGCAGGGCATGGGAGTGGGGTGAGAGACCCAGCTGGACAATAGTGTCCTACCGGACAGAGACCGTTCCTCTGGAAGGTTTCAGAGCTCTCGGGTGTTGGCACTGTAGCTCCACCTTGGCAAAAGTAGCCCTGCAAACATGGAGCTACACAAAACCCATCAACACTTACAGATTGATATCCTCTAGCAAGTCAAATCAAGAGACTTCAGCATGGGTTTGAAATAAAATCAGTTAGCATCTTAGTGTGTGTTTACCTTGCGGAGCAGAAGCTCCATGTACGCCACAGTACACCCCAGAAGGACACGGCAAGCAGGCAGAGAGCGAATGAGCTCCTGTTTGGTTATTGAAAGTTCCTATAGGGCATGCCTGAGGCGCCACTGTCCCAGCAGGACAAAAATGGCCTAAGAAAAGAAAGAATTATAAGCGGAGAAATAAGAGCTGGGTGGCTGAAACATATTGCATCTGCTGATTCAAAATGAGTTTTTACCGGCTGGGCAGGTAGAGGGCTCTTGAGTAGCTGAAGAGGGACACATGGTTCCTCTCAGGCAGACCAAGCAGTGAGCTGCTCCAGAAGTAGGACTGTAAGTGCCAGCTTCACAGGGCACTTCGCTCGCTGAGCCAACAGGACAGCTGTAGCCAGCAGGGCAGGGGTAGCCATGGGAGCCGTCGGATGGAGAGGGACTGGAGCTTCCACTCAAACAAACATATCTGTAGGCGTAAACAAAGAAAACAAACTTCATATGAAATAAAAGATTACTGGAAGCATCCATTAGTAAAGCCAAGTAGACTGTCGGCGGGAAAGTGTCCCTCCAGCGAAACACTTTTGGATGGGTGTCAGGCTATGCCAAGCACTTCAAATGATGATCATTACAATTATTAGTTTGGCTACAATAAAACTCTCTGGTTGAGCATGTGGTCCTCAAAGACTGAAAGCTTTATAAAAAAAAAAAGGAGATTTTACAATTTTCTGTCAAAAACCGACTGTATCTATTGAACTCGAGGAATATGATGAGGCTCACCGAGTAAATTCAGAATGAAAGGAATGAGTGCCAGTGTTAAGAACTGACTCTGAAAAACAGCATAAGCTCTCTAAATGAGCGGTTTTATGCAAAATTATATTATAATGAAACTCCCTCATTATAAGCATACTTAAAATATTGCTTTGACTCATTCATGCATGTTTGAGAAATCCTTGAATCTCCCACAGCAGCCTTCCGGGGTGCCTTTCAGGCTGTACAATGCTCCACCGATTTACCCAAAGCTCCTCCTTGGAGTTTCAAGCCCCAGCTGAGCTCCACAACTATTATTCTGCCAAGTGATTTTTTGATAAATGCAAGCCAGTGTGCTAAATGCTTATGACTTAACCTTACATTTCAGGTTATCCAATAGTGCCAATGTGCGTTACAATTTGTACAAGATTGTTTTAATAAAAAAATTCTCAGATCTAAAAATACACAACACATACATAATGAAATTTAAATCTATTACATTTAAAACCAACTATTTTAAAATTTGAAAAAGGTCAGAAAGTTTTACCCAGCGTGACATGGCAAAGCATTGGAGAGATCGGACATTGCAGGACTGTCACAATATAATCCAGGAGGGCAGGGCGGACATTCTTCTGCTGCTTTTAGTCCTTGAGAAATGGCAAGAGAGCCAACAGGGCAAGGCAGAGGATGACCACTGCCAGATGGACAGTAGTGGCCAGATGGACAAAGATGGTGGTTGGTTGAATTATTCTGGAAGAAAATTTTAAAAATGTAAGCCAAGTTATTAATAACAACACAATTTTTAACTTTCTTAAACACTTAGTATGGTAAATAGATGACCTTATTTTGTTATGTTTCTTACGTACTCTGACATTAAATGTTGCCAGTGGATAAAATTTTAATGAATTTAACACATAGAGCAAGGTTCAGACAGCAAGCCTCAAGATCAAAAGAGTCCTTATGACCCTCTCTCCTACTTAATGAAATTTCTCTACAGCCATAAAACCTACTTTCCATAGGGGAAACGATTAGCTGTGCACTTAAGCTTTTTTATTGTTTTGAACTTATCAAACTACATTTAATTTAGTCAAAATAACAAAATATGCTTCAATTGGTAGAATAATGAGGGAGCCACATAGCCTTTATATGTAAAAGTGTTGCTCCTTTTTGTGTCGGTTTACGTTTTAAGAGCCACTGTGGATAATCTGAACAAATCTGGGGGATGTACACAAGAACAAATTATTAAGGCCCTTTTAACAATAAATCCCATCAGGGTGCTGTGGTGGCGCAGGAGCAAAGCACGACCCACGTATTGAGGACTTAGTCCTTGTGGCAGCTGTTGCAGGTTTGATTCCCGGCCTGGCGACATTTGTCACATGTCTTCCCCTTCTCTCATTACCCTCTTTCTTGTTGAACTACTTTCAAATAAAGGCCACTAGAGCCAACAAACCTTTTAAAATAAACAATATATCCTATCAAACTACTCAAGCTTAAAGATAGGATTTTTTGATGTAACAAGGTTACATTTTATGAGACGTATAGTTGAACATAAGCGCGATTAACAAAAAAATAGACGAAAAATCCTCACCTGACTTTCGGTGGAGTTTGGGCTGGTTGATCCTGCAGGACAGAAATATCCCTCCTGACACAGACCTGAGGGCTGTGACAGACCAAACTGAGAGCAGAACATCCCTGCAGACATAATACAAAGAACCATTAAACAATATACATTACCATGATGCACACATATATTTTCCAAAATATAATTCTGATTAGGTGATTAGGAGAAACTATTTTAATAAAAACTGCTCCCTAACCCGCAGGACAGGGACTGCAAGCATCTGGACTGGACGCTCCAAGCCTCCTCTGTAGTGTGCCAGGTGGGCAAGGGAATGCATGCCCTAAAATCTGTCCCGCAGAACAGTAATGTCCAACAGGACAAAGTACAGGCTGGAGAGTACCTTCATCTGAGACACACCAGAAAGAAAACATCAACTGCTCAACCAAATGCATCCTGAAAACTTGCTACTTTGTTGCTTCTATACAAAGACAACACATTGACTAACTCCATCCATTTAACAGTTTATCATGTACTTACAAATTAAATCACATTTTTTATTTTAGCTGACTGCTCCTTTTGCTGCAGATTGTGTTAGAACAATGTGTTGACTCACACCTTGACAGTAGTAACCAGGGGTACAGGTGGTGCAGTTGTCTTGGTGAGTGTTGCTCATTTCAGAGCTGAACGTTCCTGCAGGACAGGCTAAGGGGATTGCTGTTCCACTGGGGCAAAAGAAACCAGCTGGACACACAGCCTGATCTGCTTTGGCGGACCCCCAGTCACAATAAAACCCTGCCTGGCAATCACCTGACGAAATGAGTTCACTGGTTTATATGTATTCTAATACTATGACAAAAATGACAACTTTTAATTTATTTTCGATTTATCCCAATTAGATTCCACCTACCTGCTCTCAGCCCTTGTTGGCAGAATATCCCCGGCGGACAGAGAGATCCTGTCATGTTGTCCTTTGGATTTGGCACCTTTGCACCCATCAGACACAGAAAACCTGCCGCACACGATCCTGAGGGCTCCACCAAACCTTCGGATCCACAGAAATGGCCTGCTGGACACATTAAGCACTGACCTGCAAACAAAGAGACCGGCAGCTGTGACATCAGCTGCCAAACAGCGAAACAAGCTATCTGCCTCATGCAATTCATCAGCATAAAGTGCGGACATGCTGTTAAAAATGTTTGAGGTGTGCTAACTGTAATTTGCTGAATGTAATTAATAAAAACATAATAAAGGAAAATCTGATTTCCACCTGTAGAGATAAGACCCTGGCTGGAGCTGTAGGTTCCTTTAGGGCATGGAACAGGCTGATTGTCCAAGCTATCTCTGGGACAGATGTGCCCAGCTGGGCAGGGCAGAGGACTGGAAACTCCAAGAGAAGTCCCTCTGGTGGGACCAGGATTCAGAGGCTGGCAGTGGAATCCCGCAGGGCAGGGAATACACTCTTTCTGGCCAGGTAAATCCTGGAACCAGCCTGGAAGAAGCATTATTATGGGAACTGTAAAATTCTAAAAAATATTAGGAATTCATAGCACTTAAAATGAGAGGCTTTGTAGAATTTGCTATGGATTACCAGGTGGACAGGGTTTACAGTCATCTTTGCCTTTGCTTCCAGGATTATTCTGGTAGAAACCAGCTGGGCAAGGTAAGGGAACACTGGTGCCTTCTAGACAGTAGTGGCCTGCTGGACAAATACCTGCAAAGTCACCTGATCCTGGAGAAGCAGACTGAGAACCCTCTAGACAGTAGTAACCTGAAGGAATAAAGAAAGTTTAACCAACTGAATCAGGCATCTTATTAATATCAATTTGCAGCACCTTATGGTGGGTGTAAGTTTGTACAACTTTAAGATTTAAAAAATAAGATTAAAATATTTGGAATTGTGACAAAAAATAACACAACTTTTGGTGCCACCACGCAGAGTGAGCAGCAGGTTAAGGGAGACTAAAAACAACAACCTCCACAGCCAACTGTTAGAGAACAAGCATCAAAAAGGGGCATCTTGGCTCCACCACGTCTTTGCTCTCTTGAAGCCAACCAGTTGCTTGGGAGGCATACAAAGAAAAAAAGCCTCACGTGTTTAAGCATGCATTTAGCTAGATAAGACAAACATGATCTATTTTGGCATCAAATGCTCCACATGGATGCGATGGGCTGACATTGTTTTCTTGACAGGATAAAGAAAAAGAGAAAGAAAAAAAGTTCTTCAGACACAAATCGACCTCATAAAACCTGTGGAGTTAGCAGACAAGAAGGGAGCAAAAGAGAGGATCCAGGACTTTGGTGATACATTTATTTTAAGTTTTTTTTTTTTACACATCTTTGCAAAAAATGTCAATAAGTTTGGGAGAGACCATGTTTACCTGGGAGACAGAGACCAGAGACTGAAGAGAGACCAGGTTCTGAACAGTAAAAACCAGGACTGCAGCTCTGACACTGAGAAAGGTCTCCAAGCCCACTTTGCTCACTGTCACAAAACGTTTTAAAAACACATGAGCAATTGATAATAAGACACAGGAAAATTAAGATTGGTATGTTTAGTTGTATCATTGTAAAAAAAAACCTCACTAATAAATTGACAGTTGACAAGAAATACAAATACTTAAACAACTTAGCAAAAATCTATGTTACCATATTCTCAAAACGTCAAAATCAATTACATTTCACATCAAGTCATATTTTGTAGATAACATAGTATGTGCCACGGAAAGACATTCAAAGGTTGAAGAGATACAACTCAATTTGCACCTGTATGTTCCTTTAGGGCACGGTTTTGGTGCAGAAGTCCCCATGGGGCAGAAATACCCAGGAGGACATGGGAATCCTGTCAGACTGTCTGATGGCGAATGATCAAAGGCGCCGCCGACACAAACGTACCCCTCAGCACAAAGCCCACTGGGGAAAGTCCTTCCTGGAAGCACATTTCACTTTAAATGTCTCATTATACAGGAACAATACAGCACTAAGATCAGTCTGACTTTTTAGCACTTCATTTAAATTCCACTAGTCTGTTTAAATTTGGCAGACATTCATTGTGAGGATCAATGTCATTCATTTTATGGTTTAAAACAATTCATTTGAAGTTGTGTTTTTCCAAAATAGGAAAATGTTATTACATTGGCAATGAGCTTTAAAAGCTGTTTTCATAGCCTTCAGCAAGCCTGAGGCATAATTCTTTGTGCATATTTGTCCACTCTAAATCAGCATTGGTAGATCTTAATCAAAATGTTGGTTTTCTGGCAGAGTTTCAGCACCTATGCATAACACACACATCTGAATACGGTTAAGATCCCAAAAGGTTTATGTTAGTCTTTATTATTCATTTATTAAAAGCCAATTCTAATGTTCCAGGTAAATTGTGCTGAGATCTTGACCATCAAACCCAAATCCTGATCGGTTTCTGACGATAAATGTTCATAAACTTCATAAGGTTGGAAATCCAGCATTACTGACTTGAATAAGGCAGGTATTCCATTGCCCTGGGATGAATCTATTCTATTCTGAATCTTTCCACTCTGAAAACGAAACATCTCAAACAAATCACAAAAAGCTTAAAATAACATGACACTCATGCTGATAATGAATGGCTGTGAACTTCTGACTGACACTGTAGCTTTCTGCACAGTGTAATTTCCTTACACTTTGAGGAATACCTGCTCCTTTGCAGTACATGCCAGGGTCGCATGGTGTGCACTGGGACTGCTCTGCAAGTCCTGACAAGTTTCCATAGGTCCCTGATGGACAGGGACGTTGATTTGCTGATGCAGAGGGGCAGTAATGTCCTCTTTCACAGGGAAGCGGATGACTCGTTCCTGTGTTGATGCACAATTCCCAAAGAAACATTTCCTTTGCTCTCATTAAAAACTACATGAATGAAGGCTAATCAAAATTCAGTTCTTCATCTCCTAAAAGTGTAGTCACTGTCCAAGTTATGATTTACCCTGATCTTGACAATAGAAGCCAGGAGGGCATGTTTCACAGGTCCCTTGGCCCTGTCTGTGCTGGTAGCTGCCAGGAATACAGGGGGTCTGTCTCACACTGCCCTGAAATGACAATTAAAATGATTTTACAAGACTTTACACCTGGGGAACAGCAGCTATCAACTGTGATAACTGCAGAGCCGTGATAAGAATGGAGACAGACACAGCACAAGGTGAAGACTGACACAGACTGATCCAGTCTGGGAGACAACATTAATTGACTGCAGCATAAAGTAATGTGCTTGTCATACCAGAGCACTCTGCTGTGAGGAAATCTCATACAAAATTCAGCAGTGATGACTGACAAGAGCTTGAGGACTAATGGAACATGGCTGACCTTCTCACAATAATGTCCAAGTGAGCAGACATGCAGTTGTGGTCTCTGAGAGGTCTGTCCTTCAGGACAATAGTAGCCCTCTACACAGTGGCCATTTGGCTCAGTGCCGCCTCTTTGATCGCAGTAGTGACCTGGAGGACATGGCTGACATGTCTCCACTGTGGATCCACCAAGGAAACCTGGGGTTAACACACAACAAACATACCAGCAGAAGAAAATGTAAAACAACAAATTGATTGCCCAGTTACAAATAATTAAGTCTTTCAAAGATCCATGTGACATGTACTTACCACAATAATCCTTTTGAGCCGAAGTCAAAATGTAGGGTTAATATATAGATAATATATTCAAAGTTGAAGCGTGCACTCTTAAAGTGCAATCATGTACTTGAAGAGTGCAAGTTTATGCCTAAGCTTGCATTTTGCTTAGAATGCAGCAATGAATCAGTTTCATTCTGTGAATTAAATAAATTTTGTCTTTTTACAACCACGGTTAATAGAAAACCTAGTGATAGGATGACATTCTGGCACTACCGCAGTTATCCCTTTAGCCTCAAGGAGTCTCCTTTACAGCCAGTTGTTGAAAATCGGGAAAGATTTGCAGCATTTTGGGTTTGGACAGATGAAAAAGACTTAAAGATGGAAGGTATGATGACCTAGTTTTAAAGAAATGTTACGGTTATGTAAAAAAAAAATCTTAGCAGGTATCAAGCAGTGTATTTTAAGCCTGGCGGGCCACCAGGCTTTACTTGGGCCCCCACCAGGCTAAGCATTGCTTATTTTTTTAAGTCTTTTTAAAATGTTTGCATTTTTAAGGCTTTATAGTTAGTATTCAAGTATTAATCCCCCAATCTTCCAATAACACATAATTATCAAATTATATTTTCAAATTTCCTGGCAACTTTAAACATTTTTTTAACTTAAAAACATGATGCGCCGTTGGATGAATGACTGCCGAGCGCCCCACCCACCAGGCTTAGCAAGTTTTCTGGGGGAAACTTTGGATCAAGTATTAGCCTCCAAACCTCTGTCTCATAGAGAATCAAGCACTTTATTGACTACTACATCTACTACAATATTTAAAGAGATCAAAAGACGTGTCCACACAAATTGACTTCAATTGGATCGAAGGAGATGTTTTTCTAAATCCTCATAAAGGTAAAACATCTTTCCACTACTTGCAATATGTGGTATACAGGTGTAAAAATGCCCATGAAGCTTTGTATACATTGGCGAAACTAAATAAGATTTCTGAAAACAGATGTAAGAGAGATCCCCAGTTGGCAAGCACAGATGGCCATGATTTGTTCTGAAACAAGTTTACTTTGCCTTCATTAAAGAGAGGAAACAATACGCAGCACCGGTTAATTTTGGGATATTTAAGAAAACAATATCAAATCAGTATGTGAGATTAAATAATTAAAGCATTAATATAGATAAAAATGTAATTTTAATGCAAACTACAAAGTACCTGCTCCCTCATCAGTTTCTAATTCATAGCCACACAAAGGAGCTACGGAACACCTTAATGAGCTTCTAGCTGTCTGCAGCGAGACGAGAATATAATTACACGATTAAACCATTTTATGACAATAATTACTTATAAGCGCCCAAGGGAGGTAAAACAAAAAACAAAAAAAACCCTTCAGTGGCTGTTTTCATATTTTTCCACATCAGTGAGCCACAAAGACAGACATTCGGTTCATTTGAGGACAACAGGGGGGAAAAACTGACAATGATAGCAGAAGAGGATTGGGTCCTGTTTATCTCAGCTCCGGTTTGTGTCTGAATACTCATTATTTCCAACTCAGGATGGGTAGGGATTACAGACGTGTTCAAAAATTGTTTTACAAGCAGTTTTCTTCAGAGAAAACTTATCAAAGTAATTTAGTAAGTTCAACTATATTCCAAAATGTCTCACTTTTAACGGTTCCTAGGGGGCATGGCTTGGGAAGAGGCGTTCCAACTGGGCAGTAGTGTCCAGAGGGGCATGGGTTGACGTAAGCATCTGAGGACCCCCAGGGACAGTAATAACCACCCATGCATGGCCCTGCTGGTGCTGTTAGACCCGTCTGGTTACAGTAAAATCCGACATCACAAAGCTTAGGATAAGCGGATCCCAAAGGACAATAGAAACCTGAAAAACAACAACAGCTGTCAATAGAACTATTCAACTGCTATAAGATAGGAAACTCGTGAGGATTATCTTTTTCTTTTACGCAAGAGCTCGCCCCGCACACAGGCATAAATACTGAATCTTTTCTTTTCCATCTAGCAGAGCTTCTTTGACAATTCAGAGGAACTAATTACTTTGCTGCAGGAATTTGAATTTGTTCTTTTATGGGCTGATATGAGCAACTACTTTATAGTGCCTTTATTCACATCGTCACCACCACCAGGCTTCTTTTGAAGAGGGAGGTCACAATATGACATTCAGACTTTCACATCTTCAAATGAAGACACTTGGAAAGTGAGGCGCATCGAATAGAAGAGGCAGCTCACTTTGCATAACCATCAGCATCTTCTGCTGCTTTGATTGACAGAAAAGATTGTTTAATCATAGAAAGTGCATGTAAACACTTTCTACAACTACTGTAAAATGTTTTGTGTCACTACATTCATTATTTTTTCAAATATCTAAAAATGCTCGAATCTTAGACACACTAGACACACGCATTTGAAAGTACTTATATGTTACAGCAAATATAGTGACAATGTCATAAGATGAAAATGTCCATGGCAGAGGGGATAAAGTTATATTGTGTCAGAATTTACTCACCCTTAGGACATATATCTCCTCGGTAGGTGGAACATGTATAATGTGGACTCTTGAGATGTTCTGCTAAGTGATTCACATTGTGATCAGAATCTGCCAGAGGCATCGCAGCTACTTTGATCCAGGTAGCATTTCTCCCTGCAGCTGAACATGGCAGACAAAGCTAAAAAACTGCTGGTTTTACATCTTTTATCAAACGGACAGTACACAAACAGAAACAGCTGTCTGTTTCTTAAAGGGAAGGGAGCAATGGGGAATAATGCAAAATATACTTTTTTTTTAGCTGTACTACATGTTATAATGTCATTCCCTCAGCAAAAACCTACCTAGAATGTTGCTTTGATTTATTTGTGCATGTTTAAGAAATCCCTATGAATCTCTTGTGGCAGCCTTTCAGGAGTTCCTTAAAGCTGCAGTATTCAACTTTCAGAAAAATACAGTATATCTTTTACATATTTGTTAAAACTGTCTCTTTGTCCTGACAAAATAAATTGAGAGTGGTAATTTGAGATAAAAGAAAATAGCTATAGGGCTGCTCAGTGGTGTCTCACTGCCATTTGCAAAAATACACTGCACCAGGTCAAAAACAACCAATCAGAGTCAGGAGGAATGTCTTTGCACTGTCAGTCACGCTCGCATCACAATCAAATCAACATTTTTTGAAGGAATAACATCTCAATATGATACAAAGCTCAAAAAAGTCAATTTTACATAACATCCACTAATGACACAAACAGAGCCACTTATGATAAGCCTCTCTAAAACAAAAACTTACTATAATATTTGTAAAAATGTGTATAAAACAGCAGAATGACACAAACAATAGAATGTGTTCTTGCCAAAAAATATATATTTTTCTAGTCAATTCTACTTATATAGCACATTTTATAACAGGAATATGCTAAACAAATTTGTGGTTGTTCATTGGGAATACATAAAAACAATAGTTTTTTAGAAGTGTAAAGTTTCTCAGATAAGGAATTTGCCATTTTACCATGGTTTTTACTTTTCGGATCTCCATCAGTCAAAAGGTCACAGCTCTAAGGATCATTTTGATAAAACATTATCAATTATCATACTTTAAAAAAAGTTTTTTTCAATACCAAACCCAAATGAATGACCAATAGCATGTTTGTATTTTAACTTCCCTTTTAACTGTGTGTGTGTAGCATTCGCTTAAAGTAACTTTTCAGATCAAAACATGGGCATAAAGAAAATTAGCCATGTTATGGACTTCTAGAGTTTGAGTCACATGACAACTAGTGTTCTAAGAAATATTCTTTACAGCTTCATCAATGTGGTGTAACTAAATCCACATCACTAAAATACAGAATGACTGTAGAAAGGAGTGTGTTTTAATTGCTTTGGATCAATACCACTATTTTTCCCACAACCAATGCAGAGCTTCCTATGATAAAGTATTTTGATGGCAGTTGCTGAAGAGCGAGTTGTGTTGCACAACAATACACGTTATAGTAATGATGCAGCACAAACCCAGAGCAAAAATTACAATTCATACTAAATTCATAGCAGAATTTTCACTTAAACGATCAATTAAAACTGAGCTCAATAGAGAATGCTTTGAAATCTCTGGGTTAGGGGTCAGTATGTTTTATTTCTACACGACGGCCCTCTATCAACATTTCTCTTGACTTGGTCCTCGATGGATAAATCTCTACTGTAATTCTCCCTTTATGAGCCTTTGTTGAATCTGCAGTCTGGATTTTTTTCATCCATTCATCCATCCATCTTTTTCTACAGGGCTGCAAAAACATTTGGTGAGATACATCCTGAAGTCCACCACAAGGCAACACAGATAAACATGGGCAAAGGACCATGTATGTTAACACACATACTTAAGAACTAAGTGACCTAAAATCATGTTTTGAATTGTGGGAGTGCCAGGAGAGAACCCATGCATGCACTGGAAGATCATACAAAGGAGCCAAGTAGAACCAGAACCACGGAACCTCTTCCTATAAGACAACACTGCTTCCAATGTGCCATTGTGCTGCCCTGTTTCTCTAATTTGTATGTATAAATGACTATAATACACAACTGAACAGAAAATGTTGTAAAATGTCCTACTAAGCAGCGAAACATTTACTGCACTACTTAAATGTTAAGAAATGCATAACAATACCAGATTTAGAAGAAACGTTGAAGCAGGACAGGTTGTACATCCACAAGACCAAGTCTATTTCCATCGAGTAAGAGTCCAGGATTTCCACAAGACATTTTGACATGGAAGAGTTTGCTCGTGGTGTGGGGCTATCAGCACCTCCAGCACAGAAGAAACCGGCATGACATAAACCTAGCACAAAGAGCCATTATTTCAGAAGAGATGGGATCAAACAATCTGTTATTAAACCCATAAATATGTGGTTGTATTTTGTAATTATTTGATTTAAGCCTTGAAAAAAAGAAAAAGAATGTTCCACGCCTGATACAATACATGCATAGAGAGTTAGAATAAAGCAAGTTCCCCACCTGAGGGTTGTGAGGCTCCAGGAATGAGGCAGTATTTCCCTGGAGGGCAAGGACGGCATTGAGAGAAGGATAAAGCTCCAGGTTCTGGAAGAAAACTGCCAACAGGACAAGGCTTGGGTGACCCACTTCCCTGAGGACAGAAGTGTCCCATAGGGCAAACATCCCCGTATGGCTGGGAGACAGGTGAAGGCTCGGTGGAACCCTGGGAACAAAAATGTCCTGTAGTAGAAAATACGGACAAATAGCCCTCTAAGGATTAGTGAAAAATTTTAAATTTTACCATAAGAGCAAAAGTGTTCCCCATAAAGAAATGAACACATAATGTTAAACTTTAATCATAAAAGACATCCAATAAAATTTTAACCTGGCATGATTACTGATGTCACAACAAAATATTTTCTACACACACATTATTTTCAAAACATAATCATACCCAAATTCCCCTCCTTTTGAAGATAGATCTACAACTTTAACGCTGCTTTTTTTATCTTTAAATTTCAATTTATATTCAGTCTCTGCTCAGGTTTGATAAGTTTATAGTTCAGGTATTCCAAAGCCAAAACAGATATTTAAAGAGTCCTTTTGTTATTTCCTTTATTACCACTTTCAATTTTTTCTTTTATTTTTTGAGATAATTTGTCTTACCTGTTATACATCTAATTTGTTTATGACAAATTAGCGAAAATCTACTTTTATCATGTTGGGCAATAAAAGCGATAACACTCAAGTGCTAGTGGAGTCCAACTTTCATGATATAGACTTATGACTTCATAAGTATATATCTATATTTATGATATAGACTTATGGATATATCTATATCTATGATATAGACTTATGAATTCAGAACTATTATGTTTCTATAATTTTATCTCTTGTACATTCTGCTCTCATGGATGTCGGACCTATAAGTGATCCTATATTTTGACTGAATTCTGCCTCAGTCTTTTTCACATACATTTACCAAGTACTTATCACTCTAACTTGACTCCACAAAATGTTATTGTACAAAAATAACTTTTATTAGCTAGGTTTGTTGATACACTGCTTGTGAGCTGACAGACCTGGGCTGCAGGGTCCAGACGGTTCTGTCAGAGCATTGCTGTTACAAAAGTAGCCAGAGGGGCAAGGAGAGCAGTGGCTCAGGGACATCCTGTCAGCTAATCGACTGACATAACCCCCCGGACATGGAGAAGGAACAGAAGAGCCTTCCAGGCAGTAAAAACCTGAAGAGAAAAAACTCAAAATGGAAAAAAACCCAAAACTATATACAAATTTAGAGCAGATAAACACATTCGAACATTTAATTTACCAGGTGGACAGCTATCACAAACTGACTGTCCAGACAAAGCCTGAAACGAGCCTGGACTGCAGATGACTGGCTCTGCGCTACCAGCTGGACAAGCATAGCCAGGTGGGCACCGGTATTCTGTGAAATAATCAGACATAAAACCCCAGATTGTTATTTTGCTTCCACAATGGCTCCATTTTGGAAAAAAAAAAGTTACATGGTGAGAAAAAACTTTAATTAGTATATGTATGTTAATCCAACAATGTGGCAACTATCCAGTGTTTTAATTCATGCAGTGCAGCACAATTTAAATAATGCAATGATGATCTTCTTCTGCATCATACAGGCCACTTCTATGGCATTTATGCAATAGATACAATATGGAGATCAGCCATAACATACCCATAAACTTGATGAGCGGTTCATAGCTTATTTGGGTTTCTCTCTGATTAAATCAGTACAGGGGTTACTACTACAATTTATGCTCTGTTTTCTTTACCATAGTAAGTACAGCTTGATCAGTGCCTCTGTGTTTATATTTTGTGTGCATGCTTTGTTTTAATGAACCCTCAGTTGGTTCTGCTGGAGGTTTCTTCCTATTAATATGGGTGTTTTTCTATCCTGTCACTAAAAACATGGTCAGTATGAAGGATTGATGCAAAGTCAGCATCACAATGCAAGTTATAGTCCTCTGTCGCTACATGCTCATGCAGGGGAAGTGAATACTGCAAGTCAGCAACTGAATGCAATCAGCTTGAATTCAAAAGAAAGAAATTAAACCAATTATTTAAGTCCTCCAGCATTACAAACCTATCCTTTTTGTTTTTCTAATTGGGTTAAATCCAGTTATCAACTCCACATGTTAATAAGTATTGTGGACAGAATTTATTTCTAATTAGACAAATTATAGTAACTGTTTTATATTTTATAATATGACTGCTTAAAAATCCTGTATCATTTTACAGTGAGCATGAACTATGTATGGCTGCAATAATTACAGTATGTTAACTGTTATTAAATTTGATAGCTTTTCTAATATTCTCTTCTTCACATTAGCGCTCATTCTATTTGGTTACTGCTTCCATTATACAGGTCGTCCACTGTGATTCATTTCAAAAAGGAGTAATTCTTAACTCTCTCACTGAACAACTGCCTCCTACAAATATTTCTTTCTAATTGCCTGAAAACTGCTACTCTCAGAAGAGATTTTTTTTTTCCACAGATATGATTTGTACGATGTTGTGAATTACACCTGGCTGATGTCCAGACGGTGATCCTGTTGGACAGAACCATCCTGGGGGACAGATGAGGCCCACGGACGTCTGAGCCCATGAAGGGCAGTAGAACCCTCGCTGACAAGCTTCACAATCGTCCTCAGAGTGAGCTGCAGTCCTCCCCAAGAAAGTACCTATTCAAAGAAGATAAATGACCCTACATGCAAAAATGATTCACAGTCCTGCTCCCTTTTGTCACATACACAAATATAACTATACAGACTTTAAAGGGTATGGCATAATTGTCATATGTGCTCCACTGCTCCATTTACTCACCTAATTAAGTACCTATCTGACCATTCTGACAGCTTTATTTAGGTTTTACATCTCTCCATAATGTTGTAGATACATTAACCTATCACACATTCCCCCTGGGAGAATTATAGCCCTTTGCCGTACCTATTGAAGAAGTGTGTTAAATGTGTGAGGTCAGAAGCATTTCTCATGTGTGGGTGTGACAAACCATTTCTGTGGGAGCCTTGTCTACAACGCAGTTGTAGCAAAAGATAGGACACCCACAGTTCTTGTCAGGAGTTCATATACACGCAGTATAATCATAGATGTTATAAAAAGCTCCTGATGATTAATGTTGGTCTAAAAACTAGTTTGTGTTTTAAATCCTTGTCCTGTAGAGGTGAAATTAATTTTGTCTAAAACTTGCCACCTGTTGATTTGAGGTGAACTTAAATAATTGGGAGGTGATTTCATCCTTCACCTTTAGTCCATCTACTTTGCACCAATACCTCTTGAGCAAAGAAAAATGAAAAAAAAAAAAAACTCAATATGGTGCAGTATCATGTTCAGTGGTGCAGTGTCTTTTTATATGAATATTTTGTTCCTTACGCCCAATAACAACATTCTTGACTCATCAGACTATAAAACCTCTATCTCAGATTTAAGCTGGTAAAAAGCCCAGCAGCAGATTTCAAGTTTGAAAGAGATGGTTTTCTTAAAAAAAAAACAACTTTGGGTGTGTTATTTTCATGTGAAATATTGCTTTAAATGCTTAATATTGTTTAAAAAAGCATTAGTTCAATTGGCGGATTATTTCACTTATATCAAGACATTTTTCCCCATGTTATAAGTGATTCTGTCAAACAAATTAATACTTTTCATCAATATTAAGAAATTGCTGACTTAAAACAGGCTCCCATTTCTTGCTGAAATGTCACTTGTAAGTTAGTTCTGTCTTATTTCAAGTGTAGTAAGATATTTGCAATAGGAAAAACTAAATAAAAAATATTTGGAAAGATTTTTGATCTAGTACACTAGCTCCTTTATGTAAATGGCTGACTTTAAATGTTAGTTTTTTCTTCATGAGCTCTGTCTGTGCATGCAGTCTTTCTACCTGGAGGACAAGGGCTTGGTGTTGCGCTGCCTTGTGGACAGTAGTATCCCGCGGGACACACATCTCCATGGACTGAATCGCCATCAAATCTGGCTGAAGATTTCACTTCACCTGGAACAGACAGTTCAACTATATTGGATGCCTTTACTGGCTTTGTTGACAAGTTATCTAACAGACTAAAATATTTACCAACTTTTGTAAAAATAAGAAAAAAAAACTGCTAAAACCTTTAAGATTATTAGAAAAATCTTAAAGGTGCAAGAGAAATGCCAAAAAATGTCTATTTTGTTTTTACATAATTTGAAATTTCACTCTGAAGGTATTTTACAAAAGCCCTGCTCAGAATGTTGCAATGCATTTATTATTATTTAAAGGTCAAGTCATGAATGAAGTGCTACCAGTCATATTTCTCAAAGGTGATGCAGCTTGTGATCCCTCTCTGCAGTAGAAACCAGGATTGCACAGTCCAGATGGGGAAGATGCTCCAGGCTTAGCACAGTAGTGGCCAGGCAAACAGGGCTGACATACTTCTATAGACACTGCACCTAGTATAATATTGAACAAGACAAGAAAACTGTTGATTGAAAGAAGAAATAAGGTATGGGATGATGCTGTAATTTCAAATATATCCAAGCTTTTCTGACATACAGAAGGCTTCTTCCTTCTGTATGTACAAAAATCAGTACAAAAATTAGTCCCATTGTGAAAAAAATGCAAGTAGCATTTGAATTATTTAAAAGCAATTAATAGTTCAGGCAACAAAATATTCAAAAGTCTCCATTGAGGTCATTGTTTTTTTCATCAGTCAGTAATTATTTCTTATTTATTTTTACTTTACTTAATTCAGTGTACCAAACTGAATTCGGTTTTTGGCGAGTTACCAAATTAATATAATTGTAACTTTTTATATTTAACTTTAAAAATTACATTTGTATTTTGATGAAGAGTACCTCAAATAACTTAAATCTGTCACCTGCTTTTTTTCTCTGTGAGATATTAGAAAGACATAAGTTACTTTTTCAAAGTAATTTTATAAAGGCATTTTTGATTTTTTTATATACGGTAATTAATTTGCCATTTTTCTTCAAAATTTAAATACATCTTTGTAGTTCAATGATTCTTCTTTTTACCAATAGTTTTTCTTTTCACATAGCTATATGAATTGATATATAAACAATAACAACTTTGTTGAAAATATAGGCAGTCCTAAAGGCAAACAATTTTCAATGTGATGACTGTTTGGAGTGCCATAGTTGACTATTTATTTTCATAATTCTGTATGTAATGTAACAGCTTTTTTAATTAAGGTTTTATGTCACCATCTATGGAGCTAAAGGTGCCTGCAGGGCAAGGAACCATGTAGCTTGTGCTCTGTGGACAGTAGGACCCTGCAGAGCACCGCCGTCCTGTTGGACCCTCCTCTGGTTGGGCCGATAGAGAACCTTGGCCACAGAGGTAACTAAGGAGAGAGGTCATTACAGCAGAGGTAAACTGAGGTGATATGTGGACAAATAATAGAGAAGCAAGATCGAATCAAACAGAGAGAATTTTCAATCTTTCTGCAAACATGTTTATTTACCCAGGAGAGCAGAACCCTGAGGGACTAGCCAGGCCTGAAGAACTGCAATATCTCCCAGGGGGGCAGGGCTCACAATCAGACTTATTGGACAATCCCATCTGGCTGCTGAAAGTGCCAGCTGGGCATGGGAACGCCACACCAGTCTGGGTTCCTGTAGATAAACATGTATTGAATCTACAGATGGTTGAGGGCTAAACATCAAAGAACGTTTTATGATGACCGTGCCTATCTCGATTATGCTCCGTAATAACCATTTGCATATTTGGAAAGCAGTTTAGCGCTACAGTCATTCATTCAGGAGTGCAAATAGAACAAGTTCAGCAGAGCACTCGGCGGTAGTCAGACAAGCAATCTCTCCGAGGTCGAATGCAACACAACCTGTGTCACATTTATCGGTGACGTTATAATGCAATGAGGCTGTACATTTGTCATGAATGTGTCGTTATATCCGATGTACCGTAGCTCACCAGGTGGGCAGTAATGTCCTTTAGGACAAGGCACAGGAGTGGAAGTTCCAGTCACTTGGTCAACATCTGCGCTGACCAAGCCAGGACAGAAAAATCCTGCAGGACATTCAATGCAGTCAGCCTGTAAAGACGTAACATAGAAGAAAACTGAATGTACATCCACTTAATATATTTATTAGGATTATTTGGGCTTTAGATTATTTAACACATGCTACTAAGTTGTATTTCATTCTGAAATATAGCAACAAAAAAAATAAATACATTTTTGTCCTCCTCACCTGACCTGGCAAATTCTGATATGTCCCAGGCAAGCAGGGCACCTGTCTATCAGATCCAGGTGGGCACTTGCTTCCTGGTGAGCAAGTTATAGAGTTCTGCAGGTTGCCGTTTTCTGTGCCTGGACAGTAATAACCTGCTGCACAGACATGAGGAGGAAAAGAGAGCCCTCTGCTGACACACAGAAAACCTACAAAACAGAAACATTTGTTAGGCAGTCACTGATGCAGTTTCTTAGGATTACTGCCAAATAATTCAAATTAGTTCCAACCTGGAGGACAAGGTAGGCAGTCGGAGATATGATTGTTTCTGCTGTTGTTGCTGTAATGCCCTGCAGGACAGGGAAGTGGTGCCGAGGAGCCCTGAGTGCAGTAATGTCCTTCAGGACATCTATCACCCGTCACCCCTCCATCCTCCGGTGTGGGCGACCGAGCACCAGAGACACAGTAGTAACCTGCATCACACAGGCCGGATGCGACATCTTTGCCAGGAATCGCACAGAATGAGCCTGTTGGAAGAAAAAATAAGAAAAGCCAAGATGTCATTTCTATGCCGCTGGAAAAATAAAAAGTGTTGTAAAATTTGTGAACCTACACTAAAATACATAAATCTAGACATTTTAACAACCCACTCTGAAGTGAATTATTTTAGCAACAGAGTTTTTAATTACAGCAATGATCATTAACAAAAACATAACCCTGTGTCAACTGCTGAATCTTTAATTAATCATTAGCAGTAAATGATGTGTGACCTGGAGGGCATGGCAGGCAGTCCAGGGGTTTTGTCATCCGAGTGCGAGGATTGAAACTTCCAGCTGGACACGGGAACTGGTATTTGGACCAGGTTCCGGTCGGGCAGTAATGACCCGGCGGACACTCAAAACTCCCCAGCAGAGAAGTGTTACTTTTGCCAGGGCAATAAAATCTGTCGAGGCAAAACAGGAAAAATAATAATTTAGTTTTTGGCTTCTGTTGAATGCAATGATTGATGATTGTCCTGTGCTCCTGTAAATTACGCAGAACTAAGAAAAACAGAACTAAACTACAAATGACTTGCAGTCAAAAACATCTAAAGTAGATTCCTTATACACGCCGTAGGAATATTTACAGGTCCTGCAGGATGCAAATGCTGTGTATGCCTGTGAAAATCTGTGTCAGCTTACAGTTCATGGAGACCCTGTGAGTCTTGATAAGCAAGCATACCCCTGGGGACAGACACTGCAGCTGGCTTGGCCGTCTTCTGTGCTGATGGTTCCCGGGGGACAGCGCTGAGGAGCTGCAGAACCCTCTGAACAGTAATAACCTGCTTGTGCAGACAAGTGCCATGAAACAGAGACACACACAATCCACAAGGATCAGGGTTTGGTTACTGATCCCATCAGAGCAGCTGCTTCTGTTTGGTGTGCTTAGCTTGAAAGAGGCTGTTGTTTACTTGTATGCTGAGCTTGCTTTCAGGTTATGTAAATGAAAAACATAATCGCTTGTTTAAAAATCCCTGTATGTACTGCTTGTTAAATGTCTTAAGAACATAGTTTTGTGTTGAGGTTTACTTCTTCAGCAACAATAAAGACCTGACCTAATTATGACCACATTTGTATTATTCCCCCAGTAGCTCATTTCCTCCCCAGGATAATCTGTTAGCCATAATTTTTTTTTAAAGAAGACACTAAAGTCGATATCTCAAGAGTGCTTGAGCACCTTTTGGGCATGGCCCTGCACGATTGTCCTTAAGAGGAGGGTCAGGACGATCTGCACCCTCCACACAGAAGAAGCCTTCCCAGCATTTTCCTGAAGGTGCCGAGAGCCCCGCTGAGTCACAGTAGTAACCTGGGAAACATGGCTGACAATCTTCCTATAAGAAGATAAAGAGCCTGTTTTAGTTCAGACCAAAACTCTGGGAGTAACTTTTCTGATAACTTTATACAATGCTTTGAGAAAGTATTCATAACGCTTACACTCATAGCACCAGCAGCTTTAATGTATTTTATTGAGGCTTTATGTTAGAATAAACATAATAAGGCTGTAAATAGTTAGAAAGTGGAAGAAAAACTTTGTGTGCTGTGAAGTAAAAGCTGAAGAAAAGCTAAAGAAAGGTTTTCACATAGTATGATGCTGCCATTACTATGTTTTGATTTGTGTCTAAAACTTTTACTTTTTGTTTCTGTGCCTCTTAGTTTTTGTAAAAGTAAAGAAAGTTTTGTTAGTGTAAAGAGGACAAGAGAATCACATGCAGAGTGAATGTAACCTTGGAGGCCACTTTGGTGATGTTGGAGAATGTTCCAGGTGGACAGGGCTGAGGATGGATGGTGGCCTGGGGACAGTAGTGTCCAACAGGACAAGGTCCTCCTTCTGGCGAGAGACATGTCTCAAACAGAGCACTAATAGATAATCACTACCAAATTGACAAAGACATTAGCAAAGCAACATCTGGGATCAGTTACAGTAAATGTGTAATTTTGCAGAGCATTTGTGTAAAGACATTTACTTACCTGCAGCCTGTGAGAGAGGCTGTGGAGAGACGTTTCCATGTGAACAGTAATATCCTTCCTGGCACGGTCCAGTGACAGCTGTGGCATTTCTGGAAGAACAGTAATGGCCTCCGTCGCATTGTCTGCACTGGGAGACAGACCAATAGCCAGGATCTGGACCGTAGGTTCCTTCTGGACAGCTTCTCAAGGCAAATCCAGTCCCTTCAGGACAATAAAATCCTATAGGACAAAAACAGAAATCATGGAAATGGAGAAATATGAAAAGATAAAAAATATTTGGATACATTTCTATGCTTTTTTGTGTCTGCTTTTGGCAAAAATATCGTAGTATAATTTAATGGATAAGAATTTTTTTTTTCAATTACGTTTATGAAAAATAAGCAAACAAAAGAACAAACAACAAACCTTCAGGACAGAGGTACAGAGAGCCAGACACACAAAACCAGCCTGGGAGACAAAGCTCACACTGAATCGCATGTGTTACAGCCACATAGGTCCCTGGATTGCAGGGTAAAGGTTCAACACTTCCCTCGGGGCAGTAGTGACCCTCAGGACAGGGTCCTCCTGAAATCCCATCACTGGGGGTTGATGTGACAGCACCCTCTATGCAGTAATATCTGCATAAGAAACGCGGCAAAACAAAATCGGTTTGATTACGAGATGGCTTGAATGACTTTGACTCAAACAAAATAAAAACAAAACACAGAATAGATGTACCCTTTACTGCAGAACCCGCTGGGCTTAGTGAGGCCAGCAGAGTCACAGTAAAATCCCCCCAAACAAGCTTTACAATCATCTGGTCTATGCAAGCCTGAGCTGTTTGACAAACTTCCCACAGGGCAGGCTTTGGGGGCTCCAGTGCCTGTAAAGACAACAATAAGAAAAACTGCATTAAACAGGAGTTTGAACAAAAAATAAAATAAAATAATGTTGAAATTATGCATGCACATTGTTTGGCAAAACTATATAGCATGGCATTGTTTCGCACAGTATGATCAAAATATAAGAGCAAGTGTACAAGTGAGACACTCCTATGAAGGAACAAGTGTTGGATGCAGCGTTGGCTTACTCACAACAAATCGGTTTGCCCTGCAGCAGCATTTCTAAGAGATGGGTCAGCCAAGTGAAAGAGGGCATGTGTTGGAATTATTTCAAAGACATCAGGAAAGCAGAAGCCGAAAGATGCGTGTTGTCAGAACTTGCTAATGGCCTCCAAATGGTAATTAGCATGAATAATACATTACAGCCATACAGTGTAATGGGCCAAAAGGATAATAATGTCCTTCTCTATTAATTTGTGTACATTGCGCTTTTATCATACGGATGTTTATATGCATTATATTAAAAAACAACAACAACGCTTTAACAATGTGCAGTGCATAAACAGCTACAAGCTGATTGAGCAGAGGCTGGCAAATAACCTGAGGGGCAAAAGTGACCAGGTGGGCATAAGGAGCCTGAAAATCCATCCTGAGGGGAAGGAGAAGACGCCCCAAGCTTGCAGAAATATCCAGCATGACAAGGTCCTATGGATGAAAGAACATAACAGATCTTTTCAGTAATTTTATTCAATACATACATACAGCCCTCTAAAGATTAGAAACCTCTTTTATCAAGTAAATCACACAAATTGAGTTACTTTTAATCTAACAGTTCAACTGTTGAACTGTTGCTGTGGAAAGTTTGTTGGTAAAACTAAAATGCACCAGATCATATATTATAAAGGGTTTACACATAATAAATCTAAACAGTGGTAGCTGGATTGTTGCCAGGACATCTGTGTCCACCTCACCTGTCGGCTCCGACAGTCCAACGGAAGGACAGTAGAGTCCAGCAGGACAGGGGACACACCCAGCTGGGCTGCTTGTTCGCTCACTTGGGTTGAAGGAGCCAATGGGGCAGGGGTATTGGTTGGCTAGGGCTGTACCTGCAGGACAGTAATGCCCTTTAGGGCAGGGCCTGGGAGAGGAGGCATTGACAGGACCCAGTCTCAAGTCACAGTAGTACCCTTGAAAGAGGAGAAATGCTTATTTTTAAATTAATTGCCAGTACAGATCAAAAGTGGAGATGTTTGTACCGCTGCCTGTCATTTTTCTGTACTGCATACAATCTATTCAAACTCGCATTATTATAAAAAATCTGATTTCACAAAGACATTTTTAGACCTTTGAAAGTTGTCATTTTAGTTGGACAACAGCGATAAATGGCTAAATGGCAAAACTGTTAAGCTCTTGAGTTGTTTTGGTGTTTTGACTATTTAATTCTAGTTTGATTATTTTGTGTTCCTTAGTTTCTTTCTTTCTGTCATGACGTGTGAGTTTGAGGATGGACCAAAATGCAGACAGGAGTTGAGAGCATGGATCATGTAGAAAGCATTAATGAAAGATTAAAAAACGAAAACTCACAGGGGGCACAAGGAGCCAAAGCAGAACAAAAACCATAAATCCAAGGGATAAGCCAGCAAGGGACACGGGGAAGAAACGGGGAGAATAACAGGGTGTAACAGGAACGACCAGCAAGCAGTGTGAGCAAAAGAAGGGTTTAAATACTGTGAGGGTGAATGCTGGAATAAAAGACCTGCAATGATGAGCTAACGGGTTGCAGGGGTGAAGGGAGAGAGCAGCAGGCAGGCTGAGCAGAGAGAAAGAAAATGGCACAGGGGATTGAGTGAGAGTATACAAGGGACTAGGAAATGAATCTAATAATAAAGAATAACTAGAGTTAAGAAACAGAACTAAAACTAGAGTAATAAAGAATAACTACGCACAAGAAATGAACCTAATAAAGTATAATCACTCAGGAAGAATTAAAGTAAAACATAAACAAGACTGATCTAATCAAAGAAAAAGACCAACACCAGAATTAAATAGTCAAAACAACTCACGATCCTAACAAAAACATTCATAAAACTTGTTGAGATTAAAAAGAGTTTTAGTCTCGCTCACCAGCATCACAGATCATGCATGATCCCTGTTTGTCTCTATCCTGATATGTTCCTGATGGACAGGGCTCTGGAGCTAAACTACCCTCTAAGCAGAAATGACCAGAAGGACACGGCAGAGCTGTTGCAACACTCTGACCAGGAGGACACCAATATCCTAAAGTGTTAAATAGAGCACAGTCAAAATATAAAAGTAAAACATGAGAGTTTTAACAAAAAAAAAAAAGATGGCAAACTTTTTTTTTTTTTTTTTTACAAACAAACTCATGAAACAGAGTGTGGATTGACCTTGGCTGCAAGATCCAGTAGGAGTCCTAAGTCCCGCTTCTCCACAGTAGAATCCGGCTGTACATGGCTGACAGCTAGCCTCATTAGTCAGACCAGACAGAGAGGAGAAGCTTCCAGGTGGACACAACTCTGGCTGTCCTGATCCTTCCCCTAGACAAAGAAAGATGTCAAAAAGTCATCAGTCATTCTTCTATTCATTCATCTTATTTGCACATCAATTGCCACTGCAGGGTAATGAAAAGGGGCAGATAATTTATAGCTAAATAAACTTGGCTGAATGTATGGGCAAAACTCCATGTGCTTTGGCATTTTATTAACAAGCTAACACACAATGAAATAAACTGAGTCACACAGATACAGACAGGTAATTTAAGAGTTTTATCTACCCAAATCTGTTAGACTGTTTCAGGTCTACAGCCCATCCAATTTATTTTCCACTTTCTCTTTCGAGAAGTGAAAGTGGAAAGATAAAATCAAGATAAAAATAATAACAAAAAAAACAATACCTCAGAAGTACCCTATTGCTCTCTGTTCTATTTGGCTACAAAGAACAATTTATAAAAGTTATGTATTTCACTGTGTCCACCCAGGTTGCACTCCCCATTTAGTAATGTAACACTGATTTTTATCAATAAAAAGAAAGTGTTATCTTTCTGGCCTGGGTGGTCCATTACTATTTGGAATGGTTGTTGCAATACAAATGTATCATTGTCCTTGTTCAACACCTCGTTAAATGTATTTCCTGTTATAATGCACTATTTTCCTACTAGTGCACTTTCACTTCACATAGTTTTTAGCTTGCTTATGTGGGTCTCACCGCAGTATGTCCCAGGAGGGCAGATGTTGCCGGTTATCCCATCGGTTGGTCTGCTCTCAGTGGCTCCTTGAACACAGTAATACCCAGGAGAGCACGGCCCCACTGGCAAAGCTAAACCTTTTTGGATAACATGAAAACATTGTTATTTTTGACTTAATGCAACCAGCTCATTTTGAAATGACGCAATTAAAAACAGAGATTTTCAAACCAAACAGAGATTTTCAGCTTTTTTTTAAATACCGGCAATAAAAACAAAATTAATGGAATGATGTGGTCTACAACTAATTGCTCATTTAAAGGTTTGATGGCAGGATTTTTTTTTAATTTGTAAAATGAAAAACAAGGACACTGCTCTTTTCAAGTGGGAGACCACAACTTAGTTTTAAAAAATTACCAAAACTGAAATACGTTCCAATCCTAATCGATAGGTTATATTAACACAGAGATTTTGCCTGCTAGTGTTAGTATGGCGCTTTAGCAAACAGTTTTGCTGAAAAGAGATTTTGGTTTAATAAAGACTGTAGCTATAAGCCTAGGTGTAAAATGAAATGCATGTTTAGAAGCAAGTATAGAACTATGCACATGATGTGTGATGTGTTGTCAGTTTAATGGTTTTCATATTTTTCATACCTAGTATCAGTTATTAAACACTAAGTAAGTCCAACTATCTTGACAGACAACTTAAAGTGAGTGTGATCGACAGTGCAAAAACATTTTTCCTGCTTGACTGATTATTTCTGACCAGGAGTGGTGTATTTCTGCAGATGGCAGTAAGGCCACAGACAGGAGACAGATAAAGTCAAATTTTTCACAAATTGTCTGACTCATTATTCCGTCATGCCAGGGAGACAGTTTTCAGTTTTCAATATGCAAAAACCATATTTTTAACTACTGCACCTTTAAAATGGTAACTTAACGTGACTTGAAAATGTCAGTGTGTTGGGGCTTTTCTTAAACGACAACAAATGTCTGAAGAATTGTTGTTTTAACCACCGATGCTGCAGGTTCTGAATTATGTGGTTTAATTGTGCATTCAGAACTAGAGTTTTAAATTTCCTAAATTAGACAGGAGATCCCGAGGTTAAAATGCAAAAGGTAAAATTAAAAGTATTTCACTAGTCCTAACCTTCACATCTTATCATTAAATCATTTTCACACATGGTACTATATAAAGTGTACATGTGAACATGTTCAGTTTGTGCTTAAATACAAAACACACAAAAAATAGACTGCTATTAGCCAGTATTGCAGTGGTTGGCTTGTCACCGGGCAATTAGTACATCCTCCTGTTTTTGCAATTTGCAAATGGATATTGGTTAAGTTTAGTCTAGCATCATTGCTAGATGCACATTCTAATTTCAGAGGTAGATAAAAAAACAGCACTTGTATTGTTGTTGTCGGCTTATACAACAAAGCTCTCTTTATAGTTTCTGTGTCAAGACAAAAACTGCTTACTTCAACAACAACTCATTTTGGCCGTTGTTTATCACTGTATTTACATGTAAAAAGTAGATTTTACAATTTCTTGCATACAGCTACAGGAGTACGACTTGAGTACCATTACCTAAGTAAGACAGTTCAAGAACTCTGGGTCTAGTTAGCACTCTGTTGGAGCAGCATTTTAACACAGGAGCTCCAATTAGGACAAGTCAGGAAAACAGAAACCACAATAACTGGATTGTCTGTGATTGAGTAAGAAGTGCATGATCAAAACATCAATGTAGATGATGAAATACTGCTCGAATGTAGTGTTGTCTTACTTTTCTCTGAAGTTATTAAGGTTTCAACCATATACTTTAATCAACTTTCATATAGTACCATATTGGGTCTCAGTGTCAGCATATCTCTAATCTCTGATCATTACGTGTTTGTCTTTAATGTAAAAATGAGTTAACTAACTAATTACGTGAAAAGCAAGATGCTTAATCAGTGAAAACCATCCATTAAAAGAAATACTTGTGACAAAGATTCATCACTGCTGCCACCTTTTTCTCACTTTCTCATTTTAGCTGGAATAAGATGAAGTGAGAAACTATCCAGAAATCTGATCTATCAAAATGTAAGCCATTGCTTAGAGGCATGTTTTGTAGCCCAGAGTGTGAGGGGGGGTCATTAAACTTCTTATCAGCACTCTGCTCAAGAATCAATGATGCATGTTGATGCATTTGTGCACAGGGCATGGCCTAATGCCACAGCCATGAAGGCATCACTGAAACTGATTTATTTATGTTCCGGAGCAACAAATTCAGGCACCCATGCAATGCCAAGTCAGAAAACTTTGCTTGAATAAAAATGGCAGCTCCACATTATGCTCATATTCCTAAACAACACAGGTCTGCAGGTAGAGGTATAAAGTACAACTTCTGGAAAAAAACGGATGTCTTAAACTCCATAAAAACATTACAAAAAAAAAAAGTAAAATATTACTTTTTAATTATTGGTCTATTTATAAAAGTCTTTCAATAAAATAAAGTTACAGAAAAGCTACAACTCTGAAAGAGATTTTTGTGCACAAACTTGTGTGAATGGCTGTTCTGCTCGATGAAAACAAAGAGCTAAAAGCAGAAAGCATGAGGCAGGCAAGGGGAGATATGCAGTTTGCTAATGTGTTAAAGCTTTAAGATGTAACTTTGTTGGAGATATGTGTAAAACTGTCAATCCTGAGGTCCAGAGCTGCCACCACTGGAAAGCTCTTTGAAATGAAAAATAACAACAAAGGAAGTCTTGCACTACTGAACAGCTGGAGTCTGATACCAAGGAAGAATGCTGTAAGATTTTCCTTACAAAATTAGAGAGCAGGGTGTTGGTCAAGAGGTGACAACATACCACTGCAGCTAGATTTATTTAAAACTGTATCACACAGTGAAATAATTACTGCATTTGTCATAAATTCACATTTTACTGTTAAAACCAAGATTTTTAATGTGATATGAGTGTGTCGTAAGTTCCGGAGAAACAAATTGACTTGTTAGAAAAGACAGTCTGGCCATATAAATAAAGCTGTCGTGTTAAGGCGTCAGAGGTGAAAAATCTTACGGTGCACTTCTCCACTCCGCATCTGCAAACCTACCAAGATATTGGCTCTCAGGTATACTGACAGACTCAGCAGAGACAACATTAATCAGATAATCCTCCCAGGTGTCACAGAACTTTAAAGGAGCTGAGCTGAGGAGCTTTAATCCAAAGTAATTTACAAAAGAGGATACAATAGTGCAGCAAATACTATGCTAACAAATACTGAAAGAGAAAGTGTAGTAGACAGTTTATGGAAGCACATGGTAGCTTGTAGGTTTTCAGATTCTCCCTGAAGAACCAAAACTATAAAAGTTTTCTTGTGGAAGAATCTGTTTACATGATATTTGTGCACTTCACAAAAAAGTTTATTTTATTTAAAACTTTTATTCTCACCTTCATGTAACCAGAAAACCCCAGTTGAGATTAATACTCCCTTTTACAAAATGGTCTTTGTCAAGTAGTAAGCGGTTTTAAGTGCACTTTCAATCATAAAATCATACAACATAAGCAAGCTTTAGCAGAATATTAGATAGTCAGGAAATTGCTTAGACATTCAACAGAAGGTAGAGGATCAGGGAGGGAAGAAAGCAACATGTCATGTCTACTAATCGCCCTGCAAATACCATCTCTACAATAACCAATGGTGAAGGCATCATGGTGTAGAATGATGCTTTATGATGATGGGAAGATCAACAAAGCTAAAAATCATCAAAAACTGAAAGGAAACCTTTAACAGGCTGCAAAAGCCTTGAGAATAGGGTCAAGGTTCACTTTTCAGTAGGATAGGGATCCCAATCTTTTTACTCCATTAAAATGCCCCAAAGTCTGAGACTACAAAATGGCAAGATGTGAAAAGATTTGAAGTGGTAGGAATACTTTTTCAAAGCATAAAGAGACAGAAATGTATTAGAAGTCAGTCAGTCCCCACAGAGATTAAAGCTGTTGTGGTTTTTAGAATCTAAATACCTGATTTATTGCAGAAGGCTCCCGGAGGACAAAGTATAGGCTCAGAGCTGCCCAGAGGACAGTAAAAGCCAACTTGACAGCGCCCCCCTGTGGATGTAGCTGGGCACAGGCAGTTGGCATTTGTGTAATTATCAAGGTCAAAGGGTTGAGAGTTCCACGCTGCTGACACACAGAACCAACCTGAGAGGAACAAAAAGCACAAAATGACACAAATCAGGCATCATGTGACAACTTTCTCAGCGTGAGTTAAAACATGAAATCCAATGTCGCAGGAAAGGAAGCAACACAGTCCAAGGTGAGAAGGATGAGACACTGCTACTGCTGAGAAAGGAGATGACTTAATAAACCAGACAGGCGTACTTCAAGTTCCAACCTTAGAGATGTGGGTAGTATATGACTGAGGATTCTCCTGTGCATCTTTGTGCATGAATAAATGATATGTGAAAAATTATTCAAAAGCTTTTGTTGCAGCTGAGACGCTGCCTCTGTTGGGTTGTGATGTTTCATGCTTCATGCGCAGCCTTTGTTCTCTTCTTCAAAGTCTTAAAGGCTGCTTCGGACAGGTTTGCCTGGCCCTGAAGCCAAAACAGGCTGGCACAGAGGACAACGTCCTGACACTGGGAAACTAGGCTGCGTGACTGTGACTGTGCACTCGGAAGAAATGAACAAAGACACCATTACTCACCAGCCTTGCATTTTCCAGACACTTTGGTCAGCCGCTCCTTCTCACAGTAGTGTCCTGGAGGACAAGGCAGGCAGCTGTCCAGACTCTGAGTCATGGGCTCTGGGTTGTAGTATCCACGAGGACAAGGAAACTGGGTGGCATGCTTAGTTCCTATATATTCAGCAAAAAAATAAATAAATAAAAAAAACATTAATTTCATTCAGATATTTACAAAGCAACAAAGCTGAGGAGGGAGGTTTACTGAATAAAAAACTATGCAGAAGTGCTTAAAATATCTCCGCCTGCTATTCCGGCCGTTTCTCAAGATGTATATGACTGATAGCCTTGTGGATGACAGTACCATCAGGACAGTAGAACCCAGGGGGACAGGGGAACTTGGTGAAGTTGTCAGTCTTTTCTGGGCAGTAATATCCTGCCGGGCAGCGGGAACATGCCGCCTGACCTGTGAGGTTGCTGTAGGTACCAGCTGAGCAGGCCACTGGGCTGAAGCTTCCATCAGGGCAATAATGACTTGATGGACAAAGTCCTCCTTCAGAGCCTGAAGAGGAAAATTAAATTAAACGTGATGGAAAGATGCTGAAATGATCACTGCTTCAAGCCTTTAATGTGATGAACCTGGTTGTAGTTGCAAGATTGTAATCACTTATTCACCCTCACACTTTTGAGTTTCGTGTATTTGCCAGCCATTCTTTCTCTCCTAAATGATGGTAATTTAAGATATTTCTATTCTAATGATTGATTTAATAGAAAATGTATAGTTTTAATCCATCATGTTTCCAAGCTCAAAGGTGATAAAGACACCTTTTTCCTCACTGCTCAGACAAGGACACATAAAAAAAAACTCAGATACATCAGTATTCCTACTTCCTACCCGTGCTTGCTGTGTCTCCACCTGGACAATAGGATCCTGCCTGACACAGACCAGATGGACGAGTGAGTCCTGTGGTGCCACAGTACTGACCTGCTGGACATGGACTGCAACCAGAGGCTTCTGTCAGATAAAGTCTGCAAGCGGAGGAAATGTCAAGACCATCAGTGTAAACTATCTAAAGTTGGTTTAAAAAATGGATTTTACTATTTAGGTCAATGAAACCTGTCAGAGTAAGTCCCAGGTGGACAGGGCAGAGGAAGACTGGTGCCCTCGGGACAATAACTTCCCTGCGGACATGCTCCTCCGATTCCTGTGCTGAAGTTTCCATCAGGATTCTCAAAGTTCACACCTTGCAAAGACAAGCATTTTAGTGAGGTGCACTCATTGGTTCCACTTTGTCATAACAGTGCTTGTACAGCAACAGGCCTTTTAGTTTGAGTAATAAATAATAGTGAGCATGTGATTCTAGCTATGCTGTCATACTGCTGAGGCATTCCATATTTTGTAACCAAAAGTTTTATTATATTATGTTGGGATTCTGGGGGAGAAAAATGTGATCAAAATCACTTTGTTCATCCAGTATAACTGAGCTTGAGCTGTTTTGTAAAAACAGATGGGTAAACAGGGAAGGATTAAAATAAATGCAGGCCACACTTTCCAGATTTGTATTTATTCTTTCCATTTAACATAATATTCCAATACACAATCCCATCAGATTGTGGTTGAATACTTTTTTGAGGCATGCATTATACCTGCTATGCAGTAGTACCCAGACTGACAGAGTCCAGTAGGTTCAAACAGACCCCAGTCATCACAAAAGAAACCTGCAGAAACCATTGATGACGTTGCTGTAATGCATGAAGTCCATAACAAACCCTCTTCACATCATAATATATTTCTCATTTAGTTCATTAAATACAATTAAACTTTGAATTATTGCCTTTAATTTTTATCAATTAGTTTCAATCCATCCAGTAAATAAATTACAGCTTAATAAATTAAAATCCATTTCAGCAGCACTTCTTATGTGCAGAATACCAATGAGTGCTAAAAATGATGCAACAACACTCCCACCTGCTGGACAAATGAGGCACTGCTCCACCTGACGAAGACCAAACCGAGGGCTGTATGTGCCAGGAGGGCAAGGCAAGATGCCTTCCACTCCCCCACCAAGACAGTAGTGACCCACTGGACATGGCTGGACGCCCTCTCCAGAAAGACAGTATGTCCCCGATGGACACTCATCACACATTTCTGCCCCTTTAGAATAGAATAGAATAGAATATAAGTACTTTATTCATCCCAGCAGGGAAATTACTTCGCAGTTACAGCATAGAGACAAGACACAATAACAAGTCAAGAAGACAAAGAGATGTACATTTTTGTGTACATCTTTGATACCCACTAAGCTGCTTTTTCAAGAATGTGTGTTATACCTGTACTGTTTGAGTAAGTCCCATCAGGGCAAGGGATTGGAAAAGTTGACCCTAGGGGACAATAGTGTCCAGTTGGACAAATGTCCCCAGTTAAACCATCAGATGGCTTTGAAAACTTTGCTCCTCCTGAACAGTAATAACCTATAAATTAGATAAAGCAACATTACACCAAAAATTATAACAAAACTGATCAAAATAATTCGTAATTGATGCATCTTTCACTTTTATAACATTGTACTCTTTTTGGAATTGGACACATCACTAATCAACAAAGAAACACCTGTGTCGCATAATCCTGAAGGCTGACTGAGTCCAGTGTTGTTGCAGTAGAATCCGGGTGGGCAGGCCCAACAGGAGGACAGGTTCTGGCCTCCTACTGAGATACTCCAGGTCCCCACAGGACAGGGATGTTGCTGTGGGAACTTTGTCCCCTGCAGACAGAAGTATCCTGAAGGACACACGTCACCAGTAGCAACAGATACCTGTAGGAATTAAGACAACTATCAGTCTACTTCTCAAATAATCTTAATTTCTCTCCTAATTTGCAGCAAACAAAACTGAAGAGTACTAGGTGTCCTCCTCAGGGTGTCAAACATTTAGTTTAGCTAAATAATCTTGGATGTCAAAAACATGACGTTGGCTTCATCTCAAATGTTCTTTAAAGTAAGACATGTGGGCAGTTGAGGCTGGTGCCTGTCACTCATTTCCTACGCACCATCTACGGCTTTTCCAAATGAAGATCTGCAGTTATTTATTTAACAGATAGAAAGGAACAAAATATTCCTCTGGGTTTGTATTCATGCTAATGGCATGAAAATAACTGCGTAAAAGTGTGTTTAAACGTGAAAGTCGTGTGCAGCTTGATTCATTAAAAAACAAAATCAGGACATTTCTCCCTCTTTAATTATCCTGTTTCTCCTTCCCTCCAGTCCCTCCCCCACTCATACGTGGCACCATGCTGACAAATTGCCTGACTAGAGCAAAACTGATTTATAAGCACAAACAAGCACCTGGCAGACAGCTTGTCAAACATTTTACCCACATGAAGGAAAGAGCAGGTACAACTCAAGACACCAAAATGTTTGAAGCATATTCTTTGGGTAAATGTACAATGCCTTTTAAACGTGACCATACTCCAAAAAACCACAATCAGGAATATCAGGATTTCTACATGATAAGCTAACACAGTGTAACATGTATTTGTAAAGGGGGAGAAAGACAACACATGGTTTTCACAATTTTTAACTGCTAAAAATAAGTGAAGCAAGTGAATTCATCCCCTCTGATACTTTGGATTAAATCATCTGAACCACTTCTTTATGGCTGAGGCTGTATTGATTTGTGTCTGCTATATATTTTGTAGAAAACTACAAACAGGGTTTCTTGTGCTTTCACTCAATAGTCATCATGTTCAGAAATGATTCTTCCAGAGCCACGATCTGTACAGTTCTTCTAGAGCAAACCATAGGTGTTTTGCTGCTTCTTTGACTGTTTCCTCCTGCCATCTTAAATAGACAGTTACAATTTTTGGATCATGGATTAAACAATTTAAAGAAGAACGTAAAGTTTTAGATATTGGTTCTTAATTTAACTCTGCTTTAAATCAAAAAAAGTCTTGATGATGCTGTTTGTTCACTAATGTTCTCAGTGAAACCTCTGATGTCTTCACAGAATAGCTGAATTTTTGTTATGGAACACGTTTCCAAGTCGATGCATATGATTTGATTTAAAAGCGTACATCTGAATCGTTTTGGATATTTTATCAGAACTTACAGGAGAGCTTGTGGTGGCTCCAGAAGTGCAGTAGTGGCCCGGGTCACAGAGACCCTGAGGTTTGGAGAGGCCAGCTCTGCTGCAGAATGAACCTGCTTCACATGGTCGACAATGCTTCACATCCTCACCACTTAGCTGGTCAGAGTAAGTACCCTGGAAAAAATTTATTATTCACCATCATTTGCACAAGCTGCATTCAGAATGTCAGTATACTAGGCAATTGCACAGAGCATAGAGTTGATGAACGCAATGGTACATTTTAGATTGCCCAAAAAACGTGTTATTTCATGAGATAACAGCAGTGCAGAGGTAGCAAATGTAGGAATTTTGATGCTGATCAGATTTCTTAATGCTCTAAGTAAGCTGAGACTGTTGAGCTTTAATGGTTCTCATCTCTACTCATTCACACAGTAGCATTTGTAATTATCAGGCAAACAATGAATTCATAAAAAATTATATTTCTGTAGTACCATCGAAGCAGTGAGACAGAAGCATCACAAAGAGAAAAAACATGAAAATACTGACCGAAGGACAGGGCCGTGCAGCAGAGGAGCCAGGAGGACAGTAGTGTCCTGTGGGGCAGACTGGTGACTGGGACAAGCCTGTTCGATTGCACAGTCTGCCTCGCTGACATGCCACACAGGAACCTGCACCTCGACGCTGGAAAGTTGTTTTTTTTAGCTAAAATATGCGTCGCAATTTCAAATTAGCACCATCAGATTAAATGTATGTATTACTTCCTACCGGCTGAAAAGTGCCTAAAGGACATGGCTCTGGCCTGGCTGCTCCTACCAAGGAATAAAAGCCTTCTTCTACTTCATTCTGAATTGGTGATGAAGATCCCCCAGTACAGTAGAAACCAGGAAAACAACGTCCTGAAGGTGAGGTATTGTTGGAGCCTAAACAATAAAAACTGAGATAGGGAGAGTGAGAACATGATTGTACATGGAAATAATGTATTTGCTCTCAAAAATGGCAATTTAGTTTGAGTTGAATTACCCAGGCGGACAACTAACACACTCCTCAGGGCTGCTGAGGCCAGAGCTGTTGCTGAAAGTGCCAGACGGACAGGGGATGGGAGAGGTTGAAGACAGAGGACAGTAGCCTCCAGGGGGACATAAACCTCCCGTTGGTCCATCAGCTGGAGTCTAGACATAAATAAACAGAACACTACATGTGAAAAGGAGCAAAAAACCAGACTCTGAAAAAAAAGATTTCCTAATATGTTAAGTAAAACATTTAGGCACTGCTGCTTCTTTCACAGCAATAACAGAATCGTACTGCAGATTTAGCTCCCACTCTGCAGTAGAAACGTTCTTTGCAGCTTCCAGAAGGCTTTGTCAGTCCAACACCGCTGCAATACTGTCCACCGCCACAAGGGGCACACTGTGAGAGCTCTCTGAGAGCAGAGAGCAAGCTGTAGGTTCCCTCGGGACAAGGCTTAGGAGCAGAGGTGCCGTCTGGACAGTAAGACCCCTGAAATGAGTAATGAATGAGATGATATGTTATGCCGATTGCGTTTTTATATAATCTGAGAGCAATTTAAGAATCTGCCATTTCTGCCTTTGAAGAGAAAAGAGTGAATTTGTTTTAAAGGGATCCATGATTAGTTGTAACAATAGACTTTATTTGAGAAATATTTATTTTAGATGTAAAAAGAATACAGTAATAATACTGTAGGCTGTTAAGATTTTTTACGTTTGTTTATGGTGCAATGCTTCCTGGGTAAGTGACGTATGCTTTTTTATGTGGGAAGCGACGCAGACTCACCTCATTATTTTTATTTTTTTTGATTTACAGTCAACAGCAACACAGTGTGGCATTGTCTAAATTTGCACCAGTCAAAAGCAATATGATAAACAACAACTCAGGTAAAGTTAGCCTTCCTGTGTTTACTGTGTAGCTTCCATTACAGAACGGGCTGAAACGCGTCATCAACCCAGCATGCATTGTGCAGGTGAAAAAATGGCAACCTCCATTGAGGAAAAATATACCAAAAGATATAATTGTTTTAAAAGTAATTATGAGTTTTGATGTATCAGAAACAGCAATGTTTCAGTTAATTGGAAAATTACAACATATTTAGGCCAACACGTTCAACTAATTGTGGATCCCTTTAGGTCCCACCTGAGGGCAGAGTAAAGGCAGATCCATTCCCAGTTTGCTGCAGAAATGCCCAGATGGACATAAAATGCAGACTTCTCCAGTGTGACCATGCGTGTTGTTCCTGAACTTGCCAACCTGACAGGGGTATGTGTAGGGGTGGCCGGTCCCTGGGGGGCAATAGTGCCCATCAGGACATGGCTCTGTCTTTGGTATAAGAATACACACAAAACATTCACAGTGAAATACAAATAAAGATTTTAAAAACCTTATACATGCACAAGTCACTATAGACCTTGATTCATTTGCTGGCATTGCTGGTAAAAATGTACAAAAAACCTTAAAGATGCACTACTAGGGTGTTGTGAGTTAACCTTAAAAATTTGACTCTCCCACAGTGGAGCCTGCCGTGTATGCACAGGCTAGTAAGCTCCAATGGCCGGAAAACTTTTTCCTGTAAAGTAAGCTTGTTTCTCCGCCATTAAGACATGGAGAATGAACTATGGGGCACAGTGTGAGAAGCGCATACAAGAGCCCGAGTGCTAAGTCCCTCCCCTGACTTTGATTGGTTGTTTCTGATCAAGCACAGTGCATTTCTGCAGATAGCAGTAGGACCACTGGAGGGAGCCAGAGAAGCTTGATGTTTTTCACATCTATCTAATATTTTACCGTCATGAGTCAGGACATACTAATAGTTTTAACAAATATGTAAAAATAAATAAATAAATAAACACATATTTGTATAAAGGTTACCTATTGCAACTTTAAGGAAAAATATATATATATTGTCATAGTGGTATAACTCCACACTGATAAATTTACCAACCAAACTTAATTTATGTGAACTTGCTGATTAAAATTAGGGTATCTTTTACTATTCCTCTATGCTCAATCTTCATAAATCATGGGTTTCCAAAGGGTGGCCCCTGGCCTGTTTGCAGCCGCTAGAAGGATTCTGTCTGGCCCACTACCACAATTCTGGAAAGGTGCAAACTACAAAATTGCAGAGCTTTTTTGAAAGGCAAAAAAAGCTCCCCTATCAGACAACATTGTTTCATTAAAATATTGTACTTTTAGATCATTATTGGCAAGATAAAAAAGAAAAAAATATAAACTTTCTCAGTAAATGTTTTTCCCCATATGGCGAAAAGTTTGAACATCACAGCTCTAAACTGATCAGAGTACTGGATCCTCTCTAATGCTTTCTTCTCTTCAGCTCACCCTACACATCTTTTTACATAACTTTACAGCCTTGGAAACGGCAGCTGCTATGGAGAATCAGTGACCCAAGAACTCCTCTTTTTGCTGTACTTTTCCAACAGATAGAGGTTTTTCTTTATGTCTCTTATCTTCACAAAACACCTGTTTTCTTGTTTTATTCCATCTGCTAAGGGAAATGGGTCACTGTGTCACTTTTATATATCAGTGAATACTAATTAGAGAAATGTAGAAACTTATGTTTTACTTGAAAGGGATTGTTTGGTTTACCAGCAGATGTACCATTGGTGACTCTGTTAATAATTTTTCTTCACTTTTAATTCTTCCCACCCCGTCTCAGAACACATTTTTTAAAGGATTTTTCAATTCTGCGTGAGATCATGCTTCTGCAATCAAATTTTTTTTATTTTTTTTATTTCACACACCTTTGCCAGTAAAGCCAACAAATTTGCCCTCATCCGTGTAGTAGTTTGTAAAGTGAATAAGGCATTTCATCTTAAATTCAGTTCTTTTCTTACAGGCCTGGTGATAGGCTGCTCCTGAGGCTGCTGGGTGTAACAATACTTCCCCTTGGGGCACTGGACACACTGAGATACGTCACGCAGACCCGGAGATGTACTGTACGTCCCGTTAGGGCATGGAATGGGGTTTGGGTCCTGCGTATTTAAATTTGCAGGCAGATTAATTCAAAATGTGGTGCTCTTTTATTTATATTCACTACAGTCATTTGTTTCCCTACTCCAAGACTCACAATGCCTCCTCCAGGACAGTAGAAACCTCGAGGGCAGAGCGTGGCTGATCTCTGAGGGTCTCTGGCCAAACCCTGAGAGCAGAGGAAACCAGGTGGGCACACCATGACACTCAGCATGGCCTCCTCGCTGGTGGTCTCGTTACTGCAGTAATGCCCCTGTAGGCACGGAGAGCACTCCACAGAGCCCTCATCCTACACACAAGAGAATGAGAAGAAACATTCAGGGAGTTGAAGTTAAAGATATCAACAAGCATGGAGGTGGGAGACAGCAAAACGCACACTGGCAACTTGCGAAAAAGAAATATTTGACTCTGGAAAATGCTGGAACATTAAGAAGGCCTCAAATTGGGAGGGAAGAAAAGACGATATATCAAAAGCACTATACTATCCCTCCAGCTGGCATTTACAGATGTACACAGTATAGGTGAGTAATATAAGGCGATTGCATGTGGGTGGTAAATGTACCGGTAATCTAAAAATAGGACAATCAAAACCGTTTCCAGAGTGATGGGACTACACCAGCGCTGGTTTCCACTGGTGCTGTCAGTTGCCCAGTCACACTGGCTTGTGTTTAATGGGGTCTTACAGAGTAGCTGCCAGCTCCGCAGACTCTCGGGTTGATAGTGGCTGAGTAGGGACAAAAATAGCCAGCAGGGCAAGGGGAGCAGTCCTCCAGCCTTCGCCCTCCTTTCAGGCGGCGAAATGAAGAGCTGAGAGTGACAGAGCAGACATAGTTACCGAATCACAGTTTTAACACCTACTTCATTCTCTTATCAAAAAGCACATATCTTATTTCTGATGTTCTGTTTACGCACGGAGGGCAAGGTGAGGGTTTGGAGGTTCCCAGCTGACAGAATGAACCTTCGGGACAAGTCAAGCAGTCCTCCCTGTATCTGTTGCCCATTTGGATGCTGTAGGTGCCTGCAAGGCAAGGGTACTGGGTGCCATATGCTGTCCCTGAGAAAGCAACATCCCCATAATTATATCCAAATGAAAGACTCATGACTACAGCATGAGTGAAATGTTTGCAGTATGTTGTAAAGATATTTAAACGACAATTTGCAAGTTTGTCATTTACATACAATCTTAAAAACTTTCAGAGTCAGACAGAAAAAAAACAAAAAAAACTTTTCTTTCCGTGCCTTCAACTTGTACTTGTTTACCTTCAGGGCAGTAGTGTCCAGAGTTGCATCGGCCTGATGGCGCTGCAGACCCAGCCAAGCAGTACCAACCTCGAGGGCACGGCTGGCACTCTGCTTCAGCCTCCAGTCCACTTTGACTGCTCCATGTCCCCACTGGACACTTGTACTGTGTCGGAAACATCGTTCCAGGGGGACAATAATGTCCAGCAAAACAAAGAAGAGGCGGTCTTTGAATACCACCTGTTCCTGAAACAGCAGAAATGAAAAAATAAGAATCGCCAATGTAATAAGAAAAATTTTATGTTTTGCAGAAAAGATAAATAATCCATTCTTAAATCTTCAAATATTGCTGTTGATGCGTTTGCAGTGCCTTGTACCCCTTAAACTTTCTCAGATGTTGTCACATGGCAAAATTCTACAAAATCCTATATAATTTAATTGAATTTCAGTTTTATATTTTTAAACAACACAAAATAATGCGTAACTGTGAAGTAGTCTACAATACCTAGTCAAAATGTTTCACAAAAATCCTGCAATCACAGCTGCAAGTCTTTTGGCAAAATCTCGGCCAACTTTTCAAAATTAGACTCAAAATTGTTTGCCCAATTTTTTTTCTTTACTGATAGAATTATAGTCAATTCAAACAGGTCTTACCAAAGATTTTCATTTGGATTAAGGTCTTGTTCTCCATAAAATTGTTTATTTACTAATGTTCCCTAACAGACCTCTGAGATCTTTATTGAACAACTCAATTTATGCTGAATTCAAAGATAAATTTTGTTTAGGAGTACCCGAATTAAAGAGGCTGTACTTTAATGAATGCCATGACTTTTATGGGTAAAATGCTTAAATCCTATTTCTTATGCTTCACTATAATGCATGTGTATCCCATCAAATCAAAAGAAAATATATTGACATTTGTAACAAAAGTGGAAAATTTCAAGCAGCATGAATACTTTGTAACAGACTGTAAATTAGAATGAGATGTCACCAATCTATGTTTGTAAGGCATAAAAAAATATTTTGCTTTTCCTGATGCAAGTCCTTTTAAGAAGCTGCTGAACATGAAAACGTAACCTCTCAGACAGGCGTATTGTGCTGGGCACAGCTGACACTGTGAGCGATCAGTAAGGTTGATGCGATTGCTAAATGCTCCCGGAGGGCAGGCGTTGGCTGGTGCGTTGGGTTTTGATGAGCCAGGAGGACACACGAACCTACAAAGACAAACCCTTAGAACTGCTCTTTCTCGCCATACTTAAAGTACCAAAGCATGAGTATACAGAAGAATTCTTGATTAAATATTTTCATGTTTCTGAACAGGTTGCTTACCCAGGCATGCAGTCTACATCTGGAGCCTTTAGAGCTATCTGTGTGCAGGCCTTCCCCGGGTAGCATTCTCTGCAATCAGTCACCTCATCCTGCCCCTCTAAGGGGTTGAAGGACCCTGATGGACAGGGCATCGGGTCGCTGGTCCCTTTAGGACAGTAGAAACCAGGTGGACATTTAAGACAGTCCTTCACACCTGGAAGAAAAAGTTAGAATACTGAAGTCAGTGTAGGTCTGTTACATAAACCTACTTTGTTATGTTAAGTTGTGTGTTTTTTCTCATTAGCTTTTTTCTTTTTAATCAGTTTGTTTCTTTTTGCCCTCTTTGGCATCTGTCCATTGCGGTTTTCCATCTAGATATTGTGGTTTCTCAGGGGAACCTTTAGCAACTGAGTAATTTATGCAATCACTGAGCATTTCACCTCATGAAAAGATTGGACTAGTGTAAAAATATTCAATTATAGTTTGCAAAACTTTAGAAAATAAAATCAAAGATTGAATTAAATTAAATGTAAGCAAAATATAGGCACCTAAAAACCAAACAACAGTGGAAGAAGTTTTTAATTTACAGCAAAAGGTTTGCTAACGTGTCACTTCTTTATGTAATTTTCAACAAAAATAAGTATATGTATATATGAACAATTCTGGTCTGATGTTTACAAATACTAATGTGTGTGGATACCTTATTAATTTGGAGTTTTCAACTATTTTATGTGAACCATTTTTATTCCAGGGTGAAATATTCTTCTATTGTTGTTCAGAACAATTGACTGAAATCTTCTCATACACCCCCACGGGACGGTAAAGGATGTACCATTACCACAGCTGTTGTCCAGCTTTCATAAAATCTCCATCAATTTGGTTAAATATTGTAGCTACTCTCATTTTAAAATAGTCCACAGATTGTCAACAATATTGAGGTCAGAGTCTAAAAAAGTTGAAACAAATTATATTTTGATCCCAAAAACGTATTAAGATTGGTTTTGGGACAAACCAGCTGACCTTAAGCCTGATGAAAGGCCCTGACCTCAGCTCTTAATTGTTAACCACCCTTGAAATGGAAGGTTTATAACATAAAATCTCCATATTTGAATTAAATATTTCAGTCTTGTTAATAACAGTGGTTAAATATCAAATCAGAATAATGCCACAATCTTATTGATGGCCTCAAAAAGCATACTACTCAATTAAATGAGGTCTATATGAAAATATTTGAGCCTGTGTGCATAACTTCAACACTGTGAAGAAGCACAGTTTAAATACAATCCAAAATCAACATGACATGCTTATGGTATCTGAACTTCTGACTGAAACTGCCCATGTTGAAAACTCACTTATGGCTCCTTGGTGAGGGGTGAAGGTGCCTGATGGACAAGTCACTTCCTCCACTGTGCCAGCTGGACAGAACCTTCCTCTAGCACAGGGCAAACCTGGACCTGAAGACCCTGTTTAAGGTAAAACACAAAGCATAAAACGTTTGGAAAAACCTCATTGAACTTTGAGGAAGTCTTTCACAAGTACAGCACATTTTAAAAATGAACTCTGTTTACAATGTCTGTTGTTGAAACGTTTTAACTACCTTTGTGTGTGGATGGGGGTGAGTGTGTGTGTTTTCTTCAAGTGAGAAACATTTACTTTCTGGGACATGTTTTATTTGTATTTCAGTATCTGTTGCTCCAGTGAAGTGAGTTTTATCAGAACAAAGACTAACCTGCGGGACAGAAGCGTCCCTCTTTGCATCTTTTACAGGCTGCCCTACTTGTCTGACCCAGTTGTTCCCCTGATGTACCAGCAGGACAAGGTGACCCATGAGGGGTGGCGGTGCCCTCTTCACAGTAATAGCCCTGTGGGCACATGAACTGGGAGGAGGGTCTCTGTGAGCTCCCTTCCAGACAGTAAAACCCTTGAGAAATGTATTTATAGATTAGAAAAACATTTTGTAAAGGACACAGCCTGTATGGTAAGATAATATTTCTAGAGATGGAAAACATTTAGTTAGTTCGGCTTGAGAAACTGCAATTAGAAAGTTTAAAGTCCACAGAATTTGTCCAAATCTTTGGAGTTGAAAACATTTAGAGAGCTTGATAGAGCTGTACCGGCAGGGCAGATTGCACAGTCTTTCAGTCTCTGCAGACCTTCTTTAGGACCATAACTCCCTGCAGGACAGGGTACAGCTACACCTCCCACACAATAATGACCTAACAACGAGATAAACAAGAACCAACTCATGTTTGGTTTCTTTCTGGAAGCAAAAAAAAAAACCCTACTAAAATATTAAAGCAATATTTAACACTAACCCTTTGGACAGGCAATACAATCTCCATCTTCCTTTACAGGCTTGTAGGTTCCCGGTCTACAGGTGTTGGCTTGACCAGATTTGTACACAGACTGGCTCCAGCGTGGTGCCACAGCGCCCCCACACAGCAAGGATGTATCATTACATCTACGGCAGGAAGTCTGTCCAGGTGTGGAGGTCCAACCAGAAGGACAGGGTAGTGGCTGTGACATCCCACTGTTTGGACAGTAATTTCCTACAGCAGCCATAAGGCACAATCTTAGGTATTGTGGCACATATTTATGACATTTAACTATCAAATAGAACAGACGCAATAGCTAAAGAGAAGCAATATTTTCTAGAAGCACTACCTGCGGGGCACTGTAGACACAAAGCCGTACAAACAGTGGAGTAAAAACCCGGGAAACACTCAATACATTCAGTGTGATCCACGTCGGGCTCCTTTCCAGGTGCACACTGTGAGCACATAAAAACCGTAAAAAAACAAGTAAATTTTCTTTTTGTGCAGCAAGCTGTAGAAGCGTTTTCAATTCTTTTCACGTCTTTAATGGTTGATGGTGACCTTATAAGGAAGCCCAAACTTGCAAACAGAATCGAAAGGGCAGGTCAGACACTGTAGGACCCCTTCGGGTGAATGTTGTCCTGCTGGGCATAAATAAAGTGTTCCATTGGTGACGTCACATGAAAAACCTGCAGGACACAGCCGGCAATCCACTCTGTCCTCTGAACTGATCAGGCCTGGAATACAAGGCTGCAACATACAGCAAATAGCAATGAGCTCACATAAAAGCACATAATTTAAACAAATATGAATTTGGGCAATATGTATATAGTATATAAATATAGAAAGATTTGGATTTATATTCAGCTTTCTGAGTTCAAGCTTGGCATAACCACCTTTTTGCTGCAGTTACAGGAGCTTGCTTTTTGGGATATGTTTCTAGAAGCTTTGCACACCTATAGACTGAAATGTTTATCAAGTCATCTGAACAAAATAGCAAAAGCTCAGTCAGAATGGAGGCACATTAGTTCAAATCATGCCACTGATTTTCTATTCAAACCTTTCAAAGCCGTTTGTTCACCAGTGCTCTTTTACAAAAGTAATATGAATCAACCTTGAATTTTGGCTTTTTAATCTCCAAACACGTGTGGTTTTCTGCTCACTAAAGTTAACCAGGGGAATTTTGTCACTTAGCCAAAATAAAGTAGCTTTTCTATAACATTCCAAACTATTGTAGTATTGTTGTTTTCAACTATTTGCCATCTGCAACATTAATGACCTTATATGAGACAAAAAATAAAGGCTCATAAAGAACAGCCATTTTATTTTATTTTAATTAAAATAACCTGTAATTGTGTAATTTCTATGTTAACTATTTGAACTGTATTACCAAAACACAAATTGCAGCTGCGTTCGAAGTATTTTGTTTAGTGTTACTAAAGAACGTGGGGGTTAGTTATGGAAGTTATGAAAACAAATGGACCCCACGTTTTAGATTTGAAAACCATATATAATTTTCCTGCTTCTGTGTGTTGGTCACAACCTATCACATTAAATCCTGATAAAATGCATCTGAATTTGTGATTGTAAAGTAACAAAAGTTTGGGAAGTTGAAGGAGCATCCAAATTTTTGAAAGCACTGCAACTGTAACTACAACATTTCGGTGTCAAAATGTTTGGAAAACATTTCTCCTTGATTATATTTAATTCAGTGTTATAACAAGTAAAATTGTAGGGAAAGGGTTATTTGAATGTAAATCATACCTTTTGGGCTTAAGCAATCAAAGGTTTGTGAAAAAGTGTTTTACCTTGCAGTCATCGATGCTGATTTTCCCTGTGTAGAGGTTGAATGTTCCTGCTGGACATCGATTTGGTGCAGATACATTTCCAGGGCAGCTATAAAGCAGAAACGAAGTAGGTGAAACATCATTAATTATTAATTTATTCTATCCCATGTAAAAATATGAAAAAACTAATAAAATTCTGTCCTATAGTTTCAAATATGCCTGACGACTTACAAATGACCAGAAGGACAATCCAAACAAAGCTGCTGGTTGAAGTACTTTCCTTCTGGACACACACCAACATACACTTCATCATTGAGGATAAGATCTGCACTCCCCTCTGCGACTTCTCACACCAAAACAGGGAGAATGTAGAAATTGGTCATTATGTTGATAAATGCACTTTAGGAAATAATAAAAGCATGAAGATTGTTTTTCTTACCTGAAGCAGCTCCAGGTTGGAAGAGCAGCAGAATAACCCCAGGAGCTAAAACACATAGCAAATACATAGCCCTCACCAAGCACATCATATCTGGATGTCTAATCCTGTATACAAGAGCATGTTACAGGTTTTCTCCATATCCAGAGCACAGCATTTTGGTCTAATCCTACACGGATAAATGTTTAGAGCCTGAAAGTGAAATGAGCACGAAATGTGATTCCCAGGTGGTGACTCAAGCTGACAGTGATGTGCAATTAGGTTCTGTAACTGTATCTGTGACTTTCATTATGCATGAGCAAGTGCAAATGCTAGCCTAGTTGTTACTGTTAGTGGATCACAGCAAATTATTTATGCTACCCATGAGCTGTCATTCACTGTAAGTAGGAGATTTAAGACATAGAATATATCAAAGTAATTTATTTGCATGGAATAAATGGATGCAAACAAGGTACATTTTGTTTTCCTAGGGAAATAATTGAAAAATACATCATTCAAATGTAGAGAAGCATCAAAAGTTGACTACAGCTATTGCTGGAGCAGACACAAAGCTACAAAAGCAAATGACACCCTCAGCCTTCCTGCATTAGCATGTGCTGTGAGGCCTTTAAAAAGCTTGGTGTCAACTGCATGAACATTGTATTAATCCACAAATGAAAAACTTTATCTTCAGTAAAAAAAAACATTACTGCATAATTGTGTTCCATGATGCGTTTACAATATTTGTTTTTTAACAGTATTTTTCTGACAGGAAGCCAGATGCGATGTATGGAAAGTTGTGCATTATTTTTGCACACCCCTGAATCCTTTTGAACACCACTTCCTGTACCCGAACTCAAGAGGAGAAACATATATGTGGGTATGTGCAGGTGCAACCAACAGCAGGCTGCAAGAACACAGGGTATTTTTTGTTTGAATAAAAGGAACAAAGAAATAAGAAAAAAAGGAGCGGCAATGCAGGTCTTAGTCTACTTAATCATACTCTTCCTTTCAGTTCTAAAAGGTAAAACAATTATTCCTAATGTTTCATCTTCAATTGTAACATAACTTCTATTTCTCTAATGTAACTACATTATCCTCTCTTTGCAGGAAGTGTGATTTCTGAAAATGCAAAGGCACCCACCGATTACAAGATGGTAAGACAGGGGCAAAGTCTCATGCTGAACTGCACCTATAACTGCTCATCTGGATTTGTCCACGGCTCCTGGAGGACAGAGTCTGATATCTCTCCTTGTAACACAACTAAAAAGAATGGCAGCTTTTGCACTGTGTCCATCTGCCTATCAAACATTTCTACTCATGATACAGAGAAGAACTACAGTTGCTACACAGAAGACACAGACGACCCTAAACTCACAAAAACAACAGTTCACACTGTTTTCCTTCAACTTCAAGGTATGCAATGCTCTATCTATCTATCTATCTATCTATCTATCTATCTATCTATCTATCTATCTATCTATCTATCTATCTATCTATCTATCTATCTATCTATCTATCTATCTATCTATCTATCTATCTATCTATCTATCTATCTATCTATCTATCTATCTATCTATAAATAAATATATATATAAATATAAATATATATATATAGATAGATAGATAGATAGATAGATAGATAGATAGATAGATAGATAGATAGATAGAGAGAGATAGGATATAGATATAGATATATAGATCTATAGATAGATAGATATAACATAAGTTGTGTAAGAAACCAAGGACTGAATCACCCTTTCTCTTGTATTTGTAGCTCAAGACACTGTCCCAAAATGGACAAATAACCCAAACATTCTTCTTGAAAATAGTGAGAAGCCTTTCTAATGTCTGATACAAAATATTCTATATTTGCAACAATTATTTGAACAGTTTTTGATTAATCCATATGTTTTAATACAATGATCTTAATTATCTTAGCATCGCTTCCTACTGAATCAGGGACTTCAAACAGAGGTGAGGCAGTATCAAAAACAAAAATATTCTAAATGATAAAAAAATTGTTTTTACATTTAAGAAATTCTAATACATCTGTTTTTATGACAACAGGACAGTTTAATGTAATGAAGGTTTTGGCAGCAGTAACCGTCACAGTGGCCATGGTTCTTGCAGCTTTGGCCATCTTCTTGTGCGTGAATCGCAACAAGCCCATCTGGAAGGGTAGAGGTGATTACAATGTAGTATTCTTTTGCAAGAAATAAGTGTAAATCCTAGATGAAAGCAAGAAAAATGCACAGATTTGATTGTAGTGTGACAGCAATGCCTCTCATTCCAGGGGAGCGGGTTGTGTCCAAATCATGGTGAGCCGTCTAAGCTCATATTTGTTCGCATTTCTGCACGATTAACAGTGAAATCTGTGATTTAGATTTTACAAATCATCATTATTTTCAATTTTTCCAGCTCATCTCAATCCCCAAATGCTGTCCTCCTACCAGTAAAAGGTACAACACCAAAAATATCAGATAAATAAAAAGCATACAGAAAGAGCTCTTCAGCTAACACTTGCCATCTTCTCCATCCAGGGACGCTATCAACACAAAGTGAGAAAATAACCTTACGAATTCCTCTGCCCGGTAAGACAAACACGCAGAACCATCTGAATTATAGTCCATATGTTGGCTAGTATTTACAAGTAAAATGCGTTGTTCTGTTTGACCCAGACAATGAGGAGGACACAGAGGTTCCATATGCAGACATAATGATCACCGTCCGAGGGGTCAGTACACCCGAGCTCACTAAGGTTGGCTACTTAGGAACAGGAGAGGTGAGAGACAAAGCAAGACAAGCTCAAACCTATGAACTGACCTATCATTCCATCTCCATCTTTATTGCACAGGAGGGTTTACCAAAAAACTTGTAGTTTTTTAATTTACTTTTTAAATATAATCTCTATATGATAATTAGGCTTTTGCAAATATATGCTTAGTTTATGTTATCTAGTGCTAAAGTGCTGTTATATTAGCTGTTTTATTGCTACATTAGATGTGTCATTAGCTACAAGAATCATAAGAGAATTTGACAGATATTGCTGCTTTTGTTTCGATCCACCTTACTGCATGCAAGACATTTCAGAAGAAATGTTTTACTTTGTGTGTTAGTTTTTTTATTTCCAAATATTTATGGATTTTAGAATTATACATTTTTAGTTGGCAGTACAAATTGCTCATAAATTTGCATCAGTTGTTAAGCAACATTGATAGCTTAGCTTGTATGCATTTTGATTTGGTTAAGTACATTAAAACACAACCATTTTCAGCACAGACAAGCAAAAAAAAACAAAAAAACAATGACTTTTGTCCATTTAGGCTATGGAGAACCTCAGTGCAGTCGTCAATTTATAAATGAGTTATTTTACAGCATGACTCGTATACAGTGGATCTTAAAAGTGTCAAACTATCAGATACTCCGATGAAAAAGAGTAGATCAGGATCATTTAAAAAATGTTCTACAATTTCTACATGATGTATATCTTGTGAAATTCAACTAAACAACCAAAGGAAATATTTCAGAGAAATAAAAAAAATAAAAATGGGGGCAATTGCCCAAATGCGTACGTGCGCACACGTTTAGATACCTTTGTCTTGTGCACTTCCCTATCCAGTTTCAGAAATCAGCCCATCTAGATAAACACCAAACCTCAATAAAAAAACAAGCCAGATCACATCTGGATTTAAAACTGTTCTAAGTCAAGTGAATAGTTTATGGTTGATAGGAAATGAGACAAGAATTTCTCAAAGGATAACAACATAAAAGGAGTGCCAATTTAGGAACACATTTTTAAAAACAGATTATGCAGATATTATTTATGCCCTTCTCAATAATTATGTGAAGAATCTGTGTTTGCATCACAGGAATCAAACCCTTACTATACTTGGTGGTCATCTTGTTTAATGTTTCCCTATAGGTATTTTGGTGATTCAACTTTTGGTGATGAGCTCTGAGTCTCTGAGATTGGAAAGCCTCTTTGACATTAGTCTTTCTTTCCCTCCACATATTTTCTATCAGATTCAAATCAGAAGTCTGGCTAACCAGCTCCAAAACGTTAATGTAACTTCCAAAAAGAAGAAAAAAGTAGAGAAATTTAGGATTATTTTAAACCTAAACGTGGAAAGGGTAAAAACTATTTTTATCTTAACCGTACATTATATCCAATTACGTACATAAATTAAGCTTCAGCTGTCTTAGTATGAGTTTTCTGATGTCTGCAAATTTGCATCCGTTACGCCGTTACAAAAAAATAAACTTCAAGAAAATACAGAGGGTTCAAGATGAATTGTTTATCCATTTTAGTTAATCCAAGCATAGATGAAAATCAGCAAGACCTTTTTGACAATATATCAAGTGATAAGAAAAAGGTTTGCCTATAGCCAAACCTAGAACAGTTTGGGTTCACCTGAAGAGGCCTGTGGACTTTCAGTTTCAGTTAGATTGGGTGTCTTAAAGTCAATATGTGGTAAGCTTATCGACGTCCAACAAAAAACAACTGAATCTTCCAGCAAAGTATCAATTGAAAGATTTGCATACTTGTGCATTCAAGTTATTGCAGTTTTTTATTTCATGTATTCTTCACCTCATATAGATTTATTTGTGTGTTTTTCAGTTGTTTTTTCATGGTTAATTTTTTTTTTTTTTTACATTGTAAAACAGAGGTCTATAATCTTTTGAGTCAATGAAACTTGTAGCTTGTTGTTATTAAGTGGTTGTGATTTTTAAATATACCGTTTAATTTAGTGTGTATTTGCGGGATTTTTAGTAGAGATTCAATACTTAATTGTGAAACAAGGTTGTTGTTTTTTTTTCTGGTTTATGTGCAGTGGCGGGGAGATGAACCAAGATGCCACCTGCAGGCCTCGCGTTCAGCTGACAGACTGCATGTTCCCCAGCCCAGAGAGGTCAGTCGCAAGATGAGCACCAACTCTGAGTATGCGGTTATCACATATGCCTGACCATAAGCACTTCAGCCTGCCTTTCATTGGACCATGTGGTCCAGGAAGCATCCACCGTACCTCGGTAAATTTTCCAATCACATTTCAGAAACTTACATTTAACTGTGTAAACCGTGATTCAAATACTCCTGTTAATGCTTTTTGCAAGGTCTATTCCATCAAGTGCTGCTTAAAATGCAGAGGTGATAAAACGCAAATAGAGAGTAGTCATGGACAACAAAGCACAGGTTCTTTCTTGTTTTTCTGATGCTTTTCACTCTGACAACACCAGGCCTACATATGGACAACATGCATTAAGTGTATAAGTTGATACAGTTAAGTTTTAATGCATTCTTTTTATCTTCACATGGATCATTCTAAAGGGACAAATAATTATACTTGAGAAAAAAACGTTTCAAAGATGGTTTTGTACAATTAAAAGATAAACCCTGAACACATTTTTGAAAGACCAATTCCTCTTTCTGCTTATTTGGAGTTTCAAAATCTTACATTAAAAAAAGAGCTTGCATTAAGCCCCTAAAATACTCACAACATAATATGTTTGTGCCAATCCGCATGTATTCTGAGTTGTCTTTTCTTGGGATTTTGTAGAAGCAGCATTTTGTTCACATAACCTCTGTGCCAGGGATACATTAGCCTACACACAGCTATTTCAGCACCCAGTAGAGGCTTATTGTGCAAGTTTACTGCAAAGGGAGGATGGAAAATAGATACTTATGCATCTTCTCTGGTTAAGATGTTGTAAATGTTCTTGTTAGTCTTGTGCAAAAATAAAATAAAATAAAAAAAACAGGGAGACCTATTTTGCTACAGCAGATAAACAGCTAAAAATAAAACTTCTTGAATAAGGAAATTGAGCAAATACATATTTTTTTAAAATCAGGATTGTATAAATAATCAAGATTTTCTTTAAACAAAATTGTGCCAATCTGATAACTGAATAACTGCAAGAAAAACTAACTGCTTGTAAATTAAATATAAATGTAAATACATTAAATGTTTCAGCAGATGAAATCCACATGTATAGCACATTGTTAATACAGTGTTTTATGTCTAGTAAAAGTTCACAATATTTATGATAAGTTGTATTTACTCTTTCAAACCTGAAAGCCCCAAGTTAAGCAAACCGTGATTTTTTTATGCTAATCAAAATGAAGTACATGATAATTTTGTAGAAGTAGACTTGAAAATTCAGAAAACAACTTGTTTTTGTGTGGATATGATCCTCCATTATGAGAAGTTTTGTTTTGTTTTGGTGTTCTTTGAACAAATCCAGGATTACCGCAGTTACCTATTGTTTAAAAACATCTTAAATTACTCATTTTCTCTTTTTCAATAAAAAAAGAAAATGGGGATAATCAATAATCATTTTTTCATTCAAAGCTATGTTATGTTCATCTTATACAATTGTGAAAGTCATTTTTTGTAATATACGCTTTAGTATTATTTGATTTTTCTTATACACATTTATTTTAAAAAATGTTTTTTATGAATGTATCATTGATTTTTTTTTTCTAAGTCTATTAAAAATACAAAAACTGTTTATAGGTATTTCTATTTGCCTGTGTTATCATGTTATGTCTGAAATAAAGATTTTTTTTATTGAGCTATGCTGGAATGTGTTGCGTCAAACATGACCCTTATTTGTCTCCGTACTTGGAACCGTTGCTAAGTAACAGATGTCAACAAGACACAGCACTAGTAGTGGCGCTAGATAACTATAAACGATTCGGTAAAGGTCGATTTAAAATGCTTCCAGGTCACAACAAGCCGTTGTATTAGAACGGATTTTTAAGAAAGATGGTTTACATTTAAACAGTTAACTGATTCGACAGCGCGATTTAATTACGAACCCAAACAACATTTAGAAAGTCCGTTAACTACAGATGCTAAATTAGTGGTGACATTTCACTTGTGAAAAGCCGGAAACCTTTTTCTGCTGTTATCATAGCTTGGAATCAGGCACGTGGTTCAGGAAAATGTCAGTGCCTTTTTCCAACACTCACCTGAGGGTACCTCGGGGATTTGGGGCCCTCTTAGAGGGACTGACCCGGGAGATTCTGCGGGACCAGCCGGACAACATCCCTGCATATGCAGCGCAGTATTTTGACAAACTTCTGAAAGAAAGAGAAGGTAACCGATCATAAGAAAATGAAATGACAATACTTTATTGAAACTTCATATTTCATTAAATAAGGAAAAACTGTGTTTCCTTCTTTCTTCACAGAAAGTGGGATGGACCCTTCTGAGTGGGCTGCCAGACTGGAAGACAGGTTCTACAATAACCATGCTTTCAAGAGTACTGAGGTACACACTCTTTGAAGTTACAGCTCTTAACATGGCTAACAAAACTGAGTCTGTGTTAGTTTATTGTATTATTATTTTTTATTTTTTCCAGACTGTTGGTCTTGAAAAGGAAACAGCAACAGAGGAGGCCCACGTTTCCAAGTGAGTGTCACTTTAAGTGCAGCAAGCACGATCAAGAGGAGAGGGAGATGAAGAACATGAGAGAAAAGATAGAAATGTGCTCTGATGAAATTGCATTGGAGTTTACATTTTCATCAATAAAAAACCTTACTCAATTTGTCATTTATTACATTTTTATATTGACCTTTCAACTCTACTAAGTGAGTTAATATAAGGCCATTTTACAACCACTGTTTTCTCAATGTACTTTTGAAGACAAATAGGTTCTGTCGTTTCAGTATCCCTTTACACTGAAATATAACAAAATCAATCCAACTCATACTAGTGTGATACAATTACACTAGTATTGTAATTGAGATTTCAGAGCAAAGATTTAAGAGCAATCCCAATGCATTTCTAGCAAATTCAGCTGATTTGATAATCCAATTACAATTAATGATGTGAAATATGTACAGAAACACATCACCTATCTTTTATTTTTTTTATTTTGTCCAAAATCCTTGGAACTCAAAGCATGTGAACTCTGCATATGAAGTATTGTTAGAGGTTGGCCTGCTTCAACAGACTTAAGCAGTTAATGGAGAAATAACAAGCTTGTGCAGTGCCCCCATAATAAACCAAGTTTGGGAAACAGTGGTCTTATTCAGTTGACTGCTTTGTTTTTAGAACAGGCCATGATGTGTTGTTTTTTGGGCCACATTTTGCTGACATGTTCTACTCAGGTGATTTCTTGATTAGTAATTTAGCACTTAGTAAATGTGGCTTGTGAAATTAAACCAAAAAATATGGTTAATCACAACTAATTCATGATTTAACAAGAGAGTCATGCCTGTGGCCACCTTTTCACGTAGGGTAGGGTTCGATTGGATAGATTTTTTTCAAGCAGAAAATTTAATTTAGTATTTACTCAGGTTATACCCAATATCAAAATTTGTTTGATGACCTAAAACATTTAAGTGAGACAAACAAGAAGAAGAAAAAAAAGAAGATTTTCTTTGTCATGGCTGAGAGGAAATGGTGGAACAGAACTACTTGACACTAAAAGCAGCAGAGAACATACACAGGTTGCAGTTGAGTTTGAAAGATGCATTTAATAAATTCTAAGCATTGCTTTAATCTGTAATGTTTCTAAAAATGTTCCATTTCGTTGTTTCTTAGGAGAAAACCAAGCGAATTCGAAACTGAAGAAGAGCCAAGTCACTCAGTTGAAGATGCAGCTCTTTCCACCGAACATCTTCCAATTTCAGATATAACTGATTCGGCTGAAGGCTCACAGGATGAAGAAACTGAACTACAAGATACAGAACAGACATCTGAAGCAGATGAACAGAGCGGGATAGACAAAGATTATGAGCTTACCGAAGCTGAACCTAGTCAAATTATCGGACTAGATAGTGAAGTAGATGATGACCTACTACACCTGAGCTTGATTCAGGTGGACCAAGCCGATGAAACTTCAGATGTAAGCGAGGGGGAAAGTCCTTCCCAAAGGTGGGAGGATCAGGAATATAAGGATGAAGATCAACCAGTTGGTGCATTTGGAGAGCAGGAAACTGTTGGCTCAGAAGAAGAGCATACTGTAGAATCAGAATCACTTCAGAGCGTTCTACATTTGACTCTTCTTGTGGACGCCTCTGCTTCAAAGCCTGGTGAAACAAAAACATCAATTTGTCAAGACGACACATATTCTGCTGAAGAGACAGAAACTATAACAACCCAGCTTGAGGAATTACCTGGAAATCAGTATGAAATTCATCCTGACACCCAACAAGAAGCAAAGGATGAAGCTCAAAGTGAGAAGGAAATAACAGACACTGAAAGTGAGAGGGAAATAACTGAGACTCAAGGTGAGAGTGAAGTAACTGAAACTCTGAAAGAGAAGGAAATAACAGAGACTAAAGGTGAAGGGGAAATAACGGAGACTCAAGGTGAGAGGGAAATAACTGAGACTCAAGGTGAGAGGGAAATAACTGAGACTCAAGGTGAGAGGGATAAAACTGAGACTCAAGGTGAGAGGGAAATAACGGAGACTCAAGGTGAGAGGGAAGTAACTGAAACTCTGAAAGAGAAGGAAATAACGGAGACTCAAGGTGAGGGGAAAATAACTGAGACTCCAGGTGAGAGGGATAAAACTGAGACTCAAGGTGAGAGGGATAAAACTGAAACTCTGAAAGAGAAGGAAATAACAGAGACTAAAGGTGAAGGGGAAATAACGGAGACTCAAGGTGAAGGGGAAATAACGGAGACTAAAGGTGAAGGGGAAATAACGGAGACTCAAGGTGAGGGGAAAATAACTGAGACTCCAGGTGAGAGGGAAATAACTGAGACTCAAGGTGAGAGGGAAGTAACTGAAACTCTGAAAGAGAAGGAAATAACAGAGACTAAAGGTGAAGGGGAAATAACTGAGACTCCAGGTGAGAGGGAAGTAACTGAAACTCTGAAAGAGAAGGAAATTACGGAGACTCAAGTTTCTCCTGAGAAAAGCAGTGTAAGTCCAACAGTCTCTGAGAAGTCCTTCAAGCAGGTGACATTTAAAGAAGAAGATGAAATTTTTACTCCTGAAGTGGATAATGAATATGAGGAGACTCCTTCTGATAATTCTGATGGGACACCTGCTGATGCTGAGGAAGAGGAAGGACCTGCTGGGATTTAGGAGGAGAGCACAGCAGGCGCAAACAACAGCGACAAGGTAATCCTGGTTGTTTGAGAAACTGTCCAGTCTATATTATGATGCATTTCACACTTTTCCTATGCAGTAAAATTAATATTTGCACAATTTCTGCAAGCAATTTTCTTTTACTGCCATAACTTGAGTAGAACTGAAACTGATCATTATATTACCCTCCATAATATTTGAGCAAACCTCCCTTATTAATGCATTGAAACCGCCTAATTGTCCGACTAATGACGCCATTCTGTTTTTGCAACGCCCCTTCAGGAGTTCTTTCGGCTTGTTTTTGACACATATTCTGGGCAGAACTTTTTTTGAGTGTGATTTCACACATGATTGGTCAGAAATTTAAAAATGACCAAAATCAATTCTGCAGCCTTGGACTTCGACACTGTAAATGAGTTGTACACAGTCTTTGTGAAGCAGGAAAATTTCCAGGCCAGAAAGAGCTCCTTGTTCTTACCACTTTGATAACTAATTAATTAAAAATAAAAGCAATAAAAATAATAAATGTTTCCATATTTTCAACATATCTACAGGCCTGAAGATTCTGGAATGCCCCACACCTCGACCTCATTCAAAGTTCATGGGCTTTGAGCCAGGAAAAGAAATATTTTAAATGAACTCCGCCATTTTGGGTCAGAAGATGGATCAACTAACCTTGCAGAATATGCCGGGAGGTTGCTAATGACTACATAAGTGCTGTTTGTTGTTGTAGTTGTTGTTGTTGTTTTACCTTTTCTCCAATATTATATATTTAATCCTGTATATACTGTGTATCCATTTAATCCTGCATGTGTATCCACATATGTTTAATCCTGTATATACTGTGTATCCATTTAATCCTGTATGTGTATCCACATATGTTTAATCCTGTATATACTGTGTATCCACTCTCAAATAGAGAATCGTTTAAATAAATCATTAAAAGCTCAACATTATTGTGACATAAATATTAATGTTTGGTGTTTGTAAACCTCTGATAGAAACTGGGGCCTTTTATAGGAACACATCTCTGTCTGGAGGGAAATGTTTGAAAATGTCTCCAAAATATTTCATTCTTTGTAATGATGTGTCATTTTCCCTCTGATACTTTAAATGCCATCTTTTCTGGCATGATGATAGAAATGACTAGGTGGTCTTCATCCCTCTGTATCAATGCCTGTTTTCTTGTAAAAAAAAAGAAAAAAGTCTGGATTAGATCAAGTCTCCTCCTGGGAGCCAACGCAGCGCCCCCAGAGTGAAACTGGTCTCTGTAATCTCTCTAAAAGGACGACTAAACAATTTCTCAAACATTTTCAGTGCTGTCACAGGTAAAACCCCCATCTGGTTTGTCTGGACCAACCAGGCTTCTCCAAACATACAGGGAGGGAGTGTAGGAAGGGGTACCGAGAATGTTACTATGGTAACTCCCTCACCATCCACGTATCGTCATGGATTTAATAGGAGATGGTGATGCTGATAGTTGCTAGGCACCCTCTGTATCAGTGCTGTACCTTTTAGAACAGTTTCTAACTCACTGAGTAAAAAGTAGATCCCCTAACATAAGTTAAAACGAGGCCACTTTTGCAACATTAAGACAGCTATGGTGACACCTACGTATTTTTGATTATGACTTATATTTTCACTTTTCACTAACTCAATTTTAAATACTGATGTTCACAATACAAATTAAGCAGCTTAGCTACATAGGGATTCGTTACCACCTATTTAAATGTGTTTAAAATGTCTAAATATTGATCGATTAATTATCAGAGCAACTCAGCTTCGAGCTGTAAGGCATGTGCCGCAATTACCATGATGAACTGCTCAGCTAATTGGCATCACTGCGTTGCTGTTTAACATACAACGTGGATAAATGGATGTTTTCTGGTCCTCCCTCTCTCCCCCCGTCTTGTCTGTTAGGCTTGCAGAGGAGTGTGGGCGGCCGTACCAGCTGGGATCAGAGGGATGGAGAGGACTGTTAGCTCTCTCTGCCTCTAATAAATTTATAACACCTCCCAGCGCAAAAAAAAACGTTCCAAGATGCTTGCACAGTTTTTGTTTTCACACTATTAGTAGATTTTTTTTGCCATCTGGACTTTAAATAGTACGTCCAGGCTGGACACTTGGGTTTTTTTTGTTTGTTTTTTTTTTCTTAATTGTGAAGTTTCTTACCGTGATGGAGAAAGTTGTCAAATTTTAATAATACAGGTTCCGTGCAGAACCGGCTTTCTGTTTACACAAAGATGGTTAAACTAAATCTTTCGCTTGCTCATGTGATGTGTAATTTCCATTTTGATGTTGTACTTTGTGGATCTGTTAGACATTTGCAAGGGTAAAGTGAGCAGAGTAGGTCAGCAACCCTAATGAGACCGAAAGGATGAAACACATGCTGTTATGTTTGTAGGAGGTCTCTCTTTCTCTTCTCCCTCTCTCTCTGTGTGTCCCTGCTTCTCTCTTTCTCTCTCCCTCTCCCTCTGTGCGTGAGCGACTGTTACTGAACATACAGCGACTGTTAGTGAGAGCCAGTCAGGCATCTGTATTGTATCAGAAACCCGTTTAAAGAGCGTCCTCCTTGGCCCAAGTCAGAATTTATTCAGGCACTCGAGTTAAACTAGATCAGCTCACTTGAAGACTGAAGTCGTCCCAGAGCAAAAGAAATGGACTGTCACAATGTGAGTAAATGCTTCAGATGAACTTTAAACGCCTTTTAGCTGTTTGGATGAATCTGTTGTTACTTTAAGACAATCCCCAAGGTTTTGTTACTGGGAATGTCAAACTGCATGCAGAAGCTAGAATTGTTGTTTTTTGTCCTTTAAGGCGGTGCGTTATTTTTTTTTCCCTGGTATTATTATTTTTTTTTCAAAGCTAAATTCTTTAAAAGAAGTGAATATGTTGTAAAGAAAGAAAACGTTCCAACTTTACACAATAGATGTGTTTGGCAGTGTATGTCTCTGTTCTCCTGTGAAAGAGCTGGATGCTGGCTGCTCTGTGAGCAGTCAGACAGAGAGGCTAATGAATGCTGGCCGAACAGGTGGGTGGTCACACTCCCACACTAGAAGGGGTTTCACTGGAGACATGATGCGCTGCTTCACTGAGATAGCGGGATGGCAGTGGGACCATTCTGTGGGCTGCATTTCTTTAGTGGGAAATGTCAGTTCGTTACCACACGCAAAGCACGACGTACGCACAATCTGTTGTCTCCACAAAAATTGAATAGGTGTTTACATAACTCATCAATATCCGTGGCACTTTTTCACTGACAATTTGTCACCAGCAGGAATTTCTCTTCCCGCCCACTCCGCTTGTCCTCTGGGACAGTGGATTCTGAGTGGCTGTCGTGGACTGCAACAATTTGTTTTGCTGGATCGTCTTTTTAATGGGGGGGAATGCTGAAGAGAAGGTGTATTTTTATTTCTTTGACAGGTGACTTTGGGTGTGAATTTGGCCAGTTTGGAATGATGTAAAGTACCTTCAATCTGCAGTCTTCAAATTTTGGGCACTGTTAGTTTCTCATGATGAAAGATTGAACTCTTTCCTCACCTTCTTTGAAGATAAAAACACAGAAAACAAAACCCAGAATTTTTTTTTTTTTTAAATTAGTAGATTTGAACCGGCAGTGTTTCATTGACAAAAACAGAATCAAAACTTGGAAAGAGTTGAATGTTGACAGACTGAGAACACGGATCACAGCTGCTAAAACGAACATGCTTCAGGCAAAAAAGAAAAAGAAAAAAATACAACTGTTAAGCATTTACAGTTAACCTAGCAAAATATGGTCTCACAATCTGTTATTGGTGGAAAAACTCCCACAAGTGTTTCATGGAAAGGAATTAAGAGAAAACACCATCGCATGATCCTCAAGTCCGTTCCCCGCACTGCTGTAAACTCGCTTGCTCTCGTAGCAGGAGGAGTGCAGCCGACCCCAGGAGGAGGAGGACATCTTGGACATCCCCCTGGACGACCCCGAGGCCAACAGAGCCGCTGCCAAGATCCAGGCTGGCTTCCGCGGCCACATGACTCGTAAGAAGATGAAGCCAGAGGACAAAACCGAAGGGGAGGAGGTGAGCAGCACTGGGGATGTGCTCAACAGCAGCCAGGGGGGCTCAGGTCAGTGTTGTAGAGCCAAGGGGTAAGACTAAGTCCCATAATGCAGCAAAGAGGGCATTATGGTTAGCGATTGTAAATATGGTAAGAGAGGCTCTCATCACGTCATAACTACACTAGACAACTTAAGGTAAGTGATGGGGAAGTTACTTATTTGATCACAGTGACAGAATATTTAGATAAAGCAACATGATCTGATATTCTCAGGATGTCTTCTCTGAGACAAACACATATTGAAGGAACACTAATATAATCTTAAACATTATGACAACAGCCATTTAATCCTATACATAATTCAGTCTGTCTTTTAAAAGTCCCTCATGGTTTAACCCAAGTGTGATTAATGCAAGACATAACTGAGTGACTCATTTAATTACCCCACGGGATAGCGACAGATGACTGAATGTCTCAGTTCATTTTTTCTCCTCGAGAGCTCAGATTAATCTGCCTCTAGATGCAAGAGGCAGAAGGTATTCAGGTTCCGTTTGCTTGGAAAATGTCAAGTACCGTCATCTCGCACCTATTTACTAGTCTCTATTTGATGTAAGAGAGTAGGTGGGGGAAAAAAAACAACTTTTAATTATTACATTACAAAATACTCAACGAGTTGAGCTTAAGCTTTACAAACCAGCATTTCTGTGGGTGACAAAAGTCCAAGGAAATGTTTTTATTATTATTATTACTATTATTTATTTTTGTCAATGAAACACTGCCGGTTCATATATATATATATATATATATATGTATATATATATATATATATATATATATATATACATATATATATATATATATAAATTATATATATAATTTTTTGTTTATCCCACATCACAACAAACATACAAAATGAAACAATTTGCATAGAAATGTAGACAAGAACTCACATATAGAATTTAGTGAGAAATAAATTTATCTAAAAAAATTTAATAAAAGCAAAAGAAATTCAAATGATATAAGATACATAGACTACTAGGACTTTAGATTTGAAGAGTTGCCACAAACGGTAAGATTAATACTACTGCTTTATGGATATTAATTATTATCAACATTACTGATAATTAATTACCAACATTATTAATTGATGTTGAACCTTGAGTTCGGAAATGTTTCTTTTAACAAACATTGCGTCACATTTGTAACCATGGAGCTGAAAGTGCAGGCAGTTTGTGCTTGACCAATAATATAATCCTCCAATGTTTGCTAAAGACATAACTTAATTTGTATTTGATTAATATAGCAACCTGTAGAACAGGTTTCCTGTTTTTGTAAATTTATTTTAAAATAAGACTTTTGCCTTACCAAAACATCTGGGTGATAATGTCAATGTCTTAATGTCTCTTTATGATCTGAGCCAATAATCATCACAGTTATAATCTCTCGTTCTGTTCAGATCTTTACCAAAGCAGGATGTGTCTTTGGAGCGATGAGTAGAAATTTGAAAACAAACATTTTATATAATCACCACCGTCATTCCTTTAGAAAGGTGACGATATGTTAGGGTTAAGATGAATGAAATGGTTACTCCGATGTCTTATTTTTTTTATGTGTATATCTTACTGTGGACAGTGAGATATTCTTCTCATTGCATGTTGGTCTTTATTGACTCAGTGGCATGACAGGCAAGATCTGATCCAAGCATCAGGGTGAACTTGGCACAACAATCATAATCCTGAAGTCTGGAGCCTGAACTGCGAGGCAACTGCGAGAAACAAAACAAAATAGCAATAACAAAAAAGAAACACAAAAACGATCATTAATAAAAAAAGAAAACATGACATAAAAGAAATGAAAACTGTTGCATTTTTCAAGAAAATTAGCATGACTCACATATCCTCAACCAGGTGCAGGTCAGTCAGTTCAGACTCCATTTCATACCTTTGCATCACCCAGTCTTCCTATCATACATATTGTATGTTAGCACACCATTACATCCATATACATAAACAACAAGTCTTAGTTTTGAATTACAGGCTTAGTTTATTTTGACAGTGTATTACCTTCTGGGAGGTTTTTGCTACACTGCATCTCCTTTTGAGGAGAGTCTCTGTTTGAGACTCTGGATGTTCCTCATCAAAACAAAACAACTCAAAGTGTCCTCATGCTGGTATATATTTTTTTTAAGTTCACATTTACCTGAAGTAGAGTTTGAGTAAGATAGAAAAACACCTTAGATTGTTGGTTGTACTCTTGCAAGTATGAAATGACACATAGTTAGATGGAGAGGTACAAAAAATGTTGGCCATAGAATAGCTAAAGCTACATATGGTGAGGCGATGACTGACCTACATTCAGGCAAGAAAATAAAAAAAATGAAAACAACAAAAAAAGGAAAGAATGAAAAAATGAAATGCAGATTACAAAGATAATTCTTTCCATCAACCTTCACTCCTCGTAATTCCAATCAACCTCCATGAACTTAAAATAAAACTTTAAATATGTATGACCCATTTCTTTCCCAAGTATGGCCGGGTTTTAATCAGGTGAGCGTGTTTAACATGGTGGATCTGCATCAATAATTCTCCCTAACCCAGTTGCTGGATGCTTTGTGTCTTTAGGTAGGAGATGTATTTATAGCTGCAGGTGCATTAGGTACAGTATAAGCCTAAAACGGCCGAGCAGAATTAATGGACCTGTCGGAGGGAAACTGAGCGTCTTGAGCTCCTCCCGCAGGGGTAGACCCCCTTTCTACAAGAGACGTTCTCATCAGTCATTTCAACAGTCACCCTCAAGAAAACTCCAGTATAAACTGTACACTAAAAGTTTGGAGAGGTAATAAACATATTTGCACCAAACGTTTTCTCACTTTTTTTTTTTCCCAATAGCTTTTCTCAACTTCAGTACGATCAGTGTGTCGCTTTGTCTGAGAGGCTCTTTAACCTTGACGGTAATAGATATAGGAACAGTCCTTTCTAGGTTCTTCATATCCTGACTACGCCTCGCCTATTTCTGTTTTTAGAGACAGGAAGATCGGGGGCAGTAGAGAGAGACGACACATCTGTGCCGGAGCAGTGACGCCCCTGTCCTGACCTGGATGATGAGAGGGAGAAGAGTCAAGAAGAGGTAGTGAAAGATGTGTGGCTCAAGCTGGCATAAGCTGGTTTGCAGGCTTACCTTTTTAATCCCACCCCAACAAAATCATATCCCTTCCTCCACCTCCCCCCTAACATGAGTTAGCTTTAGAAAATGAACAGTTTCGAGGGTGTGTTATGTGAAATATTTGTGAACTTTAACACTCCCTCCCTGCTTCTTCGGCAGCCTCATCAGTACGGATATGTATGACCCAGAATTTGCGACTCACTGCATGTACTTGTGAAATTTCTGGTACTGTGCTAGTTTTTAGATGATGATCTGTGAATGTGAAAATGAATGTCTGCCAAAAGCTAAACAGGGCTTATTTTTTGAATGGATCAGTGCAAATATCCTGTGTATACACCTTGTATGCATCACTTTTTGTGACTGGTGGCTTCTGTTGTTTTTTGATTTGCCACGTTTTTTTGTTGTTTTTTTTTTTTTTTTGATGTGCTTGTATTTTGACCGTTTTCTGACTTGCTTACAAAAACAATTAAAGCATCCAAATCGGCAAAAGAAAAGTAGCTATGTATGTTCTATTTGTTGTTTATATCTTTCTGACCATGTGATAAGACTTTTCACAACAAGCATTTTTCTATAAATCTGATCTTCCAGAGCCGTAAGCATGCCGTATCTACACTCTTATCCAGATGCATTTTGGTACAGTTTTACCTTATCCGGTAATAGTTCTATATGTTCTGTTCCTGTGTTGTGCTGCAAGTTTTTTCAGAGCCCTGGTGCTTCAAAAGTTAACTGAGTAGTACCTGAACTTTGGTGTATAGTCGTGGCATTAATAAATCCATTCTAACTATACAGTGAAACTTGAGGATGTGTTTGTTTCAAACAGGCCCCTTGATGTTCACCTACATCTCGCCCTTGCATTAAATTGTTAAAAGTTCAGCCGCTCGTTCTCCTCTGCAACAGTAGCAGAGTATTTAATCAGAGGAAGCATGTTTTATTGAAGCTGAAACCTTTTTTCTGTCTCCTGTGGAGCTCACTAATGCAAGAAATCTCATGAATAATTTATAACATAAATGTGTGTTTTTCGAGCTGCAGACAAAGTTCCCAGGTTTGGTAGCAATAATGTTTACTAGTCAACACGGCTTTATTATAATAATTATGTTTTGCATAGTTGGAGAGCCGGCATGAATTAATGGCACAGATGCTTTAATCATATCTCCTGATGTTTTCTCCACACAGTGATGTTTGTTCTTCTCACATATAGGGCAACAGCGGCTTGCAAAATTATTAACTTTTCCATATTTTGCCACATTGCAGCTACAGACCTTAATGTAGTTTAATAAGATTTTATGTGCAGCACCAAACGGTGCATGATAGAGAAGTAAAGGGTAAATGCTACAAGATTATTTTTTTTTCTTTTCTACAAAAGTTTGAAAAGACGGACAAGGCATATATATTCAGCACCTGTTTACTCTGACACCCCAAAATAAAATGCAGACCAAGAGTTGCCTTCACAACTTCCTTAACTGGTAAAGAGAGTTTATATAAATACAGCTGTTCTGTCAAGACAGCAGAAGATTGTTAGGAAATATTTGTGAATAAACAGCATCATGCAGACTAATGTGGATCATTATATTCAGTTGCTGAAAGCAGGTTTGGGCTATGAAACAATAACTCATAATTTGAACATCTCAAACAGCAATCCAACATCCCAAAATGGAACAAATATTGGACAGCCACAAGATGGTCATGATAGCTTTGGGAATCAAGAAAACTACCAGCTGTGAACAGCAGAAATATGGACTTGGTTTTAAGGGTGGCCAGAAAACAGCCATAGCTGGTTCTGTTTGCAATTTGCCAAAAACCGTGTTGGAGCAACAGCACAGCTGTGTAAGAAGTGTCTCTGGTCAGAGCTGAACCCAATGGACAATGGAAATTTTAGGTTTACATTCCAAACTCAATGCTTGAACACACCATCTCCACATTGTAACATGGTGGTAGCAGCGTCATGATGTGTGAATGCATTCTTGTGAAGGTACCAGTAAGAAACAGTTTATGTGAGGATAGATGGGAATCTTATATTTGAAGAGACTTAAGAATGTGATCTTCTACAATGTAATAATGTTAACATTGATCCAGAACTATGATGGGAATTATCATAGTATGTTCATGTCTAAGAATGGTCTAGTCAAAGTCCAGACCTGAAAAACTCATATTTGATTGAGCAGCCTGATCTATTTCTAGAAGAACGAATGTTGAAGTTTGAACAGGTGGTTTGGGAAAAATATCTACATAGGTGAGTAAGTGCAAGTACATGCCATACTGTTCAGATTTTCACTCTTAGAAAAAAAAGTTTTGAATATTATGTCTCCCTATCCTTCCCAGTTGCTCTCTACTTTGTGTTTTTCTAATATCATGAGGTTGTGACGCAACAGATGTGGAAAAAGGTCAAGCGGTATAAATAACTTCGCAAGGAGCCGTTTTCAATAATAGACGACTTATTACAATAAGGCTGGCTAAACCACAGAAGTGTTCCTCCATTTCTCCCTATCTGCCGAGGCAGTCTTGTTCACTTTATGAGAAACAGGATAGTGCATCTTCAGTCTCCCTGTGCACCCACTCAGCCCACCCACACACATCTGAGCCACGCAGCACACTGCACAAACCCGAGCTGCACATGCTTCCTCACACAGGAAGAACACAGCCCATACTTTAACATGCTCATCAACACTCGAGTCACTCATTCCCACCGTCTCTCATGCACACACACTGTCACACACGCAGACACACGTACGCAAATGATGGGCTGTGTCACCAGCTGTAGAGATAGGACAGCCGACATCTCGTTAGAAGTGGTTTGGCAATGGCAGAGTGCAAACACTTCCCTCTCAGGCTGACATTACTTCTCCTCCTCCTCCTCAATCTCATAAACATCCTCTATGGGTTTTATTTGGACCTATTCTTTTCTCCTACTCAGTCCCAGAGGTGCCATGGCCACGTTCTGCTGTCTCTTTAATGACTGTGGGTGAACAATCAATATTATGCACACCTCCAAACATAGCACAACACCCACTTTGCGCGGTAGATTGAATTCTGACAGTGAAGAGAAAGGCCTAGTTTAAGGGGGGGGGGGGGAAGGATACACTTTGTCACAACCATAAGTTAATCAGGAAGAAAAAATGTTGCCAACATAATTTTTTCTTTGCTTGTTTTTCCACTAATAAATGTCAAAGAAAAAAAGCGCAGCTGAGAAATGTCGTATGGATTTCCACACTGAAGAGGAAACGCTCCAACCCTACTTTGTGTGTATTTGGGTCGATGACATCACAGGAGGAACAAGAATCCAGAACTTTAACTACTTATAATCCTGTTTGAATCTTTACATGAGACTTCAAGAATATCTTTCTTTCTGAAAAGGGAGATTGTTTCCCTTTCCCTTTTCTTCCTTCTCATATGAGAACATGCCATTGCAATGTTTCCCAATTGCAATGGCATGGGCAGACATAATAGTTGGGACTTGGAAAATAATCTTAATGCAACTCATTTACCAGGCTGCTTCTTATAGCAATTTCACTTTAAATAATCACTAAAGATTTTAGACCAAAAAAAAATCCATTTTTTACAGAGTGAGCCTTGGCTTCTTCTCAAAATGCTTCCACATGTTTTATGATTGCCATAGTTTTCTGAAATCCATGCAGTATTTTACATATGGTGCTAATGAGGCCAATTAAATACATATAAAGAAAGAATTTTAAAAATAAATCTAAGTAGGTGGGAAAATCACAACATAGATATAATAGATCTCAGATTTTGAGATATGCTCTATGCCCCATATCGTCAGAGACATGTTGAGTAAAACAGCAAAATAGAAAATCTTTTGAAAAACAACCTTGACATATTCAAACTCAATATAGTAATCTATATTGAGTTTGGTTGATTTTACAAAAACGTCTGGCGAATAACTTTAGTGAGAACAACAGTGGCTTCAGTCATGAGACATTAAGCTAAAACTGTCTGAATCTCTCAGTCTGTTTCCCTTTCTGCCTTTCATGTCGGAGAAGAAGAGTCCCACTTGACTCAGAGACCATTAGGGGATGAGAGGAGTGGCGAGGTCTGCTTTTTAGCGAGGGCAGAGGTGAGGGGAAGAGGTTCGACTTTGATGGCACGGTACACAGGGGGCTGAACGTTTGGGTGACTAAAACAGTAGCTGCTCCCACAGTCCTGCAGCTCTTCGTCAACCATGATTCCCACTCTGGAGAGAGGCGACCTTTGTTTCCAACAATATCCAGATTAAAAGAGAGAGTCTGGAAGTCGGAGAGATAGATCACTTATAATGGCTGCTGACTCATCAGACCACATGCAAAGACTTATATATCTGGAATGAAATAATTCGACAAACTTAAAAAAATAAAAAGTAAAAAAAAAACATCTGGTACTGGGCAAAAGTTGTATGGTGTTAAAGTCTTTCAATTAAAGTTTTCTGCCTCATCTGCTGCTTCTTAGGTCTTTTTTTCCCAGCAGTGCATTTGATGTTTTTCCTTCAGTTTTGCACAGCTTTAATGTGAAAACATGGCCTAGACTGTTCTTTTGATGCATCCCCCCCCCTACTGCTCACTTTGTTTCTCAGATGAGAAGTTGCTGTCTTGATGCAGCCTCTACTCCACCTAGAGGACAAAGTAAGTATAAGTTCATTGTTTATAATGGTTCAGTAATTTGCTGCTCGTTTTGTCATAAAATAAATAAACAGGCGCAGTACCTTGCAAAAGTATGCATCCCCTTTGAACTTTTCACATATGTGTAAAAAGTATTTATGTCACTTTCACTTTCATCAAATAAGAATCTAAAAGATGTTGCTTTTTTTTACCTCTGGATTCAAAATCCCTGACGTAAGACTTCATAGAACCTGCTTTCACTGCAATCACAGCAGAAAGTCTTTTAGGATGTTTCTCCCAGATTTGTAGCTGAAATACTTGGTCATTCTTCGCAAGATAGTTCAAGATCAGAAAAAGTGGATGGAGAGCAGCTGTAAATTTCAAACTATGGATTTAGACCTTCTAACACATGCATATGATTTCATCCAAACCATTCCATCATACTAGTCAGATTCATAATCCTGGTGGACAAAGGCTGACCTTTGCCCCAGTAGCAAGTCTGTTACTGCCTCTAACAGGTTTTCTTCAGAATTGGCCTGTAATTAGCTCCACCCTTCAATCTTTCTTCCTTGTCCATGCTAATCAATATTTTTCTCAAAGGATGATGCTGCCACTACCATGTCTCACAGAGGGGACGCCGTGTTCAGGGTTATGTGCTCTTTTCGTTTTGCACACCACGTAGCGTTTTGCTGAGTCTCCTGTATAGGCTACAGCAAAAAGAAAGAAATTATGGTAAAATATATCAATGTTTATGATTGAAATCTGACAAAATGTTGAAATTTTCAAGGTGCAGAAGAAGGACATTAGCGAGGCACTGTAATATACCACTGATGTACCTGGTCAAAGGCTGGAACAGAAAATAGCCTTCAGAGATTTACTTTCTTTGGTTAACTGCATGTTTACATACAATGTGCTTTATGCTGTGAATAAGCACAGAACAGTGAGACAAAAGCAGCCAAAAAAGGCACTTTGCGTGTTCCTTTAAGAGTTACTGATTTATTTAAACTAGTCACAAAGCAAAAACATTAACATTTAATTCTGTTTGTAGATTACGAGGCTTCAAAAGCGAACAAACACAATAAGGCCTGTTTAAAACACGTTTTCCTTTCATCCCCTACTTTTAAAGATCAAAGTTAGGAAGAAAAGAAGGGCTGATCTACTCCAACCACACTGTCTCTGTGTCACATGAACACACACACACACACGCACACACAGTTGGCTGTTGTTGGCTGTGAGTGGGGTGCTGTGGGGAGAGTGGGGCTCAGTGTGACCAGGCAGAGGCCAGCGTCGCAGGCAGGCAGGCAGTGGAGAGAGTGCTGTGCCACAGAGACGTGCCCAGGGTGGATAAACCATGCTCACTGAGCGGGAGAAACACTCTGCCCAGGACACAAGATGAAGGTAAAGAGGAAGCCCTCCTCCAAATTCAGCAACTTCAGGGACATTCCTCCACTGTTGACGCTCTTCGGCCTCTACCTCCTCCTCGTCCTCTTCACGGGTAGGTGCCGATATTTGCCGTCCAATCAAGAAAGTTAACCAAACTAACAGAACATTTGAAATAGTTGTCACCTGGAAAACCTGAAGGGTGTTAACTTCTTTTTTTTTTATCCCTGACATCATTCTTCAAATGGAAATAAGCGAGAGGTTAAATGAGTCTACGAGATTTTGCCTTTTGTGTTCGTGCGCTTTGTCTCTGAATGGGTTTGCTGAGTTCCCACTTTGTGCCCAAAGGGAACTTGAAGAGGCCATTAAGAGAGTATATGAAGAGGACAATACAAGGTCAAGAGTGATGATTAAGAACAGTTAATATTTTTAAATGCTCGTTCCAGACGACTAACCGAGAAAAATAAATTTTACAACAGTACCATGGGCCCAATGTACCCAAGCAGGCTACATTTGGTTAGAATCACTGGATCCTGTGTCTATCTCCAGCTTCACCAGTGACAAAGAATTTCTCTCTGTAAGCCTCTCTCTCTCTCTCTTTCTCTCTCGCTTGCTCGCTCTTTTCAAGGGAGGAAACTCATTGCAACAATCGTGCCCTTTGTGTTATTGCCTTGGCAACTCTTGTCAAGGGGACCAAACGGTTACCACAGCAATGAGGCGATGCCCTGCTAACTGCTTCTCTGTAAAAGAGCGTCACAGACTCTCCCTCTCTCACAGGCTGATCTCTCCATCACTGGAGCCGAACAGTAGGATGCCCTCCATCAGGCTCGCAGCCAATGCATGGACCTCCATGTGTCCAGCTATGGCTGAGTTATAGCTACCTCCACTGTGAACATAATGGCTTTGTTTTGTTTGGTTTCCCAGACAGGGCTCTGCTGTAAAGGTAAAATGTGACTTACAATATAAAGCCTTAGCCCCATAAGCCCCTAGGAGGTGGGCAATAACAGGGGAACACAAATCAAAATTAGTACAAGGTTTGTTCTCTCTCCCTGAGAGGTCATGGGAAATTCCAGCAGTGAGTTGCTGAGAAGCAGATTAGCGATTGAGATGTATCGGATCAAATAAAAACAGGCATGCGTGTCATTAAGTCAGTCTCTGGAGCGCTTCGCTTCACTCACTGAAGAGGAAGTTGTTATAATCAAAAAAGAGAGATCTTCTAAAAAGTTTCACATCTTTTTAAAAGGCATTCCCCCCACCCCTGCATAACCTTTTCATCCTCTGATTTTTGAATTATTTGTTTCTAACACCACTCACGTTGGCCACCTTCCAAAAAGCTTAAAGGAAAAAAAGTTGTTCATGATACGAGAGGTCAACTAATTAGTTCATGACAGTTGCTCATCGTTGTAGGTGTGCCAAACTTGCCACGAGGCAAGAAATATGTAGATGATTTTCTGTCGATAACAACAGAGAAACTGAACAGCGAACGACTCTTTCAAATAGTGTGGGGGCATGAACCATCAGCAGCTATCTTTAGACTACATGTTGGACTTTGCAGATCAGCTTCAGGGTCTATAATGCAATATGACACACTGAAACCAAACAGGGGCAACAGAAAGGGATAATATTTAAGAAAAATAAATTATTCTATTGTACAGATTAAAAACAAACAGCTACACCAAAGGAATGTTCCCTTCAGAGTTTCTTTGTACTGAGTTTCTTACATCTTCCTTGTGTTCTGCTAATTTTGTATCGAGGTAGGCTCTAATTGTTTTTCACTTACTTTAAAAGTCCCTGTTTAATTCTTGTTTAACTCTGTGTTCATTTCTGTTTTTATTATTTCTCACCTTCCCTCAGTTAATCTGATCAGATTGCTGCACAACATTTCCCCAACTATTCACAGCTGGTTTTTATACTACTCATCAACAAGTGACAGATAAAGCCTGTCACTTTCCTCGGGGGTTGGCAGAACATTAATCAGAGAAGCAAGCAGGAAGTCTACTGTGACTCTGGAGGACCAATAGAAATCCTTGGCTCACATGGTGTTGTGGTGATCCGTTTCCTCTGCAGAGACAGGCAGGCTTGTCATGCATCGCAGGATCATGGACAATCCTGAAGCAAAACTGATTTATTTTGTGAAGAAAAGCTGAAAGCTCACATTCCTGCAGGATGATTATCCTAAACATTTCAGCCATATTGGCAATGAAATGGTGTAGTTCCAACAATGTTCATTTTTTATATTATTTCACTGAGAATCTGCGACAACATATAGCAAATTATTATGAAAGACAATGTCCATTCGATCTGAAAAGTTTCAGCTCTTTTATAACCCAAATCTTTCAGTCGCTAAATAAATAAGAGACAAAATCTCAAAAGATCTGCAGCAGTAGCCGCATAAAGGTGATTCAGCAAAGTGTTGATTTAATGAAACTTAGTACAATGCAAAGACAGATCACACTTTTTGGAATTTTATGAGTAAAATGAAAAAAAATTACTATCCCCCTCTTCACAATTAAGCACCATGTTGCAATTGCCTGTCACATAAAATGCCAATAAAATGAATAACTTTGTGGACTTATTGTGGGAAAAAAAATATTTAAGAAGTGAACAAGGTCTGAATACTCTCTCAACTGCACATTTTTCCATCAGTTCTTGACCTCACCACTGTCTCCCTGCCCTCCAGGTGAGGCACTTGGCGTGAACGTGACCAGCCAGACCCAAGTGGTGAGGGGCACGGTGGGCAGAGAGGCCCTCTTGTCGGTCAGCTACTCCAGCAGCAGCGCTGACAAGCCTGTCATCAAGTGGCAGGTCAAGAAGGACAAAGTAAAGCCTGTCACCGTCGTTCAGTCAATCGGCACAGAGATCATCGGAAACCTGAGGCCTGAGTATCGCCACCGAATCCAGGTGTTCGAGAATGGCTCCCTGCTGCTCCACAACCTGCAGCTATCAGATGAAGGGACGTACGAGGTCGAAATCTCCATCACAGACGACACATTCACCGGAGAGCACTACATTGAGCTGACTGTGGATGGTATTCAGACTAACTTTGTGCACCACATTGGTTTTAAATAACATACCATGCTGTTTATTTTTAAATAATATATTTATGTGTATATGTGTGTATGAAAAATAACATTGTCAAAACAGTGTGATTGCAATATGGGTCTATGGGCTGTGTTAGTGAGTTTCCTATCATAAGAAATTCACTCTCAAACCCACTATACAAGTGCAGCTCAAAATAGAATATCATAAAAAATGAATATTTTTTGTCACTTATTTTACACAGTGAAATAGATTAGTAGATCTCAATACTATAGACTATATTTTACATTCCCCGTGAGACACAATCATCAAAATTGCAAGAAATACAGGCTTGAAATACTTATATAAGTGACCGAAAATATAAAACTGTTTCACCATGTTCTGCGTCTTTGTGCTGTACTTGTACTTTGGTCCTGTTATCCTCCTCAGTTCCTGTGTCAAAACCTTACATCCAGATGATGGCTTCTTCCGTCCTGGAGTACAGCGAGCATTTCCACCTCCACTGCTCCCACGATAACGGCACAAAGCCCACATACAGTTGGCTAAAAGGAGGGAAGGTGCTGACCAATGACTCACGCCTTCTGCTTTCACACGACCAGAAGGTGTTGACCATCTCACGCGTCCTGATGTCCGATGACGACATCTATGCCTGCACAGTAGAGAACTCCATCAGCAGCATGAAGAGCGTCCCAGTTCGGCTCACCGTCTACAGTAGGTGACATGTTACGCTGCCAGAAGCTTTACTAACACAAGATCACAAGAGGAAGGAGATGATGGACAAGCAAAACCTGTTGAGTTGAGCTGTGTAATTTGTCCTAAATGCATCAAAGTCTTGCCTCAAAACATTTTTTCAGCTCTAAAAAATTTAAGGTGAAAATATCTGAAATATTGTGCTTGAGTACAGAACCTTTGAACAGTTACATTGAACACTGAATATTGATTTATATACAATTTGTTTTAATTTCTTATATTGGTCTTGATCAATAGTTCTTTTAATAGGCTTTTCCAACTTCTTTTAAAGTTTGACCTCTGACTTGTGACTGGTTTTTGACTAGTTTTCTTTACAGTCTATGTCCAATTTTGACAACATAAAAATATTTGGGTGAATAAATGTGAGACAGAAGACATAAGCAAATACTAAGAAATGGAAATGTTACATGAATGAAAAATATGCTTTTGGAAACTACCATTGCTACTTGATGACATTTGTGCTGAAATCCCTCAAACATTTTACATTGTATTTGTTCCTATAAATGTAAATATACCCATTCACATATCAGGGATAATAAGTCTACCTTTACAAAACATTTTAAGCTTAACACTGTCAATGTTGCTCATACTAACAAATTTTTATATTTCTCAGGAGAGACTAATTGCTGGTTTGGCATTATATTTACAAATGACTTCCAACAACAACAAAATTGATCAGAATCAATGTTTGACTCTCCCTGGTTCAGTTAAATGGAAAATCCCAGATATCATAAATGTATGGAAGAGAGGCGGCAGCTTTTGCGTGTTTTTTTATTTTATTTTTATGAAGAGTATATTAATTACTTAATTTGAAGGGGTTTATAGCAACATATATATAACAAAAGTTATATTTTAAAGCAAATTGAACAAGTTCTGCATGACTGCGAGCTTTCATGAGATTTTTTTTTTTGCAAACTGGCTGTAGAAATAAATTAATGTTTATTTTAAGGATGTTTTCTAAATGTTGGCTCATTAACTAAAACCACAAGCATTTGTGGATGATCCCAATTTAGGAATATTTTGAGCTAAATAACACATTGATATTTAGACTTCATGTTTTTAAGTTAGCTTAAGCAAAGGTTTGCAGTTGTACATTTTTAGGTAAGTAGAACATCCCATGAGTTTGGAAGCCTTTTATCATCTCTAAATTAAAAAAAAAAAAAAAAAAGAAAAGAAAACATACCGTACATGACTGACTGGAAAAGCAGTCGAGGTTTAAGGAAAGTCTTTGTAAAACATACAGAAAGCTGAAAGAAAGACTTAAGACCACCTTACTTTACAGAAGCAAAATATGCAAAAATGAAGTGTGTCTCAGGACTTTCAGTACTTTGTTTACCAACCGTTCATTTTCAGGGGCCCATCAAAGCAATTATCAACTCAGGGCAGCCAGTACACAGGCATCCCGGCCTCCCTAACAATGTTGTTGACGACCAGTGCAAATCCCGGCTGTGTTCGTAAGAGCGGCGCCTCAGAGCGGCTGTTATGGGGCGCCAGGGCAGAACTGCAAACCAGGCTGGGAGAGATGATGGGCGGGGGCCGTTTAATCCAATGAATGAAGAGTTATTTGTGAGGAGGGAGACGGAAAAGGAGGCAGGTGGGGAGAGCGCTTTGCCTCAGTGAGCCTCAGTAATTCTGACTTCATTATTGCTGTACTGTTATGTGATGCATGAGCAGATTGCTACAGGCCCTCCGACATGCTCCACACTTCCTCTGCATGCATAGCAGCGCCACACAAAATCTCAGAGTGACTCCTCTGTTGTCCACCGCATCCAAGTCATGCCGATCGGAGTCCCAGTAAGACAAAAAGAAACGCAACAAAAGAACTGACCAGAAAGGTTTCGGATTTAATTACAGCAGCTACCGTATGTTTAAAAGGCAGAACTTTAACTACACTTTTATTAATGCCTTTCTTTCTATGTTATCCTTTTCTCTGTCTACCACTCTGGTTTAGGACGGAGCTCGTTATACATCATCCTGTCCACCGGGGGCATATTCCTCCTAATCACCCTGGTGACAGTGTGTGCTTGCTGGAAACCTTCCAAGTAGGAGCTGTTCTTTTATCTCCCTCCCCTTCTTTTCCAACACTTTTCCTCTCAGCCTGTTTTTCCTTCTACTCTGAGAGGCTTTGATAAAGCAAACAATAATGTGACAAGAATTTCAAGTAGCTCAGCTGTGAAATGAAAAAAAAAAGCCATGATATTTGCTGTGTCTGAGTTTATCAGAAAGTTTAAGTTATTTTTTTTTAGCATAAGTGGATGTTTCTTTGGTGTATGTTGCAGAAAGAAGCATCGACCTGTTCCCCAAAGAGCTCCTATCTACATGGAGCAAAGTGAAAATGGCCATGATGGTGAGAAACAGTTTAACTTGATCCTTTTTTAAGCTGTAAGGAAGATTTAAATTATGTTATGCTGGATTTGGGAATAGGTTTGATCCAAGCATCACTAACAAGTCAGTGTAATCCCAACTCCTTGTAGACTAGAGTCTATATTAGTTTAAGCAGTGAGTCCTCCTTTAACAACACAGTGTGGTGTATGTATACCACTAATTACTGTTGGTGTGTATTTAACAGATAACAAAGGTCTTAGTAGAAGTACTCTGCTGCCATCTAGTGGTTGTAGTTAAGTCCAGTTATTCTTAAATTGGCTTGCACAGTAAATACGCAAATGTGTATGTGTTGTTGGTGCTATATTCTGCTCTGTTCATACATATCTTAAAACTGAATAAGTATTTTATATTCTGGTAAATAAATTCAGGAAATAAATAGCATATCTAAAATGAGAAGAGTGTCAATCAAAAATTTGTGACCAGTATCCGATCTCCAGTGTTTGTAAAGTCTTGTCCTCCTAAAACTGATTTTTACCCATTTCTATTTACAGACAGAATTCAAAATATAAATCTTGTTACTATGATACTATGAATGGTTATGATTTATTTATACAAGGAACAGAGATAAAGTTGAACTGCGAGAGTGAAGGAGCAGCTACAATTTAAACTTGTGTTAGCAATCAGCACAATGAGCTCAGTCAGCAGCTACAAACATGACTTTGTGTTCATCCCCTCTAGAATGTAGACACTTACCTTACCTCGGATATTTCCAAAAACGCTGCCAACATTTCCCTTTCCAGTATGTTCCAAAAAGTATAAAATAAGAAAACTTTATCATGACATGTTTCACCTTGCTGCAAATCACTAGTTTGCCAAGTCAACAAACCCTCCTCAAGGTATGAACTGAAGTTCTGTGACAGACAACTTCATTTTGTAGCTCAACAAGTTGGGTATGAAGCTGCCTTGTTTGGAAGACCTGAATACGGGCAGGCATGCAGGAGGGAGGTCAAAGTCCTAATTACCTAAACTACTAAAAGTACAGATCATAAATGTACATGATAAACTACAGTCCTGGACACAATGGCAGAAACGACCAGAACTACTAAAGTACCAAATAACAGCATTTCTTGATTATGCCTAAATCATGTAATCGGATTGTCTTTTGCAGTTGATGTGGTACCAAAGCCAAGTACGCTTGGCCGAAGGAGCCCCATGCCTCTTTATGTTCTCAACGAAGATGTAAGTCACTCATTTATTTACAAGACCTCTATTTAGGATTGCTACATCTTCATGTTTTCTCTCTTTGAGGCTGAACCTGACTAAAAGCATAAAGCAAAATCTAAGCATGCCCACAAGCACAGTGGTAGCATCCTGTCGAGTTAAAAATGTACATTTATAATGTATAACCCATAAAGTGCAGCATATTCCTACTCATTGTTTTTTAAGAGATGTGCAAGTTTTTTTTTGTAACTTTTGACTTAAAAGAAGAGTTACATAAATAATTTTAATTGTCAGATTGTTCAGACATTCTTTGGGGAAAAAAAAAGCAATAGGATCAGATCGAGTCATAAGAAGAAAATTAGGACTAAATTTGTTTAGTAAAGGTTTTAATCTGAACTATTTGAACTATTTTAATTTTTTTTTCACATTATACCACATTGGGATTTTACAGGATGAACAAACACAAAGTGACAAAATGTTAAGCTGAAGGCAAAAAACTGCTGTTTTTTGTTTTTTTATTATAATCTGAAAATGTTATTTTGTGGTTGTATTCAGTCCCTTACTGTTAAATAGAATAGAATAGAATAGAATAGAATAGAATAGAATAGGCAAAAGATTTAAAATTTTACCCAAAAAAATTGAGTTAAACACATTTATGTATGTTTTTTTCTTTTATTATTTTAGGAGACTCTGGAGCATCTGGAAGAGTCCTCTGGCAACACTGCTGTCCAATCAGAAATTAATATCCCTGCCACCTATGTTCCAGTCCTCCCCCCGACCACCAACAGAACTGAGCGACCGATCTGGTCCACTCCCCGCCGGTACCCCCGCAGCCCGTCTCCGCTTGCACAGCCTCTCCCTCAGCCCCTCCCCGCTCCCCTGATACGTCCTGTCTGCTCTCCGGCTCGCTCCCCGGCGAACTCTCCGGGATCGTCCCCCCGCAGTTTCAGCCCGGTGAGGAGGGTCCGTCCTCCAGTGGGCATCCCAGTCAGCCACCTGCCTGTGGAGGCAGAGTGCGCAGACCCCAGCGATCAGACTCTCAACTCCTCACAGCACTGACAGCCGTTTGGAAAATAGTTTTCACCCTGAGATATGTGAAATGCATGTTTAGTTTGGGTTCCACGTTCTAGGTTAACAAATGGGTTCACTTCTTTTTTTTTCCTTTCTTTTTCTTTTTCCTCGTGTCGGTATTTATGATGCACTTCTTTATGGTTATGCACAAACATTTTTAAGATTCTCTCTTAAATACGGTTCAGTGTTCTGGTATATGCAGATCTATTTGTTTTCATATTGTGAGTTTTTGATTTAGAAAAAATATAATAAAATACAAAACAAAGTCCCAGCCATATTTATTGGCATCCATAAAAAGCCTTATACTGAATTTCAATTCAGTATAAGGCTGAATATAATTTCAATAAAATTGAAATTATACTGAATTTCAATTTTATTGCTGCATTTTCGTCTCACCTTAAGCAGCTCAATAAAGCCAAATGATTAATCTGAGTGTAATTATTCAGTTAGGGAAATAAATCCTATGTTGTAAAACAATTGTTTCAATCCAACATATTTCTCAGGCCTCTCTGCTGTTGGTCTCATCTAACAGCATATCTAGTAGTGATCTAATAGTGAATAGATCAGAGACATAAAGAGGTTTATTTAGCTCGTCCTTTTTGCACATTATCCAGAATCCTGGACTGTCTTTTTCACTTCATAGATTTTAAGTTCTCCAGATTTTTATTTTATATTTTTCTCTATGTTAAATGGGATGCCATTCACTCTAGTAAAGTTCTCAGGGGTTATGGAAGAAAAACAGTCCCACACCATCACTGATCCTCCACCATACATAACAGTGGGGGTGTTTTTCTACTATTTCTTTCTTCAAGATTCTCCAAGTATAAATGAAAAAAAATGGCTCCAGTTAGATTTATTTTAGGACAGTTGTTTGAGTTGGCACTGGTGATTTTGTTAACAATTGCTTCTTAAGATATTTTCTAGCACTGAATAAGTATACTCATATCGAAGGTCAATTAAAAAAACAATCTGAGTAAAATCTGCAGAACAAAATAGGGTGCCACTAAATGTGCCACCTGTAATGTGGCATCCACACAAAATATATATAAGTCAATAGTTTTATGTTTTTTAATTGTTTGCTCTTTGTGTTGTTTATTTTTCTTTCAAGACATTAAACACACGTTCTGTTTTTTTTCTCCACATTAGGTCACTTTATAACATAACGATAAAAAGAATATTATTATATGTTGTGTCTTCTTATGTACTTTGTGACAATAAATACCGCAGCTCCTGCAATTAAAATCTCCTGCTTTATTTTCTGAAGCTTATTTCAAATAACCAAACATATGACACAATGACATGTTTGTTAAAAAACATCTTAAACTTTGGTTTGCCTTCTTTTGTTATCCTGAGAAAGTTTAAAATAATTTGGCTGGTTTGGAATGTTGTTGTAATACTTCTTCAGTCCGTTAGGTGTCACCAAAACATTTCAACTGATTGGGCAACACTGCATAAAAAGTAACTCTTACAGGATTGTCTGCTTTTTATCAACCTTTACATTTGATCCAAAAGGTATTAGAAATGACATTTTGAGCAGGTTTTATCTGTCTTTATGTTTTTCAGTGATTTAAACTTTTTTGTTCTCTAAATCTAATTTATATACAAAAAAATATATAACTTGTGATATGGATGTCCTAAATGGAAAAACAAATGGTGGTGGAAATAAATCTGTAAGAGAATAATTAACACAGATAATATGGAGAACACTGAGTTTGACATGGTAGGATATACAAATCTTAATGAGAAAAAACTTGAATATCAAGAGAATAAAGCGCAATGCACAGAGGAAAGTACACAAGAAGTAAAATAGAAATTAAATACAAAGGAAAGAATAAATGAACTCCACAAAACTTGTCCATAAGTGCTTGTTTAATTAAAGAAAAAGTAAAGAGTTAATGGCACAAGTAGCTCCTTTAGTGGCTTCATCTAGGAGAGAAGCACAACTAAACACATAAACTCTGAGCAGGTAGTCCAATTTATGGCTAATAAATGTCAATGACTTTCATTTTCAAGTTTATTCAGATTGAGACATGATTTGTTATAGTGTCAGTATTATTTTTAAACTATTGTTTTTGTCCTTTTTTATCAAAAGTAAGGTTTTTTTTCTACAAAAATGATAATAATTTGATAGCACTATGTTGTATTTACGCTACGATTTAAACTTTTGTTTGATGATCTGAAATAATAAATGTGACCAAAAAGGACAAAACAGTAGGAATCCCCAAGAGGACAATTCCTCACAGCTCTGTCTGTAAGAGCTGTGTTAAGAGGGAGTTCTGTATACCAACTCTGTTGTAAATTGAGCTTTTGTCTTTAGCACTGTGGCCCCCGGGTCCTGTTGTGTGCATGTTTGTGCATGTGAGTCCCTGTCGAGCAGTAGTGAGCAGTAACACCAGCAGATTTTTTTCTGCCCTGAATCAACAACCCAGTCGCACCTCAAAATAGTCACTAGCAAGAAAAGTAAATCTGTTGACTTGCCTCCAAAGGCTTGAAATCCAGTTCAAGTATATGTAAAATAAATAAACACAGCAAATAGCACTCTTCTTACATTTCATAGAAAAACTCACTAGAGGGCTCCAGAATTTTGGAGCTAATTTTGAAGCTTTTGATATTTGGTGCTTTCAAAGTGATCCATCCATCCAAACAACATGCAGATGTTTTAAAGCATCTGCTTTCATTTTAGAAAAAAAAAAAAATTACTCTAGGCGTGACCAATTTACACACTACATTTCACATCTGCCTCAATATGAAGTAGTCCAGGTCTCATAAATCTCAGGTTGCATTTTAAAGATTCTCGATTTGGTGTATGATACTCAAATGAGATGAAGTTGAGTAAATGTGATTTTGAATTGGAAAACAGATACAAACTTCAGTATTATTAAACTGAATTATTTACCAACTGGGCTATTAAAAGCTCAATATCAAGAAGATTTATCATAATTTTCCCAAGCAGGTCATGCAGTTGAACAAAGTGTTGTTTCATGCTGACTCCTACAGCAACACATAGAGTGACTCAATGCAACTTTGAGGTGTAACTGACAGATAACTTATTTTTTCAAGGCTCACAACACTTGCTTGTTTGTGTTGCCTTGGGCGGTGAGATGTAAAACCCACACAGCAAGCCCCTTGATTGGTGTAAAAATAACAGTGCCATGCAAAAGCTCTCATACTCCTTTAACTATTCCACATTCCCCCTCTTGAGACAGGCACCAGCTCCTCCACAACCTCCACAACCAAGGGACTAGCGAGTATAGATAATGGATGGGCTAATGCGAAGCACTAATTGTAATGTAGAAGTAAAATGACACATGCTTCAAATGTATTATAAAAATCTAACGTTGCATTCAATGCCCCTGAACCAATCACTAAATGTTTCACAGTGGGTGTAATTGAATTTCACGAATCCACCTCTTCAATAAAAGCTTCAAAAGTTTGTTAGAGAGCATTAGGAAACCAACAGCATGAATAAAGCCTACCAGGATATTTTCATCCACCTAGCATAAAGGAGAGCGATCTTCTCAGAGGCCTTTTAACTCCAGAAGAGCTGCAAGAACCAAAGCTCAAGTGGAAGAATCTGTTATCTGGAAAACTACAAGTCTTACACTACGCAAATGTGTCCTTTGAGGTAGAGATCCTTGGATGTTTGAATTTTGGGTTTCGTTCATATTTGTTATTATATTATTGCTCAACAGGTCTTGCCAAACTCAGTTCATTAGTATTTCCTTAAGGGGCTTTTTACAGATGTTCTTTCTTCTGTCTTTAGTTTCTTCATTTTTCATTCTTGAGTTTTGTCTGGTGTTGCCCCAACATGACAGCTCTATCCATGCATAAGAGGAACAGTTAAGCAACTCTATGATTTATTTGCCCCTTCTTTATGTTGCCAAGTACCTAAAGAAACATTGAAATAGCATAAAATGTCAAAACGGGCCAAAAAAAAATGAAATGAGGTGTATTTACATGTGAAGTAGAAGTGTAAAAATTCATGCAGTTAAACAGGCCCGATCTATTAGTATAATCAGGATAATGCGTTCTCCTCAGAAGTCCAGCTGCACATGTTTTGTTATGGAAATCTTCCCAATGTAATCAATTGCTTTTATCCCAAAATGGATCTTCCCTCGCTGAAGGTGTGAGTCCCGAGGTTGCATAACCTCATCAGATCCGCTCGGTTTGATCTGCTCATTGCTGTCTTTGTATTAATGGATGCACCATTTGTTCACTGGTGCTCGCACTCATGAATACACATGCAGCACGGCTGTCCTCACATGACAGCAAAGAAAGAAAAACACACAGAAAAGTGGTGCATAATCACGTGTGCAACGTGAAACGTCGTCAGATAGTGGAAGTGGGTTAGCATTGTTGTGCTTTGGAAAGTTTCTTATAATCTCTGGTGATCTCACTTATTGAACGTTGGTCACACGGTCTGTCCCGTCATGTTCCACCTTTCCCCCTGGTGTGGCAGGAGAGCTGGGTAGGGGTGTAATTAGACTCTGGGGGAAATGCATCACTTCAGAGTACAAAGAGGATGTGTGTTTGTGGGTCTGCAGGTGTGTGGAGAGAAGGTGTTCTCTGAGTTGACAGGAGATGATCTACGCTCCCCAGTTCCAATTATTCACCTCCTGCCACCTGTCTGAGCCCCACTGCAGATGTCCTTGTTAACACCAGTCAGTCAATCTGAAATTCCCTGCAGAAAGACTGTTTTATTTTAAAATCTTTACTTTTTTGAAATATGTTTATAACTTTATTCAAATCATGGTAAAAGGGAGTGGAGCAAAATTATTTAACTGACAATATATTTTCCTTTTTTTTTTTTTTACTTTGTAATCCATAATATAATAGCATATTTTGTTTCCCCAAAATGACTTCTCCCATGCTGATGGAGCCTTACTTGCAGCATAAAGGTATTTTGAATTTTCTCAATGTTTTTATCATCAGAAATATTAGAATATTAAAAATATTTGAATTTTCTTCACAATATAAAAGCAAATAATTCCTTTTTTTTTGTCTGTCAACTAACCAAAAGCTGTATGACAGACAAACTGATTTGAATGGACGCAGACTTTGATTTGATAGCTACAGCTATCTTTTGTCTCTTGTCTTAACAACTGTTATACCATTTTGATGTTATTTAACTTGCTGATTTTTTTTTTTTATTATTATTCCCAAAAACCAATTGACATTTCAACTCAGCGGAACAGGTTTCACTATTACCAAACTGAACCTTGTTTGGTAATACTCCCATGCTGGCGGGGGTTGATGTTTTTCTTTTCAAATGCACTTTTCATAAAACTTGATCAAGCTTGAGGTATTTTCCAGTGAAGAACTGGCTAAGGCTAAATCATTTGCAAACATAGTTGAACATCTTTAGCGTTGTCTGAAACCATTCAGGTAAACCCCTCTTACTCTTTCAGACCTGATGATTGTCTCTTTATTCTCCATGGTGACAGTCCCATGGCAACAAGTGCTACTTATATTCACTGCTTTCACATGTCCGGCGTCACCAGCCTCATCACTCACAGCCTCCTTCTCCTCTTTACTGTATGTCAGTGGGCATGCGGTTGTTTGTGTCTAAACGCGCTGTCATGTGAGATGCGAGTAAGCTGGTTCTTCTGCACCTGGGACTTTGTTTCCAGTCTCCACGGGGGAGAAGGAGGATCGCTGACACCGTGAGTTCAATACATGCACTGATTTCTTTCAGCGTTGTATCTATTACTTTTGTTTTATCAATTTATTACATCCATTGTCTCATTGAAAGTTCTTGAGTTGTTACAAATACGATTTAAGTGTTAAGTTGTTGACATTGTATTTGTTGTTATTGCTTAATTTTTTTTTTTTTTTTTGTCAGATTTGTATTTATTGCTTGAATTGCTGTGCAAAGCATACCAAAACATCAACCTATTTCCAGCAGATCCTAAGAAGCAGAACAGAGATTTTGACTCTTTGGGGTTGTTAATTGGGTGTCCAGAGCAAAACCTCTTCAGGTGTTTAGCAGAGGAGACAAAAAAGCACCATGGGGTCCAGTTCCTCATCCTTCCCCCCCAGAAACATTTACCTGGATGTTGAAGGGAAGGTGCAGAAGGTGAGACTAACTGTGCATGTTCAAGTGAAGAGTTTGAAATATTGTACTTGATGAATGCTATATATCAAATGGATCCACAAATATGAACAGACTGGATTATGTATGAATGAAATTGTCAGGGAGCATAGAATAAAAACACATAAAAGAGCATTAAAGGTTATTGTCACCATCAGGAACAGCATCATTTCACTACTGAAAAGACTAACACTTTGTTACTCAAACCCTTTGCACTTCACAAGCTTATTTATGGATTTATTATTTTGTTATGCCTGCAAAAAGACAATGAGCACCAGAGGGAGAGGCAAAAAGCTTGAACAGCAAATGTAATAACAAGAACAAATGCAAACAAAATCAATAAGAATAAATGTCTATAAACAACAAAAAAGATATTTTTGAAAATATGTCTATTAAATAGTTTTTCATGTATGTTTGAAATGTCATTATATATTTTTTAACCTGTTACGTGTCAGAGGATCTTTTTATTATTATTTATTAGCACTAGCTAACATAAGTGACATAACTTTGACACAAAGAGAATAAAAATTAAACAACAGAGTTCTTGATTTATTTTCCAAATATTGCTATTTGGGTTTTTTTTCTCTCATCTTTGTCCTATCTTTGAGTTTGTTGGCAAATTGTAGCTCAGTTATTTCAAATTAAATGAGTTAATTCTCAATAACATGGAAAGGGAGTTTGCAGCAAAATGAACATAAAAACAAACTATGATAAACCAAAACTTAAATCATAAGTTACCTGTTCAAAAGCAATTACAGTATCCCAGGGGATTTAAGAACCATAACTAGGATCTAAAATTAGACACTGAAGGATGTCAGTGAGCCTTGAAGGTGCTGCCAACAACACACACGTCTCCTCCTGCATCCTTAAGACTCCAGAAAACATTTTTTTAAAACATAGTGCTATAAATGTTAATTGTTTTTGACATAAATCTTGAATAATGTTTAAATAAATCCAATTCAGCCTTCTATAAGCAGCTACAACATACGGTTTCTGGCTCAGGTTTGACATATTATAGTTCAAAATAGTAACAAGCAGAAGCGCTCCTCATCTAGTGATGTAAAGGGTTTCTTAAGTGGAGGTCTGGCTATGACCCATGTCTCCACAGGAGCTTCAAGCCCATGATCTGGACAGCGATGTGTTTTAGTTTTTCTGCCTTACAGCTGGGGCTAATGCTCCTGCTCCCATGAAAACTACAGTTTTCTGGATCTTTGCTGTAAATCATTGTTCATTCCTTCAATTTCACAGCCTGCAAGTGCTGACTTACTCTTGTAAACTAGACTGATTTGTTTGCATGTGACATCTTTAAGGGCTCCGGGAAATCTCACACTCCCGCTGTTGTTTTCTGTCAAAGTGTTCCCACACAGCAATGTTGCCTTAAGCTTATTCCAAAACTCATTTCACTTTCTTAGATTTTTTTAGATATTAAAAAAAACACAATAAATTGTATAACCTCGATGTTTATGAATTTGTGTAACATAAACGCTTTTTGTGCAAATCGTCTGCTGTCTGACCTTGGATCTGACTTTGTTGAATTACAACATTTCAGGTAGTTTTCAGTCGGCACTGTAGTCCGCGTGACATCAAGGAACTTCTGTGTTCCTCATCCAACCTTCCCAGGTTTGTTGTTTGGTTTGGTTTCACATTCCAAAATAAGGAAATACCAAGTAAATATACAAACATATATATAAACTTTTTCCCACTGTGGGACAATTTAGATAATATTTTGTTCTATTCTGTAGCAAAATGTTGACGTACTGTACAGATGAAAACTGAGGATTAATGACAAATGTGAGCTTTGTTGCTTTCTCTCAAGTTAATGTTACCTTTTTGTCTTTTTTTCGTATGTGCAAAAGTTTGCACACCCTTTTTCAAATTGTTTTATGTTACAACCATAAACTAGAGGGGCTGAATAAAAAAAAAATGCCCACCAAACTATTCAGATTGGTGGTGGTAAGAAATACGAAACTGAAGTTTGTGGTTTTAATATGGCAAAATGTAAAACAAAAGGGGTGATGAACATTTTTGTGAGGCATTGCATGCAATACTCGCATATAATACTCACATTTTTCTTCAAATCTCATTGTCTTTCAACAGGAACTCTGCCATTAAGGTTGTAAATCCAGAAGGTGCCATGGTCTCTATTGATGCCACAATGCCCACCAATTCTCCAAAGTAACTTACCAGACATACTGTAGAAATATTACAGCTTTGTTTAAATTTCCTCACATTCCATTTTCTTAAAAAGGGGGTTATTATGTAAAATCAACTTTTTGACTCCCACAGTCAGCTCATCCAGACTAGTGGCAGCAACAATTAGCAAACATCTGGTGGAACTACAAGTCTGCAGCGCTTTTCATGTGAACTGCTTCTCTGTCCAACGCTCCTCATAGTTGTAGATGGGATAATGAACTAACGTTGTTGTGACGATGTGGAGGTGGAGTGTTGGAAAGAGCAGGAGCTTCTTAAAGAGATAAAGGTCCTATTTCAAGGTGTCAAGTTATGAAGTCAAAACTCTTTTAAGTCATATTTATACATCCAGCATTTTTATGACAACTGAAGGTAAAATAGTTACTTGATTGTGCTATAAGACAGGACAATGTTCCTAGAAAATACATAATACCACCCTTTTAAGATGTGGTTGCATCCTTTGATGGATTCAACAGCCCTTTAGGAGAACTAAACGAACTTCAAAGTGACAGATGATACGAAAAGGGAGAGAGAAATCTAACTAAGGTGTTCACATCTGATTTCTTAACAGTTTTCTATACAAAGTTGTCCCGCTATCTACTGATCAGCCAGGAGGTAAAGAATTTAAGAAAATTGTATGGGAAATTAATGTACTGGTGTTCAATGGCTCATCAGATTTTTATCCATGCCACAGACAGGGAGGACATGTTTCAGAGCGTGCTGTCTCAGGTGGCAGAGCAGTTCACCAGGTAACACCTTCATCTTTTGCTGTGTCTGAAGCTTTCCCATCGCCATTTTGCAAAAAGTTCTTGAAACCGCGACAGCCCTCAGAGGTAAACTGAATCACTTGTAAACAGAGCTGATTTCTCATTTGTTCTTAACTGTCTGAGACAGGGCCTTCCGCATCAGTGAGCTGAAGTCTGAGGTCACCAACAGGTTGGCAGCGTTGGAAAAGAGAGTGGAAAGTGAGTGATCAACAAAAAAGAGAAGCATCTACAAAACTCTAATGGGGAACTCAAATTTATCATTTGTCCTGTTTCAGTGGAGGGTTTGAAAGTAGTCGAAATCGAAAAATGTAAAAACGATCTGAAGAAACTTCGAGATGAGATGACTTCAAGAGGCGGAAGTAGGTGAGACTTCAAACATGGCATCACACCGAGTACATTAAAACAACAACAACAATGAAGATTGATTTACTTTGTCTACTTCTGACCTTAGGGTAAGCTGTTCATGCAAATTCAATTTCTCAGAAGAGGGGAAGAAGGTCACACCTAGAAGAGATGTCCCCACTTACCCAAAGGTATTTTTCTCCACAATGCAGCCTTTGAAGTTCACAAAAGGTGTGTGTGGATTTTCTGACCGTGTTCGTTTATCTGCCACATTCAGTACACACTTTCTCAGGAGACCATTGAGGCACTGAAGAAGCCAACGTTTGATGTTTGGCACTGGGAACATAATGAGGTTTGGTGATTTCTATCATTACAGTTTAATGTTATCCCTCTCACCTCCAAGAAAGAAGGCTGTTATTTTTTTTCTTTCTCTATTTGTGGTGACAGATGTTGAGTTGTCTGGAGTTTATGTACCATGACTTGGGATTGGTGAAGGAATTTAACATGAACCCCATCACACTCAAACGCTGGCTGGTAAATAAAGCAGATGCACGTTAAGCTACGTATTTCTGTTAGAAACACAGATTCATTTAATATCCTGTAATACCAAAACAGTGAGTGTTCTTTATTTTTTAGCTGGCAATACAGGAAAACTATCGCAACAATCCTTTCCACAACTTTCGTCACTGCTTCTGTGTTAGTCAGATGATGTACGGCATGATTCACCTTTGCAACCTGCAGGTATGGTAGATATTTGTTCTGGGCCTTTCAAAATTATTCATACATCTTGAACTTTAACAAAGTATGATGCATGCAAAATTGAAGCTTGTTGTTTTATTGTGGCAAAACATATAAAAAATTTAAGAGGCATGAAGCACTGAATACATCTCAGTCTTATTTACTAAAACCAGACGTAAGATTATTTAATTAAAAACAGTATTTCCAGTGAATTTCCAGGCAACAGGCTTGTTTCATCATTCGTTATCCTGCAGGGGAAGCTGACCCTCACAGATCTGGGAATTTTAATGACAACAGCGGTGTGTCATGACTTGGACCACCCTGGCTACAACAACACGTAAGACTCAGTCCTATGTCTGTAGTACTGTTGACATATGCAGCACTGGAGAAGCCCACTGACCCTCGTTATGTTTTGATATACTCTGCACAACATTGTTGTTGATGAGCTGTGAAACTAGTTCAGCCTGGAGAGTATTCAGGTATGAAAACATTCCCACTGAGCAAATCATGTTGATACGTTTGTCTGAGTTTCATGCAGGTGAGAACCTTATCAGAAAAACTTCATGAGAACTTACTGTCCAACCATGTCAGATCCATTCTACTATGTCATCCATTTATCAGATACCAAATCAACGCTCGCACAGAGCTGGCAGTGCGCTACAACGACATCTCCCCGCTGGAGAACCATCATTGTGCTGTGGCCTTTCAGATCCTTTCGCTTCCTGAGTGCAACATCTTTGCAAATGTTGATCCAGAGGCATTTAAAAAGATTCGACAGGTGAGATGTTGGTCATGTTGAGTTTGTCTTGAATCTTTTGCACTGTTGTCACATCTATGTATCGTTCTGATTCTGATTTCACAAAGAATCAGCAAAGATGTTCGTACTTATTTCTGTCCAGACTCATGAAAAAAGAAACTTATCTTAACTCTTATAGACTTTTGTGGCATGATGATGGGTTCTCTGACAAACCCAGTATTTGGCAACAAAAAAGTTAGCCAAAATAAATCTATAAGGATACATGCTGCATGCTTGTGTTTACTCCAACCTCTGGGCATCCTCTCCCATCATTGAAGTCAACTCACCACCGAAGTGATCAGTGGACAGCTTTGCCCCTTTCTTCACCCAAGTGTCCGAGACACGAAGCCGCAGATCAGATGAGACGACAACAAAGTCTATCAACGAAGTGCAGCCAAGGATGTCCTGGTGCCTAGAGCACATTTCGACACCCTTATACTTGAACATGGAGTCCATCATGGACAATCCATGACGAGCACATTAGCACACTTTGGTACAACATGTATTGTGTTGTGCCAAGGTAAAATGAGTTAAATATAGAGTACATACCAATTCTGTAAACCTTGTATGCCTTTTCTTTCACTTCAGACTTATGCTCTACTTCAGGTTGGTCCCAATTCAATCAAGCCTGTGGTTGTAAAGTGACAAAATTTGAAAACATTTAAGAGCTATGACCAGAGGTGGGGACTCGAGTCACATGACTTGGACTCGAGTCAGACTCGAGTCGTTAAAATCACGACTTGAGACTTGACTTGAAAAAATGCTCAAAGACTCGGACTTGACTTTGACTTTCATGCCATTGACTTGGGACTTGACTCGACTTGAAGCTGTTTACTTGAAAAGACTTGATATTTTTTACTCAAAGTCTTAAAATTTAAAACACATTATTTATAAAGTGGCGTCATTAATTAATTTCACTCATTCCGTATCAATATGCGCAGACCGTCACTATGGTTTTCCTCTCTCCTTATGTATGTATGTGTACGTAGCTGCAGCACAACCAATCAAATTAACAGGATTTGGACGTTTAAAAAAACGCGGCAAAGCTACAGAGCTCAGGGAACGAAATACGAAATAACAGCTGGAATATGCTTCCGCGAGTAATTTCTTTTGGCTACGTAGGTTATGAACTTTCGACTAAAAAACGAACTGCAACTTGTAAAACATGCAAGAAGAGAATATCGGATGGAGATGCCACGACGTCCAACTTTGTCCGGCATTTGAAGCTTCACAAAGATCGGTAGGTGGCACTTTTCTTTTGCTGTAAGATAGTTGACTTTAGCTAACTTCGTGTTAGCATGTGTACTCCGGGTTAAATTGGTGATGATTTACCATAAATCCGGTCCTTCAAATGCCTCCACAAATAATGTGCACCGTGTTAGCTCAGGAAGCCGGTGGATAGTGAGCGGGGCTCCGGAACAGAAAGCAGATTCTGGACCTGAACACAGGGAACAGAGTCTCTCTGTCCCATCATGATGATGAGCCGGGTCTAGTATCATCTAAGGATGGTTGGTGTATTTGAAGACATCTACGTTGGGAAATTATATTGACAATATATTGTTTACTGCAGTCAGTGCATTAAGTCAACTGTTTTTGACTTAATGCACTGACCGGCGTGACTGTCACATGTCGCACAGAACCCATTTCCAAGTAGTATAGCTTTGCTGGGAAAAAAAAAAAAAAAGACCAAATACAGTGACTGTCCCAAATAAATTTTGTGCAGAATATCTGTCCCATATTTACGGAGGACTGAAACTAACATACTTAGAAATAAAAGCAGAAAAATAAATGCACCAGACCTTCCTGAGTTTACTTGTGATAACTTCATTTATACTTATTTCATTTTTTGAAAACTATGATTGTTGTAGTGTTGATGTTTATTTATGAATAGAAGGAGTAAACTGAAGTCAAATGTAATTCATGAATGGCTGTAATTTATTTTCTGACATCTGTTTACTTCTGACAGATTTGAAGAATACCAAATGAATAAGAGGATCACAAATGAACCTCAACAGCCTTCCATATCACAATTTCTGGACACTCGTGCTGGGCAGTACAGTATGAATCATCCACAGCAGAAAGCCATTACAAATGCCTTACTACGTGATTTAATTATTGGTTGCAATCTGCCCCTGTCTATTGTGGAAAACAAGAGTTTTCGACACTTTCTGACAGTAGTCGACAGCAAATACAGCCCAATATGTCGCAGAACAATGACATCAAAAATAGAAGATCTTGCTGCTGAGAAACATTTGATGTTAAAAACCCAGCTGAGCCAGACTGATCATGTTTCAGTGACAGTGGACATTTGGTCAGACCGAAAGATGAGGGGTTTCCTTGGCATCACTGTGCACTGGATACAAAAAGGAATTGAGAGGCTCGAGGTAAAATCAAAACTGTTGGCCTTTGAGCGCTTCAAAGGCTCGCACACAGGTGAAAGAATCTGTGAAAAGTTTGAAGCTGTATGCGATGAATACAACATCAAAGATAAGCTAGATTACATTATAAGTGACAATGCTGCCAATATGCGAAAAGCATTCACTGTATGCTTTCCCACTGACCAAGGTGAGGAACCTGATGATAATCATCATCTTGACGACCCAGAGCTCTGGCATGACTTACCCTTGGAAGATCAGGAAACAGTCGGTGCTTCTTTGGGAAAGAAACATCGCCTGCAATGTTTTGCTCACACACTTCAGCTGGTGGTGAGAGATGGCCTGACAGAGACCAAAGTGGCATCTCCTGCCCTTTCAAAGCTATCTAAGCTCAGCTCACTGCTGCACACAAGCACAACATTGAAAGATGTGTTTGAAGCTGAATTTGGTGAACGGAAAAGCATTCCTGCTTCTGTAATCACAAGATGGAATTCAACAGTGAGACAAGTGAAGGCGGTTCTTCAATGTGAACATCTAAAACTCTGTGCTATTCTTGAAAAGGCCGGGCACAAGAAGTTGTTGTTCACAATACGAGAGTGGAACTTGTTGAAGGAGATGGTGGACATCTTGAAACCGTTTGAAGAAGCAACTGATTTGACACAAGGTGAGAAAATAGTCACGATCAGTGCTGTTGTTCCATCCGTGCTGTCCCTCAATCACCACCTTGAGAAACTGAAGCCGCAAGTCCGTTTCCTGAATGGTCTGGTCAGCAGTCTCCAGGCATCTTTGAACAAAAGATTTCTTGGAATTTTTATCAGTGTACAAATGGCGAGAGCAGAAGAAGGGATCACTGCACCCTTTTCAGATCCAGTGTACCTCAAAGCAGCTGCTTTGGATCCAGCGTTTTCTCTGTTGTGGGTGGAACACCATGTGTTGGGCAGTCAGGACATGAAGACAGAAGTGACACAAAAAGTTAAAGGTAAAGACTGTATTTGGTGTTCTTTTTCTGTATTATTTATTTATTGTCTAAAATTCTAATACAGGCTCTTTTGCCGCTGTTACTTGGATGTTTTCTCAGATCTGATCCTGGAAAATGCTGCAGATCCTGCAAAGTTGGAGCAACACGTGACTCCTGGTGATAAAGATCAAAAGGACTGTGAAGATGGAGGACTGTTTGCTGCTTATTGTAAGAGGCAGAAGAAGGATGTCCAGACAAGTCCAGCACTACAGCTAAGTCATTACCTCCATATTGCTGATGGACAGAACGCCCTCTTGTTCTGGGCAATGAACATGCACACTCTTCCTTCACTGTTTAATGTGGCCACCAGAGTTTTGGCAGTGCCTGCTTGCAGTGCTCCAGTGGAGCGCGTCTTCAGCTATGGTGGCATCATTTTACGTCCTCATCGTGCACAAATGACAGACAGAGTTTTGGCCAGTTTGGTCTTTTGCAAATGCAATGCAGAATAGTTAACTGAAATACAGTATCCTCAATTGCAGATTTCTGTTAATTGTTCAGTTGATATATTTGTTTTGTTTCTTATGTCACTCAAAACATGGACACATAAAAATACATGTTCACTCAGTGACCAGGTCAGAGAAAAGAGGAAAAAACTGCTGTTATGGTTCTTTGTATTGTGCTGTGGAAATGTCAGCATTTTCGTCTTTTTTTATTGAATATCAAGTTTAACAGAACTGGGCAATAAAGTGGTCCAATTTAAAAATGTTTTTTATACTTTGTGTTCAGCTACACATGTTCTATCATTTGAGATAAATACATATTTTAAAAAGAACAAATGGTCTATTATTTGAATTTTATGTATAATTGCAAATTATAAAAAAATAAAAACGACTCGAAATGACTTGAAATTAAAGGTTCCTGACTTGAGACTTGACTCGACTTTTGCCTTCTTTACTTGAGACTTGACTCGGACTTGAGGACAAAGACTTGAGACTTACTTGAGACTTGCAACACAGTGACTTGGTCACACCTCTGGCTATGACTACTTTTGAATGCCAGTGTATGTTGATTTCAAATCTAAATAATAATAAAAAAGATTTCGACTTTCCTTTCATGTTTTCAGGCTATTATCACCCTTATTCTGGCCACTGACATGGCCAGGCATGGCGAGATTCTTGAAGGCTTCAAGCAGAAACTGGACAACTTTGATTTTAGCAACGAGGACCACGTAATGTGTGTATGTAAACATTTTCACCAACAACATCCCCATCTGTTAATGTTACTCTACTGCTACCCTTATGGATCGGGCCTTTTGTGACGAAATGTATTGCAATGGGCCAAAGTCACAAACAAGGCATTTCTGATGAATGAGAAATTTAAACTAGAAATACAAGCAAAACAGATTATTTTCACAGCTGCACTTGTTTTAGTCCTCAGCTCTTGGACATGTTGAATTTGAGTTTGAACAGGCTTATGTTTATTATTTTAGTTGCAGAAGGTGTTGATCAAGTGCTGCGATATTTCCAACGAAGTGAGGCCAACTGAGGTTGCTGAGCCGTGGGTGGACTGTTTACTGGAGGAATACTTCATGCAGGTGAATTTCCTTTGACCAGAATGATCTAATCTTAACATGACAATATACTAATGCAGGGACCTCTTTGGTTTTAAGAGTGACAGGGAGAAGTCTGAGGGTCTTCCAGTAGCTCCCTTCATGGACAGAGACAAAGTTACCAAACCCACAGCTCAGATTGGATTCATCAAGTTTGTCCTCATCCCCATGTTTGAGACAGTCATGAAGGTGTTGGACAAATGTGAATTGCTAATACAGCACTCTCTTTTTTTAAAAAATTTGTTGTTTACTCTACATGTGTATTTTGACCAGCTTTTCCCTCAGATTGAAGAAATCATGGTTCAGCCTTTGAGAGACTCTCGAGACCATTATGAGGAGCTGAAGCAGCTTGAAGACTCACTGACAGAGGTAGGATTTGTCTTTTTTTTTTTTTTGCTTTACACCCCTTATTTAGTTCAGTTTGGCTACATAGAGAAAGCAATGTGAGAGACACTGTGTGATACAGTTGTCAGTCACAATGAACACCAAATTATTGAAATTTTTCTAAAACGGTCAGGACACTGACTGCTTTTTCCTGAGATGCGTTTGTTCTAGATTTCACCCAGTCCAGCAACATTCAAAGATTAGTGGATACGCATTAAACAGTAGGGATGATTTTTACATGGGATATAAAAAAAAACTCATAAACATCCAACTCTCCCTGTCCTCCAGCCAGGCAATACTTAATACAAACCCAAGCAATGAAACTAATCTTTTTCCCTCATTCTTTGCCAGAAAACAAATAAGAACATTTTTCCCCCTAAATAGTTGCTTTAAAGTCCCAGTGTGAAACATTCAGAGACATCTATTTGCAGAAACACATGACATCCCAAACTACGCTTTTATATGTTTCAAGTTTTGTAGCAGTCAGAATCATTGTGTTTATGTTGTTCGAGGGCATCCAAGTTATAGTCTCGATGCTACAGTAACACAAGAATAAATGAACAAAAACTGTTACTGTTTACATCCAATAAAACAATAAAATGTCTCTCTTACTCTTGTGAAATCTGCCATCGCTCAACTAGTCTAAACACACACAGAACATTGACAACACAAGGTCAAGGTCGTGTTGAAGATAAGAGTTTACGAGCATTTTTAAGATTTTTAAATTATACATGATTACAAAGTTCATTAGCATTAAACATAATTACTTTACAACTTGAATTATAATTCCTAGTTCTGACAATAAAGCATGCCCACTTGTTACGGTGTATAAAAGGAAGATTGCATAGTGCCAACATAATTAAAAAAAAACCACCAAAAGCATTTTCCTACTTTTCCCTGATGGCATACAAAAGGCTGTGAAAAACTTTGAGTCTTCACACACACCAGCAGAAATCAAAGCTTACATGTGCTGACAGATTAGATCAGTGCATGAGGATTTGATTGGGAAACTATAATGTAGAGAGTCTGTTTTCCTCTGTAACAAGATGAAGTCACTCAAACATTCACACACACAAACACAGGCTCAAACACTGGCTCTCGTCACATGCAAACATAAAGGTCTCTTTTGTTCAATGAGGCAAAGAAGAAAAAATTGAAAATATGTCAGTAGGCTTTGAGACAAATTATGGTCCGTAGCAAGTGGGTAAAATAAAATCAAATGAATTCTTAGTTGTGTTTTGTGTGTTTTAGTGAGTGCAGTGAGCGCTCTGAAAACATTTATAATCAGGAATGTGCTGCACTTTCCCCATGTTTGATTTGTCATTTCAGCTTTAAGAGATCAATTTGCTCCCATAATCCCATATAAATGAGTTTCCTGGCAAATCTAAATCTTTCACTTTGAAAGCAAGCATACAATTTTTCAGAGCACTTACATGAAAGACAGAAATAAGAAATGCTTGAGTTCAGATGCGATATAAAAAACTTTAAATTTAATCTTGTCACTGGTGAAAACAAACTGGTGAAAATGCTACGTATTTAATCTTCTCTTTTTTTTCCCCCTGTAGTCATGATTTTTTCTGTTGAAGAGCTGAAATCATAACTTCTTTGACGTATTTGAACTTTGATGTATTTTATAAATGTACTCTTCACTAACAACCCGGCTCTGAAACTTTGTTTTTTGCAGAAGTATTTAAAGAACCATTTATGTATTTTGTTGGGTGTTACTTTGTGGACCAACACAAAGTACAACATGTTTAGTATCCCTGAAGGCTTCTTGTTTCTCATGGGTTTGTTCACAGATTCTCCTCATCAAATTTGACTAAGACCTAGCCATTTTGGAAAGAATTAGGTGTTGTTTTTTTATCTCTTGTTGTGCAAACCTGGTAGAAAAATATCCCCCAAATCCTGCAGCCATAACCTCAGGCAAACATGGCAACAAAGTCTTGAATCAGGGGGGACGCCACACTTTTCAAGTTTTGTTTTTTAAAACATTTTGAACACAAAGTCGAATTTTCTCTTGTACCTCCAAATAACTTTGGCGGTGCAAAGTTGAACTCTGTGGTTGTAATATTACGAAATGCAAAAAATAAAACAGGAACTTTTGCAAGGCCCTGAATCAAGGTTTTTCAATACTGAACCATCTGAACTGGGCAGTGGGTGTCTACTTATCTAAAACCCAGTCTTAACATAAACTTTTGTCCTTGAGGTAAAATAATTCCTGTCTGCCTAAATTCTTTTTGTTTTTGTTTTTTTATTGCAGGAGTCGTCTTTCATGAGCCGATTGAAGAAAGACTTGAAAAGTGAGTGAGGCCCCGGTGAAGACATCCAGTGCTGCATACTGAAGATGACAGCTGAAGCAGGGGACTAAGATAAAAGCGACACAGCTCTGCAGCATGCTGAACTAAATTTAGGCAATGCATCTCTTGAACTTTGACTTTGATTTTTACAGCAGATGATGAAGGAAGGTGCTGACCTCCCGTGCATATTTATGCCGTCAAAGCACTAGCCTCTATAAATTTGCATTTTTAAATTTTTTTTTTGGCAAAAGAGTCTAAGGGGATCGCTTTCTCCAAACAGAAAGTAATTTATTTTAATTTATCATGTGCTTTCACAATATATGGAACAAGTTTTCTAGTTTACCAAAGTTTTAGCTGTTTAAATAAGTAAATAAAATGGACCAGAGTGGCACATTTTAAATGAAAATCTAGCAATAAAGTTTCACTTGGTGTTACTGGTATTATTAATGTTTTTCCCAAGAATTATACAATGTCATACTTTCATCTTTTAATTAATTGTCCTTTTGCATTTACTTTTTAGTGAAATACAGTGCATGAAGTGTGTTATAAACAGTGCAAGTCGCCAAGCCCTGTATATGTCTGTTCAATATAATGTATATAGGAGATATAAGAACACGTTCCAACTATTTAGGAGCTCCTGTTGCACCAGATGTTACACAGTAAAGAGCTACAACAGCAGCATTTGTGTACACACTAAATATTCATCTACTTAAATTTTTATTCTAATTTAGTCATTTCTGCTGCTGTTTGAGTTAAGGCCACAACTGCATTTTTTTTTATTGATTGTTAAAACAATTAGACTTAAGGTTTTATAACTGTCACAAATATGTGATTATGGTGAAGGGCTCAGTTTTACCATGACTACAGAATTTTGCTTAAAACCTAGTACTGTACAGTGTTGGGTTGGTCCTGTAGAGAACAACACTCTGCTCTAAAATGTAATTCAGTTAAACTCAATCCAACTCTGTATACTATCCTAGTTCATAACAGACATAATCTCGAGTTTAATCCAGTTAATTTCAACATTATTATAAAGTTATGTCGAATGCAAATTTGATCCAGTTTTAATGCAGCGCAGTCAGTCAGCAGCTTTTACAAAAAATGAGAAACCAGCCAATCGCATCCAATCTTTACTCCGATTTGCACTTTCATCCTGAGAAAACACAGGGTGACTGTGGAGCCAAACTAAACTCTCCTTTAATAGGAAAAAAACTCAATAGCAGCAATTTGCCTTATCCAGTTTAAAACTAAACAGGCAGGAAAATACATGGAACAAAAATATGGGACCTGAAGCTACAATTAAAACAAAAATAGTCCCAACTGTTAATGGAGAACAAACTGGAAAAATCAAACTGAAAAGTGAAAATTGGTCCTAAGCTAAGACAACCCAAACTTAGCTAAAACATAGTTTGAGCCTCAGTCTTAAAAACAGACAGGGTGTCTGGCTCACAGATAAAGCTTGGGAGTTGGCTCCACCAGAGAGCAGCCTGATAACTTTGAGACCTGCCTCCCATTTTAGAAGCTACAGGAACCACAAATAAAAACTGCAGTCTAGGAGTGAAGGGCTGTGCTGGAAATAAAAGGAACTATGAAGTCGTTAAGATAAGATTGAGCCAGACTATTTATGGCTTTACATCTAAAACAAAGTTTAAATTTTAGATATCATCATGAGAATTTTCTTCAGATCATTTGAAGTCTTTCAAGGTCATTTTTTAGACCTCATTATGATAAAGAGTTACAATGGCCCAGCTACGGATTGACAAATACCCTAGTTTGATGTTCTGTATCACTTTCTGCTCCTACTTTTGGCTATTTTCTGCAACTAAAGGTGGAAGAGGCAGGTCGGTGTCCTGAAACGTTTAGATGTGTCCCTGGCACAACACACCAGAATCAAATGGCTCATTTACATTATGCAGTCAAGTTCTCCACAGTCTAGCGAATGACCTCAGTATTTGACTCAGGTGTGCTGAAGCAGAAACACGACTAAAAGTTGCCGGTACACCCAGCCTCAAGAACCGGATTCAAATGCAATGTTAAAGCATAAACAAAACATCTACTGTGAATGGGATTAATTAAAAACCTTTCTCCAGATAACCAAAAATGTTCGACATGGACTGTCACTTTGGTAAATCTTTTGTTATCATTCCTATTTTAAAGTACCCAGCCATTTCTGCACATCTCATGTCTTCAGGAAGACGTTCGAGAGCCGATGCGTGCCGAAACTAAACACTGCCTCACCTTGTTTAGTTCTTGTCGGTTTAAGAGATGATGTGATAGGATCCATTTTTGAGGTATTCCTCAGGACTCTGATGAAGGCCATTTGGATGAGCTGCATTGGTGGAATTTTTTTTACCTGTATAAACACTGTGACAGTAATGTAACCTTCTCAAGGTAATAGCAGGCACCAGTTTTTCTGTCTTGTTTTGACAGAAAAACACGACCTATGCTTTGATGTCCCACATCTTTCCCTCTCTGAACACATTCTCAGTCTACAACAGAATACAACAACTTCAAAACAGTCATATACACAACTCATGTGCTCTCGGTGATTTAAAAGTTCAGGCATAGCATAATAAGTTATAGGAACAAGGTTAGTGGCTGGTTTTTATATCTGTGATTGCTGCCTCGTGTAGCGCGTAGAAAACCTTCCACATGTTCCCACCCCACCATCATTACCTGATGTGTTTCATTCATCTGTTCTACGGCAAACGCCTGATACACCTCCCATGCGTCAAACTTATCCCTACTTTTTCCCAAGAGACGACAACCCAAAGGTGTGCTTATGGAAACCCACTCCACAGTCCACACCCACTTTTCCTGCCACAGTTTCCCTGTGGGCCACATGGATGGTGGTGGTTTTCCTAAAGGTACTTCACGCTGTTTTTATGGATGCCTTTTTATGCAGCATGTTGTAAATTACTCTGCTATTACTTTACCTTTAGGCTACATCTGACATCCACTAAATGTGTGTAGTTCTGATGAAATTATATGACTACACACCGGCAAACAGCGCGGATCAACAATGTTTGTACTCTACTTTAGGTGGAAGGTTTGCCTGAATTTTTTTAATTTATGTAGCATGACTAAACTACATTTGCAGCCCATCAATGTGCAATCTATTTTGATTAATGTGTTCATTTGCCTGTCAGTTTGAGTGTTATTCCGACTTACGCTGCTAAAGAGATAATCTTGAGGCAACAACAGAGAAAACAGTAGACCACATGCTTCAGTGGCTGTTCAGATGAAAGAGGAGAAAAGGCTTGTTTTGGACTTCAATAAAGGTAATTAGCCACCACCTTCACCACATTGCATGACAGAGTGTTGAGATTTATCATGCAAGGAATGCTGTAATGTAATCAAATGATGTTTTATCTCATCATATTACTGCCCTGTCTATTGCAATGCTACCTATAAATAAAATGAGTCATATATAATTAATGCCTAAGGTATGCTTAATTAAAAATAGATGATGGAACATGTTCATTTTAGAGATTTTTTTGTGAGATACAAGCAGCTTTCAATCTCTTTTTTTCTTTTCTTTTTTACAACAGTGAGTTGGGCCTGTCTCTAACTTGTTGACTGGTGTTTTTTTATGAAATCAACATTAATTAAATCTCCTCATATTTAAACCTCTGTAGCTGTTTTGCAGGGAGGGTGTCACATCACAGCACACTGCCACAATACTTCAGCTGCTCTGTTTGTGGATATAAGGGAAATACATTAATTATATCTGAAATAGTTTAACATTTAATGAGTGTTTATATATCTATATCCATCCGTGTTAATACATGTTGGTTTAATTTCATCCTGTTTTTTTCTGATATCGCTGGTTATTTATCTCCACCTATTTATTTCTTATATTTCCTCATGCTGAGCTAAAAGGCTGCTTTATGTGTGCATTTTTTTTCTTCTTTTTTTGCAATTAAACCACAGACCTTCAGTGTTCTGAGCAGAAATGTCACATACCTCCCACAACTTTCATGGAGCTATAAATCTGCACTGGTGGTCTCACAAATCCTGATCTCGGAGCCAGGAGAGAGTTTGAAAAAGAAACAGGGTAATTTGATCACGCTTAATCCTTTTTATCTGGTTTCATCCACACTTTATCAGATTAAAGAGCATGTGAGAAACGCGCAGTCAGGAATGCTGATTGAAACTGATAAAATGTTTGTTGCTTGAAAAGAAAAAGGGAAAACCCACTTTGTGTGACAGCACAGGTAATTTCTTGTAAATGATAATACAATGATTGACATGTTGTGACTTTTGATTATTCGTAACACAGACAAGATAAAATTTCCAACAAATGATACCAAGCAGGGTATCTCGTAATTTGAATGCCATTGTTGTATCCAAATTTTCAAACGCACTCTTTGTTACTGTATTTATACGACACTTTAGGCTCCAAAGATTCAGTCATCCAAAATGTTCTCTGGTTACAGGACAAAGGCAAGACTGGCCTGTTTTCATCTGACCAAACAAATCACACAAACAAAGGCGAGCGAGCAGGAGGGATGGCTAAATTATCCAGGAACTGACACCCACACTCCTAAGAATGCTAAGCTCCTTGTTTGACCATTAAACTGTGAGGACACAAGCTGGATTTACTGATGACAGCTACATCCCTGCTAATAATGGCAAAATGTCAAAGGTCACAAGGGAGAGTAAAGGATAAACAGTGTTTCTACATTTTTGCACTAGCACTTCGAGACCCTGTGGAGGAGAGAGAGCAAAATGTCTTGGAGTGTGGAGTGCTATGTAAAAACATTTTCACCCTCGGGTGAAACTTCAGTAAATTTAGTTGATTTTTTTATGATAGAAGAGTTCAAATGTGTTCAGAAATGTGAAGTGGGGGCGTGCTGTGGTGGCGCAGGGGGTTAGCACGCACCACATTTGGAGGTCTTAGTCCTCGACGTGGACGTCGCGGGCTCGACTCCCGGTCCCGGTGACCTTTGCCGCATGGCCTCGCCCTCTTTCCTGTCTGCCTACTGTCGCAAAAAGTACGAGCCACTAGCGCCGCGAAAACTCTTTGGAGAAAAAAAAAGAAAAAAAAAACAAAGTGAAGTGGTTTTCAACAAAAAAAAATTGATTAAAAATCTGAAAAGTGTGGCATGTATTTGCTTTCACCTCCCTTAGTGGAATCAAATGTTACCAAACGTTTTCAAATCTCGCCTACTTAAATCAACTTATTAACCTGTATGTAATCTAATATAAGGCCTCAGAGGTGTTGTTACAATAATGAAGAAGCGACTTCATAAAGACGGAAGAACATAGCAGTTGCTGAGAATTGCAAAGCAGCCTAAGGTTTTCATCACAAGTTTTCAATGGAAGTCATCTGTAAACGTAATAAGCTTGCTGACACTCCAACTGGCCTTTTAAGAAAGAGTGGGAAAAAAAAAAAAGTCAATAAAACTAAACCACCACATGCACAGTTTGCCTCTGTTGACACAAATAACATATGAAAGAAGGTGAAAACAAAAGCTTGCTTTCACAGATGATCTCCATCCAGTCTGATTGAGCTTAAACTGTTTTGCAAAGCAGAAAAAAGTACAATTTTGATCTCAGTAAGTAAGCATTTCAGGCTATAGATGTGCAAAGATGGTGGAGACATAGCCAAAAAAAACTGACGTCTATAACTACAATCAAAACTGCTTCTACAAAGCATCGATTTAGACAACTGAATATCAATGCACTTTTTAGGAGTTTTGTTGTTGTTTAAAGAAATGAAGTATATCTTCTAGATTCTTGGCTGAATTGATACACATGAACACAAAGGTTGTGCTACGTAGCATTTAGTGGTGTGTGTTCTTATCAGCCTAAGGTGGAAGATTTGTAAAATTATTAGAAGAGTGTGCGCTAAAACAGCATTAATAACTTTGGTTCTAATTTGAAAATTGTAAATATGGTGAATTTATGGCATAAAACAGTGAGGCGCTGCCTAATGATGGAACATTTGAACAAATGCTCATACCAGATTGTTAAATTATAATTTATATCTCAGCCAATACACATGCCCGGTGTGAAAGAAAACCATAGCAATAAGGCAACAAACCAAACAACCTCGGGAAAACTACAGGGAGGCTCCTACAGTTTCTGGGATTCCCAAAGGGACTGCATGACATTATGAGTTTTTTTCTCTGACTGTGCTTGTGTTCCAGACAGGAATGTTAAAATGATGCAACAACCAGCTGGGTGTTGGCAAAACCACCAGCAGCCATGCTGTAATTAATTTGTTGCACATAATCTCGTGAAACCCTCCACTCCACTCCGGGAGACTTATACTCGCATCATTACGGGGATTTTTGCAACAGTTTTAAAAATAAAACCTATAAAATAAATAATTTTAGGAGTATTTGCACCAAGTATCCCAAAACAAAAGATTATTTTGAATTTTACTTTTTTAGCTGTCGAATAATGTTTGTATAGGCAGCATACAGTCTGCCTATACAAAAGCATAGTTTTCAACTTTAAGATTCTCCCAGGGAAGCCATTTTTGCCCATTCACTTTGTTGTTTGATCTGCAGTGCTTTACTTGTTGCTCTATATTCTTTTATGGCCTTTTATATTAGTTGTTGGTGCACTCTTTGAGTAAACTTCCCTGACCATTCCTGGGAAGGTTCATTCTTGTTCCACTTTTTCTTAATTCGTGGACAATTGCTGTTGCTGGAATCAGAAGAACTAGACATAGTTTTATGACCACTTTCACATCTACATACACATCTACGCTTTGTTTCTTATCTTTTCTTGGTTATGTGGAACAAAATGTGTTTCTTTTTGCAAACATCATTTTGTCAGACAGGTTTGATTTATTGCATAAATAGGCAGACAAGAGAAAGTAAGTGTTATGTTGCGAGTGAAAATTTATCATAGGAGCTTGTTAAGAAACAAGAAGACAAGAGAAACTGAGCATCAGGCCAGAACAACCACAGTTAAGCAATTATGAAAGGAAATCAACAGAAAGTTCAGACAATTTAAGCGATTTTGTGATGCTACAGGTCTTGGAGTAGTCATAGTTTGCTAAAAACATGTTAACTACAGTTAGCTCATGTTTTAACAAGGGGTGGTGGTATTTATGTTATCAATAGGACCACATTGACTTGAAAAGATTATTTTCTCTTAGTAAATGAAATGAATAAAATCTTGTCCTTGTCGCTACATTGGTCTTTTTCTATTTCCTGCCCAGTAGTTGCCATTACTGCATTTATGTAAACCAGTCACGGTAGGCTTTGGAAACCCCAAAAGAAGACCGAGATATCAAAATTTACTGATACTTTTTTCTTCAGCAGTTTCAAATGTTATGAAAGGATTTCCATTTGTCCAGAATTATTTAATGCCATCCACTTCATCATCACTGTATCAGCAGCACTGTGTTGTTCTTCAACACAGTTGGCAAACTTAAGCTGTGACTTTTCAAAGTACAGAGACTGCTTTGAGGTTGCACACTGACAGATTCTCTGCTGCACTAATCTATGTAAAGGCCAAACCAAGAAGCAAATGCCAACAGGAACGATCGCCCTGAAATGCTCATTTATCAACAGCACAGACTCAGCACAAAGGTCAAACAGGACACTGACTATAGCCGCACCAAAAGCCACAGTTCAAGTTGAAAACTAACTTTGGGATTCTTTTTATATACTGTATATATATATATATATATCCTCTCATTCAGTTTCTATTATAACTGAATTTCATTTATTTATTTATTCTTTTGCTCTACCACTAAATTGCTTTCAATTACAGGTATATAACTATAGCTGTTTCCAAAAAGCACTTGGTTAAGGACAGATATACATCATGGTCTGGCACAAAATTCAAAAGAAAACAGTTTTCTGCTGGTGGGGACAGTTCCTGCAATATTCCCTTTACCATCCCAAAATATCCTTCAAATTAAATATATACTGTAGCTTCACTCGGCAAGTTGAAAACAGAGGCTTCAATATTTTAACCTAATGTGAACATGTGAGACATTGGAATATAATATCAGGTTGCTCCAAACAGAACTCTACAGAATAAAGTGGTTTAAAATAACCATAGTGCGTTGATCTGACACTATAGCAATTCAGCAGCTTTGTACATCTTAGCGTCTTAACATTTTTGCAAAATAGGATTTTCCATGACCACATTCTTTAGCTATCCAATGAAACATAGAGGCATCTGATTAAAAAAGAAACTTTCACGTAGTTTATTTCATGTGTCATTTACCTGCATACCACCATTTCGTTTGTATCTTTTACAGCCCTGGCTCCCGCATGCTGACAAAAAACTACTTCTTCTCTTGTTACATATTTTATCAGAGAATGACCTTAACCTGAAACCTGCACAGGCTGTTTGCAGTTTTGTACATACAACGTATTTTCATGCCAAGAAAGAACATCAAGTACTTGCTGTTGCTGTTTAAATTGCTTTTGAACTTGTTTAAAAATCAGTAAATAGCTGAGATTTATCACTTGATAATTAAGTGCATGCTGTTCTTATCTTGCAAATTAAGAGGAAAATATTGTGTGTTAAGCTCAAAATTAAAAACATGCGCAAAGCAACCCAAAAATGAGGGAAAATATTTGTCTATGAAAAGCTTGAACGTTGTTGAGAAACACATTGGCATTTTTTGTTCGAGAAAAACATTTTTCATTTGCAAACCCCGAGGTTATTGCATTGTAGTCCAACATCTAATTGTGTTACAGATGATTAAAACATTTTCATGTAGTTAAATTATTTTATGTTTTACATGCTAATTTAAAATCTGTAAAAGAAACATTTTGCTCTCTTCATCTGAAATGTCCTCCTCTTAAACCAGCAAAAACAGGTGGTTTTTGCTGGTTTCTTGGGTGAAACTGGCACAGCTAACCGTTTCTCCACTTCAGCAGAGAACCAGCAAAGCAAACACACACGTGATGCAAACTGAAACGCACTATCAGACTGAGGCTTAAAACATGTCAGACAGTTTGCTCAAGGAAAGACCTTCACCAGTTTGTTTACAGCGCAATAATCTGGAGCAGAGATCTTGATTGTGTGCTGGCAGAACATCAGCAGCCGTGCCGTGACTCAACAGCAATTACACTGGCTTCTTATCTGTATGAATAAGAGGCCTGTTACGCCAGCAGAGCTGGCTTAAAGACAGATGGACGTATGGAGAACAGTTATATAAAAAAAAGGCCAATTCCAAAAAGTGCTTTGATGTCCTCCCTCAATAATCTCAATAATCACGTGACACCGTGGAACGGTTCTAAACTTCACGCATCTTCCATTATGAGAAGGGTTAGAAGAGATTCTACCAGCTGAGGGACTAAAGTCCTTTGGCGTGAAGGTTCTTTTTACTTCAAATCTGTTCTTCTAAAAACAGATAAGAGTTAACTTACCATTCAAGGAATGTATGTGTAGTGATCTACATGAGGCAGGAAATTGCAACAAGAAAATAGTTGCTTCTCTACAATTGCCCATATCTGTAGTTGTCGCAATCCCAAGAGCTTAATTAGAAGGCTGCTGAACTCAAGTTGGCTTCTAATTAAGCATTTAGGATCATTACGTCCTTAACGACTGAGAAACTGTAGAGTTGTAGAGTTACAGCCATAATTACAAAGTTTAAAAGAAATAAAAATCCCTGTTTGACTGAAGTTTATCTTCCTCACCGTTTTCCTCAACAAAAACAGTGAGGAAGCTGGTAAGTGTCAATTTGCAGTAGCTGTAGGTTTGGATCCAGAAGCAGAGAGGTGAGGCAGCAACTTAGTTTGATGATTTAATGAATATAAGAGCAAGTGCAAAGTCCAGGTAGCACAGGTGAGCATTGTAACAAGAACTCAAACACTGGTAAAACAACAAACTGTCTAACAGCAAAGACAACTTAGACAAAGACCCAATGAGGAAACAGACACAGGTGGGATTAAATACAAAGGAAGGTAATCAGGGGAAATGATGGACAGCTGGGGACAATCAAGGTGCTGCAGGGACAACACAGCACCTCAACAGAACACAGAAACCTACATTAATACACAGAAAAACCAAATCCTCACAGTAAGAGAGGTAACAATCTCCTGATCTCACCGTTACAAACAGAGGCAAAGAGTGGCACCAAATCTTCATGACCAGAAGTAGATTACTAAAGATCTACATGCTAACAAGTTCTTTTTCAACATGGTCATCAAAAAAGGTTCACAAGAGTAACCATATACTGTCTTTTTGGGGGGGGTTTCTAAACTCCACAGATGTTTACTTTGGTCAGAGGAGCCTGACTGGTTACAGGTAAGTGCTCCAGAGCCTCTTCTCGTTTTAAACGTGTTGGAGGCGTGTTGCTGAAGTGCACTGAGACCAGAATTGGGCAGAGGTCTCCAAAAAAATGTGGTCAAGTAAGAATAGCGCTACTTCAGCATATTGTTATTCAAGTGAAATAGCCATTCAATAAATGACTGAAATAAGAGTTAGAAGCATTTGGTAAAAAAGGTTAAGTAATTTGGTAAATACTGAGTAAATGTTCAGTTAAAATTACTCAAGTAAAACTGAAAAGTACAGTACGGTAAAACTACTCCTAAAGGGACTGTAATGAAGGTCTTCATTACTGGGATGAAAACACTTAAAAGTAGTGATGTTACGTGATGTGCCGAGGCTTCGAGGCGTGTGTCGAGTAATGGAGGGGGCGTTTCCGTAAAGCGCGTATCGAGGCTTGCTTCATTTAGGGGAGGAGCCGAAAACGATGACGTCCGAAGCCTCGCTGCCTGGCTGTACCACGTGACTGCTTCGGGAAGTGGCTCAGATGTTGGCGCGGGGTTTGACAGCTTTAGAAACCCCACAGGCTGCATTCAAAATGTGGGTTGTTGTAGGCGAGTTGCGGTCAGTTGAGAGAGTGGATAGAGTTTGGATAGTGGTTATTTAGTTTGAGACAGTTAGTTTGGTGTTTGGAGAGTTTAGGAGAGAGATAGAGAGATAGGAGATTTAGGAGCGCGAGGACAGGATAGGAGAAGGATGGAACCGGCGAGAAAGAGGAGGATTTCCCCTATGTGGGAACATTTTGATTTGATAAGCCCTAACAAGGTAAGGTGAACTGAACATTTGCAGATGCATTATGTTTGCTTATGAGGAACTGTATTTTTCACTGTTTCTTATTTTCTGTAAAGGTGAGGTGTTTATTGTGCTCCAAGGAGTTGGGGTACAATAATAACACCTCATCCATGTAGTGTCAAAAAAAGAGAAACCGTTTGAAACCAAAAACTGTGGAGAAATTGTTGTTTCTTAATAAAAATGCATGAAATCATCCAAGTTACACAAGCATTAGCCTATTCACTGCCCCCTCCCTAGTTCCACAAGCACTTTCACTGTCCTCTGCCTGATTAAGCCCAGGCCATTTTTCTAGAGTCACAGAAAAACTTTATTACACAACATGCCATATCACATGACACTACTATTTTGGGAATAATTACACACAGAGAATACATTCAAACAATATTTTATTATACACATATGTGTATACATAATTTATGTAGACAAATGATTTCGTCCTACACCTTTTGTGAAGTCATTCCCAAGAGCCATAATAGACAAAAATTCAATGCATCACACGTGTTAAGATACAGCTGGCTGTGATTATACACCTGGCCAGTAGGTGGTTTCGTGTGCACATGAAGCCTCAAGAAATGAACCCTTTCTCGAACCAGTTGGCTCAAGTGGTTCAATGCCTCATGAGGCTTCATCTCACCATCACTACTTAAAAGGGTGTGTTGAATAAGAGACAGATACAGATTGAAGTATTTTATTGTTTGTGTGTTTTTGTGCAGTGGCATCTCAGCTGGAACTGATGGTGTCCTGTTAAAATAAAACAAACAAATGGATGGGTCTTGTAACTGTTTGAAATACACTGAAATGTTTGTGTAGATGTGGCTTACCTCTGTCTCTTCCTCTGCAGGGTGTTCAGGCTAAAAGAGTCCCCAGGGGCCTGAGCACCTTATAAAGGTTCCGGAGGAGACCAATGCAGATGGAAGAGGGGGAGCAATAGAACGATGCATTTTAGAAGTTTAATGATTGGATTTATATTTATAGAAAGATATTTTTAGAAATGAAATGGCTGCTTAAAAATGAAGAGCATTTGTTAATATTGTGTTGAAGAATTGGTTGTTTTGTCAAGATTGTTTGTGTACATGTATTTTCTCCTACCCTGTTTCTTGGTGGGTTTGTTAATTGGAGCAGCCAGGAACTATAAAAACCTGCATGTTGGCCACATTGCAGGTTGGGTAGGTGTGGTTGCTGCTGAGACCCAGGGCTGTTGTAAACAGGATTGTCTAAATGTTGAAGAATAAACACCTGGTTGGTCTGCACTATTTCTCTGCCTCAAGACTCCTCTGTAAACCAGCCACTAAGGGCCATTCTAACAGGGACACTTTCCCAAAAATGTTTTTCAAGTAAATGTAGCTGAATAAATGTCAGAGATCCGTCTCTGACTGAGACACAGCTGATTACTGGACTGGAAGCAGTGGAGTGTTTCAACAGGAACATCGATGCTTTTGAATAAAAAGTTTTGAAAAGAGTCCTTGGCCACTATGACTTGGTGCATTGCTGTGGGCTTGCTTCTCTTTATGTGCTCTGGGGAACCCTTTAGGAGTGAACAGCATCATGGAGTCTTTTAGACAAAAGAACATGAAGTTTTTCTTAACAATCTGGTGGTTCGGTGCCAGAAAGCTTAAAATGAATTATGAGCCATAGGTCATTATTGGATATGTCAGCAGGATAAAGTTCCAAAAGCATTTTTCATGGCCATCTCATATATGTTGATACCATTAGCAACGTAACATCACTCACAGAGATCTTAGATACTGATTAAGTAGACACAAACAGTTGACAACTTGTCTTGTTTCTCCTTGTGTTTATGACTTTATGTTGAAAGTTTTTCAGGACATACTTTGTTAAACTAACATTCACAGTCTGATTTACTTTGTTCCTTGGGTATGTAACCTTAAAATCTTTACTTTTCCATCAAAGTCTAATCCCTGCATTCAGTATAGGTTTGTGATTACGTCTAACCACAGAGCATGAGCTTTAATGGTTTAGCTGTCTTTAAAAGTCATAGGATAAGAAGATTTGATATCTCATAATGACTTAAATTCATTCATTCATCTACATCATTTACCACAGTTCCTGGAGAGAATCTGCAAACTCAAAACAGAAAATCCTCAATTAGGATTCAGAATCTGGAGCTGCTGAGAGGCAATGAAGCTAAATACTTCAGCAACCTAAAAAAAAAAAAAAACACAATAAAAAAGTTAGACAAAAAACTGGGTTTGTGAGTCACCTCTGAATGACTCCACACTAGAGCTTTTTAAAATCCCCCCACTGTGAATTAGTAGTAATTTATCCTCCAAATCCAGTAGTCTGAGAGTATGATTAATTAAATATTAAGGAGGTCTTCACGGCATACCGAACAGATGTTGTGAGTCATGTAGCTCCTTAGGACGAAGACTTTAATTAACAACATCTGATGCAGGGAGAGGGTACATCCATCTATTCCCAACAACCACTAATGCAAAAAGCAATGAGCAACAACTATGAGCATCTTGGTTTTTATTTCATCGTCTCTTCATTAAGCACAAATAAAGCTGAGTCAATAAGCAAAGTTTGTTTTAAACAAATCACTGAAGGGACACTATAAGATTTTGTTTTTAGGAAAATAAATTTGTCACTTGTAAAAAAAAAAAATATAAAAAAATCTGGGGTTGTTAAAATTTTCCAGACATGTTCAGACAAGCAATAATGAAGCTTTTTTTTTGGTCTCCAAAGCATACAGAAGAGGCTCAAAGTATTTGTATGTGAATCTTCTGGAAACAAAGAGAGGGGTAGCTCCACCTGAGCTATCAGATCATAACAGCTTCAGCTTGCCATAATGGGGAAGGATAAATGATACTTTCCTACGCCTGTGTTTAAAGGAGGATTGCCTTTCATCTTCTCCTGGGACTCTGCCAGGAAAGATTCACACTGTGGAGTTTTAAAAGCTCCTAGCCATAAGTCCAAGCATGTTTATTTGTTTTTACAATTCGAAAAGAGTTTTTTTTTTTTTCTCTCCTCCCGATAGTGTATTTGTAACCCCCCCCCCCCCCCCCCCCCCCCCTCCCTCTCTCTCTCTGTGATTAACTTTATGGGAATTTCCACGGAATACACTCCTCACAAGTTATTGTGCGGGGTTGGGGAACCATATGGTAGAATGTTTTCTGAGGAACTGCAGACATTGGTTAGCTAGGGCTCTTTTTTATCTTTCAGCCCTACCCTAATGACTAAGGAACATCTGGACAACAGAATCCAAAAACCCTATCGTCATCAAGTTATGGGACGTCAAATGTAATCATGACGAAAATTTTAGCTAAAAAACTAAGTTTAATTTTTTGTAGCCAAACTATACATAATCAGAAGCTACTTTACTACATCTTGCTGAACTGGAGAACCTGGACTAAACCCATAGATGCATGGTAAAATCTTGCAAACTCCATGCAGAAATTACCTGATTGGGAATTAAACCCAAGACCTTGCTGCAGGGCAACACCACCAACAGTGCTACTGTACAGCTATATTTTTTCCACACAGTGACCTGAATTTTGTCAATAGTTAAGATCCCCACATAATCAAGCTCATTTTACATTGTGGACTCAAAGCGGTTGTCTGCCGCACATGTCCGCATAAAGGTAAATGTTTGCATCAAACGACAAGGAACTGGGATGATTGAGAGTTGGCACGACCAGTCGCAAAGATGTTCATCAGCCACACTGCCACTTCATACCGCACCAACAGTGGAGAGATTGTGGGAAATGAAGGAATTTGTCATGAGAAATGTACGCAGTTGGTATGCAAACAGTGTGCAGAGTCTGAGTGGACCACAGAATATACACAATATGTCAGAGTATGTGGGAGCTTGATGATGTTTCCACTGACGCAGGCAAATGCCACCATGTTCACTCTGATGTGACTTGTATAATTGGGTTCTGGTCAAATTTCAGTGCAGTTCTAAAGCTGGTATGCTGACAAAATCAAAACGTGCAGGAAAAGTTCTACTTCCGAAATTAAGCACTTTGCGTGTCATGAAGTGTGTTTGCTGGTGTTCAACTGCTCTCTTCCACACAAACAGTTGTGTGCACACAGGCCGCACAACAAGATTACATGAAACAGACAAGAAGAGAACATTGTTGTGAAGGGTGAAAAGCAAACCCAAATTTGTCAGTGGTACCTAACCTTTTCATCTTCCAACCCCCCAAATAGCTGGAAGAGACTTGTGACTCCAACCGTTGGCTGATTGTGCAAATGCAAGCAATTGCTGATGATTCAATTGAAGACCAGACTGTGGAGTTTTCTGACCTGTGGAGAAATTTGTTTTCACAACACTGTGTGAATTAAACAGGTACATTTCTACTGCCTGACAGAGAATAATTGCCATGAGAAACATTACACATGTCACAAATACCACATAAAATGTCTATAGTTTGCATGTGAATCTTCTCAGAACGAAGCTAAAGTTCTCACAAACTGCTGTTGTGAAGTGCAGGTGTGACTGAGGCAATAAGGTTTTCCCCAAAATATGTTGTCATGAATCTCATTGTAAAACAGACCCTCAGCATCATGCTTCCACCACCATCCTTCACAGTTGTTCTTAAGGTTGAACGAAGTCATTCCTGCAGTTTTAACCAGAAGACATTTAACTTCTCCGTGTGGACATTGGGAAATTTCAGTCAATCTTGATGGTGTTTGTTTTGAAGGGTCTCTTAGAATTGAACCCCAGAGGTTAATGGTTTGTTGTAGAAGAACATCTAAACCAAAGATAAATTGAGGCAAACAGTTTGTGTCAGATAAGTGAAACCTGCTCATGATGGGGTGTTTCAACAGAACAGTGATCCCAGACTCATCAGAACAGGCTTTGAAATGGATAAAGCAGGCTTGTAATAAGCCAGTGGAAAGCCAAACCTCAACTCCATTGAAAATTTCTGGAATTACTCAAAGCTGGGTATTTGCTGGGAAACTTACCAGCTTGCTGATGGCTTAAAAAAGGGTGTGGTTTCTCTACAACTTGCAATGGTGCATTTTATCCAAATATTGGTGAGGGTGTAAGTACGTGTTTCAGCCTTGTTGTGTCATTTTGGCTTGCATGGATCAGAGAAAATCTAACGTTAGTTTAAACTTGGGTATCCAATTGTTATTTGTTCAATGTATTTTAGTTTTGCATTGTACTAGCTGTCAATGTGGGGAAAAAAATATTTGAAATCTCATCAAAACAACCTCATTCGCTGTCTCTACTACGTAACAAAATCATCTTTCAGTTTTTGTCTTTGTTCCACCATGCAAGCCTGTGCTCCAAAAGGGTTTGCTGCAGCCCCTGAGCCCCACAATGTGTAAGAGGATATCTTGACTCAGGCTTCAGCAGGGAGCTCAGTGAGCAACTGGTTGCTGGCCTCAACACACTGACAGTTAAACTGAGGGAAGAAAAAAAAGTGAGGCACAGATATGAAAATATCATCAGAGGGAGAGGGAAGCAGCCTCGGCTCCTGCAATCCCAATGTAAACACCGCACACTCTCAAAAACACATACGCACTCTAACCCTTCTGGCATCTGTTTGAGGGAAAGATCAGTGATAAACCACAGTACTTGGCTCTTCCCCACTCTCTGCCCTCACTCTGCAGCACTGCAGAGGTGAAATACCATCAGACTGTTGGTTTTGGAGAGGTTTTGATTGCACCAGAATAGTTTGCTCAGGCAAATCAGCACAAAGGAAATTTGTATTGGACCCCTTTATGAATAGTTGTTTGCGATAGCAAGAAAATCTTGCAAAATATAAAAATATAAATTTTCAATATTTTTCTTTAATCCTTTTGGTCCGATACATGAGGAAAAATATTTCTGTTTTGGACAGCTCAAACAAATGTAATAAATATGACAAGCCTGCTAAGTTATAAAACAATCAGTCCTGTGTTTTATTTTCTTTTTCCTTAGCTTACAGCAAAAATTGCTGTTTTGTTGAAAGCTTCTGTCTGGGTGGCACAAATCCCTCCCCATCAAATTCAGCAATTTAAAGCTCTCTTTTCAAATGCTCTCACACGCGTGCGTACGCACAAACGCACGCACACGTACGGAATGCAGTATTAGCGCCTTAGCTGGGGTCAAATCCAAACAAGAGGAATGGTGCCAAATAAAAGGCTGAAAATATTTCACATTTCTCACAGCAAGATAGGAAATGCCAGTTCAGGATCACTTTGCAAACACCATGATCAAGATTTTTTTTTTTTTTTCAAATGTGTATGAACACAAAAGGAAACTAAACTAAAGGCTCAAGTCGGATTTACTGATAAATGAGTGCAGTCCCTTTTAAACAAGCAGAGATTTAAAGCTGTTTCCATACATCATAACTGCAGGTGATTGGAGAAATTAATGTGTTTAGTCAATGAGCCTCTGCAGCTGTGTTATTAGAATGAGCCATATGATCACATGGAGGATGTGAGGAGACTGACGAGACAAAACTCTGGTGTCCTTCTCATGGGAAGTGTCTTCTGGAGTCTAAACCACTTCTCAGCTTTGCCATATTAATGGAATATATATTCCATATATATATATATATATATATATATATATATATATATATATATATATATATATATATATATATGGAATATATATTCCATTAATTCCATTCCATTAATAGGAATATGCTTTCCTATTAGTGTGGTATGCCTGCTCATTGTTTAAGTAAATAGAAAAAACATTTGTATAACAATTGTATTTCATTTCCTCTTGCGCTGTCTAATAATAGAGTTCCACAACAACTGTTCTGCTTCTCATTCAGTGACAGACAAAATAATGAGGCGAAATGCTGACATGGTTAACCATACACTACAGATTGTGCCAGTGATTACCACAGGACAACATGGTTGTTAATCATAAACTTCTTCTGTATACTGAAGCTTGTGTCTGTTTTTGCTATCAGTCTGAATAACCTCTGTTAAATAGTCTCACAGAACCGGACTTTGAACTGCTGTGTGCACTTCAGACTGATTTTAGAATGATGCAAGTGCAACAAAAAGACTTGTTGTTTACTTACAAATAGACATTTTGAACCCATGCTACACTATGTCAATTAAAGAGGAAAACAACACAATACTTTGGTTGATTGCCTAATAGGAATTATATTGCAGGTGTAATAAGGTTTGAGAAAACCTACAAGAAGGAAACATGCATTTCATTACTCTCTCTTGGTCCATACTTCTTCATATGTTTGCTTGTTAGACATAACTGATGAATGCTTGAGAGTGACACTTCAAAACAAAGGGGAGTGTTTGCATTACCTCCATTCCTCAAACCTATCAGGACCCATGACTCAGCTTGGTTTCTCGGTTCCACCTAACAATGTTTGCACTGCTGTAAAGTCTTCTGTTTGCCTTCCCCTTGGCTGAAGCAACTGGGTTCCAGCGGCTCCAGAGTGCTGGCACTTTTGGGGTCACCAATAAAGGCCTCGGCTCAACCTGATTGCAGTGCTTGACATAAATGTGCATGAAGTGTCTGAAAGTTTCCCCAACACCTCAGAGACAATAGTTAGACGTAAAGAGGAAATCTGCCTATTTGTGGTGAGATGATAAGCAACTTTTATCAACATTGGCAGCTCTCTAATGAGGTTTGTTACTATTTCCTTTGAGGAAGCTACAAGGACAAATTAAAAAACTGTGCAAGAAGAAAACGGGGAAGTACAGGCTCCAATGTACTCAGGCATGATGTTCATATTCTGTGAGCCTCAAGGACACCAAGCACAAAGTCTGCGGACAGCTGAGATTTCATAGTTGAGCATATCAGTTTCCAACATTTCTCGTGACAAATTTCTTAATTTCCTACAATTACAACCATGGCATTAACGGACAAGGACAGATAGTTGATTTGACTTTTAGCACTAAAAAATAAAAAACAAAACAAAGTGGTTATTCAACCAAACTATGAATGAAGCTCCCTAGTTTGCCATCCCTACAAATGGGATCAATGCACACTAGAGAAAATATATCAATTAATTTAATTTAAATTTAAAAGACTCTCCTCTGGCATTATTTGCATCACAGTTCATGTGCCCAGGCAATAACTGGCATTTACACTTTGCTCAAAGCAAGTAGTTACAAGGACGCACAGCGTGACTGTCACTCTATGAACCACACTAACAGGTGACAGCTCGGTGTCACGTACAAAACGATTCGATGTGAACACTGTTTCCCGCCAAACAGTGAATTGGGCAACATGGAGCACGAGTGCACAAGCATAAAAATTGACCTTTGCGCAAACGTGTCAGGCAGATGTACATTTTGAGTCCACCTGCAGAGTACTGTACGCCTACGTATGTAGTAGCCTTAACTTTCTTTTTTCAGTTGTAAAACAGCCAATCACCTGATAGAGGTAGAAATGATCTGATTGAAGGCAACAATATTTATAATATGTTACAGCTGAATCTTCAATACTTAAACTTTTGGGTTTATTTAAACTCCAGTGGGGCATTCCAGTAAGTGTAGAACCTTAGTTGGCCTTCAGTTGCACACACTTCTTATTCTGCAGACCCTTTTGCAAAACACTTTAAACTGGGATTTACTGTGGACACCTTCTGTCCATCCCTGTGTGGTTAACCAAGGTGGCGAGGGGGTTTGAAATCAATGCACTTCTACAACACCTCTTAGCCACCAAGCGAGGCAGTGACAGTTTATTTATGAACTTGTGCCAAGAGTGTGAAGACTTAAGGGGAGGGGGGAAAAAAACATTAAAATCACTCTGGTGAGGTAGATCGTTTTCATCTTTGGCAATTCCCAGCAACAGGTGAAGATAGAGTAGACTACTGGGCTGTAGCCAGTTTCTCCAGTAGCAAGAAGAGTCAAAAATAAACAAAAGAGAAAATAGGATAAAGCAGACACAATTATCCATGTTTACATTTTTGAAGTGGGGATGACTAAAAGGTTATGACCATGGGCAGGTAGTGCTCTTATCTTCTTTACGTTGATGAAACAACGAGGACTTTTCCCGCAAATGCCTAGTCAGAAAAGAGTCATATCCAAAAATGTTAGAGTAGTTCCTACAGACGCTCGTTTTGAAATTGCTGTGACATTTGCATCAGATGATTATCAACATAGAAGTCTGCAATTATACAGTAAAAACCATAGCCAGCTAACAATGAACAAAAATATTGATGCAAAATGAGGCATGTTAATGTATCCAAATTAAAAAAAAGTATTTGATAGAAGTTTAAAAATCAATCAAATAGTGTTCACTTGAAATTTTACAACACATTATTTTTCTAACAGTAAGGATGACGTAGGTCAGACTTACTAACAATGTTTCAAATGCAATGCTGTGTTATGGACTGACTTTGTTGTAAATTACTTTAGTATTTGATGTAAATTATAATACAAAATTGCAATGGTTTATATCAAATAAATGTGTGTGCTCTATTACCGCATTCCTAAAATGTGTGTTTTCTAATAATGGCAGAAATCTGTTTTTGTTTTGCACCTTTCTTATAAGTTGTTAGCTGGAAAACTAAGAGTTGTTTCATGAAATTGAAGAGACGCCTATCTATTGCAAAACTTGCAGCAGCACACTATGATCCTTCAACCCAAATTCCAGAGAGTTTGAATTATAAATAGCTGATCCAAAGTGACATGATTGTATGGCTGTAGCATTTTTTTATATTGCCAAAATACAAACTTAAAGCAGAAAATTGCGTTTTAAATGCCTTCTTCTGAAGGAGTAGTTAGCTTCAGAATTACTTTGCCCATTTGTTTTGTTTATTTAGTTTATAGAAATAGTAGAAATTTAAAAGATTTCAGATGAAAACAAGCCAACTTTATGTACATAAAATTATTGTATGGTAATTCCATTGGATGCATTAATGCTTAGCTAAAAATCACATAAATGTTTTTACATTTTATGCATTATAATCTTTCTAGCAACTATACAGTACTTCAGAAAAATATCAACACCCCTTTCATTTTTTCACTACCACACATTTTAAAGCATTTTATTGGGAATTCGTTTTATAGATCAACACTTAAGAGTGTGTGATTGCGATTATGAAGGAAAATTATGTGCAATTATTTTGCCAATAAAGATTCTGAAAACGATTTAGATCCCTTTACTCTTAATCCCTTCCAATAAAATCGTGTGCAACCACTTGTCTTCAGAACTCTTTGAGCTATTAAGTGGATGTGTGTGAAATTTAGACATCAGGATAAATACAGATGTCCTATGAAGTTCTTTGAGGTTAGTTAAACACCACTGTGGAGCAATGAGGAGGTGACTTTAGAGGAGCTGCAGAGATCTACAGCTGAAGAGGGAAAATCTGTCAACTCAACATATGTTCAGCAATCCGCAAATTTGGCCTTTATGGAAGAGTGGAAAGAAGAAAGTAATTGTTGAAACAAAGTCATAAGATGTACTGTTTGCAATTTGCCACTAACCAATGAGGGCAGTGGTCCATAACCCTGTTCCTCTGGGACTCCATTCCTCTGCCACACATCAGAAAATGTAATTAGCTGCTATGCTGAGGATGTTGCAATGTAATTATTTGAATCAGGTGTGCGGGAGCTGATCTACAGCTGAAACATGCAGTTAAAAGTTGGAATAGGTTGCTGAAGACTTCTTACTGGAGTGGAGGTTCTCCTTCCAGCATGACAACAACCCTAAACACACAGCCAAAATCCAGGCCTAAATGCAATTAAGGGGGTGCAACCCGTTTTGGAAAATTGGAAAATTGCTATGTACAGTTGTTCTCCGTTTAACCCAAATGAGCTGGGGCTATGAAAACTGTGAAAAGCATGGAGCTGTAATTAGAAAGTGAAAGCTGACTCAGTCTTTCTGAGTCAGTTTGCCACACTTTTAAGATTTCATTAGCCAACAAAATAAAATCTAAAAGGTTTGTGGTGACAAAACCCACCAAAAAAAAAAAAAGGAAATTAGGAAAACCTTTGTAATACACCGAATAACTATTTTTGTTTGTTTTTCTTTCCCCTACCACCAGCTGCACGTTATTTTTTTGCCTTTAATTTATGCCTACATCGGAACATTAACAGCGATGAAGAAAGAAACAAACTCGGTGTTTTACAGCTCCTCGTGGCACCTTTGTCATAATTGCTGGGGTATTATTATCCTACGTATACTTGCTGGAGTGCCAGAGAATCACATGAGGCCCTTTAAGGGGGATGGGCAGAGTTTTGAGAGGTTGGTATGACTTTAAGAGTTTACTACCAACACCTCTCTCACACACACACACCCACACACAAACACACACACACCGCAGAAAGTTTGGTTTGGAGGGTTGACGAGCAATGGGATACCTACGGGCAGGAAGTGACGGAACTGCATAAATTTCAGAAGGAGGAGAAAAAGGCGAGAAAAGGCATCAACACAAAGCAGAGTGCGAAGCAACGTGGGACCGTTGTAGAGTTCGTCGGAGGAGTGAACTGCGCATGATCTCAACAACACCGGAGCGAGCAACTTTTTCAATGGAAGGAGGTTACCAGCAATGAGAAGCGGAGATTTTACTCAGCGGCTCTGACACCCATGACTGTGTTCACACTTCTGGAAAGTATCGGCACACAACGGCACCATATGGAGCAGTGACCCACAAACCTCCAGCCTCCCCTAGCTTTGAAAATGAGGGAAAAAACTTAGCGCAAAAGGAGGTGGAGGGGGAGAAACGTGTGGGAGACAGTTGGAGGATATGAACTCAAACCTTCAGGTTTCGCCACGATTATTCGCTCCGTCCGGTTCAGTTTTGCGTCTTTGGGGATGTTTGCGGGTTGCACCTCTGCGCCTTCCGTTCGGACTCTGGCTCGCCTTTGCGCCCTGGTGCTGATGGTTGCCGTGGGACTCGGGTCGGAGCTTCGGGTTCGGGTCCGGCTCTCAGACGGGTTGGTGACCGAGGAGATTTTGGAGGCGGACAGTGAGAGAGACTCGATATCGCTGGAATTTAAGCAAGGAGATGGAACCCTCATCACTTTTGTAGCAGACTTTAAACAGGTGAGAGGAGGTTAACATTTTATTAATGTAATAAATTCCTCTTGGTATATGACCGGTCAATGTTCTGGATTCTTAATCATATTTTGAAACATGGCTTTTGTTTAGTATTATGTACTGTAATCATTTTTAGCCATTAGTTTTCATTAAAGTTTGTAAAACTTACACTTGTCCTGCTTACTCTATCACCTAGTAAAGGGGACAACTTTCATTTAACTTAATACAGAACCTATTAACAACCTAATCAGTTCCCCTTCAGAGACAAAATCTAATCAAGGTTCCTCTTTAGACTACTTACTAGTTTTAGGAAATAGGCTGCTGTGTGTTTTCATTTTATTACATGCCTTATAGTTTGAAGACCATTTATTGGTATCCCAGAAGGTTAAAGTGATATATTGCTCCTTCCTCACATGTTGCTGCACACTGTTTGTTAGTTGGCTGAATGAACTTTCACTTTTCCCTTGCTTATTAAAATGAAGAATATTGAAAAGAAAAAACATATCCGTGGAACAAACATGGATACTGAAGGCATTTAGTTACTTGCATGCCTTCGTCACATTTCCATTTTAAACATGGAAATATGATTTTTCCAAATTCTCAGTTGGAAACTAAAATCAGAATTCCAACAGGGTAAGTCAAAGCCCCCAACCGAGCATCCAGTATGGGTATCTCACTTGTAATACTGAATATTTCGGGCACTTATGAGAGTTTATATCACTACTGCATTTGTCTCGAAACTCACCTGTTGTTTTAAGCGCTGTATGAAAACATGGCCATGCACTGCGTGTGACAAGTCCAAATTATGTTGGCTTCTATTTTGTGACTTTCCACTTAGTCCTGAAGTGAAATGAGGAATTTGGACTACATGTAATCAGATGTAGTTTAAAATCAGATATAGTTCAAGATTTATGAAATATTTTCTCTATTGACAAAAACAAACAAACAAAAAGAAACACAGTTGGTATCTGTAAAGCAGTCGGGTACTGGCCAATATCATCTCAAACTTGTATTATTATTTTAAACGGCAAAACAATAAAAAGGAGTAATACACTTTACTAAGCAACCAATAATTTAGAGGGTGTTGATCCTGTCTTGTGAGTTAAGATTATCCAAATTGAATTAATACAATATATACCATGATAATCTCACGTCGGACCATGCAGAAGGCAGATAATCAGAAACCCCTAGTAGCTTTCCTTGACATCCTATTATCTTGTCTTTCCGTTCTTTTCAAAGAAATCTGCCATCGCTACAGGGTTTTGGTTTCGGCTAAATTGTTACCCCAAAGCATGCATGAAGAGTCGCATATTTACGGCTTTACAGAAATCTCCCCAAAGCATAAAACCCACCCCTTGAAGAAATTACTCTAAAACCATGTCTAAGCTCTGTTAGAAAGTTTCATTCATCCGTCTCCATCAAAGCGTGAGTTTTAGCAGAAACCAGGACAGATGTTGCTCCCCAGATGTGGACGCCCACAGAAACCTCAGCAGCCCACGTTTCCAGTCAAAGAGGAGATTATAAATGGCCACGTTTACCATTCTTCCAAAAGTAGATGAGCTCATCGAGCGTCTTCACCCCGGTCAGCGCTGAAGCATTTTGGGGTTATGTTTCATCTTAGACGAAGAATACAAAGAGACACATAAAAATCTGCGGAGAGCTCAGAAAGCTAGAAAGGCATGTGTCTGTTATGGTTGTTGTCACACAGAAGCTGGCGAGATGTGAAGGGGGGAGATTTGCCGGGATTAGGTGGGCATGTCTGACCTTTTTGATCTGCATGTCTGCTTCGCTAACCAAAACAGCTAATTTAGAGTTGAAAGAGAGGAGGCCGTCATCTCAAATCATTGGTGACAAAGCAACAGAGAGACGGACATGTAGATTATTTATCAGCAAACCAGGAGTATTTCCTTGGCTGGTGCATGGCCGTGTGCCTGCGCCCATACTTCCGCATGCATGTGGTTATGTTTATTTGAATGAAGCCAATAAAACGTTCTTAGATCACTTTACTTTTCCGCTGGTTGATTTATCTTTTCCAGTTGAAGAGTCTTCTCTCCCTCTCTTTCTCTCCTCTTCCCTCTCCGCTGCTGCATGTGGTTTCCATTCAGCTCTTGTCCAGTATCTCAAAGATTTATGCAAAGTCAGACGAGCTCCCAATTCCAGCTTCCATAAGTATACAGTTGGGATGAACGTGATCCGCGCATCTTCACAGGAATGTCAAACAGAGTCAGTATGGTGCTTTGCTGTCAGTCTGTCAGGGATAAGATGAACTGGTTAATTTACTATTTGAAGGCATGTGGAACGTGTAGAATTTACTGGTTATGTGGAGTAACATTGGGATCATTTACAAATGAAATCCTCCTTCACTTTCTTAAGACTTCAAGACAAGGAAAAAAAACCCGTAAATGTTATAGACATTAAATGCAGGAGAGGTCTGCTGAACCTGAAAGAGAGCTTTATCTTGCAACAATCTCCCCCAAAGGATCAGCTGTACTCCTGGAACACTGTGCTTGTTCTGAAGGCATCTGGACATATGGAAAAGATGATGTGGTTTAGCTAGCTCGCAATGTTTCTGAGTCAGTTTTGAGTAAAGCACAGCAAATGGATATCACTGTGTTTCAACTTGAAACCACACAGGAACTCTTAAATAAGAGCATAACATCAATAATATAATGACATGTCACTTATTCTGTGGAAAAATATAGCTGTTTGCCTTTGCGATGTTGACGCTGTTTATTTGTCAGCAGAAGAGAAACGCGTTTCTGATTGAACAGCTTTCTGCCAGTTCACTTCACATCTGCTTCCCCCCGCCCCTTCTGTAACTGACACCATTTACGGCCTTAGATTGTGGAAGACCTTATGCTGAACATAAACCACGTCTCGCAGATTAATCTAAGGGAAGTGTCTTGCATATTTCATGGATTGTTTTTATATCTCCAGATGTCAAACCAGCTTGTATCAACGTGGTTCTACGTCTATTACCAAGTAATGGGTTTAATCAATCCAGGATTGTGAGGGACTGCAAAGACTTGATGGCTCAAGGACTTTTCCTATTAAAATGGCTCCAGTGTTGAAGTAGGAGTCTGTTTCTACCCCTTCAAGCACAGACTGGCACAAAAAAAAACTTGTGCCAATCTTGGCCAGTTCTTCGATTTGTCAGAAGAAGACACACTGTTTTTGTCTGGGGCTGGACTCAGTGTTTCATCAATCACGTCTTTTATAATGTTGATAAATCAGCACATATTGTCAAAGAAGGTTTCGCTTTCAGAAGTTCGAATTTGCATTTCCAAGTCATGAAGGAAGTAGCTTGTAGTTAAATCATCAGCAAGAGGAACAAAAGGACCACCAAATCACACTTATTTTTCCAACTGAAACGTGTTTGATTCGAGGATTAAGTATTTCGGAGATCTGAATTGTCTTGAGAGTAACTTTTTAAAACTTTTGTATACCTTGATTCTGTAAACCTGCCCAAGCAAAGTAAAAAATTAAATAATTGAAGGGATTTGTGGTGTTAGTCTCCCTGGACTGTGCTCCTTCACAAAAAATCAGAATACAACAAAAAGAGGATTTTTATGTCTTCTGGAGAAGTGTTTATTGTTATGGCTCTGAACTTGTTCTCCCTCTTTGGGAACTGCGCTGAAAGTACCAAATGTTCTGCTTCTGGCTTACAAGCTAACAACTGAAGAGCTCACAGCAATTCGTTAAGCATTTAAACATTTTGACTTGGCTATAAAAAATGGGGGTGGGAGCACAATATGAACCATACTAGCAGTCAAAACTAGGCTTTTGTCAGCTCTTAGTGCTGTTTTTATCTCTGTTTATAGAATAGATATGCTTTACCACTAACATTTTTATTTTTAAGTTTTAAAATGGATCAAGAACCCATACCAGTTGAATTGCAACCCCAATCCTTGAAGGTCTTCCATTGTTCTAAGACTTATCTATGACTTCTTAACTTAACTAAATGAAGTATGCAGTGCAGTGATGCTTCAGCTGGAGAGTGAGTTAAATATTTGAATATGAGTAAACCTTTATCATACTGAAAGTGATCCTTAATGGTCAATAAATAATAAAACATTTCTGTCTCCAAGTAATTGTGTAGTTTTAGTAGTCTGGGTGAACCTGCTAGTTTTTTACTAACAAGCTATTATGTAATAAAGTATTTAAAAATGTAAGCTTATAGTGATTTTTGTGGCTTTCCCACAAAAAGACTGAAAAAGACTCCTTTATATCACCCTTGTTTTGCTGAAAGTGAATCCACATCAATGGAGACGGTGCAGGAATGACCTTTTGTAGTGATGATGGGTCAGGCCATCAACAGATGACTGGAGGCCACTTGACACCATCTCTCATTATCATGCTAAATGGGCCTGGATTTTGTAAATAATGGTACTGTGGTGAGAGGGCTTAAGTAGTTGAACTTATTTGCAATTCCTGACTACCGAAAAATGTGGCTTGTCTATCAGTTACAGTTGTTTCTCTCAGGTCAGTTCACTGTAATGTGCTTTGGGGACATCTTCAAAGCACAAAGCTATCACGAACAAAGAGTTTTCTGCTTAAATGAATTGGAGATTCCACACACCCTCATGGCAAACCGTATGTTACGAGTGGAAAGGCAGGTTTGTTAGCTTTCACTGTACTGATACACAGGTGTTTGTGTTTAATTTCTGATTCAGTTGGTGTGTTTTTGTTGAGCTTGGACTTTGACCTTTACTAAGCAAAGTTAATTTCCTGTGTGGAAGAACCTTTGGGAATGCATCAACTTTAAGAATTGTTTGTGGTTTCTAAGAGAGGCGTTAATGAAGCGTTTTTGTCGTGTACGTCAGTCACAAGTTTGTACATTTTTGCCACACCTTGTTTCATGCTTAAGCCTGAAACGCTGTCTCACTTTGTCACCTGCACTAACTTGTTAAAGTCCTTGCAGGTAAGTGTCACCTATTCCAGGAAATGCTTCTGAATCAGATATACAATAGTGCAAAGGAAAATGTCCAACATTTCTGTTGAGAAGAAAAAGTGATTGTGAATCATCACTGAGTCACTAGAAGGCCATCCAACATTTACCTGGTATTATAAAGATGCAGGACAATGAATCACGTGCTTTACATATCACAATCCTTTTTAAACAGTGGATGGCTTGGTCTAAGTGCTGTTTTTGGGAAGGGTGTTTGAATTTTTTTTATTTGATGCATTGCTTATTGGATTGTCTTGATTTGTCCATGTTTTTTTTTTTAGATATCTGCCCCTTTTTAAAATATAGGGCAAAAATACACTATAATGAAACAAGTCTTTGAATGAAGGCATGCGATAATTTTTTTCTGGTAATCACAATGTTGATTAGATTATCAGTATTTTACAAGTTATCCTCAGCAAACACTAAAGATGGAATCTTCAGGGAGCATTACGTAAAGGTTAATTGGTGTTCACTGAAGATTAGAGCTTTCCTAACATTTAGAGAATCTTCAAGAGCACATTCCTTAAATGTTCCCCGGATATTTGTTTCGACACTGGCACTATGACCTGCTGGTAGCAATGGGAGAATATACTCTTAAATGTTCCCTGAAGACTACCTATAACTAACATTTAGAAAACCTTAAAAGTTCCCTAGATGTTACAACATCAGCAACATGCAGGGAAGATTTCCTGGAGGTTAGAAAATCTGTAACCTTTCGTAAACATTTAGATAACTGTCCCAAAAGGTTCCAGTACAATAAGTGTGTGATTGAGGATGTCTTCTAAGTTAGTCTTAGTCAGATCAATGTTGTGAAGATCTGACTAGCATTCCCTGGCATTTTTTTCCCCCATCCTTAACCCTTTCATGCATAGTGGTCACTACAGTGGACAGCTATCTAAAAGCCATTTTCTTGTGCTTCCTGTGGATTTTTATGTTATAAATGCACACAGACCACTGAAGTGGACACTAATGCAACATAAAATATACCATCAACTACTGGCCATCAGCTGCAAATGCAAGAAATTATTTTTGTTAAATACAATATGGCTGACAGACAAAAAAGCATGAGAACCGACCTGGTCCCTCCTTCTACTGTAGACGACTCTTGCAAGTAAAAAAAATATTGTGTCATCAAATAACGCCTAAGGAACAATACTACTGATGTATTTTTCAAATAACAACTTTGTATTTGGACAAAATTACAATTGATCACATAAAAAAAAAAATTATTTTTACAAAAAAAATTTCCTACCTTTTTTAATGCCTTAAGAAATTTTTTTTTAAAACTGGAAAAAAAATTCTGACACAAAGGATCAAGATAAAATTAGCTTCTGTTTCCTTGTTAGTTAGGTTGTCTTGATAATACTTTGTAAGTGATGAGAACATCATTTCTTTTTTGTGGAGCTTTAGTGAAGCTTATTTGTACCTTCCATTCAATAAAAATGTATTTTTTAAATTTTTTTTACGATGTACAATGAAGTTAATCTCCTCACACATTGTGTCACATTGCGAGAATGAAGTGGAATGTTTTACAGATGAAATGAAGCCCTTTTCATCCTTTACTCCCTGCTGACTCAGTCTTTTCAAACTATCTTCTTCCAGGGTTGTGTTGTGGCTGGTCCCATGTGGCCTCCCTTTGGCCTCTCATGGCCCTTTTGCTCCAGCTGGTGTCCTTATCCTTTGTTTCCCTCCCACCAGCAGGCCAGATGTTCATTAACAATGCTGCAAAGGAAGATTAGGAACAATGATGATGGTCTTGAGTAATTGGCTTACCACCTAGGACAAAGATAGTAACAGTTAAAGGACAAGGAGAAAGCAGTGATGGGTTGTAGTTTACATAATTGTAATCTTTTCAAACAATCTTTCAAGTTTTAGAAATGCTCTTGGGAACAACAAAAGCAAACAAAGGGGTTAAGGTGCCAAAACCTCAGTTTTAACTGAATTATCCTCAAACATCCCCTTTTGTCAAATACGTAGACAGCCTATTCAGTTTTTGGTCCGTCCTGGTGTTTAGGGCGTTAGTCACTTATTGTAAGTGTTTCGACTTACAATAAGTCTGTTTGTCAAACAGACTTATTGTCTGTTTGTCAAAAAATGAGAAAAACAAATGTATTTTAGTAGTTTTGCTTTTAAGACTAATTTGGATAATCTCTGCAGAAATACATCAATAGTTATGTTTTTAATTTTGTCTGTTTAGACTTATTCCTTTTGAATGTTTGTCATTTAGTATAAATATTACTGGAATCTTTTGTCCTGAAGCTGGATATGAAAAATGTGGAGTAACGTTTTGAGGTGAAATGGCACTGCAGCCTTCTCTGTTGTTTATCCCTTATCTATCTGCCTCATTTCCTTCCCTGTTAGCACTCACTGTTTGCCTTCCTCTAATTTCCTGAATACAAAAGTCTCCATGAACTTTGTTTGGTTGTCTGATTAATTGCATCCAGACTGTGTGCAAATGAATTCATAGTTTTCCTGTGGTGGGCTATGGAGAGTTCGTATAGCTCGTGTGTCCTAAAAACAGAAGTCTGACGCCAGTGATAATTGTCTTCCTTAGTTGATGTTAAGAGCACTGCAACATTCTTTTCAGGAGAATAGCCAAAGGGTGTGTCTTTCTTTCCACGGCCTCCGGTGTTTTGATTGTCCATTCACTGACTCTGTTTACTAATTGGTTCGTTCTTTGGGCAGCCAGGTGTGACCAGCCCTAAATGTGACTCCACATTCCTTCCTTTGGAGCATCTGTAATTAACTTCAACTCAAGCATTTCTTAGCTCAGCGGTTTTTCTCCTGCTCCTTTTGTCTGCGCTCGTCTCCAACTCCGTCTCCCAAACTGATCTTTAATCCCTGGCCACACCTGTGCTTTTTGACTGGCTCCTCTCTTACTCCAAGGCAAAGACCCTACTTATCATCACACAAGGAAAATCTACGTCGTTTTTCTAAAATGAGGAGTTGGTGTTCAAAACAACAATAACAAAAAAAAAAGGCAAATCATCACTTGCATTTTTGGAAAAAGAAGACAAATGCACCTAAATTTCATATTTTATACAATGACAAAAAAAAAAAGCTAAAACAGTTCAAGTTTAAAGGTCAGTCAACAAATCATTTCAGCCAGGGTTAGAATGCCTTCACAGACTCGCATTGATCTCAAATGACTCATTAATGTGTGGCTGGCTAGCAGTCCTTTTCAGCTGCCCTTATCAACACACCAGGGTGTTAGAGGGGATTTTAAACAGGAAGAACCCCCTCCGCACGGGCTGCAATCCGTACACTTTTTGTGCCTACATGTGAATAACCATTCTCCCACTCAAGTGTCATCTTGTGTGTTTAGTTAAGCACCCAAAAAGATATGCACAAATCTTTGCCAATTTTTCTCTTGCCATGATTGTGTTTGGCTAGGTAGTTTGCAGTGAAGTTTCACTGTAAATGGAACCCTTTCAGTGTGAATGGGCTTTTGTGGACCTCCTTAAATAATCTGGCCCACTGAAGGTTGCTACCATTGAAACAAACCTCTCTCTCTCTCTGTCTCTCTCTCTCTCTTTTCTGTGGAACACATCTTAGTAAGTCCCAGTTGCAAGGGTGCATAAATACAGACTTGTGTTTGGCTGGTATCCAGCGGTAGTTTGTCTGCAAATGGACTAAAACTCGTGGTGTAAGTGAGCAAAGTTACAAAATCTGTACTTATGTGGATTATTTATAGCTGTGCTGACATTTATGCTGTACCAGTTGGGGAAAAGGAGTCACAGCTATGCCATCCTCTTAATTATGGGATTGGGTCACTTTTTTTTAAAGACGAGCCAAGGATTATTATTTTTTTATTTTTTTTCTGATTCTTAATCCATACCTGGTTATTTTCTCTAAATTATGTCTGCGAGCCTTGAATTTTTTTTAGGTTAGAGGAAATACAATAATTGAGGGGTGAGTCCTTTACCCAATGTAGGTCACATTGCAAATGCTTGAGTGCTTTTAATTTTACAGTTTCTGGATTTATTTTTTTCTTATTCGCTCTGTCAATTTGATTTGATCCAAAACTTGGTTCATTTGAGCCAAAGCAGGTTTTTTGCAGTATAAGTGATTAAATTCTCCATTTGCTCAGAGAAATATGATTCTCCTCAAAAGGCTTTTTTTACACAACACTGGGCACGTTTCAGAAAAATTGTGGACAATTCAGACTGTTATGTTTTTTCCTGCAGTTGCTGTTCATACATGTACTTTACAGCTGGAGATTTTCTGCTGGATATATATTCTCACAGCTGAAACTATAAAAGGGAATGGAGGATCACACCTGTGAAGTCTTAAACAATTCATTTGCAAATTGTAATTCATTGAGAGTAATGCTTACTTTTAGATTTGTTTTAAGTATCTTAAAAAAAAAAAAGTTTTCTAGAAAAACCAAGAGGCAGGGAACTTCAAAACTGTCTGAAAATCAATGCTGATGCTGCTGTTTACAGTAAATATTAACAGAATTTTTAAAAAAAGATCCATTGATGGACACGTTTCCATTAAGCCACAATACATTATTAATAGAGCTAATTTTTTTGTTTAGCGCTTTAGCATTTTTGATAACTTTGAAGCTGATATTGTACATGCTTGTTATCTTAATTAAATTACTTAAAATATTACGCACATACATTTTTGTTTTACTAATTTTATATCGCTCATGGTTATATTTGTATTTATTAGTATTTAACACTTTTCAATGGCGTAGTTTGTCAACAAATAAGCAATTTCCCCTCAGGGATCAAACAGCAAAATAATGTTAAGCAAAATGTTGAATACCTTGAATTCTTTGAGTAGCATATTTTTAAACTGATCAAAAGAAATGTGCATTTTGCATATGTAGCAGCAAACGACAGTAAACACAGTCAACAAAAACAAGACACATGAAATATCTACTGTAAGGCCATCTTCTTTCATTGTTTTTCTTGCTTCCCTGTCAGATATGTTCCTCTGTAACAGAAATCACAGAAAGAAAAATTACCATAAGGTCTATTACAGATCAAACATAAACAATATTTCCATGTCAGCCAATTGCCACAGAACAAACTTACTTTTACATTTTTATATCAGATATAATGCCATCTGTCTGGGTGGACGCACCGACTGTAGTTCAGTGTCAAAGCGGAGTGACTGGCCGTGAACACATTAGAACCTGCAACTTTCCAGATTCCATGATTAAATTAAATCAAATATTAAGACATCATTAAGCATTAGCTCACATTTTAGCTTTGAGTCTTAAATGTGGAAATGAAGTTAGAGGTTGTTGCTATTTTTCTTTCATTTGAATAAATAATTAACTTTTAACAGGCAATTTGAATTTTACAAATTTGCATGTGGACAAATAAAACTATTTTTTAGCATTAAAGTGTAATTAAACTTAAAATATAACATCTAAGGATTATTTAGGTAACATAAACTTACCTAAATAAAAAGACAAAAAGCACAAAAAAATTAAAACACATTATATTTTTTCTTTTTTCTTTTATTTATTAAAGAAAATAGCACTTCCATTACGACTTCAGCAAAGACATTGTGGTTGCTCTCCGTCCTGCAACATTCTGCATTGGGTTCCAAACCCAAAATAATATCCCATATTTAATGTGGAAACAACCACCTTCAGTCCTCTTTTTACCACCTCTTGGTTTGCATTTAAGAATTGGTCTGAGACATTTGCTTCTGACGGGATTTAAAATCTAAATAAAATCCAGAACATTATGGTATACATTCATGGTGCTAATTAGCCTATCCATGATTGGGGTGATGCGCTGTACAGCTTTTTTGTACTTTTCCCAACATTGCACACACCTCTCTGTTAGCATGGGATGACAGGACCCCTCGAGCACGTTGGATTCAGAAGGTCCCTGTTTACGTTAAGTGGTCGGTTGGATGAACAACCCACATGCCTCCATCAACATTTGTTTTCCTGCTAGCCGCTGTCCCATTTTTAGCCTCCTGTCTTCATTTTTAAACACCTCTCTACCAACTCCAACACTGAATACAGTTGTTAGCACCTGTTAATGCTTAGGCATGGGCCGTTCACTGATTTGTTCGCTGGTTGGCTGGTCAAGCTGAAAATTCATCCATCCATCCATTTTCTGTACACCCTTGTCCCTTGCGGGGTCGGGAGGTGCTGGTGCCTATCTCCAGCGAACGTCTCAGGCGAGAGGCGGGGTTCACCCTGGATAGGTCACCAGTCTGTCTCAGAAGTTGAAAATTAAATGGTTTTGATCACCTGCCAATTCATAGTTGCATCTTTACTTTCTTCAGGTGTTTTTGTTGTTGCCTGCCTTGTAGCATATAAAATTCCCTCCTTAACATCACAATTGTGTTATATACAGTCTTGTGTATATGTATTAAGTGTGCCTGCAGAAACAAGGATGTTTTCACATCTAACTGGCGATTTTCAGGTTGACGTCAGAGTTTTTTGTCTAAGCAAACACTTAATGCCGCTGCTCTCAGATACACTATTATTCCAGCTGTACTGTTAGAAAATCAGTGATGGTTTGTTTTTATTTCAACAATGCATCATTCAGTGAACAGTTAACATTGAGAGTGTTAAATAAAGGGTTTAATAGGATTTCTACACCTGGACTACCAAGATTACATCATGTGTGCTAAATGTTACTTTATCTTCCCACATGGAGTCAGTTTAAGAAGTTTAGTTTTCATCTCATTTTATGTCATTAACCAGCAAGATCTTTTAAAAAGTTTAGCTGGAAAGATACATTTTGTGAAGTGGTAAAAAAAAAAAAACTTTTTCAAACTTATTTGGTACTTGGCAAAAATCTGGAGGCATATCATTAAAATATTAGGTATCCTGCCTTTATATTTAAGGACAATGTTGGGATACTTAAATTACAAAGTGTTTAGGTTCCACTCTAGAAGTTAAATAGTATTTATAGTAGTATGAAATTACAATGAAAGAAAAAACGTACGTACTTTTTGTGTCTTGTTTTTACCAGCACCTGGTTGTAATGTTAGACTGTTACCACAAAGCGGCGCTAGTGAACAAAGTTGCATACCTGTAAAAATACCTGCAGTTATTTAGTGTTTTCAGGTATGGAAACAAAGCTAACTGGGATCCGTTTGTTTCTTATTTCCAATGTAGACATGTTCATTTTACTATAATACAAGTTAGCTTTAAACAGTTGATAAAATTAGTCCTTGTTCAATATAACAAGTAATATTATTCTCTACTGTCTGATATGTTGATCATTATCTCTTTATACATTAACTTATTAACTTTATGTATTTTGAATGGTATTTAAGTTGGCATAATCAACCCAATCTCTTCCTCAAGTCAGAATTTTAGTCTGGGCTTGTTTGAATTTTCTCAATATTCAATATGGCTACCTTCAACATAAAGAACTCTGGGGGTGCTGTGGTGGCGTAGGGGCAAAGCACGACCCACATACTGAGGCCTTAGTCCTTGTGGCAGTGGTCACAGGTTCGATTCCCGGCCTGGTGACATTTGCCGCATGTCTTCTCCCTCTCTCATTACCCTGTTTCCTGTCAAACTACTTTCAAATAAAGACCACTAGACCCAACAAAACCTTTTAAAAGAACAGTGGTAGTTCTGATTGTTATCTCAAATGTTTATCTCATTTCAGTTGCTGTATGGTAACACTATTGGAGAACTGTAAACTGTTGCCTTGCTATGTTAAATGACGTAAGGTTGTATTCATCAATACTTATGGGAACCACAGTCAATAAGTACTGTTCATTCATGAAAAAAGGCATGTACAGAAGGCATGACATGCATATCAGTTGTAGTTTACATGGAAAGACACGGTCAAGGTTTTGCATATCTGGAAGAAATAATACAAGAAAATAATCTGGCCTTCACAACATCCTAAAATAAAGGAACTGCCTGTTCAGATTAAAAAACAACTGTTTTTGGATGTCCATCCCTTGGAAGTTTGGCAGCTGTCTTAAATATTTTCCACTTGTGCAAAATCTTTCTCACCATAGAATAATGGACTTAATGTTGCATGGAAATGACCTAATAGCCCTCTTCAGATTGATGTTCAGCAGCAATGGTTTTAGTAACATCATTAATGATGCTTTTCCTTTGCCTTGAGAGCTCCAGATCTAGAAAGTTCCAATACATCTGTTTTTATTTTAATACCCACACTTCCTGACAATCATTTATTTCACATATATGGTGAATAGCACCTTCCTACTGCCCAGTCTCCTAATGAAAGCAGTATTTGCTGCTGTTCTCTTCATTCCTACATTTTGCTTTAGTTTTATTAATAGTAATGACTCTGTAACGTGTCAATTCTTTTTTTTTTTCCCTTCTAAGTCTGTGTTTTGGTCTACTCAACTTTAGCCGAGCATTGAAGTTCTAACAAGGTTCTCAGAGAAAATTCATGCACGTTTTTGAAGGCTACCGTGATACTTGGCTTTATTTAGACATTTTGTTGTAAACTATGACACAATCTATTTGAAGTCTAAATATTCTTTTGGAAAGACCAGACAAATTGCTTTTTGACTTGTTTTTCACTTTAAAGCAGGGGTGCCCAAAGTCGGTCCTCTAGGGTCGGCATCCTGCATGTTTTAGTTCTCTCCCTGGTTTTACCCACCAGGATCAAATGATGGCTCATTAGAAGGTCTAAGAAGAACACTGACATGCTGAAAAGGGTGTTGATATTACCATGGAGAGAATTTTTGCTTTAAAGCTTGAAAATAAAAAGGCAAGGTTCATCAGTTACAACTTGACCTGACTTATGCAACAATTTACATTAAAAACCTCATAATTACTAATAAATGCAGTTTCTCCTTTCAGTTTTTTATGTTCAGAGGCATAGAAATAGCAGGTTTTCTTCCAGTTTTCATTGGTACTAGCTTCACAACAACTTTAAACGATTTTGATTTTGCTTTAATAATTATTAGAACTAACTCATTTGCATGCTTACGGCCATCAGTCTGTTTCATTGTTTATATTGGCAGCAGAGGCATTGTCACTCCCTATTTGTGAGAGCAGCTGCAGCATTTACTGTTGCTCCAAAACAACAGCAAAAATTATATTTACTATTTTAAACTGACCTTGACATTTTATTTATGATTCACAAATACCTCTGAACAACAGTTAGCGCATACATTGCCCCAGAGAAGGTAGGTCCGTACCATTTCCGAGATTTCCAAAACACTAGCAACACTTTTTAAATCCAGCATTTTTCTCCAACAGATGTAAACAACTTTACTTAACAACTTTATATTTCTTCTGATTTCCTTTTTTAAACCCAGCTAATGCTGAAATTAGGTAACTACAATGTCTCTTCTGTCACTAACAACTTGCACACCGAAGAGTGCGGATCAAAAGACATTGTATTCTTTTGGAGGAGGTGCAAGCAATAGTCTCCATAACACAGTGTGAGCATTTTAATTCAATGTAGTTAGACTGGTTGACATGGGTATGGTCAATTTCTTGACTAAAAGGATTTTTGACCAGCTGGTCACCGATCAATGTGGGTCATGTTCAGAATAGTCTGATTCCTTTCACCAGACAATTTGAAGGCAGATCTGTAGTGATCAGATATTGATATGATCGATATACTCGTTCATGACTATTTAACACCGATCAACCAATAAGACCTTGGAAACAAAAATGAAACTCCTCTGTGGATCAGCTGAAATCCTACATCAAGCAGAGATTGATGTAGGTGCCAAACAAAATTGTTTGGCATCTTTTCTCACACACAAAAATAAGAGCCCGAATGTATTTGTTTTTGTCTTCTAAATCGGTTTCTCTGCAGAGACTTCCAGGAAGTGACATCACCTGGGTGTACTGGAGTAAACCAAAGGCTTCTATTGAACACCTAATCATTGCCACACTCAAGCTAGTTAGAGCTAAACAAGCAAGATATAACGCGCCCTCTACCTTGCACTGCTGTTGCAAACAGGTACAACAGCAGTGTTTTTTTTCCTGCCCTGAGTTAAAGAATAAATCAAGTGTTGCCAAATGCCATGCTTCTTCCTTGAGATCCTTTTTTTTATTGTCCGGGGGTGGTTTGGCCACAGTCAGCACCATTGTTTCCTTGCACTAGTAGGCAATCATTAATCAGTACACAGAACATCAAAGTGCAGGAGGAGATCTCGTATACTAAACTTAAGCATGGAGTCAGTTCTACAGCGGTATCTTTGGCCTGCTTCTCTGTAATTACCCAGAAAACCCTGGGGCAAATAGAACATTTTTCACTCTGCCTACTCAAACAGTGTGGCAGTTCAGCCCCATGTGTCTGCAATATGGGAGGTCTCCAATGTTGCGGCCTCTGAGTTCCCCCACATGTGATGAAACTTGCTCGTCCCCTGTGTGAGCATTGTACACCCTCTCCCTTATATCACACTGTGATATATGCGAGGCTCCTCCAGTCTTGACGTCCTCTTTAATCATTTCAGCTTTTGTCTTATTATTATCTCCGCATGGAAAGAGCTGAGGTTTCTAATTTCCTCTGTCTGTGTTCTTGTGGTTCTCTGCGGTCTCCGGGCCAGCTTGCAGAGATGTAATCAATATTTGCTCAGTGGTTTTTCTTTTCCAAAGGTCAAATGGTATTGCATGATTGTCTTGTGTAATAAATACCCCTGCTTGTACTGTACGCCCGCCAGGAGATCCTTTCACAGGCAAAAGTGGCTCTCAGACTGAGTAACCGGTGGCCGTGCAAAGTTTTCTGTCAAAATCTGCGCAGCAAAAAAAAAAAAAAAAAAGACACTTGTGAGGCAGGATGTGTTGCTTTTGTGGTTACTCACTCCCCCAACCCCCAATTTAGAAGGCAAAGATCAAAGAGTTTAAGGAGAGCTCTGTTGGGTCATCTCTGAATGTTTATCTATTTCTACTACTCTGCAGAGACTCATTCACTTCAGAGCAGTGTGTGAAAAGTGGAGGAGGGGTGTTTGGGACTGTGCAGTGGAGCTTCAGGGAGGAGGGAGTGGGGTGTCTGATGAATAGAAAGACAGGTCTTCTGCTCTGCTCTCTCAGCTTCCCATCATGCTTTGGACGCCCCTCCTCATCAGGACTCTTTATGGCTTCTGGTTTGGTGCCAGATCTGTCATAGACATGCCAAAAGCGACACTTTTTAAGAGTTATTTTATGCTCCTGCTACCTACATTTTACTACAAATTTTGTTCCAAATAAAATACCAAGGAAATATACCCCTGCCCTTCCCTCCTCTTTTTTATTTTATTTTTTTAAGAGAACTTTGTGCAGCAACTTTAATTTGACACTGCAAATAACCAGAGCGCCGTTGTAGCAACACTGGGAAGGCCTACGCACAATAAAAGTATCAACAAACTGTCAGATGAGGCTTTATTGGCACAGTGAGCATAAACTCCTCTTTACTTTAGTCAGACAGTTGTTTGAACATCTTTGAACTCCACATATTGAAATACTTTGAGTGTCTGGAAAAGTGCAGCAGTGGAAAGAATATTAGCTGTAATCTGTATGGGCTGCAGATATAAACAGTAACTTATTGCAGTGTCCTTCAGAAGTCGTCTGTTTATGCGTTCATCCTCCCTGGCCTCTTGCAGGAAGTGAAGATATTCCGAGCGCTGATCCTGGGTGAGCTGGAGAGAGGGCAGAACCAGTACCAGGCGCTGTGCTTCATCTCTCGCCTCAGCCGTAATGAAATCATCCCCAGTGAGTCCATGGCGCGACTCAGACAGGTATGACGCACCGGATCTAATCGTCCTGTGAGCCAGCTCACATTTAATAAAGTAAGAGGAAGACGCCTCAGGCGAAGCCATTAATTTACAGTTTGTCAGCTTTTTGTTTCCTGAATGTGTCCTCTTTCAAACTAGTGGACTAAAAACACATGTAGATCATCCTTTTGCACAAGCAAGAGGATGATCTACTCTATTACATAGAATCAGAACTTTCAGTGTAATGTTTAACCATTTTAACTCACACCAATGAATTATTTGGACAGAAAAAGCGCCTAACTGGATAAACTAGAGCTATGTTTAGGAGTAACCTATAACCTGGAGAAGAAACCACTTAAAATCATTCTCAGTTGTAGATTTTTATGTCTTTGGCAAATGCAAGGTTCCTACTCAGTCTGGAAAAGTAGATTTCATTGTTCTTCAGGTCTGAAAAAACAGATGAGAAAATGGAAAATATGTGTATCTTCAAACTGTATGCTGTCTCCCTTTGAGTACTGTCTTTCCTTTTTATTTATGAATCGTTCTTCTTTTTTTTCCTGGTACACTGCCTTGTGTCCTCACTTCCTTTTTTGTGTGTTACCTTGTATTCATCCTTTTTACTTCCTTCTGTTGTGCTTTATTCCTTTGTTTCCCTCCATTTATTCCTTGTGTTATCTTATTTCCTTTATTGTGTCCTTTTTTGTCTTCTTTGTTTGTGTTCATCCTTCCTTTTATTATGTCATCATTGTATCAACAGTCCATTCCTTACCTCTGTCCTTCATTCCTTGGATATCATCTCACCCCCTTGTCTCCTTGTTTTCTTTATTCTGTTTTGTCCTTTTCTTCTTTGCTTCCTTGTCTCCTCCCTTAATTTATTCTGACCTTCTTTACTTCCTTGTGTCATCCTTTGTTGTTTCCTTTTAGTTTTGCGCCTACAAGCCCTTCTTCCTTCATTCATTGTTCCCTCTTGTTTCTTCTTTTGTTTTTTTGTTTTTTTCGAATTAAATATGCAGTACCTGGCTGCTGTAGAAACATTTGCCAGAAATATTTAGTTAAATTTGAAGGAGTTTAAACACTGGAAAGTTATTACTGGAAATGTGTTTCTGAAAATTAAGTAGAAACCCTGTAAGTAGACTTCACCATAATTTGAGAGAGACCATAAACAATGTTGCATTGTATAGGACTTTTTTTTTTTCCCAAAACAGTAGTCCCTCAAAAAAGCTTTTGTGAGAATCATAAAAAAACACGCAATTAACAAAGTTAATTGATTTTAACCATGATTTTTTTCACTATACACCTGCTGCATCTCACCATACATTGAGCTTCAAGAATCTAATCATTTGTTTCTCTTTAGAAAAATCCTCATGTCATTCGCCTGGCAGAGGAGCGAAAAGGGCTTGAGCAGCTGACGATGAGCTCCGCTGTGAATCTCAGCCGGGCCTGGCAGCTCAGCTCCCACATCCACAACATGTGCAGCGAAGCTCATGAGGCCATTTACACCAGGGAGTCAGATGTGAAATATTGGCTGCAGAAAGGTAATCAGATCTGTCATTTAAGCATTTATCTTATTCTACTTTGTCTTTGCATATCTGACAATATTATTTATGTTGTTTATATGTCCAGCTATTTGAGGTCAGATTTGGGTTTGTAACAGCAATAAAGCCTGATTGTCAATGCTGAAGAGAATCAGTATGACAGCACTTTTGTTCACTGACAGCTATGTTTGAAAGAAAACACTCCTGATGGTCATGGTTCAACAAGCACCATCATATCCAGAGGGAATCGCATAAGCATCTGTTTAACATGACAAAGCTCATCTCTTAGCCTACCATCTGCCCTCTTCGAAAAAAAAACACACTCTTCAGATCCTCGCAGAATTTAATTGAGTGAAATAAGAAGATTGTTCCAGACACCAGTCTGATGGCATGCTTTTGTTTTAGCTCTTGTTGACAAGATTTGCCTTTGTGTTGCAGGAGTAGACAGCTCAATATTTGAGGTCCTGCCTCAGACGACGGAGGCGCCCAGCTTTCAGGCCTGTCATTCTACTAAAGACTTGTGGCAGCCGTGTCTCTGCACGTACGGCCTCCGTCTGGAGTGGTACCCATGTCTGCTGAAGTACTGCCGCAGCCGGGACGGCACGGCCAAAGGGACCACATACAAGTGCGGCATCAGGAGCTGCAGCAAGGGCTACCATTTCACCTACTACGTCCCCCAGAAACAGCTCTGCCTGTGGGACGAGGAGACCTAGTGTTCTTTTTTTCTCTGGGAAGTTATAAATGGAGGAAAAAAATAATTGTTCTTAAGCCAGTGTTTGTCCACCAGTTCTATACGTGGCAATATTGGACCTTTGATGGAAAGATAGTAAATTAATCTTTTATGTATTAGGACACGATGACAGGGGGAAACAGGAGATTTATTCAGGTTCCAAGTCACGCCAAACAAAGGAAGGACAAGTAGCTGAACCGTCACAAATAAATGACACGTTATTGATATCCTCATTGTTATTTTGCCAAAAACTACCACTTCTGTGCCTCTTTTTGGAAGAATTATTGGGGAGGAAAACACAAGACAACAATGACCTCTGAAACAAGCTACGATGTGCACAAAACTAAACAGTGCATTTGCAAGGAATGAAAAACCAGCAGAGGAGCATCTGCATCTCTCACATTTCCGCAATGGAGGAAGACAAAAATAGTCTTCCATCTTGGTGAAGGACAATAAGGATAGTAGATTTATCTTCACGATAAAGCTCTGTGAAAAACAAATATACACATTTATATATATATATATATATGGCCAGTTGAAGCACCTGTTTAGGTCACAATAAACAGGTTCGCTAAAAATGCCTTGCCAACAGTGGCTTTATTTTTGTTTTGGTTGTAAAACAAAATCACCTAGGGCTTTGTCTGATGTCATATTGCTTTCTTGATTTTTTTTTCATACTTTTTCTCAGATTAAACAAGTCCTCAGCAAAAAATAATTATTCTAAGACATTTCTAACTCCTAGGACTTTGCATACTGTTCATGCAGGTGTAACATTTCTGTTTCCAACATCTGTTTGCTGTACAGTCATCTGTTCCACCTCATTTGTATGTTTAAGGAGCAGCTCTTGCCTATTCCTTTTCTCACACTCTTAGAAAAAGTGCCAAATAAAACTAATTTTGCAGAAAAACTGTTTTTAAAAAGGGCCTTTCTTTAGTTGTCTTTTCAAGAAAAATACTCTGTACGTTTTATACAAACTTTGCAATCTTTACTGCCACCTTCTGGTAGATGGAGATACAGATTCCACTGCCATATAATAGTTTTGTTTTTGTTGTTTATCTGTTGAAATCATCACTTAAATGTTTAATTTATACATTTTAAATCTTTGGTCATTACGTGCATAATTCAAGAAGCCATTCTTGATCTCATGGGACCAACTTAAGCTGTGTCTGTCTGTTGTCAAGAGTGAATATGTTGAAGTAAGGTTTTGAATCATCTTACCTCCACCATGGTCTTTAGCTACCATATAAACATTTTAATTTTTAATTTTCTTGTTGGCATCTCCTGCTAACTAAAGAACCAAATAAGTGAAACATTTGTCACTGTGGCCTTTTTGTGATAATCAAGTGCCTTAACATTTCCACTGATGTTTTTGCAATGTAATTGTAGATTAAGTTGTTAAACATATTTTTGTATGGAAGGTGTTGCTGAATTGTTGTAAATAGTCCTAAAAAGTAAATGAAGCAATTTAGGTATTGCATCTTTCAGAACTGTTTTGCATAAATTGTTTCAATAAAGTCTTTTTGCACTGCATAAGAGACTGTGTGAGTTTGGGGTAATTTTCAGTATATACTCGAAGGAGAGAAGCAATGCTTACAAGAGGTAGGTGGATATATACTAGAATGGCCGAGATCTAAATCTAAAACCTGAATACTAATGTTCACTCGTCCAATCTACTATTTTCAGTTAAAACTACCACTGAAAATAGTGGTAAGAGTAGGATTTTTTATTTTTATTATGTGCTGTGCTAGGGTGAAAGAGACATACCGAAGATTTGCATCTGTAACTGCAGTGATTGTATGTTATGCAAAGTACTAATTTAGGGCTTAATACAGTTGTCCTCCACATTTCCAGGTTTATATTTGTAAATAAAAACAGATATTAACAATCTAGAATTTCCCTTCTATTTCACAATTACGTTTGATTTAATCTTTCACATAAAATCCCTTTAAAATTAAATGTTGTTCACTTCCTGGTTGAGTTGTAACGCCACGTGTTGGCTATTAGGTGTCGCCATTGTACTGAAAAAAAATATATATATATATATTAAACATTCTCTCATCAGGCCGTGAAGAGAAATGGAAAACGCTATATTTAATGTATTTAATGAGCCTGTTATCGCCTACGGCGTGGTTCGATATTATTTACTCAGAACACCTTCCTTGTGTTACTTCGAGTAATATAAAATGTTTACATTTATAGTACTCAATATAAGCGTTCTGAGAACCAAAGAATGCTGATGGAGGCTGTTGCTGCCGGAGCAGCCCGGATAAAGGACAACAAATAGCAGCTAGTGTGTCACACTTCTCTTTCCCTTAGAAAACATACATAGAGAGGAAAACGGCAAACTGCATCTAGGCGCAGACACCGACAGATGTTTACCAATAAGGTAATGCTATTTTATAGCGCATGTGAAAGCCCAAGAAAATGCTTTAATGTTCTATATAAGCATAGCCTGCTACAACTAGTTAGCTTGCTACCTGGTACGGTTAGCAGGGTATCAGGTGGGGTTGTCGGAGCATCCTGATGGCTGGTGGATAAGCTTTAGTTCCGGTGCCTTTAGCTGTCTACCAGCATATTTCCGTGACGGTTTCATCTGTAAAATACTCAAACGAGAAAACAAAAATATTTATATTGCTTCAACTTGTCGCCACGTCCTGTTTTCCTTTAGGTTGTCATGGAAACGGCACTTTCGCCTTAAAATGTCAAGTGTTCATACTGTTAGGTGCAGTTAAAATATATAGAATGTCTTCTATTCAGGAGGGGCTCCCAGTTATTACTTGTATCCTGGAAAACATAATAATGTTGATTTATGCTATCATCATCTAAATCTTTCCTTGCGTGGTCGCAGGGTTAGGGGACTAGTCGACAGTCCATCACAGGGCAACACAGAGACGCACAGGATTACACACTCACACCTAAGGATAATTTTGAGAGATCGAAAAGTCTTGTTTTTGGACCGTGAGAGGAATGCAAAACTAAAACATGCAAACTATGCAGAAAGACACCAGGCCATGATTTGAACCCATCGCCTTCCTGCTGCAAGCCAACAGTGCCACGAACTGCACCACTGTGCAGCCAGTTGTTTTGTCTTCTGTATATAGTTTTACAATCTGTAGTTATCGACTTAATTGGGTACATTGCCGTTGTTTAAAATAAAATTGATTTAGTGGATTTATTAAAGCACAAAATGAACTGAATGAACTGTAATCTTTGAGGAACGATAAAAGTAATTAGATATCATAATTTTTCATTTAAATTAAGCATTTAAAAAGTCAATAGACCATTAAACTGTAATGTTCAATATTTACTAACATTTAGATGTGTATTAGGATGTATCAGGACAAAACAGCCCATGGAGTTCCTTTGCAGTGTGGAAAAGTATTAATGTTTGTTCAAACGTTATTTCTTGTTTCATTGTCTGAAGACCATCCACCTTGGTGTACAATGCTACGTCCATCCATCCACCATATTTTACTTAAAACCTAATCTCTGTTTTTTAAAAAATAAAAAAGGCAGGGTCATAAATTGGAAACTTTTGTATTTATACTTAAAAATTTGACAAATAGATGGAGAATTCTGAAATTTTGCATCTGAAAAATTATCCTAATTATCGTTAGGTGTTTAATGATTTTCATTTATTCTCCTCTTTTTGTAATGTCTTTATTGTTTATTTCATTAGATTTTGCCTCTTCAGTTTTGTGTGCACTATTTCATCCTCATTGTTTGTGCTTTGGACTTGTTTCTTTAGATTAGTGGGGGTTTTTCTGTTGACTGTTTATGTTAATTCCAGTTTTTTTCATTTCATCTATGGTTTCCATTTGGTCTCATGATCAATATTTTTTTACTGTTTCCTAGCAACAAGGGGTGACTCAACTTTTACATCATTCTCCCCTATTTGCAGAAACATGACAGAGTGAGAACTCCAGCAGCGAACTATCTTTGACGTGTTTTTCTTCCGTAACCTTGTCAACAAGAATTTAGGCAGTTATTAGAAAGTAAAGAACTGCTGAATGCAGTACATACGCTTTGCACCTTGGAAAACGTTTGTGTTTGTAAGTATTAATGGCATGTGGAATAGACTTAGGCCTGTTGTTTTTCCTTTGGTTACTAAATTGTAGAGTAGGGTACGTAATCTTTGAGTGTAACATTAAGATGTTTGTATTATCTAGCAATGTATTTTTTTTCTGTTATATTTCAGTTACAAAAATCCACTTATAAAAGTTCTCCAGGTAAGAAAAGCAAACCTTTGCGTGAGTGGAGACGTTTTGTTAGTTGTTCACTGGCTTTGTAGCTACGGTACACATGGTCATGTTATGAGGACAGCATATCACATCGCGGACTCTCAGCGGGATTCATAATAATAATAATAGGTTTTATGTATAATGCCTTTATACCTTTAGATCTCAAAGGGCAGGAAACAGAAAAACACAAGCAATTATAATGTATAAAAAATGAATAGACACATTCAATTCCATCATATCTCTGGTTGTTTGTTTTAAGTCACTGTTGTACTGGAAGGTAAAACTCCACTCCATTCACAATTTGTTTCCAACAGGTTTTCTTCCAACCGTCCTATGAGACCAGCTTCCCCACTCCATGATGCTGCTACCACCATGCTTGGTGGTGGTGTTTTTTTCTTACCGATCTTCCACAAAGACCAAATTTGTGGAGTGCTTAAATAATAATTATCTTGTCAATATATTCTGCCACCTGAACTGTTTCTCTTTGTCCCACTACAGCATCCTTGCACTCCATTTTTGAATGATGCTTTATCTAGGAGATATTCAAAGCACCGGATATTGTTTTCTAACTGAACCATATGCTTCTCCACAACTTTATCTCTGACCGGTCTGCTGTGTTCTTTTGTCTTTATGACACTAAACTGTCTCACAATTAAGCCTTACTTTGTGTAGTTCAATCACATAAAACCCTAACGGAATAAATAGAAGTTTGTGGCTTTAACTTGGACAAAATGTGAAAAAGTTCAAGGGTGGGAATATTTTTGCAAGGCACTGTAAGTAACAGCCATTATCCATATTTTAATAATATTTTGTAGAGACAAGTACATTTATAAAACCTGTTAGGATAAGAATAGAAATTAAACCAAAATAATATTTAAAAATCAACACATGTACTTTGGAACCGCCGTGCAGCCTGAACAAGACAAAAATAGTTTCGTTTGCACCGACTTAGGGCGTTTTTAAAGCTCACGTGGCATTTGACAGCAGCAGCGAAAGTCTGTGTTCCTCATGGGATCCTGTCTGAGGCCCATCACCCGGTAACCTCGCTGCCTGTTTGGAAATTAGCTCCAAAGACATCCAGAGTTTAGTGTGCGTCTTGTGCTACTTTTAGAGGGTGGTTCTGCCCGTCTGCTATGGTCTCACCTCCTAGCACAAACGTCACAGCAGAAGAAGAGACGTCCCCCTCACCCCACCAGACCCTCAGCCTGCCGACTATAGTACTATTATAGTTCAAGCAAAGGCTAATTGTTGGTCATTTACAAAGGCTGCACAGTCCAAGCCTGCGGATGGCATTTCTGCCTCTCTCTACTGTAAGTGATATTACAGGGGGCGATATCTGCCTCCTTGCATTGTTCTCCTATTCTATAAGGTGATTCAAAGGACGCTAAATACTTATTTAGCTGCTTTAGTTCTTGTTTATTTCTAGCTCTTTTCTGTTTGTTTTTGTCTTCAGGGGAGACGATGTTGCTGCTTGTAGGTTTCACGCTCCTCTGCTTCTGCTGCTGGGCATCTTTCTACTTCATCTTGTGCTTCTTCAATGCACATAGGAGCGACGAATGGAACTGTCGCCTCGTCACTTTGGTGCACGGCATGGTGGCGGTTTGCATCACAGCTTACATAGGGTATGTGGATGGACCCTGGCCATTCAGTGAGCCAGGTAGGAAACAGATATGGTGAATTTTTGCAGAAATGTAAAACCTCATTGTTGCTTTATTTATTTACTTAAATAGGTTTATCCAAGTGATTGCATTTTTGTATTTAAAAAGCTGAAGTCTGATTCTGTTTTGTTATGTCAGGCACCAAGAACACCCCTTTACAAATAAGTGCCTTGGTGATCAGTCTGGGCTACTTCATTTTTGACATGGCCTGGTGCTTGTACTTCCGCACTGAGGGACGTGTCATGCTGGCCCACCACACCATGACAATTCTGGGAATCATAATGACCCTGTGGCTGGGCGAGTCCGGAATCGAATCGTGCGCCGTTCTCTTCGGCAGCGAAATCACCAACCCCCTCCTGCAGACGCGCTGGTTCCTCAAGCAGACGGGACGCTACGAGACTCCGCTCGGGGACGCTGTGGATGTCCTGTTTGTACTGCTATTTGTTGTGATGCGAATCTTTGTGGGAGGTACAATGCTGTACTGTGAGCTGATCTCGCCGAAACCCTTATTCCTCATCAAGTGTGGAGGAGTGGCCATGTACGCTCTGTCCTGGGCCTTCATGGTGGACATTGTTGGCTTTGTAATACGGAGGGGCAAGAGATGGCACCAGGAGAGAGACCAACGGCGGAAGGTTGCAGCTAAGAAGCACTGACTGACATTTCGGCCTCCGAACGAAATCAGTTTACCTGACTTTATATCAGCTTCTCACTTCAGACACTCAGTGGATTTTTTCAGTCTACAGGAAAATCAGCTTTCTGCATTGACAGATTTAGATTTTTTTTTTTTCCGCATAAATGGAATACACTATGCCATCTTTTTGAAAAGTCTACTATGTGTGCATTAAAAAAATATATATTTTAGTTTTTATGCACCTGATGATGATTGTTATTTCAAAGGTACAAACAACATGTTTATAAAGAGGACTGAAAACCAAAGCACTTTTATAAAAACACATGTTGCTTTCAGCTGCTGTGAACTATGGCCCAGTCATTTGTGGTGGTGCTGTTCCAAACAGGGAGTTTACAATTTAGAAAGCGAGACAGTCAAACCTAGGGGTGGCTGTTGAGCAGTTTTTGTCAGACAATAACATTAAGACAGCTTTCTGTGCTTTCTTTCAGTTGTTTTGTTTTGTTTGCTCTAAGAGAAACACAGTGCTTATTTGAAAACACAATACAGTTTGAGACATTTTTTTTCCCACTTGCATTGTGAATGCGCTAATATGATAGATCTATGCAAAATCCTGCGACGTTGTACTTCATTTCCTTTCTGTGTGAGCTAAAATGATCCTGAATTACTTATTAACATTTTACCTTTATTTGTTGTATAAAAGCCTCATTTAATTGTAATACAGTAAAAAAAAAAAAAGCCCAGTGTAACTAGTTTAGAGAAAAAGTATGTGGTACTAGTACCATTATATTCAAATAACTGACTTTCACTGAGTGTTTGTGTGATTGTCGAGAAAGTCCCTTCAGTCTTTGTTGACAGCAGAAATGACCCTTATTGCAAACTAACTATTTGTCTGAATTTTGTTGTTTTTTAAGGCACTTACGCACTTTTTTAACATCCATACTCTGCTGAATCTTTGGAAAAAACGAGCTCAGTCAGCCAAAATGTTGGAGATCAGGTTTGAGCTTACAGCATCAATCCATGCCAAGGAAGGTACCAAGCCATCAGCTTTCATGTTTGCTGACACAATATCTTTGTCACGAGGAATATGATCATTTGTTTGTAAAGAGAAGAAAGTACATAAATAAGTTCTCTGTGCCTTATCTAACACACATACCCCTTGTATGTGTTATGTTTTTTCTTTTCTTGTGCTGTGATCTAAATGCTCCAACACTAGACTGTAAAGTGAAAACATTGACGATGGATTTAATTGTCTTTGTAATCCCGATTGAAATAATAATAATAATAAAAAAAATCTTTATGTATGTTTTCCACATCAAAATGTCACCTAAGAATAAATCATTGTCAGTAGCTAAATCGGCATCACGTATATTCAGATGAACTGAAGTTACCACAGCCGTCCACAAGATGGTGTTGTTCCAATTACATTTGAATGATAAGTGAGGCAATATCCTTTTTACTCCTCTTACTGGATTTAGGTGTTTTATTTTTGTGCGTGTGTGGGTGTTTTATCTATGCAAGATTTTAAGACTTTCAGAAAGGTCCGTGTGGTTTTTAAAATGCAAGATATATTAAAAAAAAAAAAAAGGTACTAAAGCATAACACGTGTCTTTTAGGTGGGATTGATCAATAAGACTTAAGTAAAAGAGTAAAAGAGAAATGAATAAAGTTTCCTTTTGGGATGAAAAATGGTTTTTTATTATTATTATTATTTGAATTGAGTGCAAATTCAGTGCACCAGCTTAGTGAAAATGGATCCAAAAGCTGTTAGAATCACTGACACAAAAATGTGTCCTAATAAATCCAGCTGATGTTTCATGATTTAGCAAATAGCCATGACAAATAGCTTCTAAAATACATAACTAGTTCATTTTTGCCACTGTTTTAATTGACAAATAATAGATTTAATGAATCTCTTTTCACTCCTTAATCTTTGCCTAACCTCTGTGTTTTTCTGGTTAGCACACATGGGGACACAGTTTCCCAATTCCCACTGGATTTCAGGCCAGGGCCATGACTTTCTAGCTCTAAAAACAGATTTTTCATAGGCACACTTAGAAATCAATTGGGAGGAAATGTTCTTGCAGATCGCCTCAAAAAATTTAAACATTTTCTTCTGTAACACATTTGCAAAATAATCACAATATATGGCAACTCTTCAATGTCTGCTTTTAAGAGTTACCATATATTTTGAGTATGTCTTAATTACCCTCAGTCAGCATTGAAAAATGCAAAAACATTCTATAATTTCAAATAAAATAAAAAAACACAATTTTATGGTTTTGGCTGATGCATACCGATTTGTTTAGCATAAAAAACCATTTCATTTCTGTGATTGAAATTTGTTGCCATAACCAAAAACACAAAAACATAGCTTGTGAATACATTGAATTTGATAATGATTTTGTTCTTTCTGAGCAAGCACAAAAAATTACATCTGCTTCAGGCTTGATTACTGTTTACGTGACTAATAGAGTCATACTAGATCATATCTTTTTGAAATCAAAAGGATCAGTCCATGATGCATCAGCTAACCAAAGGCCTTTCCATTTCTCCATGAATGGTTTAACCACCACCTGAATTAAGTGTCATCGGTTAGGTGGGACGAGGAGGTCATAGTGACACAAGGTCAGGAGATGACATTTTTATTTAGTCAGACTGTTTTTAGTCATTTTTAGTTAGTCAAACTTTAAATAAAATCTCTCAAATCGAGCTGCTGAAAGGGTCGCTACATATCTTAGTAGCATGCTCAAGCATTTTTAAACAAAGAGACATGATTTAACATTCAGTTGTTTTTGACACTATTTTCTCCTGTGGATGCTCCACTAAACCTTAAAATGAATTTAATCTTACCCTTAATCTTACCGCTTAGTTCTGTTACTAGGTTTTACATATTCTTACTGTGGGGATGGAAGTTGTCCCCCTTTTATGTTGAGGAAAGGAAAAATGTCAGAGCTATCTAATCCTTATTTGCTCTAAGTCTTTTGTGGGCAAAGCAACTATTTCTATGTAATGTTTGTTGTAATATCCAATGCACCATGCATTGGTATGTCATTTGTTCTTTTAAAGAAACATAAAAACATTGTTGTATGCTACATTTTGTTACAGTTCAAAAATTGTTTACATGTCCTATACATAGATGTTGATGTTGCATATTTTTATTTTTATTTTTAAGGAGTCTGAGTTTTATCAGTCATTAACAGAGGGGAACAAACAATTTTGATCCGTGCGTAAATTGTAGGATTGTGGATTATAAAAGAAAATATGTCCCCTTTAGAATAACTTTCAAGCATAATTATACTGAAGATAAAATAAGTTATCTTTAAACAGCACTGTACATTATATTTACTACACAATTTTAATGTTTTAAAAGTGATCACTTGGATACAGTTATTAAAAATATAATACTTCTTGATAAAGTAGAATCATGAAAGAACCTGTTAGAATGTAACAAATAAAATTTGTTTTGCAAATCGCTTCAATTTTACATTTGTAGATTTCAATATTTCTCCATAGAAATTATGTTAATTTGACACAATTTGACTGCATAAAGATAGATGAACAGCTTAGTTTAGTGAGAATCATTTTTTAAATTGTACTTTATTTATTTAATTCAACTTTAATTAACTATTAGTATCATTTTTGATTGTTCCTATGTTAAAATGAATATTAAAAAATGAAGCTAGCTTGTGGTTAATGTCTAAAATATTTATTAATAGAGTATGCTAATAAACTTTTTGAATCTATTTCAAGAAGGTGGCATGCAAATCTGCTCCTTGACAATGGCAACAGTTGCCTCAGGGTAAAAAAGCTTAGCTTGTTTGCGAACTTGACTTTAATGGTAGCCCTGTGGTTAAATTGCAGGATGCTAAATTGAGTTCTTGCTCTAACAAAGTAACTTTCTCCCAGTGCAACTCTTATCACAACTTTCTATAAGACTTTTCATTTTTAAGGATTTAAACACAAGGAAAGAACATTTTTTTCTCAAAAAAATACATTTAGACGGATCAATCAATCAATCAATCAATCAATCAATCAATCAATCTATCTATCTATCTATCTATCTATCTATCTATCTATCTATCTATCTATCTATCTATCTATCTATCTATCTATCTATCTATCTATCTATCTATCTATCTATTTAGCCATCACTGAATATTACATTCAGAAACGTATGCCTTTTCAAATGCAAACGATTCCATTTAAATTTAAATACTTTTATTGGACAATATTTAATGCGTCAGAAAATCCATTTTGGGATGCAATATAGTGTCATTACACATGCTCAGCCTGGATTTTTCTTGATAGCGCAAGGCCTGTAAGAATGCATCATACACTAAAAGAATTGATATCACGTTGTTGTTTCGTGTGGAAGGAGCAGCGGGGGGCCTGTTGTCACGAATGTAAGCAGTTTAACAGTAATGTTTGCTAACGTTGTGATGCAACCAAGCATTTTCCCATCTCCCGGCGGAAGTGGTCAGTGGAAGCGCTACTGGACTCCAACTGGTAGCGGGCTAGGGCGTTGCTAGCGGCAGAAAGTGGGATTTTTTTTTTCTCGCTACCTTTCCTCAAGTTATACTCTTCCACTAGCCGCGTCTTCCATCGGAAAACAGCGCCTTTTGCGTTTGCCAAAAGTTTTGGGGGCCCCTCTCCGAGGCTTTCGGTCGTTGTTTACAGAGGGGCGGTGGATAGTTTGCGTCCCGTTAGCTGGCCGCGGAGCTAACCTGCTTTCCATCCACGGGAATTCTGCCGAGAAACGACCGGATTCTGGAAACATGGAGTCAAGCAACGTAGCGCTGTGCTAACCGACTCCGCTGGATTTTCTCTGTGCTCCCGGAGACTTTTCTACACGGAGACATATCACAAGTTAGTCTGGACTCGAGAGGGTGTTGTTACGTATGATTTTCCGTCGCGGCTCGGCTCATTGTTGTGAACGGGAGTTTGCTTAGTTTGCACTCGGAACAAGAGCACACACGAAGCAAAGTTTTTTTTTTTTTTTCTTTTTTGCTGAAAGGGCTCATCTGTTTTGTTTGCTGGTAGCAGGCGAGATTTAACCCCACCAGTTTACCGTGAGAAAGGATTTCCAAAAAAAAAAAAAACAACAACAACTGTATTTCTTCTTTTATATACATAAATATGATCACCTTAAGCCGCTTTGTTTTTTAATCTCAACATATAGCCGCAGTTGTTTTTGCTAACTTGTAACACGGCTCGTTGATACTCGCTACTGAGCGATTCTCATGATCACGGGAGAGTCGTTCCCGCAGCCACAGGCAGGCATTTCTGGGAACAGGGAATACCAGATGGGACTGCAGGAATTTCCAGCATCTTTAAAGATCATTTAGGCATCGAGGCCACTCGTAGCCGATCAAGGGGTGGTGGCAGACGGACTGCATCGCAGGGCCAAGGTGTTCGGTGCTGCATTTGGATTGTTTACACGTCTCCTACCGGCGGAAGCTGGGGATGTGAATGCAAAAAGAGTCTCGCAAGGAGTTCATGCATGCACGTCCACTTGTGCCAGCTAGAGCTGTTTTTATATTTATTATTGCTGGCAAAAAGCTCTACACTGTAAGGTCCTTGCTGCTGTTTCATTTCGACAAGGATTACCTGTAAACATGATCAACCAGTCAGTGTTTTATTAGATTTTTTTTATTCGGGTTTTTTTTTTTTTTTCGTATTTAATTTTTGGACGTGCCTTGCAACAACTTAACTGTTTTTTTTTACCAAAGGGAGTTGATTCGAAGCACAGCTTATAATCCTTGCCTACTCAAAGACGAATGCCGGAGAAAGACGCTCCAGGAAGCCAGATCACCAAGCTCTGGAAAATGCTAATGGGATATAATTTGCTGCAAATCTAGAACCGGAAGCCCAATGAGTGACCCACAGTTCAGTTCCACTGACAGGTAATGTCTAATCATCCACTGTCTGAACGCACAAACACACACAGACACACACTGATTAAGCCTTCTAAGGCCACGGTTCACAAACTGTGGTACATGTGCTACTGGTGGTACTCTGGCAGCTTTCAGTGGCACTTTGAAAAAAAAAAGTGGGCATCAGTTACTTCTAATGTAAATACAAACAAATAAAGTCCAAATTAGAAATTCCAAGCACCAATCACCACTCCAAAGATACGATTCTGCCATTATTTCTTTGATTGGTTTCATTTAGCGCATCAGAACTAAGAACTCCCATCATTTATGGTCTTCAAACACATCAACCAGCAGCATGCACTTTGATGCATTTTTGTAAGCATGACAGGTAGCTCAATCAGCTCAAATAGATCATACACCGCAAAGGAACATTTATTCTATGTATGAAAGCCATAATATGATTAAAAAAAAAATCATCAGAAGTGTTTTTACTTTAATTGCTACAGAATATTTTATGCCAGGAAGCCAAATTGGATTTATTGGACAAGGTTGGTGAAAATTCTCCTATTCAAATTCTAACCTTTATGTTAATTTCTCCAAGTTGGAACATTGAAATTTTAAGTTTAGAGTAAAAAGGAAATTCATAATGAAACTGAATACTTCAGTCAATCACGCAGTGGTGCAGCACACAGAGATGACAATGTTTCAAAAGAAATGCACTGCTCAGGCCAATACTGACTTCAGATTTTTTTTTTTCAGGTCTGGGCTGCTTATCCAGATTTTGACAGATTCATTTTTGTTTTCTTTTTAATTTCCAAAATCTATAACATGCACAAAATATAAAAATGTGCTGCATGTTGTTTAATAGATGTGGTAGTTTTTAATCCAGCGGAAAGTGGGAAGTTCTTAGAATTATCTTGACATCATTGGCATCACAGCATCTGCCCCTAAGCTTAACCGATTCTTAATAAATTAAAACAAGTGCCTCTGTGTTGGCTGATGCAGTTTAAGATGGAAAAATGGCAGGAGTCCTTAGTTAAACAGTTGATGACCAATCAATTGTTCAAGTGAAAATGTTCAGATTCTGATCTCTGGCTGATTGATTGGTGTTTAACCTCAATTGAGTAATAAAGCCCTTCTCTATGGTTGTGCTGGGAAAACTCGATATTTATTGAGGTAGTGCTTATTATAAAACTCTGAGAACCAATGTTCTGGTATTTTAACCTGACTGTCTAATTATTTGTGCACAGTAACATCGTTTTTAGTAAACGTTTTAATACAGATTACTCTGTGTTGATATGATCAGTTACAATTATGGAATTATATTACTGAAGAAGGACATCAAACCTTAATGGAAACTCTGCCAACCCTGGGTAATGTACTTCCTGCCAATGAGGAGGCCTTCAGTGTGTTTGTGCTAGGAAACAGTCCTCTCTAATCCATGTACACCTTTCAACATCACTATTACCCCTAAGCCTTTAAAGCTAACCCTCTCCTACACCTATTAAAGCAATCTCTGGATTTAAATAAAACCATGGCTGCATGAGGTAATCGCTTTATCTTGGCAGCTGTCTGTCCAAAAATCAAAGGTTAAACCAGAAGGGCTAAATAACATGTTTTTTGGGAGCTGAATAAAAGAGAGCCATGCGCGTGTTTGATGGCAGTGCATGGAGATACAGTCAGTGTACTGTATATCCCTGCACGCTGCCTTTACAGGAATGACTTCCTCTGTGGGTTTTGCACCTATAGGGAATAAGGAGGTGACTGTTCCCAATCTGACAAATGTATGACAGTGGAGCAGAAGTGAAGCTGGTGCATTACATCAAGCCTTCCTCCCTCCTAGAATCCCACATACCTGCAAGCAGAGCAGCAGGCCAAGCTTCCTGGAATGTGTTTGTAGACTTGGAACAGAGGGGAGCTTATTGCACAGGTTGGGATGTGAAATATCCTCATGGCTTTGAGCTGGAGGCTAAAGCCCAACCCATTTTACTTGACCCCCTTCCCCCACTGAAATGATGGCAACAGTGGCTGGCACCAACTGCAATTGTAGTGGTATTTTATTTTTATGTGTGTGGGTGTGTATGTGTGTGTGTGGTTTGTCTGATGGTATTTATGTGACTGGCTAAGCATGGGTTGGTATGTGATTCTTACAGTATGATAACCTTGATTTTAGAAATACAACCAAGTTTCATGGTTTCCTGATATTTACTGGAAAATGTAGAACGTAGACTTATTTATTTTAAACAGACAATAACACTTAGCAGAAAATGATTGATTAACTATACAAGTGTTATCAAGAAGATTTTCTTAGTATTTTGAATTTAATACATAGACTTAAGCAAAAAAAAAAAGAATAAACACATTTAAATTAGTATTTTTCTTTTTAGCGCTTTTACAAATGGATCATTCTTTGCTCTTCAGCTGTTTATAGGGTAAAACAAGTATATCATTGCCCTGGGATTTTAATCCTACTCTTGCATTAATTTTGTCTACTTACTTTATCTTGTTTTTAAAATAGAATAGAAGTACTTATTATCCCAGAGTTGGGGAATTTAGCAACATTTTTTGATTTATCTGTATGAATGGTGATGATGAATGATGATAACAGCTCTAACAGCTGACTCTCTCGGCTGCTTGGCAACAGGACGATTTCAATCCTTTTCTGTCTCAGTAAAATAGTTTCTGATATAGTCAGCGCCATACCTATGTTCCACCATGCTTGGCAAATTATTTAAAACAACAGTGTCTCCTTCTATAGTGTAAAATGATGTCCGCTCGTGTTAAAGGACATTATCACCACCTAATGCAGTGTACAGTATGCAGACCCCACTGTTGTTTTTATGACACTTTTTGCCCAGACAAAGGCCTGTGACCCTCTGACACTTCTGGGTCAGGACCCACCAGTTGGAAAAGACGGCTTTACCCAGACTGGTTTCAATGACATGATGCTAAATTTCACTGGTTTTGGAATTGTAAACATTGTATAACATATTTCAATCTTTATACACATTGTTACTGTTAACTGGACCATGCCTGTGTTGATTTAAAATGGTGCATTAATGTTGAAATCGGTGATGTTCGTATGTTGGGGTCCATGACTTTTCAGCTCCAATAATAATTTTTTTTTACCCTACATAAAGAAAATATGTAACTTTAATGTATTATTAAAGTTAAAGAGCAGATTTTACAGTAGGCCTTTCTGTGCAGCTACGTGTGTGCCTCGGTTGCAAAACCAATTTGGTTGCTTTCGTGTAGGATGCAGCTGCTCATCAGGGTGTATGTGAAAAGTACTTGATAGTGCTGCATTTCCTTCGCTTCCTCTCACTTCACGTGCAACACTTCGCAGCCTGTGTTTGCAGCAGCGTCGGCTTTGACTGCAATTTGCTTCTCACATGTATCAGGCACTCTGCCGGTGGGCTCAGTTTAGTGTGCCTGCTAGGTCTTTGTCACAGAGTTCTGCTGATCTCCACGTTTTCCCACCACCTCCCTACTGAGGTCCTCCCGGAAACCGGTGCTGTTGACATCACTGGTTGTAAACAATGGTTTTCAGTGCAAGCAGGTCGTCCGTCCAGTGCATATTCCTGCAGCTGTTTGTCATAGAAGTCTGAAAAATGTCTGTCCAAATGTCAGTATGTTTGCACCTTTTAGAAGTTTCCATCAGAAGTAAAAATCCTTTCAGAATAGATGTGGAGGATGTATATTTCTGTAAACAGTTACTGTTTGTTAAGTAATGAGGACCACAAAGTGACAATGTCAGCTCTTTTTGACAATAACAGAGCTGAAGTTTATGTTTGCCATGCTGCAGTGTAGTTTGTTTCCTCGTGATAAATGTTTTCGTGAGTGCTTCTGACAGCTTGGCTTGCTGGTATGCATCTCCTCCATTTTGGCAACCTTCCATGATAATGCAGCATCCTTTCATTCCATCAACTTAGTGCTGATACTGAAGGAGCTGTGTCAGCTGCTCTGCGCTATGCATTAAAAACGAGTATGTAGAGATAAATTACAGACAAGAGCTGAAAAAGGCTCAACGTAAGGTACCAACTGCATGTTTCTTTCAAAGAAAAAGGAATTTGATTTCAATTAAAACATCTTTGAATTCAGTTACAATATTCCTTCGGCAGAGTATGACATTCAACATGCTTTTAGCTAATAAATTACACGTTCTTTAAAGGCATCGTAAAATTGCTATGTTTAAATGGTGAATGACACAAGCGTGATGGTGTTGCTTTGACAAGCGGTTATGAGAGCTTACAGTATTACAACTTATAACACCACAGCAATTAAAATGTATAACATGATCTAAATGTTGTTACTTAAAACAGAAATGCAACAATTATTACTGCCGGTGCTTCTCATATTAAAATATACAATACAATGATTATTATGTTTATAATAATGATATTGATACGTAGACAAACATTTGGAAAGTGAATTAACAAATGAGTGTGGTGACCAACCCTCTATTTAAATTCAGTGGCATATTTGATGTACTTATGACAATGTTGTCAGTTTCTTTCTGCTAAAGATAGGGGAAAAAAGTTAAATTCAACTGCACAAGTAATCAGGTAAACAGTGTCACCTACAACAGAAGGTTGAAATAATATATAGTTTTTTAATTATTACTTTTAAAATATGAAAACAGTTGTGGAAAGTGCAAGGAAATGTAACGTAAAGCACTACTAAATTCTTTAGTTTTTAAATGAACATGCTTAATTTAGGGACTATTTTCCTTTTGCCTTTCCGCTCTTTAAAGAGTAACAGTGAATCTAAGAAGCTAATATAAGTTGGTCATTGAGCAGGGCTATGCTCTCATCTAACAAACCTGCAGTCTACTGCTGAACTGCCTCTTTGTAGGCAAAATGTAGCATCTAAAAAGCACTACGTTAATAACAGCTTGCTGCGCTCTGCAAGTTTCCATTGTAGAACACAAGCAGACAGTTTTCTTTCTTATTTACAAGAGAATTGTCTTGAGTTAATGTTATTGCACAAAGTCTACATAGGTTGTTGTATGTAAATGCCCAGTTAGTTCAACGTGAGAGTAGGATGTGCTATTCTACAGAACAAAAATACCTCTTTGTATAAACAATAATAGTCATCGGTGAATGTCGGGAACATCACTGGCGAGTCAGTACTTTTCTATTCGCCATGAGAGGTTCAGATTAAAATAATTTTTAAGGTCATAGAGAAGTGCCCAAGTCCATTCCTGAAAGTTGCTCTCCTTCAACTTTTAGGCACATCCCTAAATCACATTTAGATGTCTTTATATTTAAAGACTTTACTGTATTTGAGAAGTCTAGAGGATTCTCTTGCAAGAATACTCCTTCTTCTCCAGGTTTTAAATCACAGTCCATTTAAATGCTAAAATACTTACTCTCTAGACTTATATTTTAATTATAGATTTAAAAGGGACTGATTGCAGTTTTCTGGCCCATCACTGATCATTGATTTTTAAAAACCTGACCTGTTGATTCCGATTTTAGCCCATACTGATTTTTTTCTCTCTGAGATATTGCTAAATATAGCAAGAAAGTCGCTAAGTTGGCAACAGTGGGGTGACTATTATTAACTGCAAACGTGCAGACATGACCTGCTGGGCTGGTCTGTGTGTCAAACTTCTCTCATGGCAGAGCAAAAATTGACTGGTGGATTTTTTGACCTTTGATGAGGTCGATAAGATCGGTGGATAAGATCGCTTCACATCCAGGTACTGGCAGATGATCGATCTCCCAAAATTAAGGAAATCAGGGCCCATTTATCAGCCGGCTGATTTAGCGGTGCATCCCTTCTTTTAACGTTGATTTTAAATTCGATATATGAGCCTCAGCTCCTTCAGACTAGTGCCAGCAGAAAATAGGAAACACCTGGTGGAACTGCACATCTCCTAAGCTTATCAACTACTTCTCAGTTTAACGCTACTAAGAACCGTTGAAAACAACAAAATGGACAAACTTTGGTTGTGATGAAGTGTTGATTGCGAAGAACCGGAAAGAGCAGGAGCTTCTTAAAGAGACATAGGCCCAATTTCAAGGCATTAAGCTATGAAGTCAATTTGTTTTATAAATAGAAACCATTTTTACAACAACTGAAGGTAAAGTTACTTGGTTGTGCAATGAAATGGCACAGTTGTGCCTGGAAAATACATAAAACACCTCCCTGTATAGAGGGCTAAATGGGGCTTTCTGATGACCTTAGGGTGTCACACCAAAATAAATACCTATTAAGGAAGCAGAACTGCAATACAAAGTGATTCACAGATATCAAACTCGCAACATGAAGGTCAAAAGATTGTCATACATGTAAATATATAACACACAAAAAATAATTTAATTGAAACTATTTATCTTCTTTCTTAACTTATTATTGGGGCCTGCCATAGCAATGCATAGGACAGCATTACTATGGCATTTCAATGCCTCCATGCAATGCATGGCAGGCACCTATTCTACACATCAAAATAACTGCCGGATCCTTTCACCGTTAATACAAGGGATTAGTGAGGCCTTTTAAAATGAAGCTTACTGAAAATTTCAAAATGAAAGCCTCAATATTCCTCTCAGGCCACTTGCAAAGCAAGGTTAAAATAAGGCTAAAATGTTTTTTGAACAATAACAATATTTGTTGTTAATCTGTTGCTAAGAGACGAGCTCGTCTTCTGGTAACCAAGTGCCACGAAGTAAACATTTGATTTTTACTTTTGCAAAATTTACTAATTGTAAATTTCTTGTGTCTAAGCTGATAAGCAGAATTTCATTAGAGCTTATGTTTTAAAAAAACAATATTACTTTTTAATTTGGTGGTAAGAGATGTGTGTTTTTTCTGCTAACGAATTGACACAAAGTATAAATCAAATTTAAATTTTTGTAATATAACAAAAAAAAAAAAACATTTTCACTTTTCTGCCAAATTCACCAAATGCACAATTCTTGTTAAGTAGTAACTGGTGTTAGATAAATAGTATTCAAAAGAGCAGAAGAAATCTTGAACAATAACAATATTTGTTGTTAATCTGTTGCTAAGAGACGAGCTCGTCTTCTAGTAACCAAGTGCCACGAAGTAAACATCAGATTTTTGCTCTGCAAAAATGTACCAACTGTAAATTCCTTGTGCCTAAGCAGTATTTCAAAAAAGCTTATGTTTTTTTATAAACAATAATATTACTTACTAATTTGGTGTTAAGAGATGAGCATTTTTTTATGGTAAAGAACTGGCATGGAGAATAAATCAGATTTTTACTATTGTTTTGAATGTATGTTTTATAATATATTTACCACCAATGACAAAAACCCCCAAAACATTTTCACTTTTCTGCCAAATTCACCAAATGCACAATTCTTGTTAAGTAGTAAGTAGTATAAGATAATTAGTATTTCAAAAGAGCAGGAGAAATCTTATGTTTTTTGGACAATAACAATATTTGTTGTTTATCTGTTGCTAAGAGACTAGCGTGTTTTCTTGAAACAAAGTGCCACAAATATAACATCTGAAGGCATCAGAAGGCAGTGAATTAACATTAACATTAGCACCTTTTCCCTAAAATAAGGGTTTTAGCTATTATTTCATTTATTCACCAAGTTTAGCACACTGAATGGAGGAAGTCAATGTAAGACAACGTGTTTGTGATACCCCACAGGCCACTGGCAGCATTTAGGCTAACATTAGCATTTTGGCTAATTTTAACTAATACACTAATTTTAACATACTGAATGGAGTAAGTCCATGCTACTCAACATGTTTGTGACTCTTCACATGCTACTGAGTACATTGTAGTTTACTTTAGCATTGATGGTAATTTTTAGCATCAGAACGCTGGGTTCTAATCGACGGGCACACTTTGGCATGCCCTGTTTAAATTTTTTCAGAAATGTTCTAGTTCATTAAAAACATTATCCACATAAGACTTTTTTATTGGGGGGTATTAGTGGAGTGGCCTAATCTGAGGTTGTTTACTATATGTGTCAGAGCAGACTGACTGTCCAAACTTCATGATAGAAAATGTTTTGCATTAAAAAAGATCATGTTGATCTTTTTTCCCTAGTTGTAGCAACATGTAGCATGTTTAAAGTGTAGCTTAAAATGTGCAAATGTTGGAGGTTACAACAATCCCCTGAATTAAATAGAAGTCTGAGGCACACAAATTGGCCTAAGTGTTTCAAAAATGTCCTGCGTGAGACACTTCCAGCAATCAAAAGCTTTTTATCATTTTAATAATAGCAGAGTAGCATATTGTGTTTGAAAACAACTTATAAGTACATTGTCTGTACCTCTCTTCATTTGTCATATTTTTGCTGTTCATCCTAAAATTAAGTTCGATTTGGCTAAGCTGAAAAAGAGGACCTTTTCAGCTTCTGAAAAGGTTCAGAAGCTTATACTCTTCCCACTTTCATGTGGAAAGAGTATGCTCTTCCCACATGAAAGTGGGAAGATTATTTTTATACTCTTCCCACTTGTTGTTACAAATATTATGTATATTTATGAACAAGTGCAAATTGACTTATAAGTCTAAACATTTTGAGCCAAAGTGTTCGTATCTAATTTTTAAAAATGAGAATATTATTGTTGAAAATGTAGCTGTGTCAGTAAATTGAATGCCTGAAAAAAAAAGAAAAGAAAAACGCTTATAAAGCTTGGAAAAGGATTAGAATGGCAGAGAATTAAGAATCAAGCCTTGCCTGAGGGATGGGGATGTTGAAGAATGGGCATTAGCAAGGGCACCAAGTGCCTGGGGAGTTTGGGGTCTATCACCCAGCTTTGTGATGCTGATGCCTCTGGACACCTCTTACAATCCTGTCTTGTTAGCCACAAGAGCTTCAGGGCTGGACATTACTTTCACTCCATAAAAGACTGGATCACAACAATAAACTAAAGAGGAACAAGGAGAGATTTGTCTTGTCCAAGTGTTATGTCCTCACATGTCCATTTAACTGTTCATGACCTTAAACCTGGCTAGTGCCTTATAGGTAACAACACTAGCTCTCAGCCCATGTGTCCTGCTGATTGTAGAGCGGCATTATAAGCCTGTCTCTATTTGATGATTTCTTTTCCTGTAAATGTGTTTAAAAGTTTTTTTGCTGCTGTCGTGTGTTGCGGGATTATCTGAAACAACTGGAAATGGACGGTGGATTTTAAAAAGCACAGTCAGGTATAATATCTGTGTCATGTTTTAGACTCATGTTATGAGATTGAGGACGTTGTATGAAAGGTGGTGCTTTAGAAAGTGAGAAACTACCTGCCTCAGCAGTGTTATTAGTATTGCAGTGTGTCAGCTGATTCCGGGGTGCCATGGAAGACAATCCATGTATAACTCAAGTGCAGTTCCTAATGTGATATTACCTTTAGGAAGTCTATGTGGAGTAAAGCATGAATAGTTAAGAGCTAATGAAAATAATTATAGTTTTTCCCTTGAGAGTTTCCAGAGTAGGTGTTGTTCTTGGTCACTGAATGTCCTTCTTCAACCTGTCCATGTTGGATTAATTTAAAGAGTGCTATTTTCTGTCTAAAATGACAAAAAAGGTGTCACTAGTTTGCCACTACACTCAAGCATCATAACACTTACTAATTTTAGAGGTTGGCCAAGATGGATTTTTTTAAAGGCCAGTGTCAATCTTTAGAAATCAGAGCCTCCTATGCATGCTGTGATTTTTATTTTTTTGTAGCAATTTTTATTTTAAATAAAACAGAAATACAACAAGATTAAAAACATATAATTATACACTAACTGACCAGTCCAAAAAGTTAATCGCCTAGAAGGAATTGTCCAGTTTATTGTATTTTGGTACGAGAACTGACAGAGAGTGCAATTTTTTCTTCATATTAAGTAGTAGTATTAAGAGTGGAGCTAACGCGCACACTAGGAGCATTGTGGTTCATGTCCTAAATTGGCACCTTTAACTAGTAAAATTTCAAACTATATATGTAGATGTTATAGACAAATAACATCTACATATATATACATCAGATACCTGATGCTTGAAATTCAGTGTTTCCTATGTTTTCTTTTACACATTCTGTTCTTAGTATAAAAAACCCAATATTGCAATATTTTAATCTTAATTAGGCCTTAGCCAATAAGTAGCAGACAATTCAGCCCTCGTTAATATAAAAAATATATAATTTAAATCATCCTGTTTGGGAAAACTATAGACAATGTCACACTTAGTACAAGTGTTAATGTCATTTATGGGAGTGCGTACCATTTGATCTAGTTGTACAATTATTATTTTATTTTATAGTAATTTCTTCCATTTGCCTGTCAAGTTTCCTGTTGATATAAATATGTTTTATTACTGAGGGACAAAAAGGCTCTTACTGAAATTAATTACATTGAAAGAACAAATAAATAAAACCTGGATGTGTTTAAAGTGTAAACTTTGCCAAATAGGCAGCTCTGAACTGTTGTTTGAACCAAACAAGTAAACTATGATCCAAAAAAACCCTGGAGCAATTCACTAACAATGGGAATGCAAAAGGCTATCCAGCAAACCAAATAAAATAAGTGATCCAAAGAGAGGAAGTGACTTTGATTATGATTGTGATGAAGAAGTGAATGTTATTAGGAAGACATGCATCTGGCACAATGTTTAATATTGAGATGATTATTGTGATTAACCCATTATTTCCTCTCTTCTCTCTTCCATCATGGTTTCCTCACCTCTTTTCATGACCTCATGCATTTGAGCCACTCAGACCCTTTATAAGGTTTGAGAATCAGTGACATTGCCAATCTATTTGCACAGATGTGTTGCATTGCTGAGTGGTGCAGACACAACCAAGTAGCAAATCTTGCACATCATCTGTTTTTAATCCACTACTGTGTCATAGAATCTAAATTGCTCACAAATGAACTGGGTGCACTTTTTTTGTTTGCCAAATGCTGCTGCTGTCTTCTCGGAGGCTGCTTATTTAACCCCTTCACCATTCCATACCCTTGGCATGAAAACTGTGATCTTACGGTTATTACCAACGAGGCGGATCGCAACTTTAGCGTTGTTGGTGGGGAATATTTAACCAGTGTTTTGGAGATTATTACATCACCATTTTCTCCCATCAGGTATCCAAAATGCTGCCACATAAATAATTTGAAAGTGATGGAGGCCTTTTTAATGCTTTCGTAAATGCGTGATTTATTGTTGAACCGTGTCAATTCATTATGGGACACATAATGAATTACTTCCTTTCCTTCTTCAGCGTAGAGGGTGTTAACTTAGAGCATTCAGCTTCACCCTTGGGGCTTATGAAATGGCTTTAATGTACCTCACTATATGAATACACGTACAACTACTGGACAACGTTGCAAGATAGAATTCTCTTTGACAAGAAATATCTTGATCTTGTTCCAAGTGCTCTGATTATACCTCCATCTAACAAAATCTAAGCTAGCCCGCTGCTGTGATTTGTGCCTGATTGTTAACGTGTTTGTAGTAATTCAGAACTGTTCCATGTTAAGTGATAAATACATATACAATACAATAGTCTGACTGCCATAAAAAATTTTATGAAAAGGTCCACTTAGAGTAACTAAAGCATTACACATACACCTATGCAAGGAATGTCAGTGTGAAAGGGGCATGTATTTGTGTTTCCAGGTGGGCGTGTGTGTGGGGGTGTGTGTTTGTCGGGCAGACACCTCTACAAACGTTTAAAATCTTTCCAAAAGAAACCAGAAATCAATAGCAGCAGAGAAAACCTGGTACAGTTTGGATTTCAAAAAGCCTGACTAGCTCAGGGAAGTCACTCATTGATTAGCATTGGTTTCAGGTCTGGCCGCAGGGCTCACAAATAATCAGCGGTTTGGACAGGTTAACACCTTTTTTCCTTTCCCAGTGCTCAAGGACAGCAGACAGCATAGCGTGAAGAAATGTCTATCCCCCGGCCCTCATGTCAGGAATCCCGATGAGGTTTATTGGGGCAGAAAGGGCACAGATTCCCCCCTGAGGCTGTAGCTTGAGCTAAAAAGCTATTGGTCTTGTTTCTTTAACACACGCCACACCTCCCTCGCTTTTTCTGTCTCATTCGCTTATTTAATCCCTTTGTTCCTTAAAACTATGTTGCACTGAAGAGTACAACATGACAAGACTGTGAAAATGTACAGAAAATACTTTGTTTTATATTTGTGTAATGCGGAAGTTTTTTAAAAAAAGTAGCAGGATAGATGAGTGTAGAAAATTTGCAGAGAGTGGAAAATAGTGACATCATGCAGACTGCCTGTTGGTGTGTCTGCTCGGCTATAAAGATTAGATAATTGTTTTTGTGTTCATGTATCTTCTCATTGGCTGGCTACCAGCATAAATCAGACTGTATCATTACATGCATAGGACAGGCAAGCTTTAGGAGGTGCTGTCAATGGCTGGCTGGTTAAAAAGCAATGATTGTCAGTTCCATGAGGTATTTACTTGGCAGGCCAGCAGGCATTGCTCAGCACAAATAACAATCTGAGGACGGCACACCAGCCACACAGATTCCAAATGCAGTTTGCTAACTTTTCCAGTCTAATCTATCATCTCAGGATGTGCTTTAAGATGTGATGTTGGATTAGACACACCTTCGTCTAAGCTCTGCAGCCCTGGGTGCTTCTGTCAAAGCTGAATATTTCTGACTTAATACTGTGCTGTGAAGAAGTAAGTGAGTTTTTCTTTTAGGGTTCTTCTACTTTTTGTCAAACATGAAATGTTTCAAATGATCAAGCATATTGTCATCAGACAATGACAACTTGAGTAAATATAAAATATAAAAGCCAGTTATTTTGGGAAAAATGCTACCCAGACCAATGTGAGAAAGCAATGGTTCCCTAAATAAAACTAGTTGCGCACTGTGGGCACGACTATGTGTTTGCTATAATTGGTAGTGAGTCTTTTCGATTGCACGTGGAGGAATTTTGACCCACTCTTCTTTGCTGAATTGTTCATTCATCAGGTACCGATGCAGCAAAGCCCCCTTCTAACGTGCTATTCAGCTCTGTCTTGCGTGCCTCCTGCCACCGCCATGTTTGGATGTTTCATTGGAGTTCCTTTTATTAAATTCTCTGTTAGTGTCACACCTGATGTTATGGGATACACACTGTTCCACATTTTCTCCATTTGTGGACAGTGGCTCTAACTGTGGTTTGATGGAGTCTCAAACCTTAAAAATAGCTTGGTAACCCTTTCCAGATGGGTGGAGTTCCGTGACTTTGTTTCTAAGTTTTTCTTAAATTTCGTGATAGTACAAGTCTGGCAGTCTGAGTGAGACATTTGCCTTCTGCATCAGACCAGAACCGAACAGTGGGAGTTTAAGGTTTGAGTATTTACTTCCTCAAGTCCTCGACTCCTCATAGCTATCTAATCTGCTTTCTGGCTTCTAGAAGTTGAGTAGCTGGGGCTGTTTTGAATCCCATGAAATTCAGACCAATCAAACAATAGTTTCACAAGGAGAGGGGGGCAAAAATTTCACCAAGGAAGTTGTGGCAAGAAAGGACGGAGGACATAAAGCTGAAAATAATGCGATTTTTGTCACAGAACTGCGACAATGAGAACTGATTTCAGCAGTTCAGCTGAACCATGCAGAGCCCCAAACCATGTTTAGTTTGCTGAACAGTGTCTGCTAACTTTGGTTGAGTTTTCTTTATCACTTGTCCTCATTATTGTTTTGACATTTTTATAATAAATTAGTTGTTTATTATTCTCTAGATTGACATAAAATTGAACAGTGTACAGCTTCACAGGTTTCCTCCCAGTTTACACAAGTTTGTTACTTGGCATGCTGTTCCTTTGTTTCAGTTTGAAAGATCCAGTAGCTTGCAGGAAAACGTGTTCAAGTTCTACGCCCATAGAACTGTCTGTCGTCTTCTTCTTTTTTTCCTCTCTGTGGCCTGCTCTGCTACCAGCCTTTCTTACTGCCACTTTTGCCACAGTTGGCCCAGCTCTGCCACAGTTTTTCATCAAAACACCAAACCTCAATGGAGCATTCAAGCCCAAACCCGCTCCAGCGCTGCCCCTCCCTTCTGCCTTCTATGTTCTGACTCTGCCTTCTTTATGCCTTACTCACTCTCTGCACATTTAGTGGGCCAGTGCAGGAAGAGGCCCTCATTTTGATTGTGATAGCAATGTAGCATCTGAAGATTTCAGTGATCCGAGTAGTTTAATTAATTGAGTTTTTAATCAAAGAAATACATGGTTAGCTATGGTTTTTCTTGTCTATTTGTTGGTTTAGATTTCATCGCAATCTAAATATATAAAATAAGAAAGCCTTATTGTCATACAATGTGATGTGGTGACACTACCTAGCAACAGGAATAGACAAAACATGTTGTGCAATTAACTACCAGCCATATTACCTTTACTAATTTGCAGAGGACTGTAGTCAAATGCACAAAATGTTACAAAGAGTTGCAAATATATACAGTAAAGACCAAAAGTTTGGACACAACTGTGTGTCCAAACTTTTGGTCTGTACTCAGTTCAGACCAAAAGTTTGGACACACTTTCTCATTGGATTCAATGAGAAAGTGTGTCCAAACTTCTGGTCTGTACTGTATATATATATATATATATATATACAGTACAAACTTTTGGTCTGTACTGTATATATATATATATATATATATATATATATATATATATATACAGTACAGACCAAAAGTTTGGACACACCTTCTAATTCAATGGGTTTTCTTTATTTTCATGACAATATATAAGGCAAGAAATCCCACTTATTAACCTGACAGGGCACACCTATGAAGTGAAAACCATTTCAGGTGACTACCTCTTGAAGCTCATCAAGAAAATGCAGAGTGTGTGCAAAGCAGTAATCACAGCAAAAAGTTGCTACTTTGAAGAAACTAGAATATAAGGGGTATTTTCAGTTGTTTTACACTTTTTTGTTTAGTGCATATTTCCACATGTGTTATTCATAGTTTTGATGCCTTCAGTGTGAATCTACAATGTCAATAGTCATGAAAATAAAGGAAACTCATTGAATTAAAAGGTGTGTCCAAACTTTTGGTCTGTACTGTATATATATATATACAGTATATATACTGCCTGGCCAAAAAAAAAGTTGCCACCAAAAAATGGTCACACTCTAATATTTTGTTGGACCGCCTTTAGCTTTGATTACAGCCCGCATTCACTGTGGCATTGTTTCAATAAGCTTCTGCAGTGTCACAAGATTTATTTCCATCCAGTGTTGCATTAATCTTTCACCAAGATCTTGTATTGATGATGGGAGAGTCTGACCACTGCGCAAATCCTTCTCCAGCACATCCCAAAGATTCTCAATGGGGTTAAGGTCTGGACTTTGTGGTGGCCAATCCATGTGTGAAAAAGATGTCTCATGCTCCCTGAACCACTCTTTCACAATGTGAGCCCGATGAATCCTGGCATTGTCATCTTGGAATATGCCCGTTCCATTTGGGAAGACAAAATCCATTGATGGAATAACCTGGTCATTCAGTATATTCAGGTAGTCAGCTGACCTCATTCTTTGGGCACACAATGTTGCTGAACCTAGACCTGACCAACTGCAGCAACCCCAGATCATAGCACTGCCCCCACAGGCTTGTACAGTAGGCACTAGGCATGATGGGTGCATCACTTCACCTGCCTCTCTTCTTACCCTGATGCGCCCATCACTCTGGAACAGGGTAAATCTGGACTCATCAGACCACATGACCCTCTTCCATTCCTCCAGAGTCCAATCTTTATGCTCCCTAGCAAACTGAAGCCTTTTTTTCTGGTTAGCCTTACTGATTAGAGGTTTTCTTACGGCTACACAGCTGTTCAATCCCAACCCCTTGAGTTCCCTTCGCATTGTGCGTGTGGAAATGCTTTTGCGTTCACAATTAAACATACTCCTGAGTTCTGCTGTTGTTTTTCTTCGATTTGATTTGACCAAACGTTTAAGTAATCGCCGATCACGATCATTCAGGATTTTTTTCCGACCACATTTCTTCCTGGAAGACGATGGTTCCCCACCATCCTTCCAGTTTTTAATGATGCGTTGGACAGTTCTTAACCCAATTCTAGTAGTTTCTGCAATCTCCTTAGATGTTTTCTCTGCCAATGATTTGACCCTTCTTAAACAGACTAACGTCTTTTCCACGACCACAGGATGTGTCTTTTGCCATGGTTGTTTAAGAAATGAGGAGTTACTCATTGCATCAGCTGGGGTTAAATAACTTGTTGCCAACTGAAAGATAATCGCCTATTCAGTACTTATCCAATAGGAGGCTTGTACCTATTTGCTTAGTTAAATCCAGGTGGCGACTTTTTTTTTGGCCAGGCAGTGTACATATATTTATATATACATACATATATATAGTTTTAATTTAGAACTCTACAGTATATTGAATGGCAAAAAAAAAATCACAAAGGACTGCTAGCAAACCCGGTCCGGGGGAGAGCCTGGAAGTGCCAGCTGCAAACCCTACATCCGAGAATATCTAGGGCGGCGGGAAGACAGGGTTTGAGAAATCACATGACCTCTGCGGGCACCGCTGCTGCGGCCAGGAGACAATGTTGGAAAAAATGTGGCATGAATTAATACTCGGTATTTGTATAATTTGCTTCCCAGTTGAATAGGTCAACGTATTGGTCTGAGTGAGTTGTTCTTTATTGGCTGAGGTGTTGGAGCTCATGGAGAGTGGTGGGAAGTGGTAGTGAAGAAAGAAAAGCATCCAGAAAATAGTTAATTATAGTTAATATTATCATAATTTTCAAAAGTAGTATTTTCATTCAAGCTACAAGTTTGTTTTCTGATAGGAAATGTCTGAAGTATCTGTCAAAAGATAAAAAGGCAACTTACAAGGTGTATTTTTTTATAAGAGAAAACCTCTATATTTATTTACATTTTAACTTAAAATGGCTTGACAAAAATATTTACCAGTTTCTAATTGCTGCTGTCTGTAAAAGACAAGTCCCCTGAAATGGTTACTGAACAATGTTAATTATGGGTTAGCTGTACACATTCTGTTCTTAGATGATCAATTTGTTGGACATTTGATAGCAAGATGTTGTTCTGGAGATAGAAGATGGAGTTTGCAGGTGGCTTGGACTACTGTGATTGCAGAGCTTCCCCCAGTGTATTATAGGCCTGGCGGCCCACCATGCTTTACGAGCCCCACCGCCAGGCTAAGCCTTTCTTGTTTATGTTTTTAGGAAAATAATAATAAAAAATTTAAAAAACGCTATTTTTTATATTTTTATATTTTAAGCAAAATTGCAAGCGTCTCTGTTGCTCTGAGCGTTTCACTGGCGGAGCAGATTTATTCTTAAAATATATGTTTATAGAAGATAGGTTTATAGTTTATGCATTTAAAGCTGGACCAATCACACCGCTGGCGCCTCTGCGCGTTGCCTCGTGCGCTGCAGCAGCTGGATGTCTTAAGTTTACCTCAGCACGGATCCTGTGCGCCTCCTTTCACTCAAACTGGACACAGGCTGACCTGTATGGATATTTACGTCAACCCCCTGTGAGGAATTATATTTCTTTCCAGAGAAATGATTTGCAGAGTGGTGCTTTCAGAGGTGCGTTGAGTGGTGAGAATGATTTATATTTGTGGACAAAGGATTTTGTGCGGCTTTTCCATCTCAACACGCTGCCCAGCACTCGGTTCTGTCTGTGCTGATAAAGTTAATGTATGTGTTCCCGGTTGGCCGGTGCGTTAGTGGTTTACGAACCAGCACTAACCTCATCATGCAGGTTCAGCCCGGTGAGGAGCTTTCGCGCTCGCCTCGTAGTCATGCATCATCCTGATTTTATATTATTTTATTATTATTTTTAGTATTATTTTTCTGGTTACGAAGCATCAAACCATATCAAATGCTTTGTCCACTTAGTCAGTCAGAGTTAATGTGCGTGGCTCCGCGAAGATTTGAGAAACTCATCCCATAAACTGAACTCAACAGGCACGAAATGGAAGAGCTACTAAAGCCACATTAGCACCATTGAATTAAATCTCCTGTTTGTTGCTCATCTCTGCGCAGTGCAGCAGATTTAACTCATCATGCAAGGCCGGTCCAAGGCTCCGTGAGGCCTTGAGCAGAATTTGACTTGGGGGGCCCCTCGTGCTGCTGAAAACATCAGCACCTCTAACAGTTTATCTGTTAGATTTAGTGAAATCTGGGAGAAGGAGAGTAGTTTAATTGGCCAACCTGAAAAGCAATAAGTTGTAATTGCAGTTTACTAGTTTGTATTTGTGGGCAAACAGAGCTCAAACTCAAAGACTAAACTCACAGCATCAGATTGTTGCTATAGTAACAAAACAATTTAACTATGAATATTGTTCTTTAAACTTTTACAAAGTGAACTTCCCAGCTCCTTAAAATTCTTTAACAATTTAAAATCTTTTAATTTCTGTATGCTGAAGCCATTAAATCAAATTTAGCAGCATTGATAATCTCAATAAACAAATGTTACATTTATGTATCTGTGGTCTGTGTTAAAATATTAGCATTTATGGTCCCTGAAGCCCTGGGGGCTTTATGGAGCTGCTGACTTAATTTGGATTAAACAAAAGTGCAAATAATTGATATTCATTTTAATTATGTTTTTTGATTTCTTGTTTTTAAGAGTAGTTGTGGGTTTAAATATCGTTTCACTGGTGATGTCTTCCCGTAACATATAATTACCCAGTAATATTTTTACTTTTCCTGTCTACTTAACATCGTTTAATACAAAAACACAGTGGACCTCCTCGGCACCCCGACCACCGGGCTTAGCAAGTTTTCTGGGGGGAAACCCTGGATGGCAAAGGTTGGGAAAGTCAATACAGCTTTTTCCTTTCATTAAATAACTTGTAGTTTAAACGGCCTTGTTGATGAAATGTTCTGTGCTGTACAAATAAACTTGATTGATGGTGCATTTTTCCAAGAATTATTGCTTGAAGTTTTTATTTTCTGGTAATCTAAGTGGCATTCCCAAAAGTGCATTTGCTGCAGGTTTTTTCTCTTCATCCTTTTTTTGGCTAAATAATAATAGTCGAGTTACACAGCATAACATCCATCATGTAGATAATGAACATAATGATATAACAATGCAAAATTAGTTTTGTTTCCTTTTCAGGTTGTATAATCACTAATCAGTTGCCATGTACTGTGGTTCAACCTGGAATATGTAGATTCTGTTTTGAAGTCCTGGAAAGTTTGTTTTGAGTGACTGAAGTTAGCCAACTGAGGATTAGCACAGACAAGCAGACACTAAGTTAAGCTTTATATCATAACATTATCCCAGTCCTCTCAGATTGTAGCCAGGGCCTAAACATTACTAACAAGGACATGCAAAGCGTATGAACAGGGATCGAGAGTTCATTTATAGTACGGCAGAATTTGAAATGGCAACGTTCTAACTGTGAAGTAATAGAGATAACAAAATAAAAATGAAAATCTTTAACTATACAATTAAATATATTAATTACTTTCTAATAGGTATAAAGCCCACAGGTATTTCATATACAATTCATTTACTAAGAAGCTACAAAATCTGTATGATGACATTAATGAAAAATGAAAGAGGATTTCAATACAAGTCACCTGTGCATCTTACCAAGATAGGGGACCGTCACAATTACCTCTTGTGCAAATCTGCTTCCTTGAATTATTTCTCTTTTTGTCGGTTACAAATTAATAACTAAAGAGGAACTTTTGTTTAGTCCAAAACCTACTGGGAATTAAAAATAGTGCATATTTAAAGTAAAACATAGATCAACCGAGGTTCTGATTTTGCATTGTAGTAAAGCACTGTTTCACGATTTATTATTTTTTTTGTTTTCTGTCCCAACTATAATCAACTATGTTTCAAAATATACAATGCCAAGAATTGTTCAAATCTGGACTGGGTTATGCTGGAATAAATAAGCTCAATGAAACATTTGGTTTGTTTTTTAAAGAAAATTGGAGTTTGCTTAAGTTCTCTCAGTGACCCATGAACTCAAGCAAAATGAGTTGGACAAAACTAAGTTTTGATGTGGCAAATCAGACTAGGGTTTTTATCTAACAATGTATGTGGCATTACCTTAGAACTGTAAAACACACGATGTAGATTAATTAAATGCAGCGTTTTTTAATATGATTTTTTTGCTTAGAGCTAATGATATCATATTTAAGTTTGGAATATCACATCAGACAAAAACAACCTTTTAAGTACAGAAATGAGAAGTATGTATAATACTTTCTTAAATGTTTTTTTTTTTTCTTTCAAAACGTACTTTTAATCTGTCAAACGAGCCTCATCGGAGTGCATAGTCTATCTACTAAATATGGCTGTATAGGTACAGTTTTTTAACTAGATTTTACTAGTGAGCAATGTGCAGCCTAATTCACATATGGTGTTCTCTGTGGCAACAGATGGCCTACATTTTTTGTTCATTTGAGTTGTTGCTGTAATGTACCAGCTGAGCAAACTTTCACTTCCTTTGCACGTGTATGGCAAACTTCATTCAGTAAAATTGACACTGCTCTAGAATAGCTTGAACGGGTGGCATGCTCACAGATGTCTGAATTAGTTTCCAGTTCAAACATCACATTTGCCTTTAATATAAATTAACATGCACAGTGGGAACTGTCTTGGCTCTACAGCAGAAGCAGACATCTATAGTTTCCCTTGTTTCCTCTGACGGGGGTACAGCCAATCAGCACCAAGGAAAATCAATGGCGCTTCAACAGCGTTTCAAGTAGCACTGCACAGTGGTATTTCAGCTTCCTTACCTGCATTTTCTTTACAATATTTGGATATGCTCTACTGAAAAAATCTGCAAAAAAAATTATAGTAGATTTTCTGTGAATAATTTAGAGTTACTTTCCATGAAAAAAATCTACAAATAGGTGACTCTGTGAATACTTAACCACGATTAGGTGGAGGTAGGCTGTGTTAATACATGAACTCCTATGCAAAGGATGCAGAGTATTTAGTTATGCTGCCAACATTTCCTTTTGGTTGTTTTGTGTATTTTGTCTGAATTTCTAAAAATAAAAACATATGTATTGTCTCTATCATCTCTAAGTATACCTGATTAGTAGAATAAATTTCCAATACTTAAAGTATGAAATAGACCGTATGCTTGTCATTGCCCTTTAAAGATGAATATAACAAGTCATTTTTTTTCTCCATTATATGTCTGCAAGATACATCAGTACATCAAATGACCTACTTTAAGGGGGATCAGTGTTTCCCAAACACAGAAGATGCAGTGCAGGTGGATGTGGCTCGATGTGCAGCTGGCGTCCCATCTTCTGTTCTCTGAGTGCTCCTGTGTACTGCTGCTTGGCTCATTGATTGGTTAAGGTGTGCTTATGATTGTGCTGCAAAGATTCTGCATCATATAACCTGATGGATGTTTTTTTTTTTTTTTTTTTTTAAATAGGCTACTGTTTTCTAATGGCCTTCGATCAAGGTTCCCATCAACCAGTGCATCAGGTTTCTTCACTATGACATGCTCAAAGATGAATGATTTTTCTTTCTTGCATTATAGGACGTGGCTTGGAACAGCAGTTTAGACCAAGCAGATTTAGCCTTACTGGAGACCAGTGCAAGACCAGACTTGGTTATTGATCTACATGGTACATTTTTTAGATGCAATTTTTACTATAATTAATTTAAACATAAGACTGTTGTTCTTGTTATCTAGATTTTCTACAGTTTTGTATTAATTTTGGCCAGGGTTTAGCCAGTACCTTAATCCAGATATATTGTGCAGATATTTATGTAAACTGTAAAAAAAAAAAAAAAGCCTTTTTTTTCCCAATGTCAGGTTTCACTATCTATAGTTGTAGGTCAGAAGGATAACTAAAGTTTTTTGTATTTGGTAAATGCCAGAATAATAAGAGGTTTTTTTTGTTTGTTTGTTTTAAGATTTTGTTATTACATTGCATTTGATATATTTCCCTTTTCTACTTTATAACTTGGGGCAAACATTTTGGTTCTCCTGTCATAAGCTTCTCTCAGCGGTCTGCTTGGATTTAGTCCCATTCATTCTGACAGGTCCGGTGTTGAATCAGGTTTGTAGGCCACCTTGTTCAGATACCGTTTCATCTCAACATTTTTATGGAATTAAGACACTTTGAATTTCAGCCTCTTTGTAGCTAATTTGTTTTGTATTTCTAGAATTATTGTCTATTTGGAAAAAAAAACTTTCTGCCTAAGCTTGAACTTCCTGCCAGATGTCTAGAGATGTTGGTTCAATGTTGCCACATAATGTTATTTGCTCATGATGCCATCTAATTTGTGTACCAGTCTACCCTCTAGCAAAACATCATCACAGCAAATACTTCACATTTTAAATTGTGTTGTTAAGCTTGTAAGATTCTTTCCTTTTCCTCCAAATGTAACTATGATCATTATGGCCAAATATTTCAGCTTCGGTTCTATAAGAAAACCGGACATCTGTTCAAAAATTGGTTCTCCCAGTTAGTTTTACAAAAGAGAATTTTGTTTTCTGTGTTGCTTCTGAAGTGATGGTTTCTTCCATTCTGAGCAGCTTTTCAGCTCATGTTGTTACAGGGTTTCTATCACTGTTGATCATAATGCTGTCTTTCCAGCTTCAGCCAGAACATTCGGGTATTTTGCTTTGGTTCTACAGTTGATACACATATTTTCCTCTGAAATGTGTATATCGTTAGAATAAATAGCTTTTTTTTTTCCTTCTGTAGAGTGTGATCACTGGGCATTCCGATGGTGTCTATACTTGTGTACAATTGCTTGCCTAGATGGCTACATCAGATATCTGGATAAGGAAAAACAATCCACAATTCTCTTTCTGATAGCGTAGCTGATTTCTTCTTATTTTTTCATGATTTCACACAAGGTAGCACCGTGTTTGAGGTGTTTCCTTAAGACATCCACATGTATACCTCAAGGTAATTCCTTTATTATTCAATCTATTAAAAGCTTGCATAACTGTAACATTCTGATCGGGGTATAGTCATTCAGTGTTTGAGTAGATTATTCCTAATAGAACATGACATAAAGCAGGAAAACATAAACCTTTGACGTAACGTCAGACAGTGAGGAAAAGGGAGATTCTTTTTGTCTCTTTGTATGGCGTATGTAAACATCTGATTTCAAATTTATTTGGCAGTTTGATAGACAAATGCAAAGACAGCATGTAGAAAACCAGGTAAAGACAGTATGCAGAGAATTTCAGAGCTCAATTTTACTAGCTACCATTTCTAGTTGTCCCACACTAAGTCTTTCCTAAACCAACAGAGTCACAGTTTCTGTGATTAATCTTGGGTTTTCCCCAGGAAACGCTTGTTAAAACATCATTTATAAAACACATCTTATTTGGGTGCATTTTGTATTTGTCTGTTTTTAATAAATATATTATAGAAAGGCTGATGTCTCACCTAGCTTGCATGTCAGTCATTGTTCCTTTGTGATCAACTAAGTACAGCATCTGCTGACTCAGTTTTACCGTCTCTGAACTTTTGCATTCACATGTAAAGTTTCAGTATGCATGTGTGTGTGTGTTTATGTGCTGACTTTTCCATCTTTCCAACTCAGAGGTTTCTTAGGGAGGGGACTACTTAAAGCTGTTTTTTTTTCTCCTCTGCTTGAAGCTCTGGAACTTATTACAGTCTGAGGCATTTTCATAAACAGGCCATTCAGCTGCCTCTGCATGGCTCTGAATGAGACTCAGTGTCACAAGGAGAAAGAGAGTTAATGTGGGCTGGTTAGTCGCAAGACCTCCCCATTATGGAAGCCTGCATTTGTAGGACCATTTTGTGCTATATTAGTAGGGTTTTCAATTTTAAAAGATTGCAATGCAATTGCCACTGAATGTTTTCTGTGAACCCTTATAGGTACTTGGACAAGCTATTTCGCGTGGCATATAACATGTATATGATCTAAATGCCACTATTAATTAAGAGCATCTGAATGGACACTATTTGGCCATTATAATACATTTTTAACAATGGTTTTATGCTTCCTGATTCTTCAGGGTAAAAAGTAGTAAAAGTGAGTCTAAACTGCACCTTGTGGTTTCTGTTTTCCAAAACAACTTTTAAGTTTTTTGTGATTTGTAAATGAAACAACTTAACATGTCACCAGGGACTGCACACAGGCCATAACTCAGTACATTACCCCATGAATTCACACATAAGAGTGCTGTCATGAATTGGTTACAGTGGCTTAGTGATATAATCGTAGTGCTATGGTCTGAAGCTGGACTGTTTTAATCCCTTCCAGTGGTCTCTGACATTCTGCTAGGACGTACATATGTTGAACACTAGAGTAACATAAGCAGCTGAACTATTAAATGACCACCACTTGATTAATTAAATCAGGTGGTGAAGGGGGACAGGCTTTGTATAAACACTAAAATACTGCGGGACCCCACAATCAAGAAAACCTTTATTTCTTATGGAATCCTGCAAACTGGAGGTGCGTTATATCAGACAAAAAAATATTTAATTTCGAGTCTATTTTTAAAAGCTGATGATAGCATTGATGATGTTTTATCCGCATTTTTCTGGCACTTCTGGCATTAAATATGTTCCCAACACCCCTCTAGAGCTTAAGCATCTCAGCCACTAATAATTTACTTCAGTCGAGGGGATTAAGGGCAATGAGTGTGCGTCCAACTGTTCAAATATATTAGCAATATCCAGGGAGCTTAAAAACCTGACACTTGAATATAGTATCCTACCAGATTTTGTCCAAGCAATCTTTTCAAAATGCAATATTTCACACCCTGATATTGCGCTGATTGTTACTAGAGATGCGAATCTTTCTGTGTGTAGCGATTCAGTTCCAGTTTTAGGGTCATGATTCGATTCATAAACAATTTTTAATTCAGAAATCAGTTTTATATCGGTTTATATTTAATCAAAAATAGTTTTGTGCATAAAATTTTGTAACTTAAACTACCAGTATTAGATTTGCTTAGATGCCTGGCTTTTTAAAAATAAAATATCAAAGAATTATTCAAAATATATTTTTTACAAAAAATTAAGCAGACTAAAATTGATTTTTGAGTATTTTGATTGATTGATTTAGAATTGCCAGCACTATGAATTGCAATTCTCCTTAGAAACTTTTTTTTCTGGATCTCTAAATGTAACTCAGTGTAACTCAGTGTATGTGCTGTATTTTGCAGCTGTACCACTCTACTGGTTTACTTGGGGAAAAACCTTTACCAACGAGTCAAATCAGATTACCAGGGTATAAATGTATCCCAGAAAACAGCCCTTGTGGTAGGAAGCCAGTAAGTAACACTGAACCGTGGGAGAGGTGTTCTGATTGGAAGCTTGTGGACCTTCCCCACTGGTGGAAGTAGGAGTGGGCGATATGGACTTCAAGGTTTATCACAATATCTTGTGGTACTACTGTGACAACAAAAGTGAAAATAAGAACTATTTATTACTACTTTTGTGGGTAACTTCATGACTGTGACTGCATAGCAAAACATTCCTAGGGCCACAAACACAAATACTGCTCTTGCTCTTTATGTGCTTCTTCAGGACATCAGTCACATAAAGAAGTATGATTTGTATCGTTAAAGTGCACACACTAACTGCATGTAATAATTTTTTTTTCCAAAATTGTTATTTATTTATACTCACATTGAACAAACAGTGAAAACAATAAACTAGCAATCCCTGCAATAAGGGTAGCTTTGAGGGATTTTACACACCATTAATTAGAATTTATCATGATAACATTAAATCAAAATTCTTATGGTGACAAGAAATGGTAAATGATAAATTATAACAATAAATGCCCATCCTTAGGTTAACGATATTAACCCTTCTGTTTGCTAGCTCCCAGTTTAAGGTTCACAAGATTTACACGCATGTTAAAAACCACAATTTTACAGTGTCTAGATATACATTAATCAGATAACAGTGGAAATAATAGCACAGACTTCAGTGTTTGTGGTGGCTGAGAGTAAAGATTCTTGTCAAAGTAAGTGTTAAGGAATTGTAAACAGTAACTATTTTTTATATTTATGTTGCAAGATGCAGATTAAAACAACTTGGCTCCTTTATTGTCATAATGAATAATTCATAAAAAATTATTGAATGCTGCTGGATAATAATTTCTTATTTGCCATTTCCTCAAAAGTTATTTTTTTTCTTTTTTTTTTTTTTTTTTTTACAAACGTGCCATCTATAAAATCCCTAACCCTAAAGTTGTCGTGTCTTTAAGGAATTAAACTCCCAACAGCTGCACACAAAGCAAAAATCTGAAAGGCAGAGCAGATTTGACCTGGAAAAGGTTTTAATCCGCAGCTCAAGAACTCTGGTGTTTGATGAGGATTATCATGTTTACCACTGTACGAGTCTCAGTAAATGTTGATACCGTCTTGTTTTTCATCCTGAACATCAGCATAATTAACTCATTTGTGTGTTGAAGTTTCATAAATATTCTGATTATTGGTGTCTTTATTTTGCAGGTTTACCAAGAAAGCGATCAGGTAAGACTTTTCTTAATAAATCGTGTTGTCAAGGCTTTCATAATTTTTAATTGGGTTGTCCTGCTGTAGCTTTCATACACAGGTTTAGATTAAAGTTGTACTTGTCTTGCTGTGTTGCAACATAGAAGCCTTTAACATTTGGACCAAACATACCCTGCCAGCCCCCGCTCATTCATGAACACATACACACTAAGCGCAGGACAAAGGGCTTCCTTTTCTATGAGCAGCCCATGACTGCCTTCCACTGCGAACCAAACAGTGGCCTTTTTTACTGTTGGGGCCAGCATAGGCAGAAGCGGCCATACATAGCCTCCTCATAGGTTCAAGCAGGAGTTATGTCCTGTGGCATCTCCGCCGAGGAGTGTGTGTTATGTGGCACTCGTCTCTGGGCACTCAGCAGAGCTGCTCCACATCCTCTCTGACTGTCACATTATACATTGGACACACTCAGACTGATTCATTCACTGCCAGGTCTTTGAGTAACACCATTCTCAGCGCTGAAATAAACCAGCATTATTCACATTATTCGCTCGCCTGAATTTTGTGCTTATCAGCACATTAGCCACTGAACTTTTTCACATTTTACAGCCACAAACTTTGGTTTATCTAATTAGGATTTAATGTGATAGAGCAACACATGGTTAGTGTCGAATTCAGTGAAAATGACAAATGGTTTACACACATTTTTTACAAATAAGAGATTGAAAGGCTGCACAGTGGCGCAGTTGGTAGCACTGTTGCCTTGCAGCAAGAAGGTCCTGGGTTCGATTCCCGGCCGGGGTCTTTCTGCATGGAGTTTGCATGTTCTCCCTGTGCATGCGTGGGTTCTCTCCGGGTACTCCGGCTTCCTCCCACAGTCCAAAAACATGACTGTTAGGTTAATTGGTCTATCTAAATTCTCCCTAGGGGTGTGTGTGTGTGTGTGCATGGTTGTTTGTCCTGTATGTCTTTGTGTTGCCCTGCGACAGACTGGCGACCTGTCCAGGGTGTACCCCGCCTCCCGCCTGGAACGTAGCTGGAGATAGGCACCAGCAACCCTCCCGACCCCATTAGGGACAAGGGTGAACAGAAAATGGATGGATGGATGGATGGAAGAGATTGAAAATTGTGGTGTGCCTATGTTTATAACCTCAATGTATACTTTACAACCTTTTCTTGCAAATACAGCTGCAAATCATTTTGGGTATATCTCTGTCAATCTTTCATATCTAGAGTATGAAGTCTTTGCCCATTTTTATCAGAACAGATATTGCTCAGTCAGACTGGGTGGAAAGTTTCTGTAAGAACTGTCTTTGAGGTCTTGCTGCATATTTTCAGTTGTATATAGTCTGGACTTTGAATGGACATTTTGGTCTAGACCATGCTACTGTAGCGCTTCCTCTGTTTAAGGTTGCATCCTACTCCCACTGAAAAGGCCTTTTTAGCTTTTAACCCGTAAATGCTTTGCATTTAGTTCACATATCTTACCCATTGATTCTGACAAGCTTTGCTAGTCCTGCTGAAAACAAGCAGCATAATTCACCATGTTTCAGTCTGTTTTTTTTCAGACTGATTTCCAGCTTTTCTGATTAATTCTCTTTCTTCAGCCTGTAACGTTAGCTGGAAAGCCATGTTAGTGTGTTTCGATTGGTACCATGCTCTTTTTCATTTTCAGATAATGCACTGATAAATGCTCCGTGAGATATTTGAAGTAGCCTAACCCTGCTGTAAACTTCTCAACAATTTTCTCACTGCCATTTCTGCTGTGGCCCTTAGTCTTCATGATGCCACATAAATGTGCACTAATGTTCTCTAACAACTTCTGCCTCCACAAGACAGACAGATTTATGCATGGATAGACTATTTAATTTTGGGATTTCTTAAAACAGTTGATTGTGTTTGATTTTATTTAGGAGTGTCAGGTCAGTTGGGTCTGGAATGCAAATATACACCAACATTTTTCTTTGTTTTTGTGCAAGAGGTTACAAAAACCTTGTATCATGTTTAGTGTTATGCACTTTTTTATGTTGATCACATAAAATTATTAAGATTAACATTAATGTTTGTGGTTTCAATGGTTTCACAAATGTGGGAGAGTTTAAGAAATGGGTAGTACAAGAAGTAAATACCTCCACAAGACAATCTATTATTTTGAAACTTTTTTTGTTTACAACCGTTGGTTGAGGCTTATCTCATTTATGTTCTTCTTTCTTTAGAACCAGCAGCATTCTCAGTAAGGACCATCCCCCAGACAAGAAACCCAAAAGTGACAAAGCTTCACTTCCCTCCAATGAGTTTGACCCTACAGGTAACTTCCCATTCTCATTCTCAGGGACATCCTTTCTTTCTGTTTTTCATGTTTACTCTTCTGCAGTCTTTGTTCTTGTGGCCACTGCTGAATGTTCCTCCCACTCTTTGTTCTTTCTAACACACACAAGACTGCCAAGCAAAATACTTGTTGTTAATCATTTACCAGAAAGCGTGTTGGAAGGGTAAAACATAGTATATGTTATATTCCTTTTGCATAATGAAGAGAAAAAATAATATATATATGTGTGTATATTTTGCTGAAATAGATTATAATATTTTCCCTTTTTTATATTAGTACTTGCATTATTTAATTATGACTATACATTAAGTTTGGAGACTTCACAAAATGTTCATGTGAACAAAGAAATAACCTCCAGTGCAATTCCTTTTCTATTCAAGAAAACAATATCTGTTGACTAAGTCATCAGTAATGAGAAAAACAATATGTAATGTAGTGCACTGAAAAAAGTATATAATTGTAGTGGTTGACACTGTCTGCTGACTAATGTCTCACTTTCCTTGAGTGACACTCATGAGGTATTTGCAATTTACTCAACTGGTTTTGCACCAATCCCTCAACAGATGACTGGAGTTGGATGGTTTTCTGCTCGGTTGGACCAACTACTATCAAAAAATGTATACTTTTGCTTAGGTTATTGAATAGTAATGAAATAACTTTTCAGAAATCAAAACTGATTTTTTTCTGACCACAATAAACCATCAGAATCAGGACAAAGAGAAGAGACATAAAAATACCCACAAAAAATGGCTACAGCTTTGTTGATGTGATGACATTTGTAATACCCTCTTTAAAAAAAAGATGTATGTGTGACTTTGGATTTGGACAAATACAAATATTGCAGATGCATGCAGTTGAAAAGACTTATCACATCTGATTGGAATTCAGTATTTTTTGTCCTGAAATATGGAGGACATTGCAGCAAAAACTCTGTTCACAGGTCGACTTGTGAAAGGACATTTTTGCAACCTTATTGAGGAACTGTTGTGTGAAAAGGCTCTGTGAACTGGAACTTTATTTCACTTTACAGTTATACCACTCCTTGCTTAATCTAAGGCTGCATACTGTTCTATGGTTTGCAAAATCTTTACCTGCTTTATTTTTAAATAAAGTATTAAGGAGGTGTGGCAATAAGCTGCTTACTATTGACACAAATGTAGTTAACAATCTGCTCACATTGTTCGGACTTGGTTTTATCTCAGGCATTTACACAGAAACTGACTACTACATTCTCTTTCGTAGTGTTTAATAAAAAGCATGACAGTAAAAAGAGGTTGTAGACGAAGTGTGTACTTCCAGTCATCCTCCTCATTGGGAAGTTTCTTGCACTACCTCTAAAACTGGTTGCCAAATAAGACATTGACCACCGTCTGGAGCCATGAATTGGCAACTACACGTAGCCTAAGCCTTTGCATGTTTGGTGTGAGCTGAAATGATCATCTGGATGGAATGACTAAACCTTTAAAGCTTTTATTAAAGGTCTTGAATATTGTGACTAGTACTGTCTTTTTCAACAGATAGTACAGGAGTATTTTGCAGTTGCTGTTGTATGTGCCGTGTCAGACTTCTCAATTTTACACTGGTCAATACTACATTGCGAAGAAAAATGTTTTCCCTTTATTCTGTCTACTCCTAAACATTTCAGCTCAACAGACAGTTTTTTGTTTGTTTGTTTGAGACAAAGATTGACAGAGTAAAATACAATTTTCAGATGATGATTAAATTTCTTAGGGGAAAAGTAATCCAGAACAACCATGCCCATCTTTTTAGATAATGAATTAACTCTCATTAAACATACTTTTTGAAACACACAAAGGCCTGATTACAAACAAAATAATAAAAACATCTAATATGACCTGTCTGGCGATCTTCAAAAGTAACACATCTTGTCCTAATTTGAAGAAATTCAAAAACAGAGGAGAGCTTGTCAATGAATCAGCCTGGAAAGAGTTACAAAGCCATTTCTAAGGCTTCCGGACTCTAACAAACTGCAGTTTGACATGTCTGAACACGGGCTGGACTCCTCCTGACTGGGCCGAGAGGCGTGCGGAAAAAATATAAAGCCTCCCTGAGTCTGCTGTGGGATTCGAACAAACCACAGTGAGAGCCATTTTCCACAAATAGAGAAAACATGGAACGGTGGTGAATCTTGCCAGGAGTTTGCCAGCCTACTGAAATGAGACCAAGAGCGCAACAACTAGTAATACAGGAAGTCACAAAGAACCCAGAAGAACTTTTAAAGCACTGCAGAAAATCACTTGTCTCTGTTCAGGTTTTGTACAAAATTGGATACAAGATTGTATCCATATAGATCCAAGGCCAGACCATGCAGGCTTCAGTCGTGAAGTAGCTACAGAGAACATTCTGAAAGACACTGTCTAGGCATCAGTGTGCCATTTTAAGCACAAGCATCATTATATTATGCATCAGAAAGTTGATCTGAAACACATCAGTATGTCCACTTCTGAGTGGCTATCCCACTGTGGTGGTGTGCTATGACCTTAAACATCTAACCATGCTTGAAAACTCTCAGTTGTGGCTGAATTACATTACTTTTGCTAATAAGATTGGGCCAAAATTCCTCCTTGTCATGTGAAAGACTCTTTGCCAGTTATCACAAACACTTCATGTCAGTTGTTTCTATCCAAGGATGACACTACTATTTATTAGGTTTAGGGGGCAATTACTTGTTCACATCAGTTCAGGTTTGTCTCTTAGTGAATAAGATCATCAGTGTATAACTGTCTGTTGTACTTATTCAAATGAGTTAATTTTAGTTTTAGTTTGATGAACTGAAAGATTTTAGCATGACAAAAAAGCAGAAGAAATCTGTTAGGGAAATCTGCTTTTCATTACACTATGCATGAAGGACACAGAAAGCCTCTCCATCTCTTCCTCAGTTCAATCTCAGACCTTTGCAGGGTGAGATTGTTGAGGTCCCAAAACCAGTCCTGTGCAATATTGTGACTTTTCCCTCAGGTCTTGTTATCAATCGGGGCGGAACGACAAAGGATCTGATTAAGGCTTCTGTATTCAAAACAAAACAGAAAATCCTCTGCAGCACATGGTGGCTTATCTCTGTGTCATGCAGCCATACAAACAGGACTGTTTTTCTTTCTCAACAGTTACACAAGATGTGCTCTTCACCACATGTTGTTTTGTGTCACTGCAAATACATTTATGTGATTTTCAGTGGCAGTTACCGCCACGTCTGAAATGACCACCACAGACAGGGAGGATAGAGGCTATATTTATTTGAAATTTACATCAACTTGTTCCCCTTTATCTAAAAAAAAAAAACAACCACTTTTGAATTCATTGTACATTTTAGCATGTTTGCATGCTGTAGGTTTGTGCTTGTCTATGTGTTATGTGCATGTTGCATGAACTGTTCTCTTGATTTCAGCTGATTTATCACAATTTTTAAATGGCTTGGATATGTAGTAAAGGGCAGCAGATAGGATACAACATCACACAGATGTGGCCTCCTATGATTTATATCTTCAAATTTAAAATCCTTCATTGGCTGTGGTCTTTTCTCCAAACTAATGACTTTCATTTAACCCCTTAACTGTCACGAGAACACCGATGTCCTCACCCATTGACTAACATGTAAGTCAATGGGTGACAGTCGAGGGGTGCTGCCCTTTTGTTCATTTAGTTTTTCTTCTCCCATGATTGTTTCTTCCTCATGATTTTCTCTTTCCTGTTTTGTGTTTCCTTTTCATGTGTTGGTTGTCGTTTATTTTTGTTTACGTGTTTGTGTGCTGCTGGCTTCTGGTGGGGGCTGTGAGCAGAAGCTCTGGTGGTGGAGAAGAGTGGCAACAACAGTGTGCTTGCAGAGGGAAAGCCTGAATCCTGTGGTAAGACGTTTCATGGTGCAATCGCCGGCGTGACATTATTAATGTCCCAGTGTGAAGTTGCCGATAGAAAATAACGAATGGCCAGGCTAAAATGTCAATTTCAGCCTGCGTGATGCAAAGTCGGAGCTGGGCACCAAATCAAGGCATAAGCCAGAGAGATAAGTTACATAAGCATGCGATTTACAGACTTTGTAAGCAAAAATGTTGAGAATTATGCCACAGAGTGATTAATAAACATTTTATTGAAAGATATGCAGCTAAAATAATTTTATATTTGACCTATATGTCGTCTCCTAGGCATGGGAACGTGTAAGATTCTTCACACTCACAGCAGTAATGTCCATGGTATCTCAGTTCTTATTGAAGGGACTTTGAAACATTAGATTGGTTCAATGGAAGAACTGAGCAATTTTGAAATTGTGACTTTTAAAAACTTAGTAAACTGACCCATTCAATAACGTAGAATATTACAGGAATATCTCAGAAACGTTTAACTCTAAGTAAAACACATTATATAGATAAATTACACACAGAGGGATGTTTGATAGCCTTTATTTCTGGTATGTAGGATTTTCCACTTACAGGCAATGAATAGATCACATTTAAAATTTGAATATTTCATCAGACCAATAAAACTGGTGAACAGAATGATTGTAAATACTTCATTTTTAGTACAAGAGCCATGTCACTCTATGGATTCTGTATGTTTTTAATAGTTTAATCTTGGATAAGTTAAACCTATATTGAATATTTTACTAGAAATTGTTAATGCTTAGAAAAATAGGCTTTTTTACCAGCACCAAATTATATTGATGTTTTAAAATTTATCAGTTTTAATATTACTAAAGTTTTTTTTAATCATACCCTTCCTGTGGTTTAAAGTTCTTTCAGTGAAATGCTAGAGAAGATGACATCCTAATTAATTAAGCTAGCTATGAGCTTACTGGTGTTAAGCAGAACGGCAAAAAGATGTGATATTTTCCACAATAAGCAGTTAAAACTAATAAAATGTGTTCATTTTATTTTTTTGGTTTGGTCAGGTAAGAACTATCAAATGTTACAGCAAACATTGTTCCTACTATAATAATATATACTGCAATGTTTTATTTCTGGTTTGAATCACAAAATATTCAGTGAACCTAAAAGTCTTGTATTCTTTAGTCAAGTTGGTAACACCGTGAGATTCTCATATTGGCCCATGCCCAGTATAAAACTAAGCTCTCAGTTGGTGTGATGCCTCGTTTCCTGAATCCATGCTAACGGGGTCATTATGGAGCGCCGTCGTCCCTGCGGTGTCAGTGCTGCTGTAACTCTGGTCGGCTGCCCTCTCACGCCTGTCACATCAGTTGGGAGTTTGTTTCAACACTGCAATGGCCCACACAGTCAGTTAATTTGAGGTTTCTAATCAAATGACTCATAGCAATAGCCTAAAGTTATATAAAGCCCACTGACAGAACACATTGTTAAAGCTGCTGTCAGATAGAGCAATCTGCAATGGCGATGTTTCAGTTGCTTTCTAGAAAGCATGATCAAGATAACACATTCCTGTCATTATTAGGATAGCGTAGGTGTGTTTTGTCTGTTTTTATTTCTCCCTGTTCTTGCTTCAGTGATCATAATCAAACTCAGGGATTCATCGCAAACAAAAATAACGTAAGGGTTTCATTTGCCTCAGTTTTAGATATAAGGAAAAGTGTCTGAATTTTGTGAGCCGTCCTTTATTGATTTTGGTTCTTTTCCTTTGGCATTGTGATGCTGAAAGCACCTCGGCTGCATTAAAGGTCAGTTTATCCCTTAGAGCATAGGTGTCAAACGCCAGTCCTCAAGGGCCGCTGTCCTGCAGTTTTTAGATGTGCCACAGGTACTGGAGTGAAATGGCTTAATTACCTCCTCCTTGTGTAGATAAGTTCCCCAGAGCCTTGCTAATGACCTAATTATTCTATTCAGGTGTGGTACAGCAGAGGCACATCTAAAAGTTGCAGGACACCGGCCCTTGAGGACTGGAGTTTGACACCCCTGCCTTAGAGGATATTCCCATGTGTTTCAGTGAAGGGTGCCGATTACATATGAGTTGAACTTTTGAATAATGCATGAGCTCAGATGGTTTAACCTGAGCAGTAATTACAAGACCACTCTCAAATCCTTCACTGCCATTGTTCATGAGACCTGAAGATTTTGAAAATTTCAGCAAAAGAGAAAATCAGATCTAGAGGCAGATTCACACCAGCTCTATTCCCCAAACGGCTTTATCTGCTTCCCTGCCCTCCCATCTCCTCCCATCCTCCTGCTCTTTCAGATCTACCTAACCCTCTTTTCCACCAGCCACCCACCCCCCCCATACTGTGCCCTTATATGAGCTGCTGCCCCCTCCAATTTCCAACCCCCCATCTAACTCTTACTGGTGAACATCTTTATTGTTGTTGTTGAATTGACCATACATTTTTAGACATTACTGGAAGAAATAAGTTATTGTGCTTAACGTTTGCTTCTTAAAAGATATATGAAGGTTTGTTGTTTTAAGGATAAGTGCTTTATTTTGTATTTTAACAACTGTGTTCTCATTAGCTTTCTGGTTAGTCTGGCTCTTGTCATCCACACGAGATAAGCTCCTTTCACTGTGGTCAATAAACAAAGCAAGAAAAGAAAAACCTGTCAAGTAACGTTCCTATTTTGATCTTTCTGATCTCTGGATACAGTTCTTTGCAAAAGCGTTAAAACCCTTTGAACTTTGTGACATTCTTTTACTTACAGTCACAGACCTTATTATATTTAATGATTACTGACTTGACCAACACAAAGTACAATAATGCAAAGTGGAAAGAAAAATCTAAAATGTGTTATGTGCATTTATATGCCTCCTTCTTTACTGTGATATTCCTAAATAAAATCCAGTGCACCCAGTTGCTTTCAAGCACCATCCAGGTAAGAAAATAGGAACAGACCTTTAGCCAACGTAACCTCAGTATAACACAAACTGTTCTGTTAGTGAACAAACATCATCACTAAGACCCAAACAGTAATGACCTGAGACTGAGGCCAATGTTCACATTTCTGAAGGACGGTTACCTTAAACATACAGCCAAAGTTAAAATGCAATGATTTACATCAAACCATCTTTATGTGGCAGAATGTCCAAGTCAAAGCCCAGAACTAAATCTAAATGAAAACTTGTGTCAGTAATGTCAAAATATATCCCAGCTGACTGAGCCTTAGCTAATTTGCAAAGAAGAATTAGGAAAATGTCATGATCTACATGTTGACAAAGTTGATAAAAACAGAAACCAGAAGAATTGCAGGTGTAGCTAAAATTGCTTCTGCAAACTGAATACATGCATTCCAAACATGTCCGAATTTTATTTGTTTAAAAACATGATAAAACAGAAAATTATTTATTATTTTCTTTCAACTTATTCCATAATAAAACAATATTTTATGTTGGACTAAAACAAAACGTCACAAAAGTTAAGTGAGCTATTCCTATGTTACCATAACACATAAAGATTTATTTGCATCAAGCAATCTTTACTGTTTCCACTTCAAGATTCTTAATGTATGTTTTAACAGCAGCTGTTTAAAAGCATTACTCACATCTATCAACTTCATAGCTTCTGTCTCTTGACCATTGTGGCTACACAAATTTCCCTTTGAGACTGCTTTCAGTGTGACTAATGGCGTAGGAGGAACAAACAAAAATTCTGTTCTTTTTTTTTTTTTTACTTGCATGTAGGGATGTGAAACTCAAACAACATCAACTTTCCTTTTAGTTGAGCTTAAAATGTTAAAGTAAACTTTGGTCATTTCACTTTAAATTATGAACGAGAACACACAACTTGTAGTGTATTTCTCTGCCACAGTGTTTGTGTTTCTAACTTCAAAGTGCCATCTTTTATCTACTTCCTAGTCTTTATGTACTTACTGTATTGTGTTTTCTGTCCTGTCTCACTTTACAGGTCTGGTCCAGCGATGTGTGATCATTCAGAAAGATGAAAATGGCTTTGGGCTTACTGTCAGTGGTGACAACCCTGTGTTTGTGCAGCTGGTCAAAGAAGGTAATGTGGAGTGTAGCGCTTAAAAAAGTAGAAAAACCAGATGTTACAATGAAAACTCCTGGTCTGAACCATCACAGAAAAGATATATGCGCCTTTTTATGCCTAGACATCAGGTTCACAAAGCTTCTCGTGAACTTGTATAAAATATTGATACCTGGAATGATAGATGTGATTCTCGAAATGTATCTGATTCCACACTCAATGGGCAGTAAGCTATATTTTCTGCACAGTACTTTCAGTGTAGCTGCAGCTTCTTCTGTCTGGGTACTTGTAGTTCGTTACTGCAGTGCCTGTAGAGGGTGATGCAGTACTGTTGTCAGGTCTCTAAAAACATCACATGGGCTGTGTAGTTGTGGACAGAAAAAGAAGAAGAAGGAACTCTTTTGGGGCTTTTGTTGCATGGTCACCAATGCTTTTTGTAATATGTGCTCCTGTTTATTAGACAATACAGAACGCAGTCTTCCCAGGCCTATTTATAAAGATATATACTGTACATATGTAGAGTCGGTGTACTTGTGTTGAATATGTGTCTTCTAGGTTTCATGCTCTATGCGATACTGCCTTCGATTATTTACTGCGTTTTAATTGATCGTGTTTCTGTGTTTCAAAGAAACACACATTTGGTGTATGTCCAAATGTGGGAATAAATGCCCCGTGATGAGTCATAAACTAACCAATGCCCTCCACCTTCTCTTCAGTTCATCTCATAAGTTTTTCTTTAAATTTTGATCTGCGATTATATCCATTAATGAAGATCAGCTTTTTTATGTTTTGAACCATTTCTGTGTCAATTTGGACAGAGGTTTTGAGTCATTATTCCGCTAAAACGTGTGACAACAAACATTCAGTTTTCTGACAGAATTCACCAGAAAGAGGCCTACAGCAACCCTGGTCCTCCATCTTGCCAAACAGTGGTGCTTCGACACATGCCCGACTGTTCTATAGTGCCAAACTCACCTGGATGTTTGTTGCTGAAAAGCAGAGTCTTAGTTTCACAATACCCATGTTTACATTTGTGATGACAGGGTAGCAAAGCATTTTTCCAATTATACCTTCCAGACAACTTGTTAGCGTGTAGATAGCGTTTAATGGAGACTCAGTCATCAATGTCACTCATTGTTGGGAGTTCTCTGACGTTGCATTTTGGATATTTACCTTCCTAACTCTTCACTGAGGTGGCAAGATAGTTTTGTTGTTTGTTTAGTCTAGTGGCCATTCAATAAGAGAAATAGGCCTTTACCTGTGTTTATAATCTTGGAAAGCAGGGAGTCGTATAGTACTAATTACATTTACAGAAACTCAACTTCAAAGAATAAATGTATTATTTTATATATGAACAAAGCAATTAGACGATAGGGCAATGTAAAGAGAACTGATGCAAAATTTAAAAAGTTTGTCTCTGGCCTTCCTTATTATCAGGTGTGAGGTTAAGCTAAGACCAACAACATTTAGTAAGCAAGTACTGTGGAAATATAACAATAGATAATAGCTGTTTGTAATGGTCGAATGTTTACCCACAGCCTTTTTAGGACCTTTGCTGCAGTTAATGGCCACTGCCAAGCCTTGTTGGTTGTTTTTTTTGGATTTACAAACTACACTAGCTTTACCCTGCTGAGTATAGTCAGACGTGGCTCCTATAATAACCCGTCTCTTGCCTAAATCCCCTTGTTTGGGGTGGAGCTGTGAAACAGGTCCTACTTGTAATATAACTACTATTATGGTCTTCTAAAAGAGGCCCTTTGCCTCATCTGGTCTGCCAAGACAATGTGAAATATTTGTTGTATAGAAATTTCAACAATTTAACCAGGAAGATGTATTTGTTATTTTCCTTCGACAGGATCATTATTTGTTGTGTTTCTGTTCTCCCTCTTGAGTCAAATCATTGCTTCTTTCTCCTTTGTTCTTGCCAGATGGGGCTGCAATGCGGGCAGGTGTTCAGACGGGAGACAGGATCATCAAGGTAATGTGGTTTAAAGAAACAGAAGATAAACCCAAGTGTCACAATATCGGTTCAGTAAAGTGGCTGTATGCTGCCACCTGCTGGACATGAGGTGTCATCTGCTGCTCACTTTCAGAGAATATTTCATTGTCAAACATTTCGGCTTGGCTTCGCATTTAAAGTTTTTGTTGTTGTTTGTTTTTCATTTCTAATAATTATGCTGCTGTTGTCTTCCAGGTTAACGGGACCCTTGTCACACATTCTAACCACACAGAAGTAGTGAAACTTATCAAATGTTAGTTCCTCTGGACATATTTTTACCAAAAAAAACACATTTATAAACAGAATAAAGCTGAAGATGAGATTGTGTAATTCTTCTGTCTTATTGTTCTAGCGGGCTCCTACGTGGCGCTCACGGTTTTGGGGCGCCCTCCAGGACTAGCCCAGATCCCGTTGCCTGAAGCAGAGCCTGACATCTTGGGTGTTAGCATATCCTCTCCAAACTCTCCAGCAACAGAGCGCCCCTACAGTCCTCAGGACCGCTTCTCCCCCTTCCAATCATCATGGGTACGAAAGATATCTAATTTATTATCACTCTATTACCGTGCTGACTAAAATATCTGCAGATTCTGCATCTATGTCCAATCTCGCAATTATAACATATCTCAATTGATGCGTTAAATCTTTGGAATGCTTGTCATATCTGCCTTTGTGTGTTCCTCACGTAAATTTATAGCACTGGTTCCACTGAGTAAGCAGAATTAGGTTAATCAATTACCACCTTTTCAACCCTCAGGAAGAAAATGGCAGTGCCTGCAACCAGAGGTCTGATGTCTTGCAAAAGAAGCTCTCAAAAGAACAGCAGGATCTACAGGTTTGCATAATAATGGCTGTTATCTACTGTGTTTTACTTTAAAACTTGGCGTCTCCTTGGTAGTGAGCTACTCTACTTGACCCTTAGCTCCATTTGTGTATAAAGCCTCGATTAGAAATGTTGCAACCTAATAATTTCTCAAGATCACTTGTTCTACTTCCACTTAAGTAGAACGAGAACCTTAAGCATAGAGCCAGAGTTACAATAAAGTGATTTGAATCAAAGTATTTCTATGTGCTCGGATGGCCTAGTCAAAGTCTATGCCTAAATCCAATTATATAGAATTACAAGTTCATGGTCACAGACAGTATCCACTCAGTCTGAATGAGTTTGAGCAAAAAAATGACTGAAGTTTGAAGAGACGCATGTGTGAGACTGGAAGCTGGAAATGCACAAAATGTGGTTCTGCAGAACCATGACTCATAGAGGGTAAATTAAAAAGCATGACACATTTTTTTTTATATTTTTAGTTGTAATAAAAACTGTGAAAGCCATGTATCCCATTCCTTCCTCTTCATAATTGTGTTCTACTTTGCACTATATAGATTTATGCAATTATCGCTTGACAGAATCGGAAGAAGTTGTGTGATTATTTTTTGCGAGTTTTGTATGTTCGTATTCGCTTATTTGTGCATAAGTACCCTTATACCTGTCTTTTGTTTTGATTACTCTCCTCACGTTGTCTAGGCAATGAAAGAGGAGTACAGCAGGAACCCCTCCCCCAAACTACTGAAGGACATCCAGGAAGCTAAAAAACACATTCCTCAGCTGCAGGGTCAGCTCTTAAAGTCCACTGAAACAACACAGGTACCAACTTTCATATTTGCCCCAGAAAACAGGAAATCTACTGACATAGATCTACCAGATATATCCCAGCAATCTCTGTATAATTTTTTGTAGCACATTTGGGGATCATTCCAGACATCCTAATCTCATCAAAGGATTAAGCTTCCTCTGTGGGAAGCCACTCTTTTGTGTCTGCATGGCAGAGAGTTTTGCATCTCTCGTGCTATTTAAAGTGTTTCTGGATGTCAGTCTGCTGCATGCCAGTCACATTCCGGAAATGTAATAAATCTACCATTTTACTCATTAGTTTTCTCACATTAACGCGTTACATTCTTTGGATGGTGACCAGCTTTTGACTTTTGAAAATTGTAACAAGTCTTGCATGGATCTGCAGGAGGCTGTTTCAGGTGGCGATGCAGACGACAGTAGCATGTACGAAACGGATCTCGCACACACCCCTAAAGCAGACAATAGCACAGATCTATCCTGGAGCAGCTCTCCCGTAAGTACTGACTTTCATTCATCGTGATTAAATGCTCATCATATTTACAGAGTAATTTAAATGCATGCATTGACTTTTCTTTCACATGCTGGTTTGACAGAATGCAGATAAAATATATTATTGGAGGGGTGGCTGTTATGTAAAATCAATTGTTTGAGTTTTGTATTATTTTGTAATGTTATTCTCTCATACTGCGAGTTTTGCTCTTACGAACAGTTGTTAATGGCATAATGTGGAGTGTCTTTAAGTAGTAAAGACACTAATAAAGACGAGGTCAATTTCAAGGCATCAAATTAGTCAAATTTCTTTTTAGTCATATTTGATTTATGCAACATTTTAATAACAACTGAAGGTGACACAGTCACTTTATTGTGCTACAAAATGGCACTAAGTGCCTGGAAGATACAAAATACTGCAACTTTAACCAGTTGCAGTATTTTGCAACTGTATTATTTCTGTATTTTATTATTCCTTTAGTAAATACGGATTACTTAAAAATGCTTCATTATTTTCCATCTTGTTTCCAGATATTTAGACCAGCGACTCCAGAAAGCCATTGTCCTAAAGAGCTCTCCTACCCCAGCCCAAAGAGCACACCCCGAAACAGCTTCAACTCCTGCCACTCCCCAGAGACGGAGGACACCACTGACCTGGTAATTGAACTAATCACTAATCCATATGCAGTTAGCCTGCTTTACTTGTTTAAAAAACAGTGTAGACTTGTTTTAGGGACCTTAAATGACTAGGTTCACCCAACTAGCTGTAGATTTGAGGTGAAATTAGACAGTTTGAATGTAGCTCTTTACTTTCGTTGTTCAACCAACTTTTTGCCATGTGCTGCACCCCTGCCAAAAAGCTAGATCCTCAGCATGATCCTCATCTCACTGGAAATTTTGCCAAATCCTTTCAAAACTGTAGTCAGATAGACCAGCTTTCGTCTCATCCGGCCTTAAAACTGTCCTCTTGAAGGCATTTGGCCCCTCCGTGTCCACTACTGCAAACTGAATGTGTTGATTTTTGAGCAGCATTTTTTTTTCTCAGTTGTCAACCTACAGGTTTAGGTTCATGGTGTCTGGCTTCACTGAAGGCAGTGACACTGGTGTTTTTAGCAGGCTCTAGTTCATGATAGGCCTGAGCCCTTGTGGTTCCTGGTTGTTTTTGAGCATCCTAAACAACGTCCTTTTGTGTTAGTTGGACAGTTTGAGTCAGATGTTTGTAACTTGGACACAATCAGTTTTTCCAACAAGGCAATGATACGTAGCACAAATCAAAACTATGTTTGGAAAAGATAAATCAAAATAATATTAAGCTTATGGAATAGGCCTGAGAAAAATCCTCTTAAAAATGTATTGATTGTGATCAGGTCTTTGTAAAGAAGTAAACCAACCAGTTTAAAGGACCTTCACCTATTTTTATAAAGAATATTGGTTAAATATCCAATGAGGATTATGCCAGAACATTGCTAATGGCAGTACAAAGTATCTCTCTTCAGACTGATAATGCCCGTTTATCCAAATATGGCTGTGGTTGTACATAAGGCTGAACAATATTAGAAAGTCTTGCGATTGCAGTAATATTAGTGTTTATTGACAATAATGAGATCAGATGTGATAGATGCCTATTTTCTTTTTTCTCTTCTTCTCATTTGTGCTTCCACCACTCTGTGACCTTCAGCATTTTGGGTATTGTCATTAGTGTCAAGTGTGAGGATCTACTGCCACGATACTGTCCAACTTGCCAAATATTACATTAGCACATGAGATGCAAGTTTATGACCCTTAACATATATTAGCCAACAATTGCTGTATTTTAAATAGTGCTTTGCAATATAAATATTGCTGAGACTAATATTGGAATGTTGTATTTGCAATATATTTTGCAGACTTGATCCTGTACGTATAATTTTGACGTTGTGTGATTAGAGAAAATCCAGATTAGATTCAAACTTTTGCAACCAGTTTTTGTGTTACATAATCATTTTCACATGGAAAAGGGAGTTAAAAGGAGATTCATGCCTATAATGAATGTATGAAAAGTTTCAATGTAGAGAGACTAATATGTTTAATAGTTTTTTTTTGTTTGTTTGTTTTTTACAGGACTCTCTGTCACCCTCCGCACTCAGCAGTCCCTCCTCTTCTCGCGTTATCTCGCAAATTATTGGAGCTGAAGATGACTATTTTGGTCGAGACCAAGAGCAGGTGGGCTTTTTTACAGGCTTCTAACTTAAGTGTCACACATTACAGATGTACTATAGACATCTGTACGCAAATGTACCCTTGTAAAAGGAAGTTTAAAGAAGGACGTGCGTGTGTTTCAGACAAACGGCCAGTGTGACAGCTTTAACAGTATTGAGCAGCTCAAGTCTCGCCCTGCTCACCTCGCAGCCTTTCTGCACTATGTCATCTCTCAGTTTGAACCTGCTCCTGTGGTGAGACTCTCATAAGCGCAGTTATTATCTGTTTTTATGCAACCTGACATCCTCTAAGTGAATCCTAATGATCCGCTTCTCAGTTGTGCTACCTCCATACCGAGCTCTACAAGCAGACCAACTCCAAAGAGACCCGACGGGTTTTCATGGACCTCCACAATTTTTTTATGGACCGGGGAGCAGTGAGTTGCTCACGTTGAACATGAATTACATTTTTACATGAAAGTTGTTGAATGCTACTAAAATTACTCTAACATGTTTGTTATTAAATATTTAATAGTTAGATTTTTCTGAATCAGTCACATGTTTAGCCAAACATGACCATAATCTCTGCCAAAACCACTTCATTTATATCAATTATGGCACTGATATGTTAATAGGGCATCATTGCAACTAATTGACTTAAAAACATTTTCTGTTGCAGAATTTAAAGGTTGCTGTTCCTGAATCTGTTTCCTCTGATCTTGGTAACTATGTCATTGTGCTTATGAAACTTGGTGAATATTCTGCTTTGTTGGATCATTTTTGTTTGAGTGTGAGTTCTTAACCTTATGTTTAGCGCATTTAAAGAGTTTTCTTTTTTTTCTTTGAAGATCGGCGGCGGACAGAGCTGATACCAGAGGAAATAAATAGGCAACATGTTCAAACACTGCAGGACTCTCTGCTAGCTGACGTTGAGAAACACCTCGAGGACTTTAGGTAAACCTGGTCGCTCTGACTGTTGTAGTCCTTTCTAACGTGGCAGCTACTTAAGTAAGCTGTTTTAAAGTTCAAACTGTGAATTGTTGATATCAGTGCACAAATAGTTTTTACAGCGATTCATGGATAAAAATATGCTTTGAATTTCAGGCAGAAGCGCAATATGGGCCTAACGGTGGCTGAAGCTGAGCTGGCCAGACTGGACCAAGAGAGAGTCCGAGATCGTGTCACGCTTGAGCGAGAACGTTCATACGCTGAAAACATCATATCTAAAATAGATGATATTCTGTGAGTCGCTCATTCAGTTGACTTTCCGGTCTGACGTTGACATGCAGTCATGAAAAATTGTAAACGTAGATCTTTTAATGATGTATTTGAGATGTCTTTTTTCCTAGTTGAAATGATCACAGAACTGAAAAAGAAAAGAAAAATCTTAAAAGCTGGAATTTGTTTTTTCATTTTCATTACAGAGTTTGAAATCACACATAAAAACTCAAATATTTGAGCACTAATCTTTGGTTGAATGCAACCAGCGTCAACTCTCTGGCAATATTCTGGCCGAATATAATCATATTATATTGTCCCCTTTGTGCTTTGTACGAGGACCTCTAGTAGAGAGAGACAGACTCTCATCATGACCCTGCCACCAGTTCAAGTTAGGACTGCCTGAGGCGCAGTTAGGCTGTTTCTTTCCTTCATCCACGTTACTTCTCGCATGCAGTCTGTATTAAAAAGGTTTTATCTTCAAAATGTGATCTCTGTAGAAAGAGCTCATAAATTACTGGCGATTTTTAAAAATAAATACTTTAAATTGCCTTATAGGTTTGAGAACTCTGTAAATTTGAGTCAGTCTCTAATCTTTAGCTCCCTCATGAAAAATGTGCAGAAAGCCTGTCAATCCAAATTAGACTGAAACAAATCGTTGTTCTACTTTCAAAGAGGAACTCCCAGCTTCCTCTTCAGGCAATCCTGATCATTTGCAACAAATTAATAGTCCTTAATAATATCAATGTCAGGTCTAAATACCTATTAGAGACAATTTAAACAAATACAGGAAAGACAAGAGAGTTAGATTCTTTGTTTCTCGCGAGGAGAGCAGACAGAGAGATGCTTCCAGTTACAAATCTCCAACTACTCTGGAAACACATCTCCCGCTCCCCTATTTTATTGATTTTAGGAACCCTGCCACACGGGGCGCTGCAACTCTATGGGGTGGGGTCAAAGCATGGTTGCAGCGCTAATGACATTCACTAATCTAGACACATGTTATCTATACTCTAAATCTTTCTTTCTCCAGGCACGGCGTCGAATAAGACACGTTGCATAGCTTCAAAGGAACGGCTTTGTATCACAAAGAAGCACAGAGCAGAGTTTATTGTCAGGCATGTAAAACTCTGCTGGGAGCAATTAACACCTCTGTCTTGTAGGAAGTCCTGCAGGGCAACAGCTGCTGAGAGTAGCTGTCACCCCTATTTCTCAGGGAAGTCTCAGGATAGAATCAAAGTTATTTAACACACAGAAACATTATCTAAATGTAACTACAAGGCTACATGATACAACAAATATTTGATAATTACTAATACAATTTACCTAACAATCAAGTTGAAATAACATTAAAGTACTTTAGCGCTAGTTATCAGAAGATTAGATTTATATATGCATATATTTGAGAATTGCTGTTTAATTTAGTGGTTTAATTTAGTGGTGGTATATATTACGTCAAATGATGCATGGACACCCAAGAATTCTTTCATGACAGAACCCATCCAGTTCATTTATGTAAAATTGTTTCTCCCTTAAAGCAATTAAAGCCCATAATTGGAATGATGTTTATGCAAAAGATGAGTGCATGTAAACATCTGACTGGAAATGTATCCATATAAATAAATTTTGATGAAAGGTCATTGGGGTTGTTGAGCGGAAATATACTACTCATGTCTCTTTTTGTTCAATCATATTTTTTTTGCCTTTCAGTTTAACTACTCAGACCACAGAGGAAGACAAATGGTAAGACATCTCATACTGTCACAAGTATACATTTCTTAATTAAATGAATATTTGAGAGGTGTATTGTTTCTTTTTGAATGAATGAGTCTCAAACTTAAGAAGTCTTTTAGCACAGTGAAAGACTGTGCTAAAAGAATGTTTAAAGACTTCTGTCTTTAAACATTTTGATTCTGTAAAATCAGGCATTAAAAGCAGACTTGGGTTAAATGAACTATGTCAGAAATAATAATTTGTGAACTTAAGACCATATGTCTGTGATGTTTCTCCCACGGCAACTGAGCAACTCTGACAAGTTCCTTTGTGCCATTAAAGCTCCGATTTGCATCTCCCACAAATAAGGCGTCCGGGCAGACTTTTAAAGAGAACATGTAATTTATGCAGTGTGTTTATATTAAATTATTCAAAAGTGTGACTGATTGAAACACTCTTGTTTGATATGCCATATGGTCACTGCACAGCACAGATGGGTTGTCTAGAAATTGTACAAGGACTGGGATGACATATGGCACAAGTCGCAATATGCATACACGTGCTATTCACAATTAAGCGTTGCCTCATTTTTTGTTAAACTGCAAATCCCAAACTTGCATGTTAACTCTTCTTATTTTTCTTTAGCACTACAATACAGTTTGTTATCTATACATACATGAAGCACCTCGGTGTGAGGGTTAAGGAGCCTCGAAATCTGGAGTCCAAACGGGGTCTGAACCGTCTTTTCCCTAAGATGAAGGTACCACGTGTGCTTCTGGCATATCAAACGTTCTCCTTTACCTTTAACAAGCATGTAACGCTTTGTCTCCTCCTTTTCTTTAAGCATAAAAGTATTAAAACAGATAAAGAAGTTGATGACAGATTAAAAAAGAAATTTTTAAATCTTGTACCTCAGCGTCGACCCAGCCGCATCGAAGCAGCAGGTAAGTGCTTGATTTTGGGTGTATGCGTGTTTTGAAGGCTGTCTGATCTAGTTGAAACCATATATAATCATACATATAATTTCTTTACTGCTAAATGCCAGAATATTTTTATTTGGAAGCTTACATACATAAAAAATACAATACCCTTTGGTAGATTATGATTTGTGTGGCTTTGTATTTTCAGCCAGAGTTGCAATGATTTTTTGATATTTTTTTGGACAAGATTTTAAAGATGATAGAAAGTGAGATTCCGATTGGTGTGCAGATTCTTCTCCAACACATCCCACAGATTCTCAGCATGGTTAAGGTCTGGACTTTGCGGTGGCCAATCCATGTGTGAAAATGATGTATCATGCTTTTTTAACTACTCTTGCATAATTTGAGCATGATAAATTCTGGTATTATTATTATGGAAATATGCCTGTGATAAAAATCCATTGATGGACTAACCTGATCATTCAGTATATTCAGATGATCTGCAGGCAGATTATGTGCAGCAACCCCAGATCATAGTGCTGCCTCCACAAGCTTGTAAGGTAGATGCTAGGCATGATGGGTACATCACTTAATGTGCCTCTCTTCTTACCTTAGCAACCGTCACTCTAGGACAGAATAACTCCGAACTTATCAAATCACATGATCTTCTTCCGTTTCTCCACACTGCAATGCCTGCAAACTGAATCCATTTGTTCTAAACAGCCTCAATGATCGGTGGTGTTCTTAAAACTACTCAGATGTGTTGCACCAATCCCTTAAACAGGCATTATTAAAACAATGGAAATGTCTGGTTAACATACGAGACAAAGACTGGTTCTGTGTCCCAGAGAGAACCATGTTTTAATGTGAAAGCCTAAAACATGGTTTTGGAGCAAAAACAGAGTATCTTGTAAAGATGCTGACTCGAGGTGGTAAGAGAAAGACATTATGCACAGTGAAAAAAGTCCTGTGCCAACAAGGGCTGAAGGACACTTGGAAAGGAAAAAGCCATTACTCCAAAAGTAACATAGAAAAAAATTGATTATATTTTCAAATTGCAAAGCACAATGGCCTTATGCTTTGGAGAGATATTTTGTGGTCTAATAAAACTAAAGTGGAAATACTTGGCCATAGTAATTATTGTTACATTTGGAAGAAAAGTGAAGATATTTATAAGCCAGAGAAGAGCGCCTCAATTGTGAAGTTCTGTTGGAAGGTGTTTTGCTGCAAGAGGGATTGCTGCATTTCACAATACAGGTTTTATTGTAAGTAAAGAAAAACATTGCATGTCTTTATTAAAGCGACATCTCAAGACAACAGCATGACGATCGAAGATCAGGAACTGATGGCTCTTTAAGCTAACAATATCTATAAACTTTCTGCCAATTTACAATTGCAAATTACTGACTACACATGCAATTTTTGGTCTGGTCATCAAAAAGCTCTGATATGAGTTCCATAGAAAATTTGTGGGCAGAGCTGAAAAGGTGTGTACATGCATGACAGCCTATAAAACTAGCTACACCAGTTCAGTCAGGAGAAATGGGCTAAAAAAACAGCAAACTATTGTGAGAAGCCTTTGGAAGGATCACCAAAACATTTGACCCAAGCAGCTAGCTCAAAGGCAATTCTAACAAATGCTAAGGACACTTAAGCTATTTTCAGAATGTAAAGAAAGGATGGAGATTATTTTCTTGTTATTTTGGTATTTAACAAATAAAGAATTTTGGTAGACCTAATAAACCTAAAACAGGAAAGGCTTATTATGATTCAATTATCATCAGTGGGGAAAAATGGCTATGTAACTCTTTAAAGACTGAATATATTTATCTGGTGTGAATTGTAAAAAAAACCCAAAAAACTGGCACTCAATATATATTCTTTCTCTTTTTACAACTTTTAACACAACAGGCAAAAACCTGGAAAATCGCCCCAGGCCTCAGAAACAGCTGTCTCAGCCAACGCTAGGAGCGGTTGAGCTAATGGATAACAGTCGTCTGAGGGGCAGCCAGTCCAGTGAGGGCCCCGAACTCACTCATTCCTTGTCTGTCTCATCTCCAAGTAACACCACCCACAGTGTGGATGCAAACCGAGACGCTGATATTGGTGAGCTTTAATGTGGCCTATTTAATTAGAATATTAAGATTGTCGATCTGAGTTTTGCCGCATTTTATTAGTTTAGCATAATAAAATAGCCTTTACTTTTGGGAAGTTTAATATGTTTAATAGCCTTGTAGCCACTTTGTAAAGTGGTCATAGTTTCAACATTCTGCTGTTCATGTCTACGCTTTTAGATAGTGAACCAACATATATGCAGAAATATAGTCTTTGAGATAGCATAGGAATAAGCTTGATATAAAGTTAATCATTCACATTTTGCTACACAAATCACCACCAACTGCAAAAATAGAGTTCAGAGTGCAATTAAAAACAATCCAATCTCAACATTAATATCAAATTGTTTGTTTCATGATGTCTTTTGGTGTGATACCAAATTAAATTCCCTTCAAATTGGTGGAATTGTGAACCAATGAACAGATTTCAACTTCATTATTACAACTTCCATTTGTGTTTGGGAAAGGGAGTAAAGCAGTTCCAAAGGCAAAATTAAAAAGCATAATTATCAGCAAGCAAACTCTCAACTGATGATTCTGTTGCAGCTATTACACTTTACAGTTTATGTTGAGTCACTCCAAACATTATGGAACTGTATCGTGCCAATTTTGAGCTGCAGGATTACAACTATCACTTTATGGCAGCATAACACCATTATGTCAGGATGCCCACAAAAAATATATCCCACAAAAGGGTGGTGCAGATTATATTTGTGTGTTGCATGTTCCAAAAACTGTGTGGGCAAAGGATGTCTGCGTGGGACAGATTAATGCAGCTGTACTCCTGGCAATCTTTATGCAGTTAAAGCAAAGTGAAAACCACCATGACACACATGGGGTTGTTGAGTTGCACAGTTGAATAAAGCTGTTTAAAGCTTTATTTTGATGGATTTTAAAATATTTTCACTGGTGTTTTGTACCACCGTATACAGAAGCACGCTACTGTCACAGTGGAAAATAAATTAACAATATAATTACCATGTGAAATGTAGTATCATTGATATTACCAGTATATTGCCAACTTCATGTTTTATTTTCAGCTTTCTTTTATGGCCACTCTGTCGTCCGACACCATCCACAATTACAGCCAAAATCCTCATTTAAATAGGACGGTCTGTACCACCGTGCCGCCTGTAATCAGCTGCATGCACAATTTTCTGTAGATTCAGCTCTATGGGCCCACTAATTGTGCATACAGTTTTTATCTGGGATCTTTTACGATCAGACCCTAAATCTTAACTCCAGTCTGATGACTTCTACCAACCATCCTGTTGAAATTTCTCTCCTTCTGTGACCCTTTTGTTGACTACAAATGAAGTTATTTAAGTCGGTGTACGGCGTAAGCACACTTCAAGGTAAGCTAATGTATGCGGTTCAGTTTCAGGTGGGACTCCAACATCAGCCCCCTCCAGGCTGAGTGACGGTCTTCAGCCTGATCCTCTGGATGGATTAGCTTTCCCTGATTCAACTGAGCTTTATCCCATGGAGAAGTTACCAGAAGATGACAGAGAAAGTGACAGGTGTGTTTTACGCATTCTGTATCAGAATGAAGACAATTTCCCATTTTTGTCATTGATTAATTTAACTAAATCTTATTTAGAGCTCATGACGGGACACCAAAGGCAGTTAGAAAGTGAGTGCAGCAGATCCATTTGACTTTGGTGTTTGGGATTAATCTGAAAGGTAAAGGGAGAAATGAAAGGTTACCTTATTCTTGTCTTAGACTTGAGGCACTGGGTATTGGAGATGTCCAGAGCGAGGATGATCAGGGGACAGACTCTGAGCTCGATCCCCACAACTGGCAGCAGCTGGTGGGACGAGAAGTCCTTGCAGGACTCAGGCCTCAAGAGATTAAGAGACAAGAAGTTATAAACGGTGAGTGCAAACAGCAGCCATTGGTCCATAAGTCTTCTTCATGTTTAATTTATTACAACCACAAATGTATTTTACTGGGATTTCACATGCTACCGCAGGGCTCTTTGGCACCTCCACTGTGGCTCTTATAAAACCAAATAATATTGTGTGTAAATATAAAGGCAATATGTGCTTTATGTTTTTAAGTCGGCAACCTATCTTCCTTCATTTTCCATATTTATGGGAAGGGCTCACTCGGTTAGCCTCAGCTGGACTCTACAAAACAAAGTAAAAAACCGACAGGATTCATTTTGTCCTAGAATCTGAAAACAGAAAGCAATATTAATCTAAACTCCTTAGCTTTCAAAATAGAAATGCCATCTAGTACATATTTATAATGTATTTGATAAAGTAACGTTTCTTTTCAATTGAACAATGTTAAATCCAATATCTGAAAATGGAAAGAGATTCATACACTTGCAAGCACATCGAGATACACCGTTCGAACTAAACTGATTGGTTGGAATTATTAAAAGAAGCAGCCAAGAAGTCCTTAGGAACTCTGGAGGAGCTGAAGAGAGCTACTTCCATAGTGGGAGAATTTGTCGACAAGACAAATATTAGTTGTGCGCACAATAAATCTGGCCTTTGTGGAAAATTATCTAGGAGAAAGTAATTACTGCACACTTTGCTGGCAGACCAGAGTCATTCCTAATAGCAATACAGCAAGGTGCTCTGGTCTGATGAGGCCAAATTTTGACTGTTTGGTCCAAATTCAAAATCACTCTCTGAGAAGGACAGTGAACTTTGAAAACAGCTAGTGAAACATTCTCGCGGCAGCGTTGTGCTGTGACGATGCTATTCTTCAGCAGGGACAGGAAAACTGGGAAGCTAAATGAAGGCAGATGCTGAGCAATCCTGGATGAAAACTTAACGGAGGCTCGAGACTGGCTAGCAGGTTTACCTTCAAGCAGCAACAACCCTAAGCAAACAGTTGATCTACAAATTGAATGGTTTAGATAAATTTTTCTAAAGTGCCCAGCATCCCGTCTGACTGATAATGAGCTATTTTTGCAAAAAAGAATAACCAAAAATGTCAGTCTGTAGATTTGCAAAGCTGGTGGACAAAACCCAAAAAGCCTGCAGCAAGAAATAGTTCTAGCAAGTGATGAACCTGGGAGGATAAATACACCTTTCAGGTCCTAATTTGTAAAAAATGCAAATGCCCTATATCATTGTAATTTCACCTCACAATTATGAACAACCTTGTTTTTGAGTATAACATAAAATCCCAATAAAACGCATTCAAGTTAATAAAGAAAAAAAGATCAAGAGATATGAATACTTTTGCATGTCACTATGAGAGTGTACTCACTATCTAATCTTCTGCTGAGTTAACTACTTTCATGTCGTCCACAGAGTTGTTTTATACAGAGCGTGCACATGTAGGGATGCTGAAAGTTCTGGATGACGTCTTCTACCAGAGGCTTTCCAAAGACGCAATCCTTCCTCCTGCTGACATCAAGAACATCTTCACCAACCTGGAAGAGGTCCTGCAGCTGCATGGTACACTCAATAAAACAACTCTTGTACTCTGTAACTTTAATTCATAATTCATAATAAGACACTTTAACGATACATTTGTTGAATTTCAGTTTCAATACTTGAGCAAATGGCAGCCATACGGAAGAGAAATGATTCGTTGGTAATAGATCTAAGAGGGGACGACTTGCTCTCGTGGGTGAGTCAAAATTGTTTCTTCTGGTATCGTTTTTTTTAAACTGTAGTCACAGCTTGAGTGTTATAGTCGAAACAAACTGTGCAGACAGACACAGGGAATGTTCACAGTTGATATTATGCCTTTTTTTTTTTTCAAACCACAGCCTTCAAAGTCTGTTATGAGCATTTTATGTGTCAAACTAATTGAAAGTAAGCCATAATTGTCAAATGAAAAGAAAATGGTGTTTGCAGTTTACAACTGTTTCAAGTCTTGCCACAGAATCTGGACTTTGACTGAATGCTTTGATATAAAAAAAAAAAACAGCATTATTGCACTGCTTGTCTCTTTTGGGTTATTTTGCAACCTGTAACAGGCTTTTGTTAAGTATTACTCATAAGCTCTGATTTAAAAAAGGAACAAAAAGGGAGATTTTTATTTATGAATGTTTAGAAAGCCTTAACCTTTACAAATATCAGCTGCTTTGAGTTAAGTGTAAAAAAAACTCCAGACAGAAACAATCTTTAGCCCAATAGGAAACTTTCCTATCTTAGTAACAGGGAATGTTTCCACCATGGAGAACAAATGCAGCCTTGTTTCTTAATGATGTCAGAAGATGGCCTGGATTTGACTAACATCTACACATCTCAATGGCTTTCCTGACATATTTGATGTGAGGTAGTCAAATATCCAGTGGCAGGCTCGTCTGAATCCCATGTGTGGGGAGATAAGGAGGGCAAACAGTCCCCCGAGGTCTGAGCATCGATCGAGTACCACATTAAAACGTAAGCTGTCCGTAGTCGAAGGACATAAGTCAGGCCACTTTCTTGGAGTCAGCTGCTCATGTAAAAGATTTCCGTTACAAATGCCTCTGACCAACTGAGCTCCTCTTCATCTCTGCTCTGTAGTTCAGTGGTGCCGAGGAGGAGAAGATCAAGCAGGCAGTGGGAACATTTTGCAGTAACCAGCCATTTGCACTGGAGATTATCAAGACCAAGCAGAAGAAAGACTCGAGGTTCACCTCATTCATTCAGGTACTTGTGATGCGTCTCACTACATTGTACAGGTATTTTTCCCCCAAAATATATTTCACTATGTAAGGACTCCTGACTTTTATTTGTCTATTTTTAGGAGGCAGAGAGTAACAGACAGTGTCGAAGATTGCAGCTAAAGGACATAATTCCTGTTGAGATGCTGCGGCTCACCAAGTACCCCCTGTTGTTAGACAACATTGTCAAATACACAGGTGCAGTCATGCTGACACAGGTTTTTTGTTTATGTTCTAATTATGTTCTAGTCTGTGGATTTATGGGCTGCTTTTCCTCTTTTAACTGGCTTTGGTAATTATTTAATTAACCAAATTGCAGTAATTTTATTTTTTTGAATAGTTTTTATTAGTTTAATTTGGGATTATTATATTAAGTAAAGAACACAAATTGCCAGTTTGGACCAGAAGATTGTTTAGAAACCTGTCAATTGATGTCCATTGTGGTCTGTTCTATATCTAGTAAAGCTGTTTCTGTTTTTAGTTTGCAAGTAAAATCAGAAATGTTCATATTAAGAAAGTTTGGCACCAAAAACTGTTTGCAGCTTTTATATTTGAGATCTAATAAGAATTTAACTGAAATGTTTATATTTAGGCAACAAAAATGGGGTTAAAATTGAGCAACATGTTTGGTAATTTATAATTGGAATAGTCAGCTACTGTCTGTTAAGATGAAAAGTTCACCAATACAACTGATGTACTGTAGATAACACTGGTGTACTATATATTTGCAGGGTTATGTGGTACTCATTCTGGATTCTCTAAAGTGGTAAATCCAGCATAAAAACAAAGGAAATGTTTATTTTAAAATTTTGATACAGTATAAAAAGTGATTCATATTGAAAACCAGCTCTTGAGTTTCAGTAAAGCGGTGATAAATGACATTTTGTTGCAACACACCGACTATTAATGAAGTACTGAGACTAGAAGACAGATTATCATTATAATGGTCCTGCAGAGTGAGTTCACAGTTCCGGAAATGGGGCACCAATTATTTGGGCCATCATTTTATTCTTAGCACGAGTTTGGGTCTCACATGAGGAGAAAGCCTTAATGATAAAATATGACCAGCTCTTATAGGAGCATAATGCCTCCCGTGCTTTATTATATTTTCTAAGAATTATGTGTCCATTAATACTTCCTGTGTTAATGGACACAGGAAGTATTAATTTGTCCAGAAGCTCCCCAAGGAACCAGAGTCCTTACTGCTTGATATCATAATATTTTTCAGACGATCCAGTGGAGAAGCACAAAGTTAAGCAGGCAGCAGACTGCTGTAGAAAGATCCTTAGTCACGTCAACCAGGCTTTAAAAGAGTCTGAGGACAAACAGGTGGGTTTTTGAAATGTGTTATCATGTTAAATTTTCTTCATGTGTTTCCTTTAGTTTCCTTATTTGGAGGAAGGAGACAGTTCTTTAGTTTTTCTGGCAGTAACAACCTCTCTCCATATAGCAATCTTTAGCAAACCACTTACTCATCCTATTTTTCTGTTTATTCCTACAGAAATTAGAGGACTACCAGAGAAGATTGGACCTCTCCTCTCTAAAGCAGACAGACAACCCAGTGATCCTTGAGCTAAAGGTGCACTTGTTTGTCATCCACCACCATGTGCATTGTGAAACATGCACTGGATAAAACCATATGAGTAATAGGTCCACAAACCTTAAATCTCACTTATTTATTTTTTTCTGCTGTGCATCCATCAGAACCTGGATTTGACCAAGAAGACACTGATTCACGAGGGCCCTCTATCATGGAAAATGAACAAGGATAAGACTATTGGTTTGCACTGATTGTTTTTTTTAATACATTTAAATATTATCATGCTCTTCATAGAACCCGCAGTGTAACTCTACTACAAAAATGTGTATGTATGAAAGCGAATGGATGCATTCTGTCTTTCCCTTTCAGAGCTGTACACGCTCCTCCTGGAGGACATCCTTGTTCTGCTACAGAAACAAGACGAGCGTCTGATCCTAAAATGTCACAGCAAAATCCTGGCAGGCACCCCAGATACAAAACACACCTTCAGCCCCATCATTAAACTCAGCACTGTTCTGGTGCGCTCTGTGGCTACAGGTCAGTTTACAATCTCCCCGGACTCTCCGCTACTGAAATTCGTAGAAAAAGTCCTAGAACCCGTGTAACTTCTCAACCTTATCATAAGAGATCGGTATCTGGTGGTTTATGTCTGTTGTATTTTTTATGTTTTGTCACTTCATAAGATGAACTTTAAAGGATTTTATTGGGATTACATGTTATAGACGAGCAAAATGTGATGCAGAGTGAGTAAAGTAGTTATTTCAGCTCCTTTGAGTCACTACTTGGTTGAATCACCTTTTGATACAATTACATCTACAGGTTTTTAACGAGATTGAAGAAGGAAAAAATAACACCCAACAAAAACATTATGTTTTGTGGTTGTAAATACCTTTGCAATTTATTGTCCAGATTTTCACTTAAGCTCCTTTGATAGAAACATAAACAATCTAACCTTAAAGCCTCTGATCACTCTCTCTCCTGCCAGACAACAAGTCCTTCTTCGTTCTCTCCATGTCTGACAACGTTGCACAGATTTACGAGCTCATGGCGCCCACAGTCTCAGATCAGAAAATGTGAGTCCAGTTTCCTTGCGATGGATTCATTTGACACTTTTACCACGGTTGTTTATCTTACCGAAAAGTATTTTTCTCCTCCTACACAAGGTGGCAGACTCTGATCTCCCAAAGAGCCGATACGATGAAGGTCAAACCTCACAGCATCATACCGTTACCTCAGACTGAGTATGCTTCCTTTTCGTTTTATAATCCAGTCTCATCAGATAGCTACCAGGGTTTCGGCTTGTTACAGAGTTAAGGTTCTGTCTGTGTGGGTGTCTTAGTGGGGAGCGAGACGGCGTGGAGATCATTACAGCAGGTGTTTCCAGACTGAGCAGAGAACAAGACCGCACATCCACTGGCAGCACGCAGTCCGCAGGTAACTGAAGCCGCTCATTTCTACTGCCTATCATGGAAAATATTTCCATCCACACTGCAGCTGTGTAACTGCAATCATCCATCTTTAGATAAAGAGAGCGGCCCGGCCTCTAGAAGTACCCTGCAAGGTTCTCTACCTGCTGGTAACCCGTTTGAGGAAGTAAAGGCAGACGTGGAGGAAGAGGAAGGTTTTCTGGACCCAGAGCTTTCGTGTGAAGTATCTGAAGTTGACAGAGATGGAGACTCGTTCGATGTGTTCCCCTCAAGGGCAGATGAAGCACTTAAAACATGTAAGTCCTTTGGATACATAAAGAAATTAACTCTCTGAGCTCTTAAATTACAAAGCCAGTCATTACTACTTGTTGGTTTCTTCAGTGGCTGCATTAAAGCAAGTCCTGGTGAACCAGCTGATGTCCCAGGAGGCAGCACAACAAACCAAACGTTCCACAGGAGCCCGTCTCCTAAGAACCACTTCTTTGCGGACACCGACAGACAACCGCGCAAAGGTGATGGCTCACAACGGCTCCGAGAAGAGCACCTCTAAGGCAGAGGACCTGGCTCAGGACCTGGGGTCAGGGGACACTGGATTCTTTGATTCTCCTGAAGATTATGGTATGTGCAAGGAAGTAGAAAATTCATTTAAAAAATGTGTTTGGAAATTCTTTGCAGTAGATCATTTTGATTCTGCCTGCAGGATGTTTAGTCCTGGAGGGTTACGGAGGACAAGGGGAGAGCAGCACAGACGACGACATCCTGGCATCAACCCAAGGGAAACAGCTGAGGACCTCACAAGGCTGTGCGGCCGACTCCGGCATCAATTTGAGATTTTCTTCAACGTCACAGTTCGGCAGCCTCTCCACTTTCAGCAGACAGGTGTTGTCTCACCTTAGACATCTTCAGACCAGCCTCGGCTATTTAAAGGTACTCAAGATTACTCATCGTTATGTATTTCCAGCTCCTCAACATATCATTTAATCCTGGGTTCCTACACAGATTTAGAAAGTCTGAAAAAAGTGTTATCCAGGTCTGTTCAAGTATGGAGAAGGTTTTGTGTTTCCAGACTCTATTCTCCATCTGAATGAGATGACAATGCAGTATTCGATTAAAATAACAACAAATAGACGATGTAGACTGATAACTGTAAATTTGAGTGTAGCAAAATATCAACCTGAAAAATGTGTAGGAGCCTTGAGCCTTGTCTAATAGTAGGTCATAGACAAACATAGTTTGACATAGCGACACCTTTTCTTCCCTTTTTATAGGAAGTTGAGACCAAGTACAATAATCTAATACGCCAAAGGACAGATAGGTCATCGACAGACACAGATGGAAACAAAGGTATTCACGTTTAAGCGTAAATCCTTCACTTTGAACCATTTCTGTTCTGTTCCCTTTTTCTAATTTTCCATTCAATGTTGTTTTTACTCAGATAAAAGATAGTGTGGATGTCAACGCCGCGGCTTTTGACTTTGGTACCATGGAAGAAGTACCGACTCGTCGTCTGTTTTTTCTTCTCGAGTCCTGGACTTTCTGGACGTCGTATAAGCTTGTCCTTTGACTGCTGAGCTCTTCTTTTTTTTTTTTTTTTTTTCCTTCACCCACAGCCACCGCAGGGAATAACAGACTTAAGTGTGAAGCAAATGTTTTTGAAGGGAGAATTCATTGGTGTGGTGCCATGCCATCCCTTCTCAGCACAAGGCGAACAGGGAAGTGGGATTGCCCCCCGAAAACCTCAACCCCTTTCTACCATTGAACACCAAATTTTCCCCTCTAAACTCCCTGCAAGAAAGAGAACTTATACCAAAATGTACAAAGATGTGTGTTTAGAATATATATATATGAAACACAAACAAGAAAAGGAAAATTTTAAGATAATGTATTAAGATTTTGTTTTATTCCCAAGATGTATTTATTTTCTTTCTTTTTATTTTTTTTTAAGTGTTTCCCAAATTGTTTGCATGCTTTTGGCCATGGTGTGTTACCTTTTTAGCTGCTTATCCTGGTTGGGTCACACATGGTTGGCCTGAGTGCACGCTAGTATACAAGTGCTCTAGCGTACCTTGATGAGTGGTAGCACTATATCCTGACTGATAGAGGCCAGAGTTGCACGAGTGATGGAGAAATCCAGTGTATTAAAACTCCTGAACATTGTTAAAGTCTAGAATTTAACACAAATTCTAAGTCTGGTGTTAACTAGAATGAAGAGTTTTTAGGCTCTGATCTGGTCCTGTTGCATTTCTGTGCTGATTCCTTTCTTTCCCCTCTTACTCTTTTCTCCTTTTGTGTGCGTGACTTCCCCCCTGCCCCCCGTGAACCTTTTTGGGTGTCATCTCTTTCCTCTTTCAAGCAGCCGAGTGGCGCTCATGCTTATTTATCCCTTCCCACACTCTATATGTCATGCTTCCTGTTGTGCCTCTGGTTATCTTGCTCTGTTACCCTCTCCTACAAGGAGCGGTCATGCTCTCTCTGTATCAGCTTCTGACAGAAATGCTGCTTCCTTCTGCTACTGTTGGTGATACTGATCTGACTGCCCACATTTTCTAATAATGTCATGAAGTTCATCATATAGTGTACAATGATCAAGTTGGAAGGTTATTCATAATGTTACGAAATAAAAGGTGCCATGACACATTGAAAAAGAAGTCAAAATATTTTCTTCCTTGTTTTCTAGATGGTTCTTATATTGGAGTGATAGGGCGCCTGGTAATAATATTTGAACCCTTTTGCATTTTGCCATGGTACAACAGCAAATCTTAATGTAATTTAGTCAGATTTTATGGAATAAACTAGCAGAACATTGAGTATAATTGTCAAGTGGAAGAATAGGTATTTGATTTTACGTAGGTAATACATATCTAAAACAGCTTTGCAAAACAACATTTCTCTAATTATAGTCGCAACACCTTTGGGGTATGTCTCTACCAGCTTTACCTGTCTAGAGATTTGGGAATACCAGTTTTGACATCTTCCTACAGATTCTCAGTTCCATTCATGTGTTTAGACTTTGACTAGGCTACTGTAATGCTCTAAATGAATTGATGGATTTGTTTTGAAGGATGAGCCTTTGCCCTGGTATCAAGTCTTTTTTTTGCTAATTACAAACCTTCTAGTATAAATCTCCATATTTCCATAATCTCTGACCAGCATACCTATTGCTGCTAAAGAAACATGAAACCACATCATAATGCTGCCACCACTATTTTTCATGGTGAAGAAGCTTAGTGATGTGCAGTACTTGCTTTCTTCTGCTGATAGGATTTAGGATTTTGTATGAATTAAGTTAATTTTAGTCTCATCTTACCAGAGCACTTTCTTCTACATGTTCGCTCTGTCTCCTACATGACTTGTGATGTTAAAAATTTAAGAAATTGTTTTCTAACTTGGCACTAACTTAAAAATCTCAGCAACTTTGATCCTGATCTGTCTCATGTGTCCTATGAGCTTACGATACAGTTTTACTTAGGGTTCCCTGACAAACCTCTTAGGCCTTCACACAAGAGTCAATTATACTGTGAGAAGATTATAGACAGGAAATCTTAATTTAAGAAATATGTGGTATAAAATGACAAAGTGTGGAAAAGTTTGAGGAGTATGAGGTTACTGATCTATTTTATTTATATAATTATTTTTTGCATAACATCTTATCCAGGAAACATCAGGAAAGATGTTTCCTGCATAAGAAAACAGGAAACTAACAGGAAAATAAAATATGATGGACTGGCCTAACTCTTAAAAAGAGACTGCTATGCTTAGGAATGTCTTGTTGGTAAAATTACTTATTTTAATCTAAATAACTATTCAGATAGGTTATTCATCTATTGGTCTTCAACTATTAATTACAGAGACAATATTAAATTAACAGACACTGTTAAGCCTATTTAATTTATCAGATTGATAATATGGTTTCCTTAGCTCATAGTGGGATTTGTCATCGTTGTAAAAGATGTCTACAAGTTATCATGTATCAGTAGGCTGCCTGTTTTATCTGCTATCCTTATGTAAATTGTGTATGAGGTACAACTACGTAAATTACTTCATGTCCAGACGTCTTCATACAATAGTCTTCTACACCATTTCAATGATTTGCTTTTTTTTTTTTTAGATCAATCCATTGTCTCTGTTTGTCCTTGTGGTGTCTCATGGGGGCTGGTGTCTGTCTCCAGCAGTCATTAAGTGAAAGCCAGGTACACCCTGGCAACCTGTCCATCCATGGAGATGGACAGGTTGCCAGTCCATCTCGGAATAACATAGACACAGGCCAATCAACAATATACCTGCTATAAAAAAGCATCTGTTTTGAATGATCTGCCAACACTATGTTCTACAGTATCATAGTTTATGTCCACTTAGTCAGCAACATGGTTTTCCGAGGCCTTGTATAAATCTATATTGGTTCTCTTGATTCAAAATTTCAGCTCCCGACATTTTCTTATGACATAACAAATATCTTAAACAGCTTTTATTCTTTTTGATTTTTCTCTGAATCTATTTAACAGAATTCTTCCTTTTATTTTTTGCTTTTTCATTTACATGAAACAAACCAGAACAAATCCAAGCTGGAAAGATAGACTTTAATCTAAAATGTGGTGAAAATTAACAATTTGTTTTCATCTCCAAATTACTGTTCCAAGTCGTAATACCCAGATGGGAAAATTGAGCATTTTTTTTTTCATTTAGTGGATAGGAAGCAACTCATTGCTTTAGTTGTGTTTGTTTGAGGATTTTGTGCAATATTCCCACTCAATGTTGGTATTTTGAGAGCGTTAATCTCTTTTTTCTTACTCAATTAGCATTGTAATGCTGCCTTCCTTTTACGTGTGAAGTCGAAACTCAGAGCTGGGTTTGAGGTTCTAGATAAGAAGTCGGAAATTCAAGATGGCGACGCGACGTCCACAATCACCGTCATTGACGTCCATACTCCAGTCCGCTAGGTGGCGGTAAATGCATCTTAAGTTGGTTTGCCATCCGCCAATAAGATTCAAATCTGTGCCGTTTGCTTTTACACGCCCGTGGAAGTTGTTTACAGTACCTCTTACAAACGTGATTTTAAGCTCTACTTTCTGAAAGCAACCACTTTTGATTTGCTTAGTTTGTATTTGAAGGCGCTACATGTAACACTGATTTTAGACGCACTCTATGTCTTGTAAAGTAAACATGTTTCCATCGCAGCTTAGTGACGTGGGGAGCGTCCACAAACGCGGAGTCAGTCCTACAAGTCTTAACTGCGGGTAGTCGGACTTGCTCCCAGTTTTCAAGTGGAAAATCCAACTTCGGAGGTCGTTCCAGGTGATTTTTCCGACTGAGAAGTCGGAATTCCCCAGTTCCGAATACAACTGGAATGCAGCATATTGCTCAACATTTACCCACGTCTCTGCGTGAACACACCTGAGTTACTTGAGCTGGTCATCAGCAGGCTCCTGCAGGATTAGTGACAGGCTCAGGAGTCAGCTATTAGAGATGTGTCGGAGCAGGAGCTTATGTAAAACATGCAGGACACCATCCCTTCAAGGACCAGGTTTGCCCTCCCCTGTTCTATTTCTTATGTAAATATAAAACCCAGTGTTCGTGGGAATGAAGTTATTCTAAAGTGTGGGTAAAAAACGGGTTCAGTTTCAAAGTATGACCCCTTTAAATGCTAGTTTTCTGGAGTTTTCTTTCTTTTTTTTTTTTTTACAGTTCTGAGTATTCCTTCTATTTTTGCATGTTTCATGGTTGAATCTGTTTGGTAATACCCAATATATATTGTTAGACCCAGGAAAAGACCACATATTAAAATTCTGTGCTGAGGGAAGACTTTGTTTTGACCATGCACGTGTTTCCCTGCTTTATCACACCTGAATCAAATAAATGTCATTAACAGACCTGTGCAGTACTTTGACTGACATACTGAAGTAATTAAACCACTTAATTCAGGTGTGTTGAAGTGAGAAAACAACCAAAAGTTACAGGAGGATGCATGGCTCCTCTGGTGTGAATGCTAAGGTAAGAACATTTGTTTACATCTTAGGTAGGTATTTAATACTGATGTACTTCATACAGACCAGTCACCACCATCTTCTCATAGGTGAGAATCTATGTTTATTGCATTGTCACATGAATAATTTTCTGATAGTAAATCAAATGCTGTTTTTTTTTTACCTTTTTGAAATTTCCTGGGTACATATTGGACTTCATACTCCAAAGCTGATATATCAGAGTCCAGATGTTTCTTCAATCCCATCTGAGGTGTCAGATTATCTTTCTTCAGATTAAATTTTAAAGTTATTACATTTCATTCTAAGGCAAACAGAATATGGTATGCATTTTTATTCAGTGTAGACTTGACTTTGGCTCTGTAAAGGCATATTGCATCATTGAAGTTGCTATGCCACATAATTTGAACAGAATAACAGAATAAGTGCAATCTTTTTTTAGATTACAATTAATAGTTCAATGTGCAGGTTTACCTTGATATAATCCAAAATAAATTTGAATTGAATTCAGAAACTGAAATATGTAGTTTACTACACAGATATATTTCAAGCATTTGTTTATTTATCATTTTGAGTAAATGAACAATCCAAATGGTCTTTTACATAGAATAATTCATTTTAATACAAGAAAAATGTTGACTTGCTTTTATGTCTCCTTGGACCTCCTTTTGCATGAATTACTGTGTCAATGCATCATTGCATGAAGGAGATCAATATAAAGCTCTGAGGTGTTCAGGAAGCCCAGGTTGCTTTAATGAGAGAGAACTCGTAAAAGCAGGTGATCCTCTGGTGTGGTCAGAACCCCCTGGAACTCAAAACCCCTCAAGACAGTGGAGATGATGGTGGACTTTTGGAGAACACAATTTGCACTCTTTCCCCTCACAATCCTCAAAAACACTGTGGATCACCCCCGACTTCTTGGAACCACCCTTTCTCGGGACCTGAGATGATTCTCACACACACACCATTCAGAAAAGAGGCCAGCAGAGACTGTACTTACAGTGGCCACTCAAGAAGTACAACCTACCATAGGAGCAGCTGGTTATCTTTTACACAGCCATTATTCAGTCTGTCCTGTGCTCATCCATCACTGTGTGGCTCTCTCCTCTCAGGACTTGTACAGAGCTACGGTCAGGAAAAGGGCAGCTACGGTCTGTGTTGTCCTCTCGCACCATGAACAGAAACAGTTTAGACTTTTACCTTCAGGTCAGGGTTACAGAGCTCTATCTGCTAAAATCAGCCGCCTTTCTGATTAACACTCAGCAGTCAGAATGATTTTTACCAGGTTTTTACTATACATTTGCACTGGTTTTTAAAAAACACGGTGTGTATATAATACATATTTGCAAAAAAACCAAAAACATTTAACTTTTTTATACATGCGTATTTAAAATGTCTTCTTTGATAATAGAGTAATATGCCACTTGATAATGGATGCCAGAGAAGGTGATGTTGATTACCAGCAGGTGGCAAACTTCCACCATAGAACTTCTTTATAAGCAAGACCCACCCCAAACCTGCAGTGACATCAGTGTTTTAAATAACCCACGGTGCTTTTTTGATTTTCCAAACACATTTCACTCCAGTGTTTGCCAAGTCATTGAACCAAGCAACATCTAAATATGTTATGACGCCTCACACCAAGGCAAAGCTGGAGATCAGGGGAGCCGACACAGATCTGTGCAGCTATAATGTTACTTTCTTCAGGTTTACTGCTACCTGTTGTAGTGGTATAGCTGGCCGTGGTTATGCATTGTGTATCTGTAAGTAGGGTTGGAATAATCCACACAGTTTGACGTGCTTCCTCCGTTTTTCCTCAATCTGTCACTCTGCTGCAGTGAAGCAGGCGGCAGAGGGAAAGAACCTGTTCAGAGAAGATGGTGAAAATCCAGATGAGGTAGAAAAAAGAAAATGGGGTAAAATGGAGAGGTGGAGGAGGGGTAATATATTAAGGGAGTAATAGGAGAGAAATGGGAAGGGACAGATTGTGATACAGACACAGGGGATATGAAAGGATTGGTAATTGATTCTCGTTTGTGCACCTGTCATCAAGCTAATTGAAAAGGCAAAGACGGAGAGGAGAGCGGTGTCAGTCACATTGGACAATTCAACAGGGCACTTTGTGTCATGCTCAAATGAGATGAGATTATTATTATTTTTTGCCTCTGCTATGCATCAGTGCCCCAAGTAATGCAGGAAAAAGATGTTTTATCCTGAGATTGGTCTTGTTTGAAATTGTCAGCAGGCTGGCATTGCTCTTCTCTTAATATTTAAATGTCTCCACTTGTTTTCTGGCGTTCATTTGAAATCAACTTGAGCATTCCTTCTAAGCTCGTCCCATGCTGAGTAGCAGCGATCGTAGTGTGGAGCACATCATTATGTTTGTCCTGAAGGGGCCCAACTCCAAGATAAGGATGCTGGAATAATAATTCACCTGTGACGGGACACAAACGAGACTCTTTTTTTTGAGCGATCCCAACAAACTGCTTCATAATAATCCATCCTTGCACATCGACTAAAAGTGAAGTTTCATGCAAGCACTTGCATTTGCAGATACCCGTTGCTTCCTGAAACCGAATTCTCATTAATATGTTAATGTATCCAGCAGTGCATCTATTACCATACTGATGGCTCAGGTGTTGTATATTTACACATCAGGCTGCGAGCAGTGTTTATCCCGTGTCACTGTATGAATTAGTTGGTTATTGTTGCAGAATTACTGATGGAGTGTGATTGTGACGTATTTGGTTTAAACTAAACATGACAAGCACTTCAAGTCTTCGCTGTGCAAATTGCGTGTTAGGAATACAGCACCTCCCCTGTTCACTGTGCTTCATTTTTCTCATTTGATATACTGCACTGTTCATCAGTATTCATCTGTGTGTTTGCAGCAGAATCCTCACCAGCAACATCCTGAGCTTCTGTTCTTACTCGTATAGCAGTGAATGTCTATAATGAGAGTCATTTTAGGTCAGACTGCAAATTGATCAGCGATTTTCTTCCAGTATCTCCAAGTAGCCTTTCTTGCAGAAACATTTTGTGTGTGTTTTTTTTCTTTTCTTTTTCTTTTGTGTTTTTTTTTTTCTTTTAAATGCAATTGATAATAGCCTAGTTGCATGACGCTTAAAATAAGATATTTATATTTCAAACTTAAGGTAAACTTAAGAGAAAAATCTTGAAAACATCTTTTTAAAAATTCTAAGACAGGCTGCTCTTCAGATTCGCAGTTTCTTTCAGAAGTATTTATATTTGTTGCACATTATTTACTCTTAACTGTTTACAACTACGAACTTCAGAAACATTTATTTTTTTATTTTAACGGCAACACACTCTACAATAGGGGTTTCAAAGTTGTTTTATGCTAATAGAAATTTGCTAAACTTGGCAAGCATATACTCCCTTTCAACTGGTAATCCTAATTAGTAAATTGTCTACCTGTCTGTAGTTTATTCTAGCAATAAAGTAGAACGCTGTTCAAAGGTTTGTTAAACAAGATTAGTAAACAGAATCCAAAAGACCAAGGGACAAAGCAGAATGATGAGAACTTTGTAGCTGGACCGGGCTATAAATACCTCAGCACTGTTCAGTTCATCATCTGAAATGGCATAACTGTAAACTTACCAAGACATAGCCATCCAACTTGATTGAAATGGTAAGGAAGGAGAGTATTATTCAAAGAAGCAGTCAATATTCCCATGATAACATTGGAAGAAGTGAAGAGGTTTACAGCTCAGGTGGGAGGGATCTGTTGAAAATATAACTAATAGACTGAAAATTAACAAACCAAAATGAAATATTTTGACTATTATTCCAGATTTCTTGCTTAAAAATAACACTGCACATGACTCTGAAAACACTATCCCCATGGTAAAGTATAGAAGATACTGCCTTATGGTGGATTGATGCTTTTCTTCAAAGCCAATGAAGCTGTTGTGATTTGATCAGAGGATAAAAGGAGTTGTGTTCAGGCCGATCCTTAAAGAAACTTATTAGAGGCTGTAGATCAGGGGTGTCAAACTCTAGTCCTTGAGGGCCACTGTCCTGCTGTTTGTAGATGTGCCACAGCTACAAAACAATGGAATGAAATGGCTTAATTACCTCCTCCTTGTGTAGATCAGTTCTCCAGAGCCTTGCTAATGACCTAATTATTCTATTCAGGTGTGGTGCAGCAGAGGCACATCTAAAAGTTGCAGGGCAGTGGCCCTCCAGGACTGGAATTTGACAGCTGTGATGTAGATAATTGGGGACTTTGGGGGTCCATCAGTCAATCGACTGGTTTATGTCAAAACATATTAGAATGGAAATTCTAATAATTTTCTGACCTAAATCAAACTGGGTGCCTGTGACTTAAGACTTCATAATTGCTCTTTGTGGATACTATACATAGATTGCACTCCTTTATGGAAAAGAATGGGGAAGTATATCAATCTCTAGATGTGCAAAGCTGATAGACGCCAAAACAAATTTCACTACAATTGCAGCAAAAGGTAATAACTTAAAAAATACCTGATTTGAGGCTGAACATGAAGATTTTTAACTGAAAATAAAAAAGATTTACAACTAGCTACATGTTTTCTTCCCTCTTTGCTGTGTCAATTCCAATTATAAAAGGTTAGTGATATGTAATGAAGTTTGAGTCATGATTTATGAACACAATTGCAAGTCGGTGTATAATGAGCTGTTTTTGAGAGGAAAACCAGGAAAGGTTTTAGTTTCTGCCCTTTCATTTTACAGTTTCACAATAAATATGTGCATTTTCTTGCATTGGTTCATTGTGTATACGTTCTTATAATTGTATTCACAGGCAGATTGAGCCTTTTTCTTTTTACCCAACAGCTGTTCCTTTGCTGCATAAGTCAAAGTTAATCACAGGCCAAACAGAGAGAGAAACAATTATTTACAGTCAAAGGCAAGACATGAAATATTTTCTAAGTTTCTCTTTCCACCTTTGTGAGGAAAATGAATCACAACTTTTGAGTATGAATCTTCTTATAGTGAAACAATAGTTCCTGTTCTGTGCTGCCCTGATACTTGCACACAGATTAAATATTTCAATCAAATCTGTACCATTGTAATTTAAAGTTATGTGGTACAAGTAAATGCATGCTTTTCACGTCCCTTAATGCCTCTCTTTAATTTGTTTTTCCATTTACTTGCAAAACTCTCACTTATATTGTAACCTATTTCCCAAACGGGAACCCTGACCTTATAGAATCGATTTCTGTGCTGCCCTACTCGCTCTCCATCGAGCTGAGGCCAGTATCCGATGAATTGGACTGAGGATCAATGCAATTCCACCAATTGTGTTTAGTCCATCCTTTATTGTAATCAGTGTACCATGAAGAACAATGAGCCAGGCGAGATGTGTACAGGATGTGTTCAGTCTATTCTGAAGGAGGAATAAACTGGCTTTCTAAGATAAATATGTGCATTTTCTTGCATTGGTTCATTGTGTATACGTTCTTATAATTGTATTCACAGGCAGATTGAGCCTTTTTCTTTTTACCCAACAGCTGTTCCTTTGCTGCATAAGTCAAAGTTAATCACAGGCCAAACAGAGAGAGAAACAATTATTTACAGTCAAAGGCAAGACATGAAATATTTTCTAAGTTTCTCTTTCCACCTTTGTGAGGAAAATGAATCACAACTTTTGAGTATGAATCTTCTTATAGTGAAACAATAGTTCCTGTTCTGTGCTGCCCTGATACTTGCACACAGATTAAATATTTCAATCAAATCTGTACCATTGTAATTTAAAGTTATGTGGTACAAGTAAATGCATGCTTTTCACGTCCCTTAATGCCTCTCTTTAATTTGTTTTTCCATTTACTTGCAAAACTCTCACTTATATTGTAACCTATTTCCCAAACGGGAACCCTGACCTTATAGAATCGATTTCTGTGCTGCCCTACTCGCTCTCCATCGAGCTGAGGCCAGTATCCGATGAATTGGACTGAGGATCAATGCAATTCCACCAATTGTGTTTAGTCCATCCTTTATTGTAATCAGTGTACCATGAAGAACAATGAGCCAGGCGAGATGTGTACAGGATGTGTTCAGTCTATTCTGAAGGAGGAATAAACTGGCTTTCTAAGAGGGGTGATGTAAAAACATGCCACCGATTGGGCAACGATTCGTAGAAACCAAATATCCTAGAATGATACCTGAACTCTTTCATTTATTCCTCTGGGATCACCAATCAAACAATCAGATAATAAATAGGCACCTGTGACTTGGCTTGGCATTAACCCTGTCTAATTACCACACGGCACTTTGATGGAGTATCCGGGTAAAAGACTTTAGGCAGGCAGGCCAGCTGGCGTCAGGCTCCCTTGTTCATCCTGCTGTGAAAGAGAAACCAGTGGGAGCGTTCTGAGCTGCGACCTGGGAGCACACCTAGGCTTAACACGCCGCGGAGACACATTAGAAATCGATAGTGCTGCTGGCAGTCGTGTTTCTTGGGGATTTTTGTAACCAGCACCGGGAGGAGAGGTGCACAGCTGCAGCCTCTATCCTGCCAGGCTGATTGGACGGAGTGCGGTGGCTACATGTCCAGTACTGCGTGAACATGGGAGAGGGGGGAGAAAACCATACGGTGAAAACAAAGTTAGATGCTTAAAAGCCTAAGTGGGTTGTTTGACATTTCACTGGAGTCAGCCGCTCTGTGTTGGCCTCTGGGCATTTGGAAGGGAAACACACTGGAGCCTGCCTCATTCTAACTGATGCTGGATGAGTACGCAGTGATTTATAATACTTATTTTGCCCTGCTTTGAGTAACTCAAATCCGAACACAGCACTGAAAAGCAAGTATTGTTAAAGGAACAATATGGCATTTATTCTTTTCCTTGGCAAGGCCTTGATGATGCCAGTTGGACATTTTATCAAAAATGTAAAGCGAATCAAAGCAGTTTAACAGAGTCTCTGTAAAAGCAGCTGGTGATATTTTCACATTTGACTAAAAATAATTTGCAGAATGGTGTAGTATCCTCCTCCCTTTTTTAATTTCCCCCAGAACAATCATAGTCATGAGTCACAATGAGTCATCTAGGAATCATGGTTCTTCTTTCATTCCATGGAGCGTGCTATGCTTGCTTAATTATGTAATCATTTTTGTGTGTGCCATGTAAACAGGCATTTGGTAGTACTCTTTAAAGTCTGCAGCCACAAATTTAATACGCTGTCCTTTTTATGGGTTGCATAAAGCAAACTATAGGCTTCGGTTATGAGGATAAATTTTGAGACAGTTTTAATTTAGCAGTTTAACAAAACCAGAAATAAAATGGTATTTAATCTAAATCTCAAAGCACAAGTTTTTTTTATAGCTCTATCTTAATAAAACAGAATATATTCAAGTAAATGATTACAGTGATTCAATTTTTTTCTATATCTCTTACATGCTGGAATGCATTTCATTTATTAATGCTACTTTAAAATTCAGTATCTCAGAAAGCTAGAATTTTATATAGTGAAACTAAAAGATACTAAAATCAGCAATGTAAGATTACAGAAAAGTGTGTTCATTTGATGTACAGTATCAATCAAGCACATTGTCACTGAAGCAAACACTTCAGTGTTTGCTTCAGTGGAGGTGCCAAACCCTGCCAGAAATTGAAATTAGCATCTCACTAAAGCTTGTCAGCAGAGAAAAGCATGAAGTGCTCTAAAATTTACTGGCAAACAGCTGCACTGACTTTGGGCGTAGTAAAACACAGTAGATCAACATCAGCCGACTATTTGGCTCCCTAAACCATCAAACTGGACCTCGAGAAACTTGGATTCAGTAAAAGGGGCCTTGATTTCCAAGTAAAATGCAAAATGTATCTATATCTTAGTCTATTTAGGCTACAGGCGAAGTCTCTTGTGGCATTACAAGTCTGGATACAGTGTGTGTGGTGGGTCTTGACTGACTCCACATGCAGTCCACTCCTTTCCCACAAACTTTTGATTGGTTTTTGATTCATAGTCCTCAAGACTGCGGCTTGCAGTCTTGAAGCTTTCAGATTCCCTATGCTTCCCCCTCCTCAGCTTTCCATTAATATATTTGGTTTCAGCTCTCTGTGAACAACCAGCTTGTTTAATGGTGATCGTTTGTGTCTTACCCTCACAATGGAGGGTGTCGATAATTACCTACTGAACAACTGTCAACAGTATTCAGCATGGTTGTGTAGGTCATGGCATATTTAGGAGGCACTAATCTATTTCTATTCGTCTTATGTAATGAAACTCTCAGAAAAAGTGTTTTTCTGTTTATTTGCTGTGGGCCATCTTTTTAAAATGAACAGAAATCACTGTTTAATCAAAAATAAAATCTGGTTTATTTTTTGACTTTATTCTAATACGTCAAGACACTCTAAGTTGTTTAAATAAATCCGCATAGGAATACTTTCAAAGACTGTTACCACTAATAGTCTGATACCCGTTTCTTCTTCTTCATACTTCATGTTGGCATCTTAAAAGTCTGCTAGCAAACGTATAGAAAAGTAATGATTTTTTAAAATTCATCACCAGATTGCAGCAAACTACAAAGTTCAGTTCTAATCCAGTTTGGTAAATTCAAGTCAACCCATCGTATTTTAATTATTTTAGTTTTTAAAAATGCAAGTTCAATAACTAGCTTATGGAAGGAAAGTCTGTTTGCATCAAATCTTTACTCTTGTTCTGAGCATATGTAGGCGGCAGACTTTGCCATCCAGCTGCGTATATTTCAGAGTGCGTTTTATGCTTTGAGTGGAAGCTGCAGTAGGTTGACTGGCATCCATTAGAGTGTTGGTGGGGAGGTGACACTTCGGTGAGCGTTCACAGCTCCAGATGCATCTCGGCTTTAGATTAGGAGAGTTGATGCATGCCTGTCTAAGAGTCCTCAATGCTGAAATAGACTAAAACGGGGTCAGATGATTTAGCTTCAGCTCAGTGCTGATCAATGAAGCTCCTACACTAATTCCAACATCCGGAAGGAAAGAATCTACTTGCAGAAAAAAAACAAAGTCTAAATGGTGAGCAAAGAAGAAAATAAAGAGGATAAGGAAAAAAAAAAAACTCTGACTGGAATCGAAAATGCCCTTTCTGCTTGGTCATCTGTTGCTATTCTCTCCGTGGGCTGGAGGCTCCTGAGCTAGTTATTTGTAACATCGAAGATGCTCCCCTGCCATCAGTTTTAACTCATCTGACAGCATCCAGCTGGCTTTTGAAAAGGGCAAAAATTGAGCGGACGCTAATAATTCCCGGTAAGGCCTCAGAGGTGAGCTGTTTCCCCTGACCTCTTGGCACAGAGGTTTCACCACGGGTGCTGCAGAAAATAACTTCAGTCAAGGGCCCCCGATAATCCAGCTGCATTGCAAGCAGGATCACAAAGGCACTGTTTGGAAAAATGGGGAGGCAAGCATGGGGGCGGCCATTAAGTGTTGGACCACAGAGAGCCTTTCTGCATTAACATCTTGACCTTGACAATTGGATAAAAGGTGGCTTTGCCTCTCCAAACAGCTTAAACAGCATATGGGCTTTTAAGGTTAAGCTAAGCTATTTTGACCTATTGAAATAATAGCCTCTCGTTTCTTCTCTGAGCATGAAGCGACAATAAGAAAATCCAGTTTTATGTATCAGCAGAAATCCCAAAATAGACGCTTTTATTTGTCCCTTTTTAGAGAGGTCACACGCTGACAAGTCAGTTTGCCAGAGGCTTTGATGTACTCTCCTGATTACATAATTATGCTCTGGTGATGTGTGGTCTGTTCAGCTGGCAGCAGAAATCTGTGCCATCTTTGCTGTTTAACCTTTAATAAAATCGGGACTGGAGATTGACAGAGTAGATTGTCTGAGTTGGTGAAAATCAAGATAAGAAAGAATATCTTTTGATTGCAGGTAAATTTCCCCAAATAACCACTGACTTTTCTCCTCCTCTTGACTTGCACAGTAATGAGCCAAGGCAGCGATAACTTGAATAAAACTAAAAAAAGAGAAACATTTGCTATCACAACAGTGCCTCGAGGGATTTTATTAAAGATTTAGACAGTGGTTGTAATAAACCATTTGTAAAATCCAAGAGAAGTGGATAAAAGGAAAACTGGTGAAGGTTGAATCAATACAAGGAAACTCTGAGGTCAGTGGATCTCCAAAATATCAAGACTAGTATTGTTCTAGGACAAAAAGATTTATTTTCAGCATTTATTTGCTGAAGTGATGGAGCATAAAGTGAAGTTAAAGACCAAAAAGAAACTCATTGATGATACAAATATTGCTCCATGATGTTAGGACACATGGGATTTAAATATCTTTCTTTTAGATTTCAGTGATGATGCTGGTTGTTATTAATGCTCACTATTTTCTTTTTTCCACAAACACAAGGTCTCCACCACTCTCTGAACTTAAGCATCTCGACCTCTTGAATCAATTTTATCTGTAGACACCAAGGGCAAGGAGTGTCCTTGCAAATGTACAAGTATATTATTAGCATGCACAACATAAATGAACCTAAACTCAATCTTAGCAACATTTGGAGCCTTCTTGAATAGAATAGAATTCAACTTTATTGTCATTGCACTGTCACAAGTACAAGCAACGAGATGTACTGTAGTTTGCATCTATCCAGAAGTGCTCTACGAGATATAAATATTTATTTACAGATGTACAAGACTATGTATGTATGGACTATAAGGGGTTATAGCAAGAGATATAGATATTGTGTATAAATATAAATATGGGAGCTATATGCACAGATTATACAGAATATACAAGAATGTTAGGGAATGGATTATAGATAAATTCTTCAGGTCTGCTGCGAGAAAAAACACTGGAGGTTCTTTCTACCCTCAGTTATCAGCATCTAAGGACATTCTCATGAAAATGAGATCATTGAAAAGAATAAATAAAATCTACAACTCCTTGAAGAACCGTGGATAATGTGTGTTAAAACATTAAATTTTCCTTTGAGATCAATAAAGTCTCTATGAATTGAGTTTTAATTGGAAAAACAACCTTCCAAATACTGCATCCAAGCAATCTAGTAAAAATACCTTATTGTACACGTTGCTGCCATGCTGACTGTGATTTGACATACTGTGCAGCTCTGGAAGCGAAACAAAATTTTGCATGCTCCTGCATGAAGAAAAATAATAAAACTGCTAAAACAACTGTTACTTGTGACAGTGCAGCAAGTTTAACATCAACCCTTGACTGAGATGGTGGCGACCAAGAAAAAAAGCACTTGACAGTTGCTAACATGAGAAGCCAAATGCCTTTTGGAAAAATATATTTTATGCTCAGACAAATATCTAGCTATGCTTAAACTAGTTGAAGGGTTAAAAGCAGTCAAAAGAAGACTTTCAATTTTAAGAACATTGTATTGCTGTGTTTGCTCCTTGTACTGATCCTTTGCAAAAAGTGGATGACAAAAGAAAATGCCACCTCTGAAATCAACAAATAGGAGGTTGGGCTTTCATTTTTAGCTGTTTCCTCTGAACAATGATATCAAATTCACATAAAGTAGTTTTGGGGTGGATAAAGCAGGCTGACATTAATCTTTCTTGAATGACCTTTCCAAAGGCTCAACCTTAGCCCTGTTGAAAATTTGTCGACTGCACTTAAAAGCTGAGTGCTTGACAGAAAACTAACCCGTTTCAATTAAAGGAGCTGTATCATATATTTTCCTGGCACATGGTGCCATTTTATAGCATGTTACCATGTTATAAAAATGCTGTACACACGAAATTGGCCTCTCTAAGAATCTCCTAATCTTTTCGACACTTCCCCTTCAGCAAGTCATCACACAGTGCTTCTCATTATGCCGTTAACAAAGCTTCTTGGGAGTGATGGACTGAGAAGTAGTTCAGGCAAGTTCCTCAGATGTGCAGATCTACCAGGCATTTAATTGTTCCAGGAAAGCTGAGTGGGAGAGGGGTGCTTTGTGAGACAGAAGCTCAGCTAGGGGACTGCAGCTCCAAGGAGGAGCTTTGGGCAAATGGGTGGGACTTTGTGACAGCAAGCATTTAGACACCAACAGAGATTCTCTCAAACATGCATTAAAGAATCAGAGCAACATTCCAGATATATTTTTGATGAGGGATTAACATTATAACATGATAAAAATCTGAAAAGAAAATCAATTTTACAAATTACGTCCTCTCGACCTTTTACTAGACCAGTTCCATCAGAACCCTGCAGAATCTTGCTTGTTTGAGATGCTGCTTAATGGGTGATATTTAACAGATCTTACTCAGGGAGGATTTATACATTTGAACCTATCTGTGCAGTTTTGTGACCTTGTGTGGATTGTAGAAAATAATCAAAATGTACTGGATTTAAAAAAAAAAGGAATTGAATAAAACTAATTTTGGAATTTTAACCCATAGAGAGTGAATGCAAACTTCTGATAAATTAATCCAACTGTCTTGCAAAGGAACTTTTTTCCTTCCCTAAATGCTAGCAGTGTCTTGCTTCTATACTTAAATATTGCAACCCACTTACTAGTCAGGCAGCACAAATTGTGATTTGAAACCCCAAAAACTGTTATTTAAATGCTCCCATCAGCCCCTATTGCTCATTCCTCCTGTCTTTAAAGACGAGTAAGAAGCATTTAAGTGCTTGTTCTCTTGTGCTGAGTGGAATATAGCTGCTCTGTTAATGTTCACTTTAAGTTGTCCAAAGAAAGTGAATCAATCCCCTGCTCCCCTCATCTCATTCCACATCAGCTTTCCAGCTGAGAGACACATGAGCTTTAGCACACATAGTTCTAATCCAGGCGACATCTCGCTCCATGGCGGCTTTCAGAACTGTCATAAGCAGCTAAGAGTTTGGGGGTAGACCTACTCCGACACAATTTCTTGGTTAGCTGCTCCGAATTCATGTCACTCTACTCTTCTTCACTGCTTTATCTCTTGTTACCCACGCCCTCTGTTTTTCGCTCATCCTTCATGTCTCTCCACATCTACTGGAAAAGAGCCAGAGCCATTAGCCTGCTGTCAGTCTGACGGAAGAGGAGGATCCATCCTGTTAGCTGATGCAAAATGAACACCACCACTTGGCCGGTCAATTCACAATATAGGCGGACCTTTGGGGACGGAATGTAATGCAGCACACGCAGGCAATAAAGGGGTGTCCGCGCGCATGCAGATGGACACCAAACAACACCACCTGACACACTGACACAGCACTGCTGCACTGGTGCGGCACTGGCCTGATTCAGAGCTAATGAATATTTACCAGCTGGTCATACCACATCTGAATCTGCAATGGCTCGCAGGAGAGGTGTTAAACCCCTGGTGGCTAAGAGTTGTAAATCAATCTTTAACGCCAGCAGCTGTCAGGGTGAAGAGTTTCCTCTCTGTGCTTATGGAGCTCACATACGGCCATCCTCTGAGCTAACATTTACGCACGTGTCACGAATGAAGTACCTGATAGTGTAGATGGTTAATCTTTTATCCCCATTTGGCTCTCTGATAATCACAGAAGAGTTGCAAATGAAAACTGACCACTTGTGCCACAGGTTCAGAAATATTGGGGATGCATTTTAAAAGATTTTGTTTCGATAAGTCACTTCTTCACCACTCCCCTCCTCAGCAGTGACGTTTCCTCTAAGGAGCTGCAGCGCTGTCAGGCCACGACGGTACTGAAGCGGTACAGGACTGACATTTCTTTCTCGCAGAAAGGGTGCACCTCCCAGAACATAAAGAGAATAATCCTCTGGGTTTTCTTTGTTTCCCCTCCTGCAAACATACAACAGTATGAGGCGTTAAATTTTCCTCAACCATGGAAGCACTTTTCTGTATTATTAAAAATTTATCACAATATGTGCAACCGTTAAAGTTTTATAAGAATGGGAAAAAAAACATTGTCAGCTATAATGAAATATTAACATCTTAGTAAAAAGATACAATTAAAAAATGTGGGCTTAAAGAAGTGAAATGTTTTGATTCTAATTCATCTAAATTATTAGTGAACTTATTAGTGAAATTATTAGTGAACTTATTATTAGTGAAATTATTAGTGAACTTAGCTAAGTATTTTCTCATTCCCATAGTATAAAGAACATTACATTATTATACATTAATGTTGATTCTTAAATGTTAAAAGGCTTCATCTTTATTTTAAAAATGTATTGCTCCCTCAAACTATGATTTGTTTTACATGTTTTCAAACAGATGTAACTCAGTCTATTAGAATATCACTGAAAACTACTTTGATTAAAACGAGAATGTTTTGTTATGAAATCATAACACACAGAGGGATATATAGAGGGATATAAAGTGTTTTTCTTCTTCTGATATTCTGATGATTGTGGCTTAGAGCTACTGAAAACCAAAAATGCAGTTTCTTAGGTAATATGAATATTACATAAGACCAACAACAACATCACAACTCCAAAAAGATTTTGAATATAAACTAAAAAGTCTGTTTATGTATGCTACAGTATATCCACTCATCAGTGGTCACGGCTCCTTTTGCATGAACTACTACTTCAGTCCAGTTGAGTTCTTCAGTTCATTATTCTGTGGCTGTGAAGTTTTTAGGAAGCTTAGCTTGTTTTGATAGTGGCTCTCAGCTTGTCTGCATTGTTGGGTCTTGTGTTTCTCACCCAGGGCCGGCCCCAGCCATTTGGGTGCTGAAGGCACAATGATGTGGTGCCCCTTACCAACTTCTGCACCCCAAACTAAGTAAATTTAAGTAAATCTCAGAATAGTATTTATTTAGTCTGTATTATTATATATCTTGATCATGATCTTGTTTCAGTAAAAGCACTTTTGACATAATGTTGACGGGCTTCACCCTCGGCCTCAAATAAGATCTGATTTTGGATCATAACACCCATCTGGTCCATTGTTGGATGTGTGCCGCTCCATAAAAACATAACATTATACCTGGTTTCTTAGGTAGTGGTCCATGCAGCAGGACATAAGAGGAGAAACAGTGTTTGCTGTTTCTACAGCCTAACTTGCCCTAAGGTGGAGGTCGCTGAAGGTAACTCTAGCTATTATTTGTCTTATTATTGGTGTGTTATCCTCCAAAATAAAGTAGCTATAACTAATTGTCCATTTGCTGCATGTAACGTTATGCTCTCTCCACCTTCTGCTCCAATCAAGCTAGCTGGTAGCACAATGTTATGTATTGATTTTCAACAAAAACCTATTTACCGTTGCGTTTTTCTTTCTGATTGAGCACCTCAGAGCATATAGAGAAACAGTTAAGTGTTCAAATTATTAAAGTCAGACAGAAAATCTTAGTAGCATCTAAATGTAACCCATTAAGACTTTAGCACAAGGTTGCAGTTGGAATTAGTCTCAAAAAATGGTTTTGAGACCAAGACTAGTTCTAAGACGGAGTCCAAGAAAGACCAAAACTTTGAAAAGGTAATCTCGAGACTGTTGAGACAAAGACTAAAAAACAATCCAGCCAAGTCTTTCTTGGCCTTCTGACTAGGCCAAGAAAGACTTTTCTGACATAATATCAGTAGCAGCCTGACATTAAGATTGCGACAGCATTAGCTGATATCCTGGATACGTCTGTCGGTGTTGAGGCAGCGACTTCAGCTGCAGCCCATGTCTTGTGAATCTCCCCCAATCGTCTGGATGAGCTTCTCTTTAATATCCTCTCAAAGCCGTGGCTTTCCCCTTTGTGGCTTGCCCTTCTTATAGATTGATCCAGTGATCCCTGTTTCCCCAAAGTTCATAGAGCACGAGATTACTTTAAATTAAACTTTTTTAAATTGGACGTATCCAAATTTTCAGAGAAACTGCGTATTGGGTTTTCATTAGTTGTAAGCCGCCATCAAAACATACACAAATTAACTCTTCGTATGTTACAGTCTGTGTTATGAATCATAACTTCTCTTTTCAAATTAAATGATTGAAATTAACTCTTTGAATGATATATGAGACATCATCACTTACTTAGCTAATATTGTTGTTTTGTGATTAAACTGTAAGTCCAAGTTTCAATCTTGCCCTTTTACTGAGCATAAACCTAACAGGTTCACAGCTGAAAAAGAAAAGTCGGTGCCAGAACATCTGCCAATAGAATAAGGCCCTGAATGCTAATGACGGAAATTGCTGACAATCCATGTTGCAATTCAGTGGCAGGTTTTATTCCATGTAAGCACACCTTGCCATTTTCCTTTAATCAATACACTCGCAGCAATGGAGCCAGTCACTGACTTCAGCATAAACGTGTCGTCCATTGAGAGCTGCGTCTCAGTGAGGTGACTGTACCCTTGTCCTGCCATGTCAGCGTCAGCAGCCTCGTTCACATCCATCCTCCACACACGTGGTCGCAGTTCATTTGGAATTCAAGGCTCTGTCAATAACGTCTCCAGCAGCACGACTGCATTCTGTCTAATTACTACAGGCCTCTCTGTCATGTGAAGTTTATGTGGGGTCAGATGAAGTCATGCTCATTTGAATCAAATCAGACTCAGACAGTGACAGACTGACATGACATGACTTGAACCAAGCATGTTTAGGAGCACATTTTGTTTTGCATTGCTGATTATTCATTGCACTTTGGCAAATTTGCTTATGGCTCTAAATTGCACCTAAGGAAAGAAAGTATGTGCTTTAGCATGCATTGTTAAATCGTCTGTTGCTGTCAAGTTGTTTGTACCACATGTCATATTTTCTGCTACTGTTTACCTTATTCCACCCATCATTGCCATCTACCTCACGCCAGGGGATTTAGAGCTCTTTAAAAAAAAAGAATCTGAGTTCAGATAGATCAGATAAAGTTTCAGACACTGCATTTCTCCACAACAAACCAAACTTGCTCAGATATTATTTCATTCCTCTTTCCATTTTAACGCTGACTTGACATGGTTTCTGCCCCCATTCCCTGATTTGATGTTTGTGTTTGATGCTACGGTACAGCGAGTTTATGGATTACTGAATACTGAATAATCAGGTTACTTCCCTTTTTTTTTTCTTTGGGCTAAGTAAGACCTCAAGCAATGTCATAATAAAAATAATGGGAATGTCTTTTTGTGAGACAAGCAAAAACAAAAAGAGTAACTCAAAGTCCTTTATAAGCGCCATGTTTGTCTAGAACTAAGGAAATATGAAAAACTTTTTAAAAATAATTAATCAAAGTGTTTAGATTTTAAACGTTACTCTTATTGATATAGTCATTCATGCTGACAATAACACAAAGTATTTTTGCACACTCATGAAGGCATCCTCCTCATTTTGCTGACACAATCCTGTATCCACTTTGTGTGCATATCAGGTTTGCACATGCTGTCGAGTTTGCACCTGGTTTTGTACATGCAAAACTTTTAAAAGATGAGGCCCAGAGTTTCTTACTGCTAACCATAGAGTGCATACCTTTGGATTAAATTTTTTACCAAGGACAAACTTTATATTCAAGGTGTTGTCAATGCTTTAGAACCGGTGTTTGGAAAATAGCAAATTACTGAATACATATTTGGCATGGCACACTGTTTGTCGCCTGGAACACATTAAAAATTAATATCAGCTCTCAGTCTGCATTATGAAATACAAATATCCTATTAATTTTCCATTCTGGCCACATATTGGCTATGAATGGTGGGAATCCCTTTATTAAGTCCCACTTGGAGCATGCAGATTTAGATTTTTATCTGTAATCGGTGATTTTTTACTTATGTGGTTCACTCTTACGCAGTTGTGATAATTGACGTCAGCTTTGTATACCTGTTGAAGTGATTGTGTACATTACAGCAGCTGCTAATAATCCCTGTTTTTCCTGAGGCTTAATGTAAACCTCCCTCCAGGTGACTCTGAGAGATTAAAATCATGGTGTGGTTGTAATCTAAATGCAGCTGAACTGTACAATTGGCCTTGTCACAGATGTAAGATTCGCCAATAAATCCAGTTAAAGTGCCGGCACGCTGCAGTGGCTTAACAGTGTTGCTTTATTTATTTAGGGAAGAACACTTGTTAAGATCAAGATCTCCTTTGCGAGTAAATCCCGAGCATGAAGATTATTGAGCGAGAAGATGGTTGGAGGGTAGATTTCATCACTACGTTCTCATGTGACGAAAATGTGCCTTCATCCTCTCCTTCCATCCTACTAAAGCACAAAAGGTTGTTTTTGGTTAAATATGTACGTCTCTTATGCAGAGCTCATATCTTTTATCAGACCTAAGGTTGCGCAAATGACATACTATGGCTTCTAAACAAGTTTTAGTGTCAAAAGTCTGTCTTTAGAGTGTTGAAGGAGTGACTGGATGTGTTGAAGAAACAGACCCATTTTTATATTGAGTACAGACTCAAGGCAGTGAACATGGAGTGAATAAATGTGGAGATTTTGTAAAAACAAAAAAAAATGCACCTTATTTTTTTGTGTTTGAAGGGAAAATATCATAAAAAGTTAACTCTTTTCAGTTTTATATCACATAATAATGTTACTCCCTCATCAAAAACATACCTGGAATGTTGCCTTCATGCTTTTATACATGTTTGAAAAATCTTTAAATCTCCCATAGCAGCCATTCTGTGTCCAAATAATTGCTCACCTCCTATTCACTCAAAGATCCGCCTTGGAGCTGCAGTCCCCAGTCGTTTCCCTGCACCTTTCCCACACGGCTCCACCAGAATAGCGGCAGCAGCAACTAGCAAACACCTGGTGGAACAGAATAACCTCACCTCCTATAAGGAATGGCAAGGAGTAGGAGTTTAAAACACCTGTAAGAATAATTAGAATTCAACACGTGTGGCCAAAGATGTACTTTTCTTTTGCAGTTGTAGTGTGTCTAAAACCTTTGTGTAAAATCATAAAGAATTGTGAGGTTTATGAAAGAAAATCACACGGTTGGAGCAAAGATAATCAAAGCGGCAGTGCTGTAAACTGAATGCAGTGTACCTTGAAAGTGGAAAATGCACAACAAAAGAAATGAGAAATAAGCAGGAACAGAAGATGGTAGTTGTGACAGAATTGTGAGAAATTTGTGCATGAAATGTGGAAAATATTCAAACAAAACCAACTTTAAACACTTACATCAGTTTTTGTGGATAAAGCAAGGCAGTTAATGGTAGGTTGCTTTTAGCTGTGAACATACAGGCTCTGTTTGGAGCAGATTTTAAATAAATGGCACCCTTGTTCACTCCCAAATCCCTCCCTCATGTCAAATTTTCCTTTGGCAAAACACTGGGACCCAAGTTTAGCCTTAACTTTCTAGATTAACCTTGATGATCAAAGTGACAAGAAGGAAGATGTAATCGCAGAGCGGTAAGGAGATCACAGGATTTTGGACAGAAAGGACAGCTTGAAGACAGGTCCATGGTTAACACTCCTTTTATCTGAAGGAAGCACTGAAGCCATCTTTCATATTGAGAGATTTGTGCCTGATGTAAAGGTTGCATTACAATTTCCGCGTGTTCTGCAGTGAAAGCAGGACGACTGGGATGAAGGACTCATAAGTCAAAGTCGTCTGGTGAGGCACTCCTATGTTTAATTGCATGAGTGCCCCGCATACCTGAGAGCTCAGAGGGACACGGGTTTGTGATTAAGAAGATCACTTTGACATTAGCTGCAGATCCATCATCCCAAACGATGCGGCATGCAATACTTGACAACCACTTTTTTACTTATAATTACTGATGAATGAAAAAACCGTTTACTATTTTGGAGTAATTTGAGATTGCTGCTTCATGAGAGATGAGTAACTTTTTTGGGGTGTTTTTTTTTTTTTTTTTTTTTTACCCTTTTACTAAAACGTGAAGACGCATTTCTTGGTTGTTTGAAGTTCTACCAAGCAGCGTTTGTTCAAAGAACTTTCAAAAAATAGCTTTGTTGCTTACAGTGATAGGAAAAGAGGCTGGGGTTGAATAGATTTTTCAAATCAGGGATTTTACTGGGAGAAAGGCTACCAGCAGTGTGAATAAAAGTCCTGGAAAATATCACAAGATTGAGTCGGCAGCAGGGCTAAAAAAAAAAAAAATTGAGTTTAAGCACAAATATTTTCCCTTGTATGTTTGAGTTGTTTACATTGATGTATTATGTATTATGATAATTTCACCAGTGCTTGTTGGCAGATGACTGAGCATTTGTGGGTTCTATGATTCAGATTAGTGTGAAACAACGTAAATGTAGCATTTTTTTTCTTCTCTTAGCTGTTATGAGAGTGGTGTGTCATGATTCGTGTCAGTTTTATGGCATGATCAGTGGGCGTACCGAGGGTGGGCTGGTGAGTCGCGGTGACAGATTTTTTCTGAGCTGTCTACTCTAATGACTTATAACCTTCACCTTTTTAGTGTAGTGTTCAGTGTTTAAATTGACATTTACAGTTCATCCACTATGTTTGTGACTCATCTGTGTGTCAGAGTGTGGACATATAGAGCTCAATCCTTGTATTATTATTTTTTTTCTTACTGCAAAAATAACTGGCGGCCACTCTAAGATCTTAAAAAAGAACCAAACAGCAGAGGTGAGGTACAGCACTTTGCAAAAGTAGTTAAACCGTTTTAACTTGTTCACTTTCTGTCATGCTATAACCACAAATTTCAATTAAAATGTTGGGGTTTTATGAGACAGACCAGCACAAATAAATTACAAATAAAAGTATGAAATGTGACATGATCTTGTATTAAGCCCCCTTAAATCAACCAGTTGTAAAAATTTTCTTTGAATAATAGTTCATAAGTAAGGGAAGTGGGACAGGGGTATAGTGTTCATCCATGTACAGAGTCCTCAGTCCTCGACAGACCTGCCATTGGTTTGAGTCCCGGCCTGTAGACTTTACACACACCTCTTCCCCCTCTCTCACACCTATACTCTTGTCTACACTGTCAAATAAAGAATGGAGCTGAAAAAAAGCTTATTGGTCACATTGGAAACCCACCTGTTTAGGATTGTATTTGAAATGTAATCAATTACAAATTTATTGATGGAACTTGACTTAATGCTGTGATTTGATTGTTGATTCTATCTTGCATTGTGTTTCTGTGTTTCTAATGATGTAAAGCACTTTGAAATGCCTTGCTGCTGAAATGTGCTATACAGATAAAATTTGATTAGACTTTTTGATTTCGGATGAGGAAAATCTGAGTGTCTTATTGCTGGTTCTCAATTGGATTAAGTTTGGAAATTGACTGCGCAATTGAAACATAAATAATAGGGGCGCACCGATGGCAGTTTTCTGGCCGTTAGCCGATTACCGATCTTTTAAAAAGCCTAACTGTCCGATTCCAAGTTTGGCCGATACCAGTTTTTTGTCTGAAATGTTGCTCAATATATTAAGAAAGTTGCTGAATTGGCAACAATGGGGTGACTATTGTTAACTGTAAATGTGCAGACATGATCTGGTCGGCCGGTTTGTCAGTAAAACCTCTCACAGGAGAAAAGAAAAGCACAGTGGTTTATTTTCTTTTTTTTAGATCTTTGCCGAAGTTGATAACCTCGGCAAAGGTGGGTTAGCGGTTGTGCTGTACTCCTTACATTTTCAGATGATGACCTGAACAGAACCCTGTGAGAAGTTCAGTGTTTGGGATATATCTCTATAGCCTGACCTGCTTTAAACTTCTCTACAAATTTAGATTGGACCTTTCTACTGTGCTCTTCATGTGGCTCTTTTACTTCTACCAAACCCCTGAGTTTGTCACAGAAGAGCTTTTTTTATACCGAGATTAAGATGGACCCTTTGTACAAATTAGGAGATTTCTGAATACAATTACTTTTATGGGATTTTATTTTTAGGTACTGGAGTACAGTACAGACCAAAAGTTTGGACACACCTTTTAATTCAATGAGTTTCCTTTATTTTCATGACTATTGACATTGTAGATTCACACTGAAGGCATCAAAACTATGAATAACATGTGGAAATATGCACTAAACAAAAAAGTGTAAAACAACTGAAAATACCCCTTATATTCTAGTTTCTTCAAAGTAGCAACCTTTTGCTGTGATTACTGCTTTGCACACACTCTGCATTTTCTTGATGAGCTTCAAGAGGTAGTCACCTGAAATGGTTTTCACTTCATAGGTGTGCCCTGTCAGGTTAATAAGTGGGATTTCTTGCCTTATAAATAGTCATGAAAATAAAGAAAACCAATTGAATTAGAAGGTGTGTCCAAACATTTAGTCTGTACTGTATAAGGGAGGATATACAGAAATGCACAGCACACTTCTTAGATTCTTTATAAAAAGCAAAAAAACTTTATTTTTCTTCCACTTTTCTATTACGCACTACTTTGTGTTAGCTTATCATTAAATCCCAAAAAGCTAGGCTGAAATTTGTGGTCGCTACATGCCAAGAAGTGTATAAGTTAAAGGCCGTTTACTTTTACTGGGCACTGGATGACCGGACTGCCCACCCAATAACCCGCTGAGATTTTTTATCAAATAGATGTGAAAACTGAATTTGCTTTCTTTGTAACACTTTAGTGAGATGAAAACCAGTATGAAATTATTGCTTAAGCAACACATTTCTTGTGCCTACTCCGCCTTTTCTTTCTCTTTCAGACAAAATAACAATGGCAGCTGGATAAGTTGGGTGTTGAAATATTCTTTCTACACCAATAAACGACTCATACTGGTCACAGCAACACGTCACACGGTTAACTTTCTCCCCCGTAAAACCCGTGTTCTTATTCCGTATGCGGACCGCGTCCACCTCCTGTGATGGGTTTATCAATGCAGAGTCCGGAGCGTTTTCCTTTTCACGCCCGGCCAGTCTCTGCGTGAGGAAGGCACCGAGCATCTCCTTTTCTGACGGAGAATTTCTTCGCGCAAGAGAGAGAGAGAGAACGAGAGAGGGGAAGAAGGAGAAAGGACAGACCTCACCCGCACCTTAGTCTGCTCTGAACCTTTCCACCGGACCGCAGTGGATGGATCAACAACGCAAGATGTGAAAAGAAGGAGGCTTCTTCTTCTTTTTTATTTTTGGCAGGCTGCAGAGTGTTTGATCACAGGAGCTCCGCGCAGAGAGGGATCAGCTGCCTCGCTTTTTTCTCTCTGCGCTCTTCCCTCAGCGGGTGAAGTGGGATGCGGGTTACGCAGCATCACCGGTGCCGTCGTTGCAATCAACCTCACAGATACACCTTCCACTTCTTACGGCCTATCAGATTGTGGGCCCGTGGAACAATAAAAACTCTTTAACCGGTGAGGAAAAAGGGGCTCATTTCTACCGGTGATAAAGAGAAGAGGGATATTTTTCAAACTCCTTCGGATGTGATTCCCCCGCCATCCGCTCTCTTCCCCCCCCTTTAACCCCTCCGCTCTTATTTTCTGCCTCTGTCCCGTGAAAGCGGGAAAAGATCTGATCACCCCCCACCCCTCTCCCAAAAAAAAAAGAGATTTCCCCGGACCGCTGTTGATCTTATCGCTATCGCATTTAATCTGTCCATTTCTCTGTCCTGCGAGTGTCGGTGGTGGAGGGGAGCTGCGGGAGATCCAGAGACCTGAGGAGGGGAAATTGAGTTACTCTGCAATTACAGGCTTTTCTTGCAATTCAGCCTGAGTTCTGCGGACCGAAGCGCACAAACCCCGCGCCAAAGTGAGAGGGAAATTGATTTTCAAGCCAAGCGAAGAGGCAGCAAAGGTGAGTCTTTTTAATTTATTAATGCACGGAGTTTAGAAGAATGTCAGTTGCCTAAGATTGACTCAACACAATTGAAGCATTTTGGTAGACGTCGCTTATTCGTGCAGGATAAGTTGAATAGTTATTTATAATGCAATTACTAATTAACGGATGACTGAAGCTGTTAGTTTCTTGCCAGAGTTGAACTGCTCGGATTGTTTCCTTATATCCGAGCTGCTACAGTTGTCTTGTGTGGACTCTGGCCGTGCGCACATTGTTGCATGTTGGGCAGAATGGAAGCCGTCCTTTGCGCGGCAGCAACAGGAGAGCACAAATCATTAGTTGGAAGGAGGCAGAGAGGACGTCTCGGTCGTGACGGATGTTGGGAGGGCGCTGGCAGAAAGTGACACAGATCGGACTGTAAATTCATTTCGTGGGTGATGAACAGCAGATGTGTGGCGCATGTTGATGTGACGCTCTGCGCACAGTTGGGAAAGTGGGCTTTTTTTCTCAAAACACAGATGCACAGGAGGTGTGTGTGTGTGTGGGGGGGGGGGGGGGGGGGGATTGACTGGCGATGCTGTCATGAAAAAAGTGGAGGGAGGATATATTTTTGGCACCACCTTGTGGTTTGGTCTGCTCCTTTTTTTTTTTTGCTGTGTTGGTGGCATCTACAGGTTACTGGTGTTATTTATAGCATGATGAGCGACAGACCCACATACAGTCATTATGATGTAACGGTATGTTTTTTCATTTTTATCTCCCTAATATTTTTTTTGACAATTAAATATACATTTTTACATTTTCTAATGTTTTGTGTGGATTCATTTGTTTTGTTTCCACTTTTGATTCCAGCAGTAATTCTATACTAATCCAAATGTCCTTGTTTGAACATTTGTTTTATTTGCTTAATATGTTGCAATGAGGAACATAGCTTTCATCCATTGCTGTCTCCACCTGTTGAGAGCCATTTCAAGGCCTTTTTTTAAAGTAGAAATATTGCTCATTTTAAAAACACAAACAGCTCAAGCTGTTTTCATGCTGAAAAACACTATTGTAAAAACACATGCCAGAGTCTCAAGATGTAATTTGCTAGTAGATATTCAAGTTAAGCAATTATTACTACTGACGTATTGTTTACTTCATCTGAAAACCTGTGGGATTTGCTAATCATTTTCATACTGTTAACACTAATTCCAAAGTACAATGAGTTGTTGGAAGTATTTGATCATCTGCTTTCAGTCGCAAATGAACTTGAAAGACAACCCATTCATAATGCATGTGGTTTGAAATGTTGTCTGTGCGTCCTTTGGAGCTTCAACAGCTTCAACTCTTGCGGGAAGGTTTTCCACATGGTTTAGGATGTCGGGGATGAGAATTATTTACCTTTATTCTAGACGTGTACATGTGGTTTCAGACACTGATGATGGATGAAAAGACCTGGCTCAGGCTGAGGTCAGGAATCTGTGCAAACTGGTCATGTTGTTCCAACCAAGATTTGTCAGTGTCTTTATGGAACTTCCTTTGTCCTAGGTTCGAATCCTGGCCTGGGGTTTGCACGTTCTTCTTGTGAATATGTGCATTCATGCTGGCTTGACAGAAACATGACTGTTAGGTATGCATGGTTGTTTGTCTCAGTGTTGCCTGTGTGATGGACTGGTGAGCTGTCCACTGTGTTACTGTATCTCTCTCTCAATGAAAGCTAGAGAAAGATGCCAGCCCTGCAAGGAGAAGTGGCTTTGGACAATGTAGTCTGGCAACTAGCAACCAAAGCCTCATCCCCTGAATTGTGACTGTTGTAGAGTCCAGTGGGGGTGTGCATTACAACTATGCTTTGAACCTGACACTTTGCATTGCACCTGGTGATGTAAGGCTTGGATACAGCTGCTTTGCAACAGAAACTCATCTCCCGAAGCGCTCTATGCACTGTTCTGGAGCTAATCTGAAGGCCACTGGAGGCTTGGACGACTGGGGCTATCGACCACTTCTTTATGATGCCACTTACGGTTGACTGTAAAATATTTGGTGCAGAGGAAATTTCACAACTGGATTTATTGCACAGCTGGCATCATGCCACAGTACCACAATGGAAATCCTTGAGGTACTGAAGTTGACCCATTCTTTCACAGATGTTTGTAAAAATAGTCTGTATGCCAAGGTACTGGATTTTATACACCAGTGGCAATATAAGTGACTGGAACACCTGTTTCCGTTATTTGGATGGCCAGCATGGTGTTTTCTATTTTATGCCTTCAAACACAGTGGTAATATGTCCACAATGGTAGAGATTGTATAGCAGTATTTCTGTCACAGGTTTAATGAATGCTACCAAATTTCTGATTGCAACTTTAACTTTTTTTACTTTTTTAGTGGACTGGCTTCATACTTAGCAGTCAGATTTTTCAGTATCCAAGATGGAAAAATAACAACTCTTTATGAAATTAGGAAGTCAGAGGTTACAGAGCAGCCCCAAGGTTTGTTTGGAGTATACCTTCAAATGTATAGAAAGTCAAAGTTACAAACTATTAATTGGTAATTAATTTTGATATTTTTGTATCTATTTAAATCAAAGGCACACATTTCACTTATGGTAGTTGGCAAAAAACATAATAAATCCTTTCAGTTTTAGCACTGACACACATGTGCAGCAGTTTGATATGACCACGAGGAAAGTTACCCACATTAGCACTGGTAACTTAGAGCGCATAAGCGCCACATAAAAAAGTATAACTTGTGTATACTGCGTACTGAATAAGTGTCCAATTGCTTTTATATATGTGCAGTCAAGCGGGATCACCAGGTTAGGCTGTTTGAAAGATTGACGATCGACCAGAAAACTGCGATCAGTGCAACATTTATGCGCTCTTGTTGTATTTCTAACTGGGACCAAAGGTGTATTTCTCTGTTTATTTGATATGCTTTTGAGATTGCCATTTATTTTCAGTGATTGTTTTTCATAATTTTATGCGAAATTCCTTAAGATATAAATTAATAAATTATAAAACAGCCTTAAACAAAAGCACAAGTGCTTCAAAAATGTATTTCTAAGAAGAGCACCTAAGTGCCCTTATTTAAATGCATCCCCTGCTTAATATTGATAGGTCATTAAGAATCCATATAAAGCCATTGTCCTGCTTCTATTTTCTTCTGTTTTAAACATTTATGCTTTCTAACTTTGCAGCATCTATCTTATGTTAACCTGAATGATTATCAACAAATACTGAGTCTCGTTCCCTCTCCAGCCTTATTTCTCTTAGCACTCTTCTTTCAGAAAAACACAGCTAAATGTTTCCTTTCCGTTTGAATCCTCATGTCGAGCACAAGTGATTCAACAGCCACCAAGATGAAGACAGTTTCTTTTCCCCAAGAATGAATTGTAAGTGATGCAATACATTGATCAAAAAAGTCAGAAGGAAGATGAACTACCAGTATGTATTCCTCTTTTCTCCTGAGGTGTACCCTTTTTTTTCTTAAATCTTGGTGCTAGCCTTGTTCACAAGGAGGCGCTCTTACCCTCAAAGATAGTACTAATATTAACAGAAGTCAACAACAATGCATAAAACAACACTAAGGTATTAGCATAATGACTTTGGCTCAAACAGTGTTTGTGATTTGGATGAATTTCAAGAATTTATTTTTGCTCCAAGCACAGTTTTAAGATCATTTTGGCAAATCAGAAGATATTTTAGGCATAAAAACTTAGTAGGATGATCAAATCAAGAATAAATTAGGGCTATTATTTTTTTGCAGGAACATCTGTTCTGCATGGTCAGATTGTCAAAACAGAAATGTTGTGAGATGACAAGTGAAATCCTAGCTTATTTGGGACTCCTCTCTGGTGATTCCGCCCCTGAGCTGTTTTTGAAAAACCAACCTGATGAAAAACAGTCTCTGGTTGATAAATCGAGTCCATTTCCATGACTAATATAAATAGGCCTCAGATGCTCTGCGGGCTGTTTTTCTTCTGTATTAGTTTTTTAACTTAAAAATGCATCTTCAATGCACTTTGAAATCTAGAAATGTTTTTATCTTGCCACTAAAGATAAAAAAAGAACAACGACTAACGAATCAATGTTAGCATTTACTGCATTTTAATGTGCGCACGCTATGAACTGTTAATATTGCAACCTTACTCTTAGAGTGAGTCTGCTACTAATCAATGGTCATTTTTAGTAATGAAGCTCTATTTAAATTCTTGCAGAGGGTTTTTGACTGGAGCACTTCGGATAATTGTACATTGGTGATAGATATGCTAGTATTTCAGATGCTTCCTATCAAAATCTACTCTATCAATCGCCCTCACCTACTCAATAACATTAGCCAAGGTAGATTTATTTCAGTCTGATTTCCAGTGCTTGGTCATGGTCATATCAGACAAAAAGGTCTGAATTTTACCTACATTATTTTAAAACAAACATTAATCGAGCAAGCTGAAATCTCCTTCTGTACGCCAAACACTGATTTAAAAAAAAAAAAAATATTGAGTTTTCTTGAGAAAATAACTAGGTGGACTGTAAGCAAATTGTTTGTGGTACAAGCAAAAGTTTAAAAAAAATGTAAAGTGTATTTATAATTGCTTTATAAATACACAAATCTTTGTTTTTTACACAATAATGTATTTGTTTGAAACAAGATATTTAAACACCATGCCACTTTAGCAACTTTTCTATCAACATTCATCATTCCCAAACTATGATACAAGCATCACTGGCGTCAAGTGGACTATGTCTGGTGGTACTTAGAAGAGGATCAGTGGTTTGCAGGTTAACAAAAATTATTCCCAAGACAATCACAGTAAGTGCACACACTTTACAGACCAAAGCTGCTTTAAGGAAAAGTGCAGGACTGGAGGTTTTAATGACCCCTGTGGAAACTGAAGTGGCTGGAAGTAATGCAGTTCAATACAAATGATCCCAACCAAGCTTTATTCCTAGAGAAAACCGGACCAGTTTAGTTTGATTCCATCAAATTTACTTTTAGCTTGTTGTCAGTTTAAGAAAAAAAGTAGAAGAAATTGATAAATCAAGAAAAAATGATATTGAGTTAAAGATCAGGGTGTCACAGCATTCTAGGGAAAAAAACCCAGCAATTCTTAAATCAGCATCTTTTCATGTGTGAGACCCATTCATTTCTAGTTTATGTTGATTTCCAGCACGAACGCATATGATTGTACTAATTGTTCAGATTAGTTGGTCATCTGAACTTGACCAACTAGAAGCATTAAAGCTGTGAATAAAAATCAAGGTTAATAAAAAAAAAAAAATCTCATCTCTTGCATCAGTATAGTGTAAATGGTTATTATTTTGTCTTAGTTTAGTTCTGAAAACTTTTTTGTTTTGTTCAATTAACTAGTTTTAATAAATTCTCAGAATATGACAGTATGATGATATTCATTTTACTCAAAACAGGTCCCTTGCCTAAAAATATTCAACTCTGAGAAATCTTTTCTGTATTTTCCTATTCTTTTCCACATGGGCACAATGGATGAGATCTGTTTCTAATGTAAGATGCTTCATTTAAATTCCCTACATCACTATTCAATGCATTAGGAAGCGGAAGTCAAAATCAGTCAAACCAATTTCAAACCAGCATCACAACTTTACAACCCTTATCTGCTGAGTTAAAGTGGTTAATCTGTCAAAAATACTAGGCAGTGGAGATTTCACTGTAGGATTTATACTCTCATGGCACTGCTGAGGCCTCATGGCTGCTTTTTTTTTTTTTTGCGATGCCCTTGGTTGTTGTTAAAAACAGTGTTGGATTGTACAGATCTACTAGGTCAAACTCAATTCCTCCGGCAGTTTGAAAATCACATGGCAGCATATCTTTGTTTCAGTTCTGATCTGGGTGAAGTGTTACCAGACACTTGACCCATTGGCAGCCGTTTGCTTGCATCTGTGCTTCAGTTTACCCGGCGTCTGGTTTGCTGAGGTTTGCAAAGCGAGCCGTGCAACTTTAATCGAGCACAATGGAGCAAGTCAGAGTGACGATGTCAATTAATTTAAACTAAATGCCAGATTTTCCAGCAATTTGTGTTCCTTATGGGTCTTACTGTGGAAGCATTTTGTGTTTGGGTGTTAGATTTATTTGTTATTAATTTAGAGTTGGCTAAAAGATGTGTTTTATTAATGTTTTTTAAACATATTAATAAAAAAAATATTGAGAGATACAACATACTTCAGGTCTTTTACAGATTTGCAGAGTGAAAAAAAAAGCAGACATGTTTCTTGGCCTCGTTTCTGGAAAATCCTGATACATCACCATTCAGTCTTTATAAGGATGAATATGTATGATTATGATAATTCAAGCAGTTTCATTTGAAAGAGTTTGAATTATCATAATTTGTAAAAGGTTACATGATTGTTGAAGAACAAGTAATTGCAATTAATGCAATAGCAGTTTTAAAGGACGACAAAAACCTCTTTTGCTGAAAGAGTAACTTGTTTACTAAGCAGCATATATATAGGAACATATAAATCACACCTCTGGTTAGAGTTACCATTGCTGTCTGAAGTGTTAGATCTTTTAAAAGCTTTCTAATTTCCCAATGTACAGTTTAATTAAAGACTTCCCCTTGTATGTTATCTGCTGAAGTTAATACAACATTTGAAACCATTGATTGAATGATGTTCAGGTATCTTTTTGAAGATGCCAGGAACGAGGAACAAGACACTGAAAACAGTGTCGCGTTGGGATAGGATTACTGCTGAAAAACAGCACTCTGCTGCACACTGCAAAGTACAGTTTAAACCTGCAAGATGACTTGACAAAGATGAGCATGAAAGAGCAGGAGACTCTAACAGGGAGGAGCAGAAAGCTCAGCCAAAGGTTGATATCAACCAACATTTAGATGAAGATTTTGGCAAACATAGTATTAACCATTGGTGTTTTGTAATATTTTTGAGTCTCATTGACTTTTTTTGAGAGACTGACATAGTTTTAATGATGGATGCATATAGATTCAAATTATTGTATATTTTATATATATTAAATCAGTGGGTATGACAAGCCCTCTGATGCAATCCTAAAATGGTTAGACTTAAAATGTTAAGTCTAACTCATGTTTCAAACAAGCAAAATGCTCACAAACAAGCATGTGAATCTATCTGGTGGAAAAAATTGGTGTAAGACTGGAACTAAAAGAAAACATGAAAAACTACTTAGTTATAAGTTCAAAATATGTTTCTTTTTTGTAAAATCTCGATTAAGTGACAGTGGCAGGGTGAGCAAATATAATATTACAGCAGAGGCCGTGTGCACTGTGTGCTGACAAGAAAAACGAAGTAAGATTCATGGTCTCATTGCGTTCTTGATCAATTGATGGATTGGACATGGGAGCTCAACTCCCCAAAGTTGTGAATGTTAACTAGCTGCCGTGTGTCTATCCTTCAGCCTTTGAAGCATACGCACCCAGCATGGTTCACACACGGCAAAAGCAAGCCATTTAGTCAGTTACATTTCTGGGGTGTATCTGTACAACTTGACTGATTTATAGTACTCTGAGGGTAAAGTCCTTTTCTGTGCGATGTTTTGGTTTAGTACACAGGCGGAAAATGGGAGAAAATCATTGTACAAAATCTGATTCTGGATGGTAAGAGTTAAACAGGTTCCGGGAGTCATATTTTAGCAGAACGCATCGGCTTTTTGTGTCACTTTACCTTTCTGTGGCTCAGGTGTGAGGACAATGCATAGTAATGCCAGGTCGTGGCCTTTAGCATACCTGTTTGTGCCTCCTCATGGTTTTATCTCTTTGCACATTTTCCTTGCAACAGCATAGCCGTCTGTGTGCTCGGTGCCCCTTTGGTGAGCGGTTTATTTGTCTGTCAAAGATGATCCATATCCACTGCACAACCTGTCAAACGTTTAGACAGTGATAAATGAGAAGGAGAATAAGTGCAAAGCAAGCTGGCATAGATAAAGTACTTGAAGGGATTCAAGTGGTGGTCAAGGGAAAACAGAGAACCCAGATGGACACGGTGTACATGTAGCACGCATTGTGACTCCCTTTTCTACCTGAGCTAGCGCATGTGCTCGCTCTCTGCCGGTGCATTGTTAGTTAGAAACGCTAAAGAGGAAGCCGCTTTGAAACAGAACATTGAAGTCAAACGTCCGTCTTAACATCAGCATTTTTAAAAAGCCAGAGCCAGTATTTTAAAGCTGGAGCTTTCATGTCTTGGGTTAAATGGCGTGAAAGAATTAATAGCCTACTGCTAATATCATAAAATGTGACAGCTGTCGGCACCAAATTCACTCAGTCGCAGCCATTTAATAAATGTTAAGTCTATATGAGTGCTTCGCAGCACAGAGTGAATATATTAGCTGCCGGGTTAATATGAACTCTGTAAGCATCAGCCCCAGTTATTCCCAGCTACTGATTGTTATGATAAGAGACAACAGTCACAGTTACTTAACTAGACAGATCTCCTCATCAACCATTATACGATTATGTTGCATTTTTGCAGATTGGTTGCTGCCTCCTAAATCATGCACAAGTACATTTTGTGATAGTTTTAACATCTTATCTAGATTAACTCATGTAATGTAGTCAGAGGATGATTTACTGTATACTAAATTATTTCACACAAAATCTACTTTAAGATGAAAGAAACCTGAAGACAACTTGCCAGAATATATTTATTAAAGACCAAATAGGCAATTAATCTTATCAAGTCAAATCAAGCCTGATTAGATGCCATTTATGTAAAGATCCTTTAAATTATTCAAACACATGACTGATCTTATGACTCTGGTGAAATTTACACACATGTTAAAAAATAACGCAAACCCTCTAAACTTTTACCGCCTTTTACACGTCGTTTTTATGCATCTACAATTAGAAAGGTGCGTTTAACAAAGCTTTTCATTTTACGACTTTATTTTTGTCTAACTCCTGATTAACCATCTCACTGGCACAAATTGGATTTGGCATATGTTTTTTGGTTTTACCTTTTTAAATGTTTTCGCACTGCCTAAACCACATAAAATATTGAGAAACTGCCAGGTACTAAAAGCAACAGCTACATTAGAAAAAGAAGAACCTCAGCATGTCTGCAGAGATTCAGTTATGCTAACAGAACAATGCACAAAGCATAACTATTGTAACAAATAAAGTACTAAATATAGTTCAATACGCAGACAAGCGTAGAAGTGCTAATTTTGAGTGATTATTTTGTCCTGTCCGCATCTTCTGTGATTCCTCTGGGTGCTGATGTTGACAGCATTTTATGTCCTCACTGCTACAATCAGTCTATCTTCTCTGGCTACATTGTCAGGAATATCTGCAGAATTCTTGTTGGGATGTAAAAAGTGGTCTTGGACCTTTGGAACTAACGCAGCCATCATGTCACTGGTTAATTGGTTCAAAGTAAAACTGACCTGAGTCAGTTCAAATTATTTGCTTGCTTACTCCTCTCACCCTTGCTGAATACTAGTGAACTCTCTTAAAGTCAGTATGTATGTCCAATCCAGGATTTATTTATATAAAATTTTTTATATTAAACTGCTTTTATTAGACTCCATTTGTTAAATCATCTCATTTTCTGCTACCCATTAAGCAACGGTAGAATATTTAACCAATAGGCAGTTTTGAAATTCACATTTGTTCTCCAAGTTGGTTTTGCAAAACCCCTGACACATAAACTGCTAAGATGTCTGGATAATTTGACACCCAATAAAGCAGAGAAACACTTGGAGGAAACTTTAACAACAGTTTCCTCCAAGTGTTTCTCTGCTTTAAACATCTAATGATGTAAACATTATACAAGGAGTGTCATTAATTACAACAAAAATAGCATCTTTATTACCATCCTCTATTAAAAGGCGGGATAGATGTTTACTACACAGAAATAGTAGTTTATTTTTTGTGGGGTTTTTGTTGCACACTTTTAAATAATTTTTTATTTTTGTTAAGTAGTGCTTTAAAGCTTATTCTTTATTGAGCTATCTCCTCTTTTATAACTGTCCAGCTGTTGAAAAAAGATGTCATGTTGCCAATTTACTTTAAGTGTCCCAACAAGCTTTCTGCCATTGTCAAAGACTGTAGACCCAACACTGGCATCCTTACAGAATACATTATGCTGAATCTCATGTTTGACTTACTCCCAGCTATACCTTATGTGTCTGCTCAATTTCAGCCATCCCCATCAGTCTTTTTGCAACAACGCATTAAGGATCAATCAGTTGAAACCAGGTGGGTTGTAACTTCATAGAACACCTTTTCTTGCTTGTGTTTAATTTTTTCCATTACATACTCGCTCAAAAATTAGTTCTGACTCCCCAATGTCACAACTGACTACAATTGAGAATTTTTTCTACATTAGTTTACTTTAGATTTGCTGCCTTTCAGTCATGAGTTGAAATCTAATCTTCTATTTCTGCTAAAATACACTCAATTAGTACTTAAATGAACTTGGTTGATTACCATTAGTCTCCATGATCCACGTGCCTGTAACTGTGTGATGACAGAAGAGTCTTTAATTTACAAGCAGTATGTGTGATGCAGCCCATACCCATTTTTAGATCTCTTGCATTGCAACACACAATGACAGAAATGCCCTTATCAATTTCCTCTTCTTTAATCATGTGACTGCGTGTTTCACAAACTGTTCTTACAGCGGATCACAACTGGTAATCCATCTAGTGTGCACAGGGGCTACACAGTCTTCAACTTTATGAATGTCAAATGTTTTCCAAAGCAATAAGTGGTCCCAAGGTGACCTTTGTAATGCTTAAGTAGCATTGTGTCAGATACTTAATGCAGGGTGTCTGTAGAGTGGAAACCTTTCTTCAGTTGCACTAAAGTTGGCTTTTGATTTGCACATCCCTCTCTAAAAGAAAAGGACAAAGTGTTCCTTTATTTGTGCAAATCAAAAGGCAACTCCAGAACTGTGCTTCAGCAGATTGTTAACCCTGGGTTAGCCAAATGAACTCAGAAGTGTTTGAAGTTCAGATGTTGAATCGATTTGGTAGTGTAACATAAAGTTCTTTCACTACTGCCTTGCAAAATACTCAAATTTGATGCATTAAAAGCAAGATTGTTTCTTTGCTCCTCTTTAAAGTGCTCTAAACACTTGCAGGTTGCTGTGTTATGGTGCAGCTGCAGAAGACAGAATAGATTGGGAGATCAAATGTACTTGGAGCTTGATGATCTTACAAAAGTACCTTTGCAAGGACTTCCGTCACATACTTCAGTTATAAATAGCAGACTCGAGTAATGATGCACAGCCATAACCATTCAGTTAGAAAGATATTTTATATGCTGGCTTACCTGCCTGACTTTTTCTTAAGCATTTACTTAGTGAGCTGCCTGTGCCATCTCTTTAAAACATCTGAGATAAATGTTGCAAACATTTGCATTCTCATATGCAACACGTTCAGGAGATGTCTGTTAAATTTAGGGACACAAAGCATGTGTGAAAATATATTTTGTAAAGTCAGAGATGTTGTGTGAGCATGCCATCATTAAGAGAAAAAAATGCCTTGATTAATGACTGTAGTGAGGGAGAAATACCTACTGGTTGTAGTATTGATAGAATGTCAAAATGTAAAATAGGCTTGTGTTTTTATAGAGAATGAAAGCAGCTCAAACTTAATAAGTCAGTTCCACTTAATCTTGTTCATAAATCAATACAAATATTTTAGTAAATCAGACATTGTGGGTGCCTGACTTTGATCAGGCTTGCTTCTGCTCTTTTAGTTTTTTCTTTGTTTTAATTTTAGTTCTCAAGCAAAAACTTGTCAATCATTGCACTTTTCAATTTACACAATTTTCTAAATTGCATAATAAAAATGTATGAGTTTGAAAACAATGATTCACAACAACAATGCTAAACCCCTCAGTAACCTTTACATCTGTATTAAATGCAAAGCAATTATTTAGAAGTTATATGTGCAACGTATTTCTGCTTGGTTTCAAAAACTACCTCAAATAAAGCTAAATTCACAATAGCTGAGATACTGCTAATCACTCAACAGCTCACTTACCCTAATTTTTATTTATTTATTGGTATAATAGTGTTACAAGTTACTGCAGATCAATCGGCTGCACATCCATGGTGTGAATCTCCTGTTTTATCACATGCCTAAGGCGCGCTGCTGGATTTAAAGCTGGTTACTGTGGAGACACTGAAGTTCAAGGATCTTATGTTCAAGAATCTATTTTCGAGATTATTTGAGTATGGTGACATGGTGCATCATCTTAAAGGCAGTAGCCGTCAGAAGATGGGAACACTGTGGTCATGAAGTGAAGGAAACAGGCAGCAGCATTACTAAGATAAGTTATGGTGTTTAAATTAAGTTTTATGGGTACACAAGAACCGAAAGTATGCCAAAAACGTATCCGACACATCATTATCACAACACAGCCAACCAGAACCAGTGATGCAAGGCAGGTGGATCCAATATTCTGGGTTGTTTCTGAATGTACCCTCTGAATATCACAGCTGAAACTGGAACTCATTGGAAAAGGTGTGATTTTTGCAAGAATGTTGTCCAGTTTTGGTTTTGGTAAGCTTGTGTGAATTGTAGCCTCTGTTTCCTATTTAGGAGATGGTATTTCTGATACCTTAGTTGAAACAAGTGATTGATTGAGCTACTGTTGTCTTGCAATCTTCTTGAACTACTCCGCCCATTCTCCAGTGACCTCTGACATTTTTTTCCCCACACAACTGGATATTTTGTCAGATTTGAGCCATTTGGTACAAGATCTCCATAAATCAGACAGTCTCACAAACTGTCTGGTTTATGGAGATCTTGTACCAACACATACTGTATGCGCTATATCATATTTTCTTCTCATTGTGGTGTTTGTATTCAACTTCAACAAGTCATCCTCATAACATCTTGATGTCTGAATGCATTGAGTTACTATCATGCTATTGGTGATTTGCATCAACAAGCACTTTTGATAGGTGTACACAATAAGGTGGCTGGTAAGTACACATCCAATATCTGGACTTCTGTACATCCAGCCTCTAAAGAGAAAGTTATTGAAAAGTTTTTCTTTGTGTCCTTATATCCAGCAATACACAACAGCATGCACAAATTATATAGCATACTGGTTGTTTTCTCCAAAAAAAAAAAAAAAAAGTGTAGTGAAGTTACTGCATTGATCCGAACAACTGGCAGCTATTCATTCACATAGTGTCAGGAAACCCTCTAGGCCGCCTTACATCTCTGTGGATTTCAAAGACGGCTCCTATAATGGGCCCTGAAATGGCCTCAGTCCCTCACTGAAGTACAGAGAATACTGAAATGTGCATTTTCTCATTGTGTCATTTTCATGCTGATAAATGGCATACTTGCTGTAGATTCATTCTAATTATTATGCTACAAACGCTAAGTTCACAACGCTACAAATCAATTGCACATTGGGTTGCAAACCGATAAAGGATATACCAATGGACTGAACTGATGTTGCATGTTTTGTCTTTTTTAAGCTAATCACCCATGATTAACTTTTAATTTCACAGATGGCTTAAACTGCCAGGGATTAGTCCTTCAAGATGATTACTTCGTAGTATCATTTACTCAGTTTAGAGCTGCTTTTTGATGTCTCCAACTTCCCCAATAAGCCATTTTGACCAGAGTGTAATTCTCATCTCTATGATATTTTTCAGGCTCGCAAGTAAATTAGACAGCAGAGTGCAGTGTGCATACTAAGGCGCTTTCCTAAGTGTTTGACTTTTACTTTTGTGGGTGTGACGTGCTTGTCGGATAGAAAATGGCAGTTCTGTTTAGTTGGACTGCTGGACAAACGCAAAAGGAGAACCTGTTGGACTGAAATGTAATTTCAAGAACCTGTTTTGTTATTTTAAAAATCTCTGACCTACATTCATCTAACAGAAAACCTCTGTAGAAACATTACACTTATAATACAACTTGGCAATTACAGTAAGCAATTTGACTTTCCCTTATAAGGATCTGTTTCCACAGCAGCTCATCCCTGCTTGCCTATTTCTGACTAGGCAGAAGTTGGCCATGAAATGTTAATGTACTTTTGTGAATGCTTGTGTGTCCGAAATGGGAAGAGATAATTTAATTATTGTTTCATTACACTACAATAAGATCTTGCAGTGTATTTTTTTAAAATGTAGACCTAAAAATCTTCTACAGTGTATTTTTTCTATTTTATGTGATAAACACACTTGGTAGCTCATGACTGTGAAGAAAAAGACGCATGCTTTAAAAAAAAAAAATGGTACAAATACAAATCTGAAAAGTTTCCATTTATTTGTATCTTTGATTCCCCTAAATAAAATCCAATGTGACTGATGTGATTACTAACTGGGGTCTTAAAATTAAGGCAGCGAGGTACATTTGGAACAAAAACCCTTATCATACAGCCAGCGCTGTGATGGAAAGGCTGACATCAAAGCATAGTTAGTTGCTTTGTATGCCACACACATTTTGAAATTAATTTATGGTTCTTCTTTCACTGCACAATCATACTTTGCGTTGATCTCCACAACTCCTGTCGCTTGAATGTCTCAGCCACTGAAAATATACATCATTTGTGGCAACTAAGCCCAATTAAGCTCAATTCAACTCATTACAGATAATATCATTATTCAGAGTGTAAATTTATGACACTTGGAATATAATATGTTACCAGATATTACTCCTGAGTAGTCCTTTAAATGCAAGGAAAGGCAATGCACTGATATCTGCATTCTTAGTTTACCAGCTGCAGTACTCTTAGTGCTCAGTTCAATCAAGTTTATTTGCATATCGCATTTAAGTAACAAGGCACTTCCAAGTGCTTTAAGTCATAAAATGGAACAATACAAAGTCATTGAACACACAGTCAATAATTGAAGCATTACATTTTGTCAGATGGCAGATGTCAGATCGTCACACGTCAGATTGTTGATTAATGTTTCATTTATAATGTTTCAAAAAGCAACTCTAAACAGGTGGGTTTTTAGTCCGGATTTTAAGGAACTCAGTGTTTCGGCTGTTTTGCAGTTTTTTGTAAGATTGTTTCAGATTTGTGGTGCAAGGAAGTTGAATGCTGCTTCTCCGTGTTTGGTTCTGGTTCTGGGGTTGCAAAGCAGACCAAAACCAGAAGACAGTTATCCATCTTGGAAAACTATTCCAAGGTTTTATGACTCGTTTTGGGCCTGGTTGAACATTAGTAAGCTTGTAGAGCACTATTTAAGCATTTAAAACCTAATCTTACAGAACAAATCTTATTTAGATGTATATTGTTTTTAAACGGTGAAAGATTATAATTGCATCAGTATTCATTCAGCTGAAGCTTTTGCATCCCTCCTTAGGTCTAAGCCCCCAGAGACAATCATATTAATCTGTCTCTATTTCACTACCTCTCCCAATGGTGCGTGCAGAAAATGAACATTGTTAGAATTGATCCGGGTACATCGCTCCATAAGCTCCCCATCTTGTGAAGCAGCCCTCCGTGCCTTCCCAATCCCCTTTTGCCGATTATGTGCCAGTCAGCTCTGCCAGCAGTCTTGCACTTCTTTCATTTGTGATTGTGAATTTCATCAAACATCAATAGTCCTTTGAATCATATCCAAATGGATATTTTATTGTTCTGCATTCAAGAAACAAGCCGTGTGCTCAATATGCTGGCTTTCTTAGTCTTACCTGACCAACCTCTTATTACCACTCAGTGGATTAATATGGAAACTGGAACTCTATTCACTTCCAGTTGGCAAGGACAGAACTGACAGTGAATTAACTGCGTGTGTCAAAGTTACCTGGTTCTTAAAAACTTACCAAAGACTCATACCTACAGTGCTGTGAAAGTGTCGGTCCCTTACAGATTTATTTTGTTTTTGTGTCACACTTATACAGCTACTGTATTTACTCGGGTTAACTGTATATGATGTTAAAATTTGTTGAGTGATATGAAACATTGAAGTGTGACAAAAGAGCAAAAACAGGAGAAATCTATGAGGACAAACACTCTCTACTGTCTTACTCACTGAGTAGTGTAGGCTGTTTGAAGTGGACTGGGTTGAACTTCAATTGCATAAGTTAAATATTCTTTCTTTAATCCACGACTAAAGAAAAGACTACATTTTCTTGTATAGGTTTTAGCAACTGCTGCTTTTTGTTTCAGTTTGGGAAGAGACAACCCTTGTGTTTGATATGTTTAATATAAATAAACATTGATTTTAGTCTGTAATGCATAATTCCTCCCTTTTCACAGAAAGAAATGTCCTGTAGGAGCAGCCTCTGTCAGGTTCAGTATCAGTTTTAACTGAGTGGGAGAGAAGAGAACAGGACAACCACTAAAACAGAAGCACTGGACAGAGAGAAACAAAGAGTTTGACTATAAAGGATCATTCACTAAATAAAGGAAAATCCACCAAGCAGATGATTTGGATGAATGTAAAACATCACTATCTTCTGGCTTTCTTTTTTTTATCTTCCTCTTTTTAATCTGCTTCTTCAGTCATATTTAATAAGTATCTCTCAAACAGCTGCAGTCACTTCCCACAGACTCCTTCTTTCCTCTAAAGTCGCAGAGCTGCCACGATCCCCATTGTACTCTCCATAGTTTTACAGGACCTTGCTATTTGCATTTTATACTTCTAAATGTACAGCATATGCTGTATGACTTTCCTGTCATTCTAATTGGCTAGTGGAGGCCATGAGTCATTTCACATGTGCTCCCTTCAGCTTGATTGACATGCAGCTGCAGGGACTCATCATATCCCAGGTGAAGAGGCTGTATGTCCCGGCTACTTTTTAATCATGTACTCCAGGCTGGGGCTGATAAGAGATGTAAGGGTGATTATGGTTCAAGGAGGACGTCCTTGCGCTGGGGCCTTGGGATTATGGCTCTTCACCATGCTCTGACTGGGGGAATAAATACATCAGTATTCAGATAGCTGCCTCCGCAGGGGTTACAGAGTTGCTGGAGAGATTTGAAACAGAGAGTGGCGACTTGCTCCTTCAGGGAACTCGGATCCGGTGCCTAAAGCGTCCACATAATCTGTGAATTTATTGCATTTTGACGAGTGCAGTAGATGGGAGAGAAGATGAAGAAAACATTACAGATATATTGAGCCTACCTAACCTTTGAACCCAGTTTCCACTTCATTTCTAATACATGAGCAGTGTGTGTGTATGTATATATGTTTATGTAAGTGTATGTATATATTTATGTGTGTGTGTATGTCTGTCTGTGTGATCAAATTCATGCAGAAAGCATGAATGAAAAGTGAAATATGCCCATCTCTCATCCAGAAAAAAAGTACACTAAATAGAGGAAGATCTAAGTGAGCTAAATTTAGCCCAGCCATTTTTGCATGTCATGCCATGCACAAACTTATTCTCTGTAAAAGGCAGAATCAAGGGCTGGGTAACTTAATGTGCAATGAAAGCTAAATCAAAGGAGGCCTCGCTCAAGGATTTCACCAACTATTTAAAAAAATAAACTTAAATTTAGCATCTATTTGCATCAAATTACAGTTTGGAAACACCTCACAGAAGCAGATAGTTTCACTGGCTATAGGTAGAAATGATATGGAAATAGAATATGGATTCCTCAAACTCACCAACACTTCAGCTGAGGTCACATTAAATCTACCTGTTGGACATACCGCACCTCACAGTCTCGTTTCTTTTTCTTTTTTTCTATGACTTTTACCTTCCTATGAATCTGCATGCTTCAGCTTGCCTGTTATTTTACTACTGGTACACTTGATTATTCCCACTGAGCGATAATTCTAATATATTCTATTCACAGCTGATAACAGCCATTTAACTTATCCATTAATTTAGCTATTTGCACCCCTTGAAGTTTGGAAGGAAAAACCGAGTTGTGTTTTTTATTCTACGTTCTTTTTTTTGTGATATACATGAACCAGTTAGGATATGTCTATGGGCTATATAATACATGCTCCTCATATTTTTTGCACAAAATCCTTCTCAGACAACGAGGTTTCACTTTACTCAGTTCTGCCTATTTAAGGAAGAGAATGGACTGGTTTAAAGTCTCGTGTCACTTTAAGTCCAAATAAACTGCTGCGACAAAAAAAATAAAATTATTGAACAGCGATGGAGGTGTACTGTTGTAAAACTAAGATCCAGTAATAAAAGCAAGACAAAGTCTAGAGTAACAAATTAATGCACAGGACCTTACATGAAGGCCATCTTAAAAAGATGCATTTTGAGCTGCTTTTAACAGAGAGTTTGAGAGTTCTTGCATGGAAAATGCTCCAGAGTTTCAAGGCCACTGCAGCAAATTCCTCTTTCTCCTTTTGTCTTTAGCCTGGTACATGGCCAGGCCTACACAAGCTGGTTAGACATGAGAGGAAGATGAAGTGAGCTGAAGACATGGAAATCCTGGGAACAAAACCTGGTTCAGGCTGGAAAAAACAAAGACAAACTATGCATTCCTTTCTTTACATTTTATGACTGCACATTGTCGTGTGTTGGTTTATCGCATAAACTCTGAGTAAAACTGATGCTTGTTTAATGTGGCAAAATATGCAAAAATGTATAAGGACTAAGTGCTTTTGCAATGGCCTATAAATAAATAGCTCACCATCTATCCAGCTGCCTTAATTTTAATGATGGAAGTTGCCATTAAGAATGCAAATATTCATTATCTATCAATCCATCCATTGTCTCTACCTACTTGTCCTTGCAGGGTCCCGGGGGGGGCTGTTGTCTATCTCCAGCGGTCACTGGGCGAGAGGCGGGAACACCCTGTAGCGGTAAGTGACATTAAATCAAAGAATAAATATGTCTACTATAAAAGATCTATGTGCCAGGTTTTTCAATAAGGATGTCTTATTAGATTAGAAGTAAATAATTTTAAAACTAAAGTCCCCAGAGGTTCAGTTTCGTCCTGGAAGCTTGTTGTTACAGGTGACTGAGCTGCAGGAGAGTCTGCCATTGTGTCTCTGACTAGTATTTACTTCAGAATTGAATTTTGTATTCTAATAAAATCGTTTGATTTATAAGGACAGTGACTGGAAAAAGCATGCTCCTAAAAAGGATGGTTTTATAAGCCCTGTAGCAGAAAGATATTGTGACTCTGTAGCTGCGCTGTGATTGGTCAGTTCACAGTAAAGAAAAAAACAAAAACAAATGGAACTGCAGGGATGATTCATTATCTCTATAGGCTTTAAATCTCAACTTTCTGTTGGAAGTTGCTTGTTACTTTATAAGTACTTTATAAATATGAAAGACACACGTGTCTGTCTTCATTTAGTCAATTATGTATTCTTAGGTAACTTGGCAACTTTGCCATCGCCATGTCCCTGAATTAACTCACACCTACACATATCCAGCAGTCATTGTCTCTTCAGAAGTGCTCTTTACTCTGTCCTTGCTCTCATATCGGTCTGATATCACAAGGCTCTTAATTCGATGAATGTCTTTCGTCAGCAGAGATGCAGGGAAAGATAAAGCGGATGCTTGTAATTACTTGTACATGTTAGCTCATCAGAGAGATTTATTACTTGAAGCTTCTCATTTAGTTCAGACTGCCTGTTGAAGTCCCTTTGTTCTGAGTGTCCTTTTCCCAAATATGGTTGAAATCATAGCTGTTAAATGTCTGAAATACGTACTATTGAGCTCACAGGAAGAATACTACTTTTACTGAGATGTACCTGAAATGAGTTGACACTAGTTGCTTGCAACATACCATGATCCTTTGTACCAGGAGTCGACTGGTCATCTGGCATATGGCTCGTGGGCCAATGCTGCCAGAAAAGCAAAGCTATGATATGATGATGGGCCGTACAATGAAAATGTTTTGGGATGTGTGTAAAAAATAAAAATAAATAAATACAATTATTAAAAATATTATGAGAAAAACATCTTCACTACATCTAGGGAAATTGTAACCAAAAGTGTGATCATGCTCAGCATAGGAAATGACTACAAGACTTGCATTATTCAGACTTAAAGCCCACATAATAAAAGCCTTTAGTGTAGGTGTGGTTTATGTACAGAACTACAATTTTGTGCAGAAACTGTGTCTGAGAATTGCCTTTATATCCTTTGGTTTCCATGAACTCTTTCAGTTGATCTGGTGTGTTGTGTACCTTTGCATATTCTACAGATAATCATGCTTAGCTGCAATGTTCAAAAAATGCCATTTGTAGTTTCAGTCCAGCCCTGTTTTGTACCATGACATTTGAGTCTAGGTGCTTTTGGACAATGGAAAATAGAATACCCCACCCATCTCGGTTGACACACACTAATAAAAACTTCTCTAAAATAAATAAACTATTCATAGAAACACTTACAGGTTTAGCATCCAGTCATAGTAGACTTAGGACTGACATTTCTAAATCGACAACAAAAAGAGCTTAATTTGATTCATTTGGAAATTTATTCGAACATAAGATTATTGCACTTTATCAGTTTTAGAAATATTTTTTAAAGACGCTAATGACATTGCTTTTGGATGCTAAAATAATTCTTGAGTGTAAGATTATTACTGATGAAAGCTGAATGATGACAGTAGTTTGTTCTGACTTGATAATAAATATTTTAATATCCTGCATAAGAGTCACAAATTAAGAATTAAGAAACCACTAATTGATTCTTATCAACATCATATCTGTTGTTTTTTAAAACTTAAATCACTGATATTTATCTAAGCAATAAGGATTACTTCTACATGTTGTTTTAGTTAAAAGGTTTTTAGTGTGTGTCCATGTCTGCCGTTCTCTTCATTCTCCATTTTCTGTTACCAATATATACCAAATATATTAACTGTCTAACAAGTCAGCTTTTTATAAAACTTCAGGTTATTAAGTGAGAAATGTTTCTCCTTTTACATTTTAGAACCTTTAGTTTTGCTGTCTTGTTGCAGAAGTATTTATCTCAGCTTGTGGCTGTTCACATCTGTTCTGAGAAATATTTCACCTCATGCACATCTCATAAAGCTACATGTGCCACAGTGCTAACTTTGCCCCACACAGCTGCTTCTTCACCTGCAGAAAATGCTGAAATTGCTTGCATTTTTTACCCTGTTGCTCTGCTAAACATCTGCATCACCTTGCTATCTGAAACACCTGTGATGATTAACCACGTGCCTGAAAGGGGACCCGGTTAAAATACCAGGCAGAAAACAAAGATTACTGAGAGGAAGGAAGGCCCAGTTGGCAGAGAGTCAGATTGGAAGGCTTAGAAACATCTATGTTGGACTAAATGTTAAGTGTAGTCTCACTGCAATGATCAGATTGCCTCAGATCTCCTCTAATTGAATCTACTCTAACAAGCTAATGTTGATAGAAGAAAAAGGTGTCTGATGCGGACATTTTGTTGCAGGCAATTATTTTCCTATCCTTCCTGTACTGGCCGTATCTGCTGAGGGGATAGATTTTGATCTGTTGACTTGCAGCCTCTTCAGCCTGCAAGTCAGATGTGGTGTTTGTTGTGGAGTCTGGTATTGATTAGAAGAGCAGTGAAGGAAGTGGAGGAGGAGAAGGGTGGTTCTCATATAAATTAGTCAGCCGCGATGGTTTTCATTTGTGATGTGTCACCAGCCATTGGTTTTGTGCTTTGCGACACAGATGATCCTTCAATACAAGCCCTGAAATTGATATATTAAAGGTCACATTGCTGTTGGCTCATCCGATTGTGCAACATTTGAGCTTTCTAACAACTGACTTGATTGAATGTCAGTTGTGTGTTTGTGTGTGTGCGTGCGTGTTATATTTTATATATATACAGTGTGTATAAAAAAAATAAAAAATTCCCTTCTCACCCACCGCGGGTGGTTCTTATCCTCTGAGCTCGGGTCCTCTACCAGAGGCCTGGGAGCTTGAGGGTTCTGCGCAGTATCTTGGCTGTGCCAAGGATTGCACATTTCTGGACTGAGATGTCTGATGTTGTTCCTGGGATCTGTTGTAGCCATTGGTCCAGTTTGGGGGTGACTGCCCCGAGGGCCCCGATGACCACAGGCACCACTGTGGTCTTCACCTTCCAGGCCCTCTCCAGTTCCTCCCTGAGGCCCTGGTATTTCTCTAGTTTCTCGTGCTCCTTTTTCCTGATGTTGTAGTCACTTGGTATTGCTACATCTATCACAACGGCTTTCCTCTGTTGTTTATCCACTACGACAATGTCTGGTTGGTTCGCCATTACCATTTTGTCTGTCTGGATCTGGAAGTCCCACAGGATCTTAGCTCTGGCGTTCTCCGCCACCTTTGGGGGTGTTTCCCACTTTGATCTCGGGGTTTCCAGTCCATATTCTGCACAGATGTTTCTGTACACTATGCCTGTAACTTGGTTATGTCGTTCCATGTACGCTTTCCCTGCCAGTATCTTGCACCCTGCTGTTATGTGCTGGACTGTCTCAGGGGCCTCCTTGCACAACCTACACCTTGGGTCTTGTCTGGTGTGGTAGATCTGGGCCTCTATTGCTCTGGTGTTTAGGGCCTGTTCCTGGGCGGCCAGGATGAGGGCCTCTGTGCTGTCCTTGAGTCCAGCTTTTTCCAGCCATTGGTAGGATTTACTGATATCAGCCAGTATATATATATATATATATATATATATATATATATATATATATATATATATATATATATATATATATATATATATATACAGTACAGACCAAAAGTTTGGACACACTTTCTCATTGAATTCAATGAGAAAGTGTGTCCAAACTTTTGGTCTGTACTGTGTATATATATATATATATACATATATATATATATATCTTATACATATCTCATATGTATATATGAGATATATACATATCTCATATGTATAAGAACAATACATATGATTGTTCTTATAGCATAAGGTGTGCTTTTATGTCAGCGATAGGAAATCCCTGATGTTTATCTACTATCTAGTTTAAACAGTTCCGATGTCTCCATTTATGCTTTGTCATGCAAAAAGTAGCTGTAAGCTACCTAAATGTTTATATGACTAAACATTTAGGATAGATGTCTAACTAATGTGAACTCATACGCACACACAACTGTAATGCAGTTTGTTATCCTTGCTAGAGCCATGATCCTTCAGACTTTGAATTTAGTTTTGCCTGAGTTCTGTTTCTTGTGCTCACCTGTATTTTGATGGATCCGTGGTTCTCCAGAGTCACTTCCTCTTGTGTTCTCTTTGTGTTGTCACTGTCTCAGTTTATACCCCCGCACAGATGTTTGATATTCAGCTAATTACTCTCCTTTTTCTCCTGACAAGTTTTTTTTTTTCCATCATTGTGAAATCCCCCTGTTGGGATTTTCTCATGTCTTACTGGTTCTTTCCTTGTTGTGTCATAGCAATATATTTCAAGTTTCACCCCTGCTATTGGGTCCTTTTCAGGAAAAAACTAAGCTCAATTCTAGAAATGATCTGGCCTATTAATTAATGGTTCCCCTTATAAAGGACAGGAGAATAATTTCTTTGTGAAACCTTTTCTGTCATCACTAGGCCTGTCTCGATAAACGATAAATCAATTAATCGTACGATAAATTAAAACTATCGACGTCATTTTAATTATCGGCATTATCGTCTCTTCCGGCATTTTTCTCTTTCTGTTAATGACACTGAATGGAAAAAAAGGCTAAACTCCGGTGCTCTCCACTGACCCTCCCTTCCTCATTTCCTCAGTGTAAAGCCCAGCGCACACGACACAATCTTAGAGCTGTCGGCCGATTGTCGGTCCATTTTCAAAACCTGACAGACCACACATTAGCCGACAGAAATCCTAGGTATAACTGTTTGATCGGGTTCGTTCCTGCCGTGTGGTGTCCAACAATGGGCACAAAATAATGGCTACAAGTCCAGTGAACTAATTTTAAAACCAGGCATTAATCAATCTACCTGCAGTGCATGTGGCTAGTGTCAGCGTAAAATCCTGACTGAATGAAAATCATTATAACCTATTTATGTCACGTTAACGAAGAACAGCTGAAAAGTTACTGGGTTTATCAACTGCGGTAGCAATTTCGCTCCAACTCCTCCCCTTGTCATTTCTATATTCTTTGCATGTTGAATAAACATTAATGTTGTTTTCATGTGTTATATTCGTGTTTGATAATGACCAGGCGTGTTGTATTGCTCAGACACTTTTATTAAAGTCTCTTTCCATGCGTCTGCTCACACAGGTTTCGTAAAGGTGTGTCACCCAAGACTCTCTCACTCTGTTGTCCTATTCTTTACATTTATGCATTCACATGAACTCATGATTGCTACCTAGTGGACATAAGCATAATTCATTCAATCATCACATCCTCCTTTCTTTAATAGTAAGAATGTTACAAAAGAATCCTGTCAAAAGTCAAAGAATAACATACATTGTATGAGACAGATAAAACATGAATTACAAGATGCAAACATTTCAACTTAGACATTCCCCCCCCCCCTTTTTTTTTCTTTTTACAAGCTCAGCCTATCAGGTTTTTTCACCACTCTGGTAGATCTTCTTAACACAGGTGGATTGTCCCTAATACTGTCCATGTCGCAATGTGTTTCAGTTGTAGGAATAATCTGAGAGTCCTTAGAATCTTCACTCGACTCGTCAACAGGCTCTAATGGAATTTTCAACAAACTGGGCCGATATCGTCTCAGAACTTGTCCATGTTCAGTTTTCACTTCAAATGAACGTGGAGCTACTTCCTGCAGAATAGTTGCCTTAGTATTCCATCCCTCATCATCCTGAATCCTTACTGGGTCCTTGTATGACAATGGGGATAGAATCTTAGCTGATCTATCATAATATGACTTCGTTTTACTTTCTGCTTTCGTAACCTGTACTCCAACTTCGACGATTTCTTTGCACCTTGTTCATTACTGTCATAACTTGGCAAAGTTGTACAAATCTTCCAATTCATCAAAAGTTCAGCAGCTGAAAATCCACATTGCAATGGTGATGATCTGTAGCTTTATAAAGCTAAATACGGATCAGAGTTACTATCTGCAGCTTTCTTCAGAAGTTGCTTAAGAATATGAACTCCTTTCTCCGCTTTTCCATTCGACTGTGCATAATGTGGACTTGATGTTACATGCTTAAAATCATACTGTTCCGTAAACTTTTGCCATTCTCTGCTACTAAAACATTGTCACTCACCACAATATGTGGAATGCCATGCCTTGCAAAGATTGATTTAGCATGCCTTATGACACAATTTGATGACATATTAGCTAACAGAGCCATCTCTGCATAGTTTGAATAGTAATCAATGATCACTAAATAGTCTTTACTCTTAAAATGAAACAAATCCATTCCCACTTTCCGCCATGGTGATGTAGGAATGTCCGTTATAATCACAGGTTCTTTGCTCTGTTTGCTTCTAAATGTCTGACATGTTTCACATTTACTTATTAGCACCTCAATGTCCTTATTTAGTCCAGGCCAGAAAACTGATTCCCTAGCTCTTCTTTTACATTTTTCAATGCCTAGGTGACCCTCATGAATCCGCTGTAGAATGTCCTGTCTTAACTCTTGTGGAATTACAATTCTGTTGTTTTTCAGTAACAGTCCATTCACAATACTTAGGTCAGCTTTAACATTGAAAAACTGTGAACATGAGCCTATTGGCCATCCTTCATCCATATTCTGTATGACCGACTGTAACTCTGTGTCTTTAGCTGTTGCCTCAACTATTTGCTGTAACTTTCCATCTGACACAGGCAACACAGTGGACAACCAAATTCACATGACACTTAATATCCTCTTCAGTTGAACTCACACTATTGTCTGAAGGGGCTCTAGACAGAGCATCAGCAAGAATCAGATGTTTCCCTGGAGTGTAGATCAATGTAAATTCATACCTCTGCATCTTCATCATAAGTCTCTGAATCCTCGGTGACATCTCGTTCAGATGTTTTTTTATGATGGCAACCAAGGGTCGGTGATCTGTTTCCACTACAAAAAATGGCAGACCTTACACATAGTTATGAAACCGTTGTAGTCCATAAGCCAGCCCCAAGCATTCTTTTTCTATTTGAGCATATCTGCATTCAGCTTTTGTCATGGCTCTGGACGCATAAGCCACTGGCTTCCATTGTTCATTCTCAGCCTGAACAAGAACTGCTCCAAGTCCATTTTTTGAGGCATCTGTAGACAGTTTTATTTTTTTGGTTGGATTGTAGAAGATGAGCACTGGTTCTGTAGTCAGATATTTTTTTAGTTCCTTCCACTCTTGTTCATGAACCTCTGTCCACTGGAATTGACTATTGTTGTACAGGAGTCTGCGAATGTTTGTCATCTTTGCACTCAAATTGGGAATGAATTTTCCTATAAAATTAATCATCCCCATGATGCGCAGGACAGCCGTTTTGTCGACAGGAGGTGGCATCTTCAAGATGGCTTTTATTTTATCTTCATCTGGTTGAACAGATAGTTTGTCTCCAAGAAACATAATTTCTTTGACTCCAAACTCACATTTATTTTTATTGAGCTTCAGTCCATTTTTCCATATGCTCTCCATGACTCATTTCAATCCGTCATTGTGTTCTTGAGCTGTTGATCCCCAGATAATGATGTCATCAATGTAGACTCTCACTCCTTCCAAGCTTTCTATGATCCGCTCCATCACTCTGTGGAATATTTCTGGTGCCGATTTTATCCCAAAAGGAAGTCTTAGAAAACAGTATCTTCCAAAAGGTGTATTAAAGGTACACTACTTGGTACTGCTTTCATCCAGCTTTACTTGCCAGAACCCTTATGCTGCATCCATCTTGGTGAAATATCTTGCTCCAGCCATCTCACTGATTATTTCCTCTCGAGTGGGTATTTGATAATGTTCTCTCCTAATGTTCTCATTTAGATCTTTTGGATCCATGCATATTCTTAATTCTCCATTCTTCTTTGTAATCACTATGGAATTAACCCAATCTGTAGACTCTTCCACTTTCTGAATGACCTAGTCATTCGGTCCAACTCATTTTTCAACCCCTCTCGCAGTGGTGCTGGAATACGACGTGCAGCATGCACAACAGGTTGAGCGCCCTCTCTCAGCTGAATCTTGTATGTGCAGGGTACAGCACCTAACCCTTGAAAAACATCCTCATAATCCTGAAGCATTGCATCAACAGGGTTATTAGATTCATTCAATTCAGTGTTTATGTGATACACTCTTTTCACCAGTCCCAGTTCTTCACATGATTTAACAGACCAAAGGGACTCACGATCTTCTTTTACAACTGAGAAGAACACAAGATGTTTTGTTCCTTTAACTGTCACATTCAGCTGACATGTGCCAATGCACTCAATTGATTGTCCATTATAGTCTTTCAGACCCGACTTTGCTTCTTTTATATGAGGTTTTACATGCATTTCTTTTATATCAGACATGCTAATGAGATTCGCCTTAGCACCTGTGTCCAATCTGAACTGAACTGTGGCTCCATTTATTAACAAAGGAATTGTCCATTTATTATCTCTGTCGACACACTGCACTTTTTCTGACTCAATTTCACAATTCACAACACCAATAAAGAATGCGTCACTTAGGTCAGTTTCCTCTACTAAGTTTACACGATTCCTCTTCTTTTCTTCTTTCCTCTTCATAAAGCATTGCTTTGCAAAATGATTCTTTCCACGGCAATTTAAACACTGCTTACTGTAAGCAGGACATTGTCTCACTTTATGCCGTGATCCACAGCGCTTACAGTTGATATCATAGGTGTGTGGTGCCTTTCTACACTAAAGAAAAAGATATAAAATGTCAGATATTTCACAAGGAGATATTAACATACATGGGAAATCCTTACATAACCTTCTATTAAGGCAGAAAATACGGCGGCCACCGCAAGAAAGACTTGCAGTATTCAATTATGCCGCATAACTGATAAGTAGATTATTGCGAGGGAACGCAAAAGAAAAAAAAATCCTGTGTTCCCTGGAGGGCTCCGTAGTTTAGTACAAATATGGATGTGTGTTTTTTGGTCTGGGAGTGGGAACATAAAATTTTTACTGCTAAAAACAATCTTCGAAAAATACAATATGATTAATTTTGTAATTGACAGGGCCCCAATTTATTTATTTTTTATTTATATGAACAAAGAATAAATAAATAAATTGTGGAGGGTCCCCTGTTGGTCAGGGGCCCTTAGAATTGTCATAACTTTCCCCCCCTAAACGGCGCCCCTGGTTGCTAGTGTGGGGTATTTTTCACTAGTGCAAATGGGTATTAACTGAACATGTCTAGGACTTTTTACACATTTCTACAAGGGATGACTATTAATGTGTCATCACAGGACAAGAAGAACTTGAGAGCGTTCTTTTCAAGTCCATAGTCTTATCTCTCAGTACAGCTTGGATTTTATTTCCGAGGACTACTATGTGACTTCATTGAATTCAGGCCAAGCCCAAATAAAGAGCTGGTGAGTTTGGAAATGTACATTTTTGCCAGTCCAGATACAGATTGCTAAGCTTGGTTCCATTAGACTTGAGTCCCTGCAAAACTTCCTTACAGGCAACAACTTTGGGAAAACTTTCTTATTTCAATTCCTTTTATTTACGATCCTCTACCTCCCACACTGGTCAAAGGTTTGGCCTCAGCTATTCATTCAAATCAGGCTGATACTGTATGTCCCATTGTTTTCATGTCTCCAAGGAAGAGTAAAACATTATAGTAAAAAAAAAGATAATAATAATTGGTTTCCATAGAAACAAGTGTCATTGGTATACTGGGCAAAATTAGTGCATCTTTCAACAAGGAACCGAACTGCCAATTTTTCTTTCAGCCAAGCCATTTTGTTCCTGTGACAATAATCTTCTTTTTATCTGTAAAAAAAATGTATTGTTTTTGGACCAGCTGTATCAACAGGTGACGTGATAAAATTCATCTATGAAAATTGTCTCCGTCTTTATGGATATCTGTGTTACTACATTTGTTAATGGTGAAGCTTCATCTACCAAGAAAAAGCAGCTTCATATATATCTTTGTATACATTTAATTCTTTTCTTCTGTACATCTTTTGTGTAAGATTTTGTGAGCTTAAGCAAAAGGATAGACTCTCCTCAAAGTCTGAAAGTAAAAAGATTATCACAGTTGTTCTCCGAAAAAAAGAAATGTCACCCACAGACTGCATGTCTGCCCGTTTAAACTCACCAAACCCCCTCACCCCCACAAAAAAAACATAATCTCACTTATTTGCTCCACAACCTTATCTACCCAGATATACAGTGTTAAAGGGGCAGATAAATATAGTCCCCTTGATGAATATGTTGAACAGCTTCAGAAAATAATTAAAAGGGTTGATGAGGTTGTCTGTATGAAGTATGGCCTCTTATAAGTCTTCATTTGGGAGTAGTCTAAGGGCATGTATGCCCCCTACATGTTCCTTCGCCTCCTTTTTTCTGACATCTAATTAGAGGCATGTCAAGTCCTTCTGCACAGTGTTATGATGATTATACTGTTGGGATAGTTTAGGTGATAAGAAAAAAAATGGGAAAGAGACTCCTAGCTTGGTATGAACAGTGATACGACCACAAGGTTAATTGTGATGCCAGTGCAGGAAGGATCAACAGCTTTTTGAGCTTAGACAAAGCCGTTTGTCACATTTAGCCATCTGTCAATAAGGTCAGTTAAGATCTATAAAGACTTAATTTTGAAAAGGTTTCGCTGATTACCTTTTGGTAGGCATTGGAAGGTATGAGATTCTCATGGTAGCTTTAGCATGGATTTAGTGTTTATTTAGAACAAAAATGTATAAAGTAATGTAGAGTGATTGATTTGTTTTATTAAAAAGAAGCTTAATAGAATATCAATACTTTTTGTTGGTATAAAAGTTCATCAAAAGTTACTATCACTGCTTTGATTTTGATACATGAACTTAAGCAAACATATAAAATAAACACTTGCTAAAGTCAGTAGTAGTTTTGAAGTGTTTATGTGCATAATATAGATTTTGCAACTCTGCTTTTTATAAAGTAGCAAAATAACTACCTCATATAATCTGATTAATTAGTCAGTCTGTCTGCTAATCCAGCCAGCCTGAGTCAGCTTCCTAACTGACCATCTTTAAAAGAGAGTTATCTTATTACAGGTGATGTGTGGAGCTCAGTTAGTGTTCAGTAGGATTGTGTATCTCTCCTTAGTAGATGATACACATCGATATGCTGCTAATACTCCGATACCTCAAAGGTACATGAAGAGCAAACTGATTAAATACAGTTCAATTCTCCACTTAAATTCTGTCCAACTCAGTGTGTCTAGGTTAAGCTAAACATGACACCATTTAACTTATGACAAAATAAATTAGAATAAAATGTAGTAAAGGATTTGCAACTAAAATATGTAAGTCAGTCAAGTTTTTGCTGCTTCTGGAAACAGAACAGAGTTTTACAAAAATTAATTGGCGAGCTAGAGAGGATGAGCAGCAGGGGTTCTTCTTAATGCCAAAGAAAAGTGTAATATATATATTTACATAATATCGCTAATTTATACATGCAGAGTGCTCTTTTAGTGGGACAAGGGTCATGTTGCCACATCTGGATTTTGAAGACCAGATGAATCGGCGCTGGCAGTGTTTGGCCGCTGATAATTATGTTGCTTCGGTAGGTGTTAAAGTTTCTGATTTGTTGCTTTTCCAACTGTTTTACTCTTCCAGAGGCTCACAGCTAAACAAAACAGAGTGTCCTTAATTAACCGAAGTTTCTGCTTACGAAGATAATAGTAAGTCATGCAGCTGCAGCACCCAGAGGGGAATAAACAAAGATTTAGCTCAAGCTTCAGTCTCAAACCAAAGTATTAGAGATCATTTTTTCCCCTCAGCTGAAGGTTAAATGTTATAAGGACACTACTGAGAGGTTAGAAAAGGCTATTGTTTCTCACCGACCTGGATGATTCTTCTTAGCTTCACCTGAGTGTTGTGAATTGGGTTTAGTTGTGTTGTAGGCTTGCTGTAAATAGATGGACAAGGTGACCCATGCTGTAGATCAAACTGCCAAACAGCCACTCAGGGACAAGGTCTTGCTCGCCTGACTGGACATCATTTTTCTCCATTTAGCCCCATCTCACACCTGTAATTGGACGGTTGTCCACATGAATGCTTACAGCACCACTGGGATAGTCATGTTTTTTGGCTCTCATGACTTTGTCAAAATATTTACTGCCTTTCTCTGTTGGGCTTAAAAGTCTTGAGCTGCCAATTTTGGGTTCAGATTAGTAGATTATAGATTAGTATACATAAAAAGCTGAAGATATATCCAAATTTCTTTCATCTGATGAAGGCAGGTGGGCAGGTATTGCCAAATCACAACAGACTGCTGCTGACGAAAATCAAATTTTAATAACTGAAAGAAAAGAGGCTTTAACAAAATATAAGTGGTTGGGTTTGGCCTCTTGTTGCTTACTGTACAGGTATGTGGAAAATATTTCGAAATCATTTGTCGTAGATGGCTTTACGTCAGGAAAACCTGAGATTTTAACTTTAGCATGTACACTTTACGAACTCAAATATATATGTTTTTTCCAAATAGTTAACACATCATACTTATCTGGTGCCACTCTTCAGTGTGGAAGTTGTTTCTGTGTGAGGAAGTCTAAAAATAGGCTATTTTCAGTGTCATTGAGGTAATTTTCAAGACATTCAGGAGATGGTAGGAAAGCTAGATAAAGTACAGCAAAGTTATTCTGTTTCATGTCTACGATGTTCTGTTTGTGCTAATATCTTAAAAGTAATTTGATTAAACTGAATATTTTTCAAAGTTTAACCTCTTAGTATTTAAGAGCAGCTCCAAACCAATTCTCTTGTCATCAGTAACTTCTTCATATTTTAATAGATTTCCACCAAAGCAGTGCTAGACAAAAAACTAGATCTAGTTAGAAACAGGTGTTATAAAATTATGGCAGATACATAGTGTTTGTTCATTTTCCAGTTTTATTCTAAATTTCTGTAAAACAAAATCCACAGTGCAGGAATCCAAAGTTCAAGGAAATGTTTGTGAGTATTCATAATTTTGTCACTGCTAACAGAGGCCTTAATATAAGCAGTCCATTTTATAAATGCTGCTTAAATGTCCAGTGACTGTGAATGCCTCTTACAATGTCAATTTATGATCTGCATTTACAAACAGAATATGCATCTGGTCATGTTTAAAGAAGTGAAAATGTTTGTAAAGAGTGTCAAAAAAATTATAATCCAAGATGAAAATGGCAGCTCTTAACCCGTTCAGAGTGTTGATTTGTACTCATTATATGAGGTACAATTTTAAAACAAATTACAAAAGGAAAGTTACCCTCAATCTTGTATTAATATATTTTTTCTTTAAGGTTGAGGCCCAGTGTATTTTCTCTTCTAAATAAAGCAGATTACAAGTGAAACTAGCTTGAATTAGTTTAATTTTTTAGAGCCCACTTCCAACTCCTGAATAAAAGCAGTTCTTTCTTGAGCTCTATGCGTACAAAAAGAAGAAAAACAAACGTACGTGTCGGGTTCTCTTAAGTATTGTGCGAGTAGAAAAGTAAAATGCTAATTCTTGTTGGGTTTATGTTCTGTGACCTTAATTTCTTAATAAAATAATTTGATTCTTATATTGTTTACACAGTATGCACACACAGCAAGCCAAATTAAAAATACACAGAGATAATGACTGCTCATCCCTGTTAATGTTTGTGCGAGCAGCGCCAAGTTCAGTGCAGCAGAGTTTTTTAAGGTGTCATCCAGGTGTGTTTTCTCAACTGTGTGCGGTAATCTTAATTTTAAAAAAACACAATGAAGTCCAGAACTCACGTGCTTGAATGAAATACTATTATATGTTAGGCAATCTATGTTAAGTCCGTATATATATCGTCTTTTAACAACAATTTTTGTTTTGCTCACAAGTTTGCGATTCGTGAAAATATCTGCTATGTGAGTAGCTTATTTACATTTTAATGTCTGGAAGTGCAACGCAGCTGTTAGCTGTAAGGACCTTACAGATGGTTGCTAAGTTTTATTTTGCAGCCCATTTCATTAAACTTTTTTTTTTTGTTTTCATGTTTTGGTCATGTAAACAAAAACGATCCTGCAGTCTATACCCTACTGCCTCTTCATGCATTACACACATTTAAGTGTTTTACGTTGCTTTAATAATGCTGCATAAATTGAAGTTTCATTGTGATATTGTGCATTAGATTCAGCAAAAATGAACGGTAAGAATAGTCCCTTCGCACGCTTAACATTGCAACAATGTTAAGCTTTTCTTTAGATTGCTAAAGAAAAAGGTCTCAAGTGTGGGAAGGAAAATCACACAGTTGCTATGGCCACCCTTGAATGATGTCTCCGAGTGATTACATTACATGCTGTACCAAAGGATCAAAGAGAACAAGAGTTGTTCCCCTCTTCAAGTCAAACAAAGTGACTTTCGTACACAGTTGGTGTAATGTGTTGGCTGATGATAATTGAAATTGCTTCTATCTTCACTCCAAGGTTTTTTTTCCCCTTCATCTCTCACCTAATTTGTGTGTGCTGCAGTTAGTTTCCTGCTGCACCCTATCTTCTCTCTTTTCATCTCCCCTCCTCCTCTCCAACCTTGCCCTTTTTCTTTCACTCGTCATTCATGAGTCTTTCCTGCTTGCCCCCATCTTTTACCCAATGTTTGGCCTCTGTGGTGGACCAAAATGTCAGCTGTGGTCAGAAACCTTAAATCGTTTGCCATTGTTCTTGTCTCTTACCCTTGAATCATTTAAAATTAGCCTGAGGGTGCGCCTAATTTTAGTTCTCATTCATACTAAATGGATTTTTCCTCGAAACAGGCAAAAATAAGAAAACATCCTTCTAGCAACATTGCTTATAGTGTGGAGTCAGTGATCCTTTAGTATGGAAAATGGCCTCATTTGCATTCAAAGTGATAGACAAATACGCAGCTACGCCTCCCACGATAACTCTGGATGTGGCCTCGGCATTTAGCTCTGAGCACAACTTCAGTCAATCTCACTTTTATGGGTCTTTAGACTTTTTTGTTTTGAGCCGCTTGTGCACAAGCTGTACATTGACTCAAAGTACGCTCCACTGTTAAAAGGCCAGTTTTATTTAAAAAGTGGTACAACAATAAATAATTTCCAAACTTTTTCACATATATGGTGGAACAAATATCAACTGAAAAACAAACAACTCACTCTCAACACAATTCTTTAAAAATAAAGTTGAATGAGCTACATGCAGAAGTGTACATACTCTTAAAATGAATGATTTCAGCATTTGTTCTTCAGAAGGAGTCTGTCTGTCCCACATTTCGACTTACAAATTTTTCTCAAAATCGAACCCTATATTAGTACAGCTTATCCCCCACACTGTTACACCACCAGTCTAAAACCATTCTAGCAATGAAAGACAGGAACATGGTTTAACACTGTTTAGTGAAGTTCTGAGACAGCTGAATATTGAACTTGCTGAAATTCACCGGACCAGGCATTGTTTTTAAAATTATTTTCGGCAAGTTTGAGGGCGCCTCGTAGCTCAGTGTTGGAGCAGAGGCTACAGTCGTCAACACAATTATCCCTGATCAGAGTCACGTCCTCGGGCCATTTTGCTGCACGTCTTTCTCTCTGCCCTCCTTCCTGTCTAAGCTGCTGTTGAACAAAGGCCATAAAAAACTAGAAATAAGAAAATATATTGGCAACCTTGTGCTAATGGTAGCCTCAATTATCTGTTCCCATTTGACAAGAATGGCCCTTGTTGAGTTATTGTTGTGGTATTCTGGCCATATATCGAGGTTTGATGTGTTCAGAGGAAGCATTCGTCATAGCTTGGGTTATTTGAAATAGTTCTTCTTTTTCTATCATCTGCTACCAGTCTGTCCATTTTCATCTCACCTCTCACATCAGCGAGACATTTTTTATCAAACTGTTGCTCACTCAATATTTTAGTTTTTGTTGCTTTGTGTTAATAAGAAATTGAACAAGTACAAACTGCATGATTGTATGCCTGAGTATAGAGTTAATTTAAAAAAAATAAATACAAGTCTTTTTTTGTTTGCACACAAAGAGTACAACAGTTTCACATCATGCGATCTGCAAGATCCAAAAAAGGGAAACTTTAGCTGGTCAGGATTAACCTCTGCCCTGCATTTGTACAATTTACTCCCAAAAATATTATTTTTTAGCAAAATCATTTTAAAATTGGATTCCTGTGGGTTAGAAATGTCTGAATATTTTCTTGAAGATTAATCCTTTTCACTGAAGCATTTACAAGACCAGAGATTATAGTGGGCTGTTGTTTGACAACTTAAGTGGCTGCGGTTTGACAAGATAAGTGGGACATGTGACGTGATGAAGAAAGCCCAGATGCAGCATAGTCTCTGTTTGTGAAGTCACAGCTGCAATATAAAACTTTATTCTGTTATGAGCTGCTGTGTCCATTCACACAGCCGGGATTCTTTGGGATGTGCATTTACATAGATGCACTATGGAGTAGTGATTTTTACCTTGCATTTGTTTAAAATTGTGTTCAAAACACTTTTTATAGTTAGACCCAAAATTATTGATACCCCTGCCAGATTAAAGTTTAAAATAATCTTTAATGTTGCAAACCTGTTTATCCTGATTGGTAATATAAACATTTTGGAGTCACTCAGCCTAAGTCCTGACCTAAAGTTGACCAGTGGAAACATGCAAAAGGCAATTATAAGGAAGGTTTGATTGCTGTAATAACAGTTTTCCACTCATTGTTAAGTAGGGTATAATTACTTTTTATTATGTCATTTTATAAGTAAATAAACATATTTAAAGCATTATAATGTTTTACCATATTTTCACCTTTTCAATAAGAAACAAACCTTAATGAAAGTCCAACTATCTAGTAATTGTATCAGTATGTAAAACACATGTTCATAACGCCTACAATATATAGTTATTACCCTTAAACGGTACAATGTAAATATTGCACACACTGATACTGCGATGACAATATATTCACGACATATTGTGCAGTCGTAGCAGTTAGCTATTTTAGGTTGCTGTGGCGTTTAAAAATATGAAATTACTATGAAGGCACATTAGCTGTCCTCTTAAGCTGGAGCATAGACATGGACTCTGTTCATTCTTTATTAGGAGGCTGGTTCTGTCTGATTGGACGAGCTAGGTTTGGAAATGTTACCAGTTTTTTGGAAATCTGAGAGTTGAGATGGTGCTTTTAACTCTAGAAGGAATACACTTGGCTAACTGTTTGCTAAGTGTACTAGTAATACTTACTGCATTAATTGTGCTAATTGCAGAAATCACCTGAACAACAATATAGGATGCAAATGACAGTATACAATTCTGAGGCTAATCATTTTTCTTTAAATTATAGTGAAATTGTGGTTTATGGCAGGGCTGTATAGTAAGACTGCTCTCTCCTGCACATAATGTGACACCACCAATAATTATAAGATAATGGATTTATATGCAATTATGTGATGAATGCTGCTTAAGGGTTCTTTTAAATGAATGTCTAGTATATTTGATATGTATCCCTTCACACATCAAGAAATCTGTGGAAAAGGATAGATTTCTGAAAATATATTAAAGGAAATTTGAGCATAGAGTACACAAACCTGCATTAGCTGTCTATAATGAAAGGTAGACATGGTTGACAACTTGTTGTTTCAACTTGCTGAAACATTTCGTTGCTGGCTGAAATTCTCCATGGACATAATTAGTATATGAATCATCATGTACTTACTGGAACATAAACTTGAAGAAATGTTGAACTAGTTGATGTTAAATTGCAGGCATGAGAACAGCTATGAAAGGAGATTAAGTTAACAATGCTCACTCTTTCTTTTACATGTCCAGAAAAGAGAGCAAATAAAATATTTCTCACGTCTTCAAGCTGATTTATTGTCAAAGTAAAAAAAAACATTAACAAGGTTTTGGATTATCCATGCTGTTGCACTCTTTTAGATACAGCAGCATGGATAATCATTCACCTCTGCACACCTGGTTGAGACTCCTGCAATTTATGACAATTAAAAGACTGTAAGCAGCTGCTGCAGACATACTGACATCTAATCTCTAGTAAAGACACTTATTCAATGTGACAGGTAATTTTGCTTAGAAAGAAATTATGAAAAAGTGATTGATGTATAAATAAACTTGTATGGATTCAACTGTTTGGTGTGCCAGGAAAACCACCTTTCAATGGGAGTGTGTATGATTCTGATAGATAAAATGGGAGTAACAGCGTTTCCAGGGGGAAAATAAACCTTCCAAAGCAGAAATGTATCCCATTACTCAATCAATGGATTTCTCAGTAGAGCACTCGAATATTAAAATATTTGTTGACTGTAGCCAGACTCGAGCTATTAAACTATTTATTAAAGTGTGAATGTGTGTTTTTAGCAATTCTCACCTTCTAAGGCCTTCTTTTCCAACAAATACTACACTGTGAGAACTCATTGCTCCTTCTTCAGAAATGTTGAACTATGTAGTGAAAGCTTTTGGTTTGGGCTTTCAGCACTGAGAGTACTGCAGGTGGACTAAAAATGATGATGAAATCCTTGTTTGAGTAGCCACCGCCTGCGGTCCTCTGACACTGGATCAAAACCTTGATTCATTGGCTTCATCAGACACACTGAACTAGATCTAAGGTAGAGAGTGCACTCTAGCATAAGTGCATACATGAAGACCACAGAAATGTGGCTTGATGTGGAATTTAGTTCACGCATAATATGCTTGTTTATTCCGTTGTCCAGCCTTTTATTTATTGAACATCTAGGCATTTCCTTTAGTTGAAAGCCTCATTATGTTAATTTGCAGAAAGTATTGAAACACTTTTGTTTTGATCTCTGTTTCTATCAAATGCTGCTTTCCTAAAAATAACCACACAAAAAAAAAAATGTCTTAAGCTCATGTGATGTTTGGGATTTGATCCATGCAGTCTAGACTAGTGTTTCCCAACGCTGGTCCTCCAGGCACACTGCCCTGCATGTTTACTTTCTTTAGCCCAGTTGATTCAAATTTTTTGGCTGATTAACAGGTGTTTGCTGAATTGCAGTCATCTGACTCAGGCGATTTAAAACAAGGAAATGTCTAAAACATTTTCCAATATTTCTATTGGAATTTCAACTGTATATATGATTTTAAATATTGTACTTTTGAATTGACCTCCTGAAATAAATTACCTTTAATATGCAACCTTGTTGTATTTGTAGGACATCATAACTGAAAATATATACAAACAAGCCACGCAAACTTTTATTTAAAAACATGCCAGACGTATCTCAAAAAAGAAATTCTTTCTATTTTTCAAACGTTACCTGCTCTATTATAAATACAAGTGAATGTTTCAAATAATTTTGTGAAGAGTCATTCCATAAAGTGCTTTGAGAAGTTGCTTTTAAAAAGTGGGACTTTCATAAACTTGATTATAATATTCCTGTTGGCTTTGTAGATGCAATAAAATCAAGGCACACCAATGAGTTGTTTGGTTTATTTAAAAAGAATCAATTTATTACCGCTCCAGTGGCTTTAGTGCTCTTTCACAGATTAGTTGTGCTACTTCTCTGACCTGTCAGACCAGCTAGTTGGTGCTAATAGAACTCAATCTGCATGTGGGGGTGATGGTAAACTTCCATGGAGAAGCCAATGCAGCAGCCTGTGATTAATCCTCACATCAAATGCACTAATGGTTTATTTTTTGGGGGGGAGGAGAATTACAGAGCCCTGGAAGTGCTGGGCTTCATTGATAACAAAACCCAACAGTGAAGGTGGGGGGGAAGAGGTGAACACATCCCGCTGCCTTAGTACTTGTCTGCCTGTGTGCATACCTGTGGATTGATACCCAGTGGACATCAAACAGCTAATTTTCATACTGACATTAGGATTTATTTTTTTAAGTGTGATTCTGATGCAAAACATGGCATAAGTGTTTTCAGCCACAAGCGGCGGTTAAAGTTTGTCACCGACCCCTGCAGTGAAAATATTGTTTGATCACTGTGTGCCTTCCTCTAAGTTTAGGGGAGAGTTTAGGTTTTTTTTTTTAAGACAGTTCATACATTACTTTCAGGTTTTTCTCACTCTGAAATTGAAGCCTTTTTTGCAGAAGTTTGACACTAGAGTATTTAAACATCTGCCTGCTGTTTTTGTTTGATGCACAATGTGGCTTAGGTGCCTGGGGTGACAGATTCTGTTGCAAAACTCTTTATAGCCATGAAAACAAAACAAAAAATTTATATATACAGCTCGACTTTCCACTGAAAAGAAATTAATTGTGATCACCAAACTGTGACACAATGCTTTCTGAGGTGATGGCTTGGACTGTGGGAAACCATTATAGTGTTGTATATGACAGCATGAACAGGGGGCGAGGCCGATGATGAGCTTTCTGGCTTTGTCTGCGTTAATGGTTCCATCCAGTAAATCACCTCCAGTGATCAGTGCTAACATGATTCATTTTAGCTCATTAATGTTAATTGAAGCTGGTCTCTCCTTATGAAATCTTATGTAATCACTGTTGAGATCACAGGAGCTCTGGAAAGAGCACCTCACCGTAAATAATTTTTGACTGAAAGTAAAAGAAGCAGCAGAAGTTTGTTTTATTTATTAGAATAATAAAACCAGAGGAATGTAGCAAAATTCATATACATACAATAGTATCACTGGGCCAGTCCCATTTCCTAGGTTTATTCATAACTTTTCTACCTATGACTTGGTGTTTAACTCAGGTAAATGTAAAATATTCCACTGAGAAATGGGATGTTTTTTCACAAAGCTAATACAACATCTTTTCTTTTTAACTCTCTGTGGATAAGCGTATGTGTGTTAATAAACCAGAATGTTTTGGAGCCTGAAGTCAAGCCCAAAGTTTGCTTGAAACTTGCATGAAACTTAAGTCACCTTGTGTGCTGTGAGTGGCATAAACCACTGATCTGCCGCCTGGGTGCAGAGGGATAAAGATGGGCTGTTCTGACTGCAGCAGGGAAGGACCAGTATGTAAGGTCCGGGGCCTCGGAGTGTTTCAGGAGGAGGCCCCAGAGGGGGCCAACGTCAGACCCGGTTAGGAGGAAATCGAATGATATGAGATTTCATGTTAGTATCTTCAAAAATGTTAAATAAAAGCTGAAAATGTTTTTGAATTTCTTGTCAGTCCTGCGAGGGGCCTGAATAGTTCCTAAATATAGTGACAAAGTAAAGATGTGACCAATTATGAAATTTAAATGAATATTTATCTTCATTTTATTTCGACGGGTCAACAATAGTTGTCAGATGCATTATGACGCTAGACATTGTGTAAAATAGTTACTTTTCCAAGTTTGCCAGTGAAGTTACATGGCTTCATAATTTCCAAATAAGCAACTGAAATTTTTTTAGGATTTATAATAAGGGGCAAGGAGGTAAAAAGGAAATTCACTGTTGATATTATTTCCTTGAGGAAATATCTAATATGTATGAGATGTTGTATTAAAAACAAAAACCTTTCAAATTGAAATGAGGCTTTGGGATGAAGGTGAGCAAATCTTTTAACCTGCTAGCATGCACACCATTCTGAATAGATCTAAACTTAGCAGATGCCCCCTTTGGAGCTTGTGACTCAGCCTGATTAATTCAGGCACTTAGCTCATGTTCAAGACACAGAGAGCTCAAAGCTTCTCTTCCTCTTCTGCTGTATTTGTTCACTCCAGGATCTCGAAGTCTCCAAGTTTTGCTACAATCACTTCCTTTCTTTGTTCTTTACCAAACATTTTCAAACAGTCCTGTCTTGCAATGTCACATCCACTTCCCATTCCTCTTTCTGACTTCATCTCTCTTTCTCTCTCTCTTGAGAAATTTTTCCTCAACCACCTTTCTTTTACCCCTTATATTTTTGAGGCACTCAGCATCTCAGGATATATGCGACTCTTCCAGAGTGTGGCGTTTCTTGATTCTGGGTTGTTTGTGATCTGCTCAGTGAGAGTAAGAGCTCCTTTAATTAACAGCAGCACGAGGAGTTGTTGGGGAAAAAAGGTGTTGAGCTCGAGATCACTTACTTTTTCAGTTTCCTCCATCTGCTTTGAGTTTATTTCTTGCTTTCCATGATTTGTAACTTGCTTGTCAATCTAAAGCATATTTCTTGCAGGGTTTGGGCTTATTGGAAGTTGGTGGAAGCTCTGTTGTCCCCATTTGTTTAGCACTATGTAGTTATGCAGGTTCGATGGCTCAGAAATCACTTTGAAATACTTTCTACATGCTCTGCATTAGGATTAGTGATTTCAGTAAAGGGAGCTCATTTGTCACAACTCAGATTTTTTTTCATTAACTTCTCAGATAAATTTGCGGCCATTGTAATTGCTGTGGTATTCATTATGTAGGTGTGCCATCATTAAACACACTTATTAAAAATGCACTGTGAAAACAGTAATGGAGTTCAACTGAGTGTCACGTTAATCGAGACCTGCAGGGAATAAATAAGAAAATATGCTCCCTATTAATGGATGCACATGTGCACACACAGGCCAGTTGCACTCATGGTTAAATGTCAAGTTCTTTTCTAGCCGTGGCCAACAGAATACAAAGCACCTCTGCATTTGCTGGGAATACATTGCGCAATACATTTCTTGACAGAAAACCTGGGGAAACAGTGAGCATAATTCGTCATGTTTTCCTTCAGCTCATACTATTGCTCCACTTTACTGGAATGGAAGCCCATTAAAGTTTCTATGTTCCTGCAGTAAACAAAAACCTCCTTTGAACCCGTAATCTGTCTTCAGAGGACATAATAAAAAAAAAACTAAGAAATTATTAATGCTAGGCAAGGTCAAAATACTAATAAAAGGTTTATTTCAAGCACACAAAAATAAGTCATACAGGGCTAAGACTTAAATGTAACAAAGATCTGATACTAAGTACCAGATGTTGGTGTGAGAAATTGGTAAAATATACCATTTACAACGCGCGTATAAAGTTAAGTTGACAAAAAGTAAGTAAACTGAGAGATGAGAAAAATGATCTTTTTCTGAGTGGGTGATCTAACCCACTAGAGCTGAACGTGTGCTGTCAGAGAAATGCACCAGATTCTCACACCTTTAATTAAATAGTTTGGGTCAATGTTGTCAGATAACTGTTGTTTCATTAGGCTGTTCATTTGAATGCATGTTGTAAGTATTGATACGAGTATGGATAGAAAGTAGCAACAGTCAACAGCCAAGTAAAAATTAATTTATGAAGCATTTTCTTTTTAAAAAAACAGTAGTGCATTTGAAATTTAAATAAGAGCACAGCTTTAAATTTCTACATCTGACTTGTGAGTGGCAATAAAGTGGCAGCTCTGTCACTAGATTGCTACAAATCTCATTCCCAGTTGGGGTTTTGAAAGGTAGGGAAGCAGCTGGAACGACCTACTCAGACAGGACTCATCTGTGCTTCAGACGGACAGTCGAGTAGAGGAGACCTGAACAATATGACATTCAAAGCAAAGTTATTACTTTATGAAGCAGAACAACTTTCTCTGCGTTTTGTCTGAACACTGTTAACCACGGTCCCCAGCACCCAATTTCAACCTTTTAGCCATTTTTTATTTATTTATTGCATTTTGATTGTTAATCATTTAGTGTTACTGTTAAGAAGATGGGGGTTTTCAGAGGTTATTGGTTTGGATCAAGGTTGAAAATGTCACATCTTTTATCGCACCACAACAGTGTAAAAGTCACTTGACAGATATGACCATTGCCACTGCCTTCCTACTGACCTACAATTTCGCTTTCAGGTTCCAGATTGATTTTTTTATTTTTGTTTCATAGAATTGGATTATTTAGCAGCTAATTAATATATTGGTCTAAATTAAGCTCCTCCATTGTGTATTGTACTATACTATATGATGATAATTGATTATTGCAACAGAAATATGCCTAGATAAAGCATCATTAAACCACAGACATTTTATACTCTTCATAAAATACTTCTCATTAGGGTGGAAGATGAATATATAATTTATCCCTTGTTTGACAATTATGAATCCACATCAACCCACTATACAGCGGCCATAAGTGCATCAAAAAGCTCCGTTGATGCATATTCAACACCTATTAAGAATGACGTTGGAAGCACTTTGCTGCCATCTGATGGTCTGGAGTCAAGCCAATGTTGTCTAAATGGTAAAAATTGTAAATCGCTTGCTTTTGCATCGCATTTTGTCAAGCCTCGAGGACCCTAAGGAGCTTTGCACTACATGCAGTGATTCACTGATGGTGACTGATGGTGGAGAGCTACTGAATTGTAGCCACGACTGCCCTGTCGCAGTCCGACAGAGGCAAAGCTGTCATGCACTGCTGCCACCAGGAGAGGGATGTGTCTTGCCCAAGGGCACAACGACAGAGGCAAATAGAGCAGGATCAAACTAGAAACCCACTAATTGATTTTATTGCCATGATGTGTGATGTAACTTTTAGTATTCAAATTAACAAGTTTAATTTAGAATCAGTTTGACAAGAAAACACAAAGTTTTTTCATATAATTGTAAAATTCAGGCAACAAGAGGTTAAGCTTTGAAAGTGAAAAAAAAAAACTATTTACAAAAACAAAATGATCGTATTATTTCAGCTGTCTTGCTTTCTGCCACAAGATTGATCTCTTTTTCGATAAGTTCGCCACATCTCTGCTTCAGTGCTGTCAAACAGTTGTGACCAATATCAAATCTTGGAAGTACACTTAGACTCTGTTGTTCCGCCTTATCAAGATTAATGCTTCCCAGCAGTATTTGGAGCCATTATGTTGTAGCACCATGAGTTTTCAGACGATCAAATATATCAGCAGTCTGGTCTGTCATTCAGATTGCTGTGACCAGACATGCAGCTTTCAATCTGTCATGCTCTGACTCTTTCTGCTTTCTTTTGAAAGTTGGAGAGGAATTGGGGTTTCAATGGGTCATTGGGTTCCAAACGTCTAACCCTTATCAAATCATGAATTATGTGTGTAATGATCCTTAAACATGATAAGAGAAGGCCTGGAAACTGTGCGCTGAGCAGGTAATTTGACAAGCTTGTTTTGCTGAGCTCTGGGTACCATGCCTTTTATGTCTAGTACATTGAATTGCACCATATTATATAAGTAATTGATGTAATTTTCCTTACCATTGAGCTTTTGTGTAAGTCTTTTTAATTTCCTTTCTCAAGCTTTGTATCTTTATGTTTCACTGTAAAATCACAATTCAGACTTTTTCGGCTTGCGGTGCTGTAATCTTTTATGCTCTCCTTTGCTCTGGTGTTACCATAATTAGTCTATTTCTTACTCATGTCTGCAACTCTGCTGACATCTCATACTTTACCTTCTGTAATTGCACCTTACTGTACCCAAACAGCCACCTGACAGAGACGCTGTTTTCCAGCTGCCCTGCAATCTTTGTTTGATACCCCATCATCTCCCTCTAACCTCATTATCAAACATTCTTTGGTTATTGGTGTGAGAAGAAAAAAGCTAACGCAGGGTGCAGCCAGTGGGTTTGAACCCTTCTGGGCACTTTTATTTTTTTTTATTTCAATAAAAAAAAGAACAGACCACAAAGTAGAGGAGAACACCTCTATGATTAGATCACCCACTATTATTAATTAAAAGTGTGGAAAGGGTTTGTCAGCTCTATTAGGACACTCTAGGTGGAAAAAAGGAGAGAACTCATGGGAACATTTTTCAAAAAGACTCCATGCAAAGATTTGTTTCATTTGTCAAGAAAGGTTGTGAATAAAGAAGATGGCCTCATCTATCAGCCTCCAAATGGAGAGCTCCTTTACTGCTTAACAGCCACTCCACTACATCTCCACCACCCAAATGAGTGCAGCTAACATTTCCCCTTAAATTTTAGTGCAACGGCTTGTTGTTCTCCACGAGTCTAAAGCCAATTTTTGTGACTGCACCTCAGGAGAAGTGTCACAATCATAAAGACTTGCAATTTACATGTGGAAATTGAGAAGAAATGCATTTGCTTCTTACATTAGTTATTGGTACACGTTCATGTTTTTTTTTTTTTGTACCAGTGTGTTTGTGTACATTTTATTCCTAAAGCAGTTTAATTGGTTTTAGTTCCCACTAGGATTGCCTCTTCTGAGCCCATTTATAATGGAAACATATATTTATTCATGGCTAGGTCTACCTAATTAATTTAAAATTATTTTTATAAGCACAGTTTTCATATATATTATATAATTTATTTTGAGTATATTTTGCAAACTGCAGAAGGAAGCCAATTTTAACATATTTCATGTCTGCTGTTGAAAATTAATTTGATAAACAGAAGTCTGACATTGACTGTCTCACAGTGCAAACAAGTCTTTTCTGATCCTGAGCTATGCAAGAGTCTATGTATATCAAATAATCCTCCAGGGTTTTGTCCTACTGCACTCTCTGTTACTCTGATATAAACACACCATCCGTTTCCTATGCTCCAAGAAAATCAAGCGATTTTCACTGGTTCATGTATCTATTCTCAGCTAAAAAGATAAATTAGTAAATTCTCTGGTTGAGTGTGATCCTCACTTCTAGGATTGATAGCTTCTAAACAAATTGTTAAATAATACAATAAGGTGCAGCGGATGCTTAATTTAAAGTAATTTTATTATTATGCTTAAATACATTTTTACTGCCAGAAGTAATAAAAAGTGGCTTTCTTAGTCTTCAGGGAAAATTAACTGTATTTATTTAAGACTTTTGTAGTTACAATGAAAACTCAAAGCACTTTACACTAGCGCCACATCCACCCCTTCACACTAATTAACGTACATGCAGTAAACACACTGAGACACGTACTTCATCTTTGCGATACGATTTGATGCTTTGCAGATTTGACTTGTGCACAAACTGTTTTTAGGTGCTAAATATACAGTATACTGTTGAATCTGCAGTCTGATTCAATAGTTAATCTGACTGCAGATTTACTATTGAAGTTATGTTAGTGTCTTACCCAAGATGTGTTCATAAATCTTCAACTGCACTATTTGGTATAAGTATTGTCCTGAGAACCAGAACCCCATCACAATTCAAGAACCAACACACGACACACATACCAGGCAAATATGTCTGTCTGAATTTTATTAAATTAATCCTCGCAGTGGAGTGTCAACAGGTTTTTTTTGTCATTAATGAGGGTTATAAAGGTGTCTAACATGGAAGGTTAAATGGAAAAAAGAAAATGTTCATCATGGATGAGTGAAGTCAAGCCTTAGGGGTTTAATAGATGGGGGGTGTATTCACAGTGATTGCTGATCAAGTAATATGAAAAACTACAATTACGTTTTTAGATAATTGGCGTACTTACGGACAGATCACTCTGATTTTATTCCCGCCTGTGATCCATCACACTGAGAGAATAGTGACGTGTTTCAAATGAAGCCCATTGACTCATTGAGACTTTTTTTTTTTTGCTTGAGCACAGGCATGACTGCACACACACAAATGCAGTTAGAGATCTGTGCTAATTGCTTATGTGGAGCTCGCTGACATTCACACAGTCACGTTAATCCAATTGAGATTCGACAACTAAACCAGCCAGGTGTGGCACAATGCAGAGGGGGTTGTTCTGAAAATGAGATGTGGATATGTAAAATCACACACCAGAAAAGGGCCTGTGTGAGTAGGTTAGACAAACTGTGTGTTAAGCGGGGAGTAGTACACTAGATATTCTCTTGTGTCAGCTCGCTCTAATGAGATAATTGGTCTTCACATGTAATTACAATGTTAAGTGCAGTCAGCAAGTCGTGGCTCTGCACACTGATCAATGAAGTGTAATTTAGGTCCCCTGTATTAACAGCTGCAGAAAAGTTTTCCTGTGTGTGTCTCACTCCATGAAATCAAAGATAACTGTGATGCTCAAGAGAAGAATGGAAACAGGTTGGGATGGTGGGTGTATTCACCTTGAAAACATGTCTTTAGTCTCTTGTTAGATTAGATAAAATGATTCGACCTCACTGCTAGAACTCTTTTCAAAGTGTAAGTTTTCATCTGTCCTGTTGTCCTTCAAAGGCTTGTGCAGTAGACCTTTGAACTTTCTGTTGCACTGACACTAAAAGCACAGGTTTTTTTCCAGATAATCTGATCATGCCATACTAATGGAGTTATTCAAACGTTCACATTTTTTCAAATCTGATAGCCGCACATACGCAAGGTTGCTTTTAGAGATCACACAAATCACTTTTTCTTTTGACATTTTTGTATCAAAAAAGCAATATTCTGTGAACAGAGGGTGATGGTAATTCAAATAATTGTTGTACGTGTAAAACACACAAAACTAAAGCAATGTCTATAAAACTTAAAAGAGCATAGTCTAATTTGTTAAAAAAATTAATGACTTGTGGAAGTCTAATTTTTGTTCTGGCTGATAGGAACATTTTAAGAGATCATTGTTTCTAGTGGGCTTTAAAATGCTCAGTTCTGATGATACAACTTCTGTGTCTTTCATTTCTTTATTTGGGTAGCTGCAAAAGCTTCCTTGCACAGTTTTCCAAGCAGTGCAACTTTGTACACAGGCTTCGTAGCAGTAAATTGAGAGACAAAAGACAGATTGATACTGAATGAAAGTGTTGTCAAGCATTTGTAGAAAACAATTCAGAGTTCTCAGGATTTACTGATCTGAGTAAATCTCAATTTTCAGTTGCCAGCATGGCGGTTCACCTTAAATTTAGACAAGCATGAAAACACACAAAAAGAAATAGACCATGTTTGAGCATCTCTACTCTTTCATTTTTTAAATTATATTGCATACTGTAGTATCCTTTAATGGTATGCATCAAGTAAATTTACAACAAAAAAAAAAACTGCAAGAACTCCTATATGTTAGTTGCACCTTGCACCAAAGCGTTTGTTTTCTACTTTGTACCTCAAATAATTATTCAGTAGCATTTGGTTTTTCAGAAACCCCGTCAACTTGGTGTCACCGATTACAAGACTTGTCAGGAGTTTAGACAAACAGGTATGTCTCCAAGTTTTTAAAATGTTTTAGAAAGTCACATCACAAATCAAGAATCTTGTTTTGGCAATATGACAACAGCCAAGTCAGAGGTTTATATACATTTTGGATGGTCATTACACAGAGCAGTGAAAAGCATTGGATTTTTTTTCTCTCTCCCCAACAAATTGTAGAGCCTCATTGAGTAGCTGGTCTACATGCACACTGCTCTTTACCGCCATTAACCACATACATGCAGTGCTTGGCTGCAGTAATGATGCTTGACTCCAGAACCCAGAGACAAGCTTCTAGTGTCAACCATCAATCTACCCAATGAGAATTTAGCTGTATTGAGATTGCACAGACATCGACTGCCTCTTGTGCTAAATTTTCCTGCAAGTTGCTGATGCGACTGAAGGTTAGCCAAATCACTTCTCTGTTAGCAGATAGAGACATAGAGAGTGAGATAGATCAGCGTAATATGTTTAGCAGCAAATGCTAGCTGTGGATTCTCTTGGTACAACAAGATTACTTGTGTATCTGCTTAAACTTCTGCTCACATTAGGCACCGTCATTCAGTTTATCTGTTTCCTGGAGTTTAATGTATTGCAGAATTTAAAAATGGCTTTTAATGTCTATATGACTTAGACAAGTGTTTCTTTCATATAAAGAAAAATTATTTTGTTTTTTTAATGTAATGTTCTTTTGCAGGGCTTCATGTACATAGATAGCATTTCTTTTAGGGGGGAAATTGTTGTCATTGTAAAGATTCTGAGGGTTAGCTTTACTTTGCTATTTTGGGTATTTATTTAGTAAATGCAAGCAGAAGGCATTGAAAGTACAACTGGGACTTTTCAGTCTCTGAAGACCACCAGCTTTCAACTGTGGTTACATTGTGTTTATACTGTACTTTCTGTGCCTGCACTATATGCAGAAGAAAAGGAGCACTGATCCAGTTCTCTTGACAGTCTTAGTCTTCTACCCTGAAACTGTAAACTAGTCATTTTAATATTTAGCCATATGCATGCAGCCTTCAGATTGACTGGTTTGACTGGTTATTTTTGTTGCTGGCTTTTTGAACGTTTTCAAAACGTTTTCAAACGTATGCAGATTTGAACAATAGGAATAGGAATGTGACAACCACATTGTAAATTGTACTTATCTTACTCCCTTTAACAAGTTAAACATGGTGAAGTGATCAGATGACTGTCTCTTTTATAGTAAATGAACACAGCCAAAACCTGAATGAAATACATCCTCCAAATTGCCTTCTTTTTACCACAACGCACCTGTCAGACTAAGGTGAAGATCTCCCTCTGGTCGTTAACCACAATTGCTTGTGTAATCAGATGGAAATTGCTTAATTTAATACTTATTAATGCCAGGTCTTTAAAGTAGGTCTGCAAAATGTGTGATACTGTACTGCAATTTATTGACCCTGTGTTCCAGCCAACCATTTTCTTTGTGTATTGCCAGACTTTTTTGCATCAATTATCAAGTGACAGAAGGTTTTAATCATTGATGACTATAATTTGTACACCGTAATGTAGCTGCAGAGTTTGTAACTATCACAGATCATTTTAACCTTCAGTGTCCTCCTACTCACAAAAAAAACAAAAAAACATCAGTGCATTGTGCTTGTGCTGCAGACTGCAATTAGGAATATTTTAATGACATTATATGTTATTTTAATGAACCAAACTTGTTACATTTATTTGCATGCCTTTTCTGGAAAATGTGTTACATTTTTCTTACTTTAACCATTTATAATACAAGTTTTAAGCTTATAAAACAGACTGCATTATCAATAGCATAACATATAGCAACTAGGCTGCAGATGGACTTTTTAAACTATTTGCACTGATTCACATTACATTTTTATTTTATGCTCATGACCACTATGTTTTGGTGTACCAAAAATTATTGCAACTTTTTTTTTTATGCCAAAGTAAATTTACATCTTTAAGCCACATTTTTGCCTTCCCTTATGTCAATGTCAAATTTCTTTATATAGCACTTTAAAAACAGGTTTAAAACTGTGCCAAAGTGCTGTACAAAAATGATAATTAAAATAAGTTGATGAAAAGAAAAAGAAAAATAATACAAGAAAATATATGTATAATGTTAAAATAATAAGAGTATTAATAAGTAAAGAAAAAATGTATGCAGATTTGAACAATAGGAAAAATTTATGCGATTATAGAAGTTTTGTAAAAATGTTTTAAATGTATTTTTATGTAATGTACTGCAATAGTAGTACAAAGCTATATATCTATTTTTGCTTTATTTTGATGTAGGCTGACCATCTGCTCTAATAATAGCTTAAACAAACCCGATCATTGTAAACACTTCCTGTCTCAGGTTTGAAGGTAAATGATTTAGTGGCAGCAGCAGGCAGAACTACTGTAGTATACGCAACAGAAGAACGCCGAGGATAACCCACAATTTGCTCTTTCTCGCTATATGTTTAGTAGAAAAAAATAATCTGTCTCAGCATGAGAAAACACATAAAATAGTTGGTCATCCAAGAAAAAAAAAATAAATAAAAATGAAGTGAAAACATAACAGGTGTTTGTTGTTCAGTGATGGTGGCCAAGGATTAGTTTATTGCAAGCGATGCATTTCCACCGCGAATTCTTCTTGAAAGGAAGTAGGCAAATACCATGAATCTTGAAAGCAATGCTTTTGCATGAGATATTACATGTGGCAGGGCAATTTCCATCCTGAGCAGTAGCGGCCTGTCTAGTGCGGCGTTTAATTCTCACATGTGATTGCAAACGATTTTTTTTCTCAGAGCAAGTTGGTACTCAGACTGTGTCAGTTTAATTTTAGCAGAGTTCGCACCTTTCCCTTGAAACTGTGAAATGGTCATCACAATCATACCTACGCTGCATGACTCTTTGTATAGTTTAAACTGGCCACATTATGATTATGCCTAACATATTTTTTTGGGGGTAGTGGAAACGAAAGAGAAGATGGGATAAGTCACAAAAAACAAAACTCCTCTTGATTTTTGATTGCCAGGACCACTCAAACGGTGCATGCTTGATTTTTGTGGCATGGGTACCATTCTCAGAGTTGGTTTATAAAAGTCTCCTCTGCATCAACAGCAGCCACGGTGCTAAAGCACAGCCTTCTCACAGGCTTTCTTCTCCGTGCTCTGACAAAGACAGGAAACAAGTCTCTGGGATGTGAAACCCTTGACAGCATCTCATTATCCACTTAATAGCACCAGATTAATTACACTGACAATGACAGATGGCTCGGTACTGGATCACTGAGATTGGGAGCTAGTATAGTGACACTAACATTCAGGTACAGTTGAAAGACTCTGCATATGTAATATACCGTTCCCCAATCCATATGATGCCGATCTGTTTTTCTTATAGTGTGACAGTTATGCATTAGGGCTGTCAAAATCTGAAACAACATTGTAACAAGTTATACAGTCCTGCTGTAGAGGTGTTAAAATGTGTCATTTGTGCCACCATTTGTACTAGCTAAAAGTAGTTTTATAACAGGATTTTGAATGTCAACCAACACAGAAGTTATGACTAATCAAGAAAAGTTGTCCTCTGTTGAAGCCTTGCGTTTGATTTTCACTGCTCACAGTAAACACGGTAGAAAAACATTCGTCTATTTGCAGTCAGATTATGTTCTGGTGTGTTCGTCCTACAAGCGCAGGTTACCCTCATTGTATGTCCATGCAGGGAAAGATACCTATTGTAAATTTGCAATTAATGTGCGCAATAATAATCTTCCATCTGAGTCTAACTACAGTGGATCACCAAATGAATTCAATTTGTGATTACTTTGCAGTCAATTTGTGATTGAATGTACCAACACCTTTTTCCCAGCGTGATTAAATTAGCTGGGTGAAAAGACCCTCTTGATCAAATTCATATGAGGTACACACAACTGGTTTTCTTTTTCCTTTTCCCAAAACTAGAGCGTGCCTGTTTTCTGATATTTAGTAATATATTACTGTAGTTATCGGGGAGGAAAAATTCTACCTTTTTAGACATGTTGATCACATGCTGATGCATTTTATATATAATATTACGCAGGTGATTTAGACAATTAAATAAAATATTAAAATCTACATACAGTCATGTAAATTAGAATACAATATACAACATATTCATATATGTAATGCAAGGTAAGGTAAATATATACTTGTGTTTACATCCCATTCTTTTCCAGAGATTAAAGTCTGGCATTGACTTGTGAACATCCATTTTAAAAGAACTGAACATTAATTAGAATTATTCCAATTCTTTTCACAAATGTATTAAGAGTGTAATAATTCACAAAGCTCATGAGACGCCACCAGAAGTTATATTGGGTCCATGAAAACAAGACAAGATTCTTGTTAAATGTGTGAAAACAGAGTAAGGCTTTTATAAATCTCCACGTTTTAAAGAATTTTTAATCAATACACCACGATTTAGTCCATATTTGATAAGCCCATATATTAAATGGTCCTACTTTTTGTTTTTAGATGTTGCAAAGATTATCTGTTCTGTCAGAGTTATTGAAATTTTTAATTTTGAACCACAGATGATCAAATGCAGTCACGACTCATGCAAGCTTTAGTGATTTTCTTTAAAGCAGAAGTGAGTTGTCCAAGTGTCTGTCACCCAGTACTTAAAACGCTGCCAACTCATGAGCTATTTTTATTTTTGCTTTAAAGGAAAGGTCTCAAACATAGGTACACCAGGGTGTCAAACTTTAACTACTCGCCTTCATATTCAGGACTTAATAACATCCACTTATTTCTCCAGACGAAGTCACATCCTGACAGCAACTTGGTTTTACTACTCATTATGTATTCCCTTCGCACAGTTTTCTGACTTCTCTAACAACACAGGTAAAATTTCAGATCACTCTCAACTCTTACTGTGTTTTGTTTACCAGTAACAATTATTGCTCTGTCATTGTGATAATTAATAAGTAAATGTTGGACGGTAATCTTGAGCCCAATTTGAAAGACTACCAGATCCTCTTAGAGGTTTTTGAGTTAGACTCAGTGTTTAACACTGCTACTCCTCAAAACCCAGATGGGACTTGTCTTTAATTTTACATTCTTTTAGACCATAAATTGGTTTTCTCATCTTTCTCTCACAACTCAAAAGCAAAGATATTAGGTTTTTGGACATAAGATTTAGTATGTTGATTTATAGTAACCGCCCTTCTCTTCCTGTCAATGCTCATCCTTGCTTTTCTTCTGCACACTTCAGTCTGCTCTTTCTGTCCAATCTAATTTTTTTTATGTGCTTTAAGATAAAATGCTGAGTTTAGTAGATGAAAGAATTTATTGACTTTGACTGGTTTGAACAGCAGAAGTATAACCCCGTCTATTTAAATATTCCCAGTGATCTTAAAATGCTATTTTCAAAATAATTCAGAGTATTTTCCACACCACTGGCATTCAGGATCTTCACATATTGGCGATTTAGCGCTGACACTCCTGTCAGGACTGCATAGATTTAGACTGCACTATTTAAGATATATATCAGTGGCAAGAAACAACAACCCAAATGTACTCCATACTAACCTAAGCTTAGTTATGAGCCGTTTTTTATGTTTTATTCTGGTTTTTTAAATAAGGAACGGAGTCAGGAAGGAGTTCCAGTGTTCTCAATATTTTTACTCACTTTGGATTCAATGCATGCATAACCATGAAATACAAAGGCAAATCTCCTAAACCTTATTTAGGTTTCATGCAGCTTACATTTGAGGAATCATTTGTATGTTTTCTGTGAGTAGGTGGACTGCAAAACATCCTTTGTCTTAAGATCAGGAATAATGTTTCTAAATTAACTGCTAAGGCAAACTTCAGCATTTGTGCTGTGGGTAACTTTGATAACTTTAAGGCTGCTGTTGTTTCTCCAAAAAAGATAGTTTTGTATGTTTTAATCAAGAGGAGCTTTTCATGCCATATCAACAGCAAAAGCATTTACATCCCTTTATTCGCCGTAAGACCAAAAAGATTCATTCTTTTGAGATAATTGTTTGTTCAACCAAGAAGTGTGTTTCTGATATAATATAACATTATAAAACAAGTATCAATTTTGACAAAAAAAAATTTTTCTACGTTTTATTAAAATGTGGCATATCAAATTAGCCTTACAATTCTCAATGACCAATGGAAACCCTTTTTGGCAATAAAACAATCAAACCTTCACCACATTTTTACATTGTTTTTCACTAATTATCCTTAGTGATGAGCTCCAAAAGTTTAAGCTTGGGAAGTTTCCTTACCATCTGTCTTATCTTTAGCTTCCCATAGAGATTATCACATTTAAGACAGAATTCCTGTCAGGCCACTGCCAAGTGTTGGTATTCGAGCTAATATAAAAAAGGTTGTTAAAATAAAGTAAAAAACACTTTATATCTAAATTTGATAGGTTTATTCAAATTTTCATTCATACTTGGTTAATAAAATATTTTAGAAACTTTAACATTTAAACAAATGAGCATAAAAAAAGAATCTTGTTTCCTTTGTATTTAGATGTAACTTTCTGACGTTTCATATGGATAGTTGAAGCAATATCTTTTTTTTAATTTTTGACAGAAAACTGTTACATAAAAAATCTCTGACTGAGTAAAGAATCCACTTCTTATTTAGGCTGCATGTTCCAACATAGATGAAGCCTTGGATCTATTTGCGAGTCCTTGGCAATTAAAAATGACAGCTCACATTTCCCACAAGAAGAAAAAGTCTGTTGGTTGGACCCTTTCAAACAGCGATCCACGTTGGCCGTCCTCAAATCACCTGGTCTTATGCCCCGAGGCACTTAAAGCTTTTCAGTTTCTACTCTATATACTATAAGAGTTGACATAATATTTCAGATATGTCGTCTCTGGTTTACAGCTGAGGTCACCATCATCTGTCTTGTTGTTGGATATTCCCTAGATGTAACAGGTTTTGTTGGACTTGTGCTTTCACACAGGAGACAAACCAATCTAACATGTGTCCACATCTCTGACTGTGATATTATTCTTTGCAGTCCTGCTGGTCCATGTTGATTTTTTATTTTTTTTTATCTGACACAGTCAACATGTGCACTACCACTACTGCTATAGAGCATGGTGGTGTAAAGATGTATGTTGATATATAAAAATAGAAAAAAAAAAAACTGTAGTGACATGGTTGATGTGTGCTTCAAATAGCAATATAAAAATGCTAAGTTTGTTCTTACTATGGAGATTTTAAAATGGTAGTGGTTTTCCTTAACTAACTTTCAACATTCTTTCCTAGAAAGCTTTGTCAAGGTCTGATGCTTCTATTGTATGCGATAAGATCTGGAGCCGAAGCTAGACTTCCACTTCTGTTGCTAAAAAGGACAAATTATAAGAACAATTGCTTGACTGTTTGCATTGTCTCTTTCTCAAATGTTGATCAAATTAAAGAAAAGAGTCTCCTGCATTAGCAAGGGAAAATAAATGAAGTTATACTAATAAATTAAGGAAACTGTATCCAGTGTGGGCGTGTGCGTGTGTCAAATCATGATTTCAAAACTGTTTATTATGGTTAAGCTTGTTTTAAACATTTGTTTGATGATCTCAAACATTTAAAGTTTCAGTATGTCATTTTCATTTTTTTATTATTTTATATATTTGTTAATGACAGTGTAGGATGAGACAGATAATCTGTTGAAAAGTTCAGGTCTGCCTTCTCCTCGTTTTATCTTGGAACAACCAATCAGAGTCAGGAGGCGGGACTTATCACTGTCAATCATGTTTGTTTACACGCTGCTCACAACTCCCCTGCCCTGTAAGTGGGCAAATACTTTTTCAGAGCACTGTCTTTTAAAAAGGCAGGTCTGTGGATTTACTTACTGCTGGGGAGACTCCAATAAATGTGTCCAGTAAAGAGAGGCAAAACAAATCATCTTGTCTTTAGAGTATATATCTGTTCATCTTGGTACAGTGCGTCTTAATCTAAACAATTCTTTTTGCATGCTGAAAAATAAGAATGAAATGTACAAGATGGGCAAGGACCAACCATTCTGTCACAGAGAACAGAATGAGTATATGTGGGGAGGAAAAAAATGTAAATGGCTCGAGGTATATAAGAAGGTCACTCTGCTCTCAATGAGAGTGATCACTAATGATTGTAATCATGCCTCTTTTCCAGAAGTGAATTGCAGTTAAAGAAATCACAGTGTGCAATCAACCAATCTCTACATCCTCGTCATTGTAAAGCTTCAGTGAGGCATGCAATCATTGTTAATGAAGGGTTTGATGTTCCCAAGTATATGCAGTCCATGACACGATCAGGTTCTAGATCAGATGTTCGCGTAGGTTTACTGGGTTTGTTCCTTTCATAAAACACATTCAGGATTCAAGCTCAAGTTTCTAATGCTGGCAATTGCCAAACAAGAAGAATGTAAACATGAAGTCAAGGATTCATGTAATTCTTGGATCCATTGTGAAGTTGATATCGTATGTTGTCAGGTGCTGGTTATTATGCGTCTTCACAGTGGTGATATCCGTCTTTGCAGCTTTTATGGACACAACTTTTTCCAAGTATGAACAGGAAGCATTTTCTATGAGATGTTTTAAACCAACCATAGGAGGAGCTTTTGCACCCATTGGGAACATTTTGTACCAACTTTACACCTAATTTTTAAAAGTTATTATCAATAATCTCCTCATCGTCTTTCATTAGGAAATGAGGTTAGTGTAGCTATATAAATCAGTTGAGTTTTTTTTTCTCTATCTCCCAAATTCTTTAAGAATACTTTACTACTGTGAGAAAACTGAAAACTGATATGCCTAAATACATGGGAATGAAATGGCAACATGTGGATGCAAAATGAACTTTACTTATTTTTAATGTGGGAAAAAAAATCAATGGAATGTCAAGTTGTTCATTTTGTTGTGATGCTTCAGCACTACTTTTGTTTGACCCGTCCAGTTCTCAGTGTCTTGTTTTTCCTTTAGCGTTTAGTTGTGTTGTCCATGTGTATTTATAGCTGTGTCCTTATCACAGTGTCAGCTGCCAGTCTTACCTTGATTTGATCTCTGCTCGTCTCTCCTGACCTACTTCTTTTGCTCTCTTTTGGATTGTGCTTTTGCTTCATCTTTTGAATCATTTTCATGCCCTTCACAGAGATTTATACTTCAGAGATTTATACTTGGCTAGTAATCACTAAGTATCCACAGTAAGTTTTCCATCCTCTGACTAGTGGCTAATGATTTATTTAAGTATTTTTTTCTTTGGTTGTCTTACTTTGTACCCTGGTTATCCAGATTTAAATCGACTTCAGTACAGTCAAAAATTAAAAAAAATACAGTGTAGTTTATCCTAATGTCTTTTGCATTAAAAAAAGGGGAACTTTGTTAAGTCACATTTATTTAAATGCGTCAACAAATGAACAACACCAGGTACACTGACCATGTATCCTATGCAGTCCTCTTACTTTTCATCTCATGATTGAGTTCTGTTTCTTTTCCACGAGGAAAAAGGTTGCAGCACAATCTGAATGTGAGTTCAGTCCCGCTACAGTCTACTGGATAGCCTTGCTCCAGTAGCAGCAGCATGGACGGCATCTAGTATTACAGATATTAATGGGCACACTTTAGGCAGAGAGGGAGGATGAATGACACTATAAAAGAGAGAGGAGAGTGGAGAAGAGAGGCAATTGTGTGTGTGTGCGTGTGCGTAAGAAAAGGAAGGTTGTGATGTCCGTCTTTGAACAATATAGTTGACCTGTGAACACAAATGCAGTTAATGTCCCGATGCTATTAACATAAAAGAAAGAATAATGTGCCCGATGATGTTATTTTACATATGATTATAGAAGTACTGGTTATCAACCTTTTTTGGGACATGCCTTGGTAGCTTCACTTATAAACTGTAATCCTCTAAAACATAATCAGTCTTATAACATAAATATCACTATTTGAAATCTAAATTAGTGTGGTTAAAAACCAGCCCCTTGCAATACACTTTGCTTCGTACAGAGGGCCTGGTTCTCTGCTATTGAGGAACAATTGCTTCCTGGGGGGATGGGACTGTGTTGAGGTTTTAAATTTTACCCAATGGACCTTACCACAGGGGCCGCTTTTCATTGGCTGATGCCCATTCTACGTGGTCACGTGCGCGGCCATCTCACAAACACACTTAGCTTCCCGTTAGCTAAGTATAGCATAATGGCAGAACTGATACAACTTCTACACCTTGAAGCCTGTATTTTACACAGTCTTATGTTAGCTAAAGAGATCAATGTGCAATGTGTCTGTATCTGACATACACTAAAGATTTTATTTTAGCAGAAAAGGCTTTGGACTAAACTGTTACTCGTGTTAGCCACGTTAGCACCAAGTACAGCTAGTCAATCAACCACCGCTGTGTTCAGGGAAGCGCTGATTAATAATCGAGAAATAAATATCAAGCCTGGAAACTTGATATCGTAACGGACTGAATGTTATGTTTTTAACGTAATCTTTGCTCGTCTTGCGGGGCGCAGGCAGTTGCCACGGTAACAGGTGTGCTTAAACTACAAAGAGAGAGAGAGAGTAAAAAGGTACAAGTTGTCATGAGGTGTGGTGCGGGTTGGTGAGGCAGACGCTGTAGACCCAGGTAAGATGAATATGATGATGATTTTAATTATAAATAAGTCCAGCAACAAGAAGCAGGCACAAGGAAACACTGACGAAACATAGACGCTAACATTGACGAAAAATTGACGAGGACCCGACGAGGAACAAGGAACACAGGTGGAGTTAAATACACGGGAGGGTAATCACAGAACGAGACACACCTGGGAACAATCAAGGGGAGGACAGGACAACGAAGAGACTCAAGGACACAAAACACTCTAAATGAACACAGAAAACACAGATCCTGACAGTACCCCCCCCTCAAGGGCGGCTACCAGACGCCCACAAAACAAAAACACAACAAGGGTGGGTGGAGGGGCGCCGGACGGCGGGCCAGAGTCCAAAATAACACAAAACAACCCACCGTTGTGGGCGGAAACACAGGGAGGGCCAAGAGTCCAAAAACAACAAAAAACTACCCACAGGGTGGGCGGAGGCAAAGGAGGCGGGAACCACGGAGGTGGTCTGGCGGTCGTCCGCGGCGGCGGGAACCACGGAGGTGGTCCGGCGGTCGACCGCGGCGCTGGAGGCGGGAACCACAGAGGCGGTCCGGCGGCCGTCCGCGGCGCTGGAGGCGGGAACCACAGAGGCGGGAACCACGGAGGCGGTCCGGCGGCCGTCCGCGGCGCTGGAGGCGGGAACCACGGAGGCGGTCCGGCGGCCGTCCGCGGCGCTGGAGGCGGGAACCACGGAGGCGGTCCGGCGGCCGTCCGCGGCGCTGGAGGCGGGAACCACGGAGGCGGGACCCCAGGAGGCGGTCCAGCGGCCGTCCGCGGCCCTGGAGGTGGTGATGATGAGCCCTGGGGGCCGCCCACAGACGGCGACGACGAGCCCCCCGAGGCAGGGTCTCTGGTGGAGAACATGGGGTCTCGGTCGGAGCACAGGGGGTCTCGGTCGGAGCACAGGGGGTCTCGGTCGGAACACTGGGGTTCTCGGTCTCGGATGGAACACTGGGGGTCTCGGTCTCGGACGGAACACTGGGGGTCTCGGTCTCGGATGGAACGCAGAGGGTCAGGGTCTCGGGTGGAACGCAGAGGGTCAGGGTCTCGGTAGGAACGCAGGGAGTCTCTGGAGGAACACAGGGAGTCGGGGTCTCAGGAGGAACACAGAGGGTCAGAGTCGGAATGCAGGGAGTCTCTGGAGGAACACAGGGAGTCGGGGTCTCAGGAGTCGGGGTCTCAGGAGGAACACAGAGGGTCTGGGTCTCAGGAGGAACACAGAGGGTCAGGGTCTCAGGAGGAACGCAGAGGGTCAGAGTCGGAACGCAGGGAGTCTCTGGAGGAACACAGAGGGTCAGGGTCGGAACGCAGGGAGTCTCGGAAGGAACGCAGAGGGTCAGAGTCGGAACGCAGGGAGTCTCTGGAGGAACACAGAGGGTCAGGGTCGGAACGCAGGGAGTCTCGGAAGGAACGCTGGGGGTCTGGGTCTCGGAAGGAACACTGGGAGTCTGGGTCTCGGAAGGAACACTGGGAGTCTCGGAAGGAACACTGGGAGTCTCGGAAGGTGCGCCGGCTGGAACGCCGGCTGATTCGGCCTCGGGTGCGCCGGCTGGAGGTGAGCCGGAGCGGAGCCTCGGGGCCGGCTGCGGGGGCGAGCCGGAGCGGAGCCCGGGAACCGGCTGCGGGGGCGAGCCGCAGCGAAGCCTTGGAACCGGCTGCGGGGGCGAGCCGCAGCGAAGCCTTGGAACCGGCTGCGGGGGCGTGCCGCAGCGAAGCCTTGGAAACGGCTGCGGGGGCGAGCCGGAGCGGAGCCTGGGAACCGGCAGCGGAGGTGACAGCTCCGGAAGGCGACGAGGGGCCGGGTCCACCGGCGGCTCACGTCGCTGTCTCCGGGCTGACAGCGGAGGTGACGGATCCGGAAGGCGACGAGGGGCCGGGTCTGCCGGCGGCTCACGTCGCCGTCTCCGGGCTGACAGCGGAGGTGACGGCTCCGGAAAGCGACGAGGGGCCGGGTCTGCCGGCGGCTCACGTCGCTGTCTCCGGGCAGACAGCGGAGGTGGCGGCTCCGGAAAGCGACGAGGGGCCGGCTCCGCCGGCGGCTCAGGTTGCTGGCTTCCCGGACGGAGGTATCGACGGGGGCCATATCCGGGGGGTGCTAACACCAGCCTTGTTCCCCGGAAAAGCTCCCGCTGCAGGTCGGCGAGAGCCTCCGCCAGCTCCCTGTCCTCCCTGCCGGACCTCCGCCACGGGCCGCTCTGCCCTTTAGGCGGTAACCTCACTCCAGCTGGGTCCATCATAGCAGCCTCACCTTTCGGTCTGGTCGGGTCCTACTGTCATGAGGTGTGGTGCGGGTTGGTGAGGCAGACGCTGTAGACCCAGGTAAGATGACTATGATGATGATTTTAATTATAAATAAGTCCAGCAACAAGAAGCAGGCACAAGGAAACACTGACGAAACATAGACGCTAACATTGACGAAAAATTGACGAGGACCCGACGAGGAACAAGGAACACAGGTGGAGTTAAATACACGGGAGGGTAATCACAGAACGAGACACACCTGGGAACAATCAAGGGGAGGACAGGACAACGAAGAGACTCAAGGACACAAAACACTCTAAATGAACACAGAAAACACAGATCCTGACACAAGTGGTTTTGAGTTGATCACCTGTTCGGGTTATTTTACCTTTGTTTACCTTTGCTGTGGCGCATTACAGCCGCTGTAGTTTCTAAACGTTGGACTAATTACCTCGTTCGTTTGTGAGTTTACGTCATTCACAACAAACATCAAATAGAACAAATATATTTCATAAAATTTTAGCAAACAAATGGCTTCTACCGCGGTAATTATGTGAAATTAAATTAATTATATCCCAACTTCAGAAGATTTGCCTTTACCTTTACAGAGCTCTTTGGTTCCTCCTATCAGTCTGTAGCTTCTCATATTGAGGTTCTACCATAACTGACTGACACCTGCTGGCCTCAGGTTTGCAACCAGCTTGTGACTGAGAAACCAGTAACCTCCTCCCAGATGATGACATGAACTTGTTAGTTCCTCTGTCCATTGTAGTAGCTGATATATTGTGAAAATCTGGTAGAAATGATGCACTAATCCAGTCATGTTTACATAGAAACAACGCGCTGCGAGGCTTTGCTTGTGAGACTTGCGATCACAAGCTTGGACCTTACCAAGCTTGTGGGCGGAGCCAATCTGAACCACATGGCTGTTCATGTAAATTCAATATTTGGAAGTGTGACCAACACTGACTGAATGGCTTCATTCACTTCAACTACAGGCAGAGTGAAATTCTAAAACAGAGCAGAAAATTGACGTCATCATTCACTTCTTCTCTTTCTGTTCGCTGATTGGCCCGGTCAAAACCAGAGGCGATCCAAGTGAAGGAGAGCAAGCTCAGACTTTGCAGGAAGCAGAACTTTTTTTTGAGTGGAGTCGCACAGGAAGGCAATGACATATGACATATGGGTGACCCATAAATATTAATTTATACAACAACAGGACCAATAAGAACTGTAAATGGGTTAGTGAAAGCAGTCTAGACTTGAGAATATTTAAATTCAGATATCAGGATCATAGCTCTGGATTGAAGAATCTACATATTTTTTTATAGGCGTAGCTCTTTTTATTGAAAATGTGATTTATTTAGTTGGAGTAAGACATCTGGGTTGTCTCCTGCAAGCTCAGTCTTGTTCACTCTTTACAATGAAGTTCAAATTCACTAGACTGCATTTATAGCTTTCTATCTGGACGTAAACTGAGGAGCTGAAACAATACTCATTAAATTTTATGTTGCTCAAAGCAAAAAGTTTATAAGAAATGAACTCTTTCTTGTAAAACTTGTGCATATACATCTGAACTGAAATGGCTTTGAAGTACAGCATGTTATTATCAAAATCATTGAGTCAAAACAGTTGAAATATGCTAACAATATCCATGCACTTGAAGAAACTGCTCAGTGGGAAAACATCATCAGATATATATGTATATATAAAACAATGTCTGTGTCAGATGATGCATTACCAGAATATTATGGTGTTTATGTTAATATGGATAATACACTGTTTGATGTTTTTCTGGTGAGACTTTAGTTAGGACCAAGCATCTGTTACAATATGTTACAGTCAACAAAAATGTATAGGAGAGATTGCTCTGTCTGGATTCAGTGAGATAAAATATCTGTGATTTCTGGGATGCAGAAAATGTGGACGGAATGGTGGAGTTTAACATACACAAGGGAATCCATAAAAAACATGAAATCATTGAGATCAGTGAGAAGGAAAAGCGACAGCCAAAGGAGTCCATGTAGTATTTTGGCTGCTGCAGCTCCCACACCTGTCACTACCTGGTAAGGCGGGACTTGACTCATGACTCTCCTCTCAGTAGACAGAATAGATCTCCACTCTATAATTACACTCTTTTTGGGCTAATAAATGTGGTTGGAACAGAGAAAATGGAAACCAGAACAATAAAAATGAAAGAAATTGAATTTGGGGGGCGGAGGGTAAAAAAAACACGGCTTTCATCAGACAATAAGAATGAGAGATGCAATAAATGTTTGTCCATTTGGCAGGGAATTTCATCCACAGTGATTTACAAAGGAGATCATTTGTAATAATGTAGATCATATGATGCTGATCAACTGTTGTTGGTTATTTTACAAAATTTCTTAAGAAATATATTTAAATGTCATTAACTTTAATTACAATGTACATTGTTGAACTGGGACTGTATCAGCAAAAACCTAACCCTAAATGACTTTGTTATTGTGGGACATGTCAGATCTGTCATTCTTCAGTTTTGTTATTCACACAAGAAAAAAGGATCATGAAAAGTAAGTCTAAATTGTAACACCGGTATTTTTTCATTCCTGGTCCTTTAATATAGGATTGAAGAAATAGAAAATCTTCTACCTACTTAGCTCTCATTTTATGCACTAATTACATAAAATTTTTATCTTGATATTTATTCAAAACACACAATTGATCATCTCTGTAAAACTAAACTATACTCCACTGCAGACATCACTATTAGTCAAACCCATTATTCTGCTTTTGTGGGCAGAAGAAGAACAGCAACGGGTCGGTGCTGATATGTGTGCATTTATTTACGCATACCTCTATGTTTGGTGACTGGATATATGTGTAAGAAAATTTTTTGCAATACTGTCTGATATGCTGCTAGCACATAGCTGCAGTGGACCTATTTCAATAACTGCACCAATCTACTTAGGCTTATGGAAATGCAGGATCATGAAATATGGGGCATTTTGGGCAAAAAGAATTATCTATACTGAGAATTATAATGTCCAGACTGGAACTATTTATCACAACTAGTGTGATGAAGAGACTGAAAGACGTTAGGATTCCAATGAATTTCATTTGTGGGCCAGTCAGCATAACTCCCCCCCCCCCACATCCAAGGTTGAAAAATTCCCGAGCTTCAGCAGACTGATTTTTTAAAATATCAAACAGGATTGGAGAGGAGGCGGACTGTTATCTCATGCAGCGCAATTACTCTGGTGGATTTTCTCTGGGAAGATTTTCCTTTACCACATTTATTCAAATGTTTACGTTGCTTCTTTGGTTTATATTTCCTCTCTGTTTCCACGTGTGTTTTGACAAACATCTGTGTGGGTGGACGACTGAGGACATTTTGAAAAGGAAATTGTGCTTTAGACGTCGCAGGTTTTGACACTAAAATGGTTTACAGTTCATTTAATTGTATAATGACTGTTTTAAAAATCGTAGCACTCTAATAAAGGAACAATAGTATACAGATCGGATTATTGTGGGAGGAGAAAATTGACTGCTGCTGATATTTGAGAAACAGTGAAGCAGTAAAGAATGTTGGCTTAATTTGGTTTCCATTGCATTTTGTGCTTCAGTGTGAGATTACACTTAAATAAGAGGGATACCATCTTGAATCGCTTGGTTTGATTTCCTCCAAATACTCCTCTCAGATCCCCTTTTCTGTTTCTCATCTCACTTGATGTTTTTTTTTTCTTTTCTCACTCTCGCTCCCTCTCATCCACAAGTTGACCAATTACAACAATGTTAGCTCTGTCTGTCTCTCCCTGCTTTGATAATTAGAAGTCCGACCATGTTCTTCATTCACAAATTCCCCGCTCAACCATTGTTGCTTAGGGCCAACTTTCAGTTCAGATGAAGCCTGATTAAATTCAAGGCGCTGATTAGCCGCAATGGCTGTAACAGAGGAAAGGAAAGTGGAGCGGAGGAGACAAGGGACAGGGGTGATGCAGGGAGAACTGGCCTGAAGTGCGGATGCTATCCTCTTTAATCACTATAGTAAGGCTCTGAAAAAGCCAACACAGCTGTTTCAGTCAGCAATATAAGGATTTGATCTAAAAAAAATTTATTCGATTTGCTGTGGCTTACATAGGGGACAATAATTCCCGTTTGTTGATGTGATGTGTGATATCTTGAGGCAATGTGTCATGTCCGATGTGTTGGAGTACAATTTTTTTTAGCTGTGCTCAAGTTCTCAGAATGCTGATGCTTTATACTGATGTCTTCACAAAGAAAATATGCATGTGAAATGTTGGTTAAATTTTACAGCTGCAGTCGCCATAGCGCTGTTGGAAAAACACTACAAGAGAGAACAAATAACTTGTATCCTTTCTTAACTTTTAAATCAATATACATTTAAAATGTGTGCTATACTGTTTCTGAGAATACTAATTGCATAATATAAATCTGAGCACAATACAGCATCTATTCAGTCAAAAGGACAACTGAAAAACCTGCAATCTGTAAAATAATATTTAACAGTAGGTCCTCAGTACCATAAATTATGCATAAGTCAAATAAATCTCACAACACTGCCTATATCAAATAATGACAAGAAAAAAGCAAATATTCATTCAGAGTCAAATGCAAGTTGCATCAAAATAAACAATACTGAATTACTGAATCAGAACTTCCTGAGAGCATGGCTAGCTGATTAATGCTGGTTCTGATTGGCTGGTTGTGATTGAGTGGAGTAATTCTGCAGAACACAGGGAGGGGTTGATTATTTTTTTCAGAGATTATCTATGTCATGTTATTACATAGTGAAAGTTTTAATACATATGTAAAATCTTTGTTTAAGTTGCCTGTTGCAGCTTTAATCAGACGTTCGGTGTGAGAGTCACTGCGGGTGGAGCGAAGTCTGTGAAATATTACTACCAGCAGCGACGGTCCAACAGCGGGAGCAGAACCAGTGTCTTACACCGCCAGCTCGTTGACTTAAATTATTTTTCGGGTTATTTGTTTAGCTTTCTGACCGTGATGCTAATCCGGATGAGTGTTGGTAGTTGTGCGCTGCTTTACCTGCTATCTGGCCGCTCCGGATGTCTTTTTTTTTTTGCCTGCAGTGAGCCTCGATGTAGCCAAACTCCATCAAATGTTTGTTTTTGGAACGTCATATTAGATTCGTTGTGTTGATGCATTTTGACGTGCTTCACCCCTGAGGTATTTCTTCGGTGGAACACGCAAACTTTCCCATTCTCTGTCAGAGCGTAATAGTTACTCGCCACATCGTTTAGGATTTGTTGCTGCGCGCTTGCTGCCGTGTGAAGGAAAGAGGAGATGAGCTGCACAGACAGGCTGCGAAATGAGATGCAGGTGATTTTTTTTGGTGATCGGCAACAAGAGACAGTGATCGGCGATCACCGATCATACACTTTTTCACTGAAATCGGTCGATTATGATCGGTGGCCGATCGATCGGCACACCTCTAGTCTAATCATACAGTCAGGTCCAGATCCAATAACATACAGACCAAATCAATTATAATTCCAATACAATAGAGGCAAAATTAGTTGATCATTAAATACCAGTTAGCAGAATGTTTTCTAATGAAGCACAGTTGCCATATATGGGCAGCCAGTTTCCTGTAAGCATTGGGAGTGGATTTTTTTCTTTATTTCTAAGTCTGTGCCATGTAATAATGACAAACTGTCCTAATTATTTTCATTTCTTGATGGCAGTGCATTACAAAATCCCATAATTGAGTTGAGACTCAACGGTTATTGAACTTTTAGGACTGTTGTCGCACTTTGTGCAATTCTTTAGGCGAGAAGGTGAACATGAGGAGGGAAAAAGCTTGGTGGTAAAATCACTACGTGCCCTGAGGTGAAATCACTGGGAGGCCCAGTGTGTGGCTGGTCTAACGGCGGCCTTAAATCTGCCATGTCCTATGGCTAAATCCAGGGATGACTGTCTGGCAGAGGGTGATGATAGAGAAAGCCCTACTTTAATTTGGAAAGCTGTTGAACACTGTATTCTTCTCATGTCTAAGAACAAGAGCAGCACAAGGTCAGAGAGGCGTTTCCACTTGGAAACAAACTCCATCCATTCAATTGTTGTTTTTTTGCTAAAATATTAAATTTTTATGTTTAAGGAGAATGAATTCACAAGTTAGATTGTGGATACTTTTAGACAACAGGTGATAATTATTTATTCCAGAACTTTTTCACCAAATTTGTCTCTGTTATTAAGTTTTTCCTTGGTTTTCCAACATTTAAGATGATATTGACTACAGTCGATGCTGCAGCCTGTCTTTATTCTGTATTCAGAGCATTCAATATTCAATCTCTTTATCACTTGTTCATCAAATTTATCCTTGATGCCTGGTTCCACGTTATTGATTCTCTACGCTGTTGGCCTTTTTCATGCTCTGTGTCACTGTGGATATTAAACACAGCTTCGACATTGTCGGCTGAATGAGTCGGATGCTTTTAAGACGTAAGGAATATTTTACAACTCTGTTGATTTACTGTTAGCAATTTGTGCACAACCTTCTTTTCAGGGTTTGCTAAAGAAATGTTTCAAATGAAAATGCCCTCAAATGCATTTTGGGTGGATCTTTTTCACAAAAGAAGAATATAGATTTATACTTTAACACAAATTGTTTGTTTTGTTTTTTTTGCGTATTATACTTAAAAGCATTTTATGGTACTTTTGACCTACAGGTGTTCTCTGGGAATTCAGACTTTGTTTTCTAAGAAGTAAGACATTTACTGGCAGATGTTATGTAACTTAGTTGACCAAATTACTGAGAGGCTATAGGAGGGAGGATGGCTGTCATGAAACGATGGGTTTGACAAAAAGGGGACATGAGAAGATCAAATGGGAAGGCAATGAAGTTGAACTCAATTTATTTTGAAAGTTCCCATTAATTTGTTAATTAATTCATCCATCCCTACATCTATCCATTGTAGATATGCATTTATCTAGGCAGAGTCACAGCCTATAGCTCATTTATTCGGCATTGCAATAAGGATTAAAAGCTTTGAGACTGCCAAAGTGCCACATTTTGTGGGTCAGTTAGTAAATTTAATTGCTATAATTTTTTTAATCTAAGTACTTCATAAAAATGATGTTTCCAAAGTGCTACATATACCAAGAGTCCCTTGTCTCTTGTCTGTAGTGTTACTCTCAGGGTCTGTGCATATGTGAGCACTGCATGTCTGTCATTAGTCATTAGTCTGATCTGTCTGACTAATAAACTTAAAATAAACCTCAGATAAACTGAGTATGTCATCGTTTTTCTCTGTAAATATGTCATTTTTTCTTGTAATGAAATTCACTCCAGGTATTGGCAGCAATCTGTGCATACAGACAATAATAATAATTATAATAATAAAATTAAACAATTTAGTCCACAAAGGAAGTTACGGGTACAAAATTTGGGGACACAAGGAACACACAGGAATGTATTTATCGATTTCTACAAAAGCTTTTGTAGGTAATGCCAAGATCTACTGAGCTATGAGACGTTCCTGCAGTTTTTCTTTCTTTGTCTGAAAACAAGAGTTTTATTGATTGCTGTAATATATGCTGTAAAAATAACCACATCATGAAATGCGAATTTCTCTGAGTGTTTTTGGGGAGAGGTTCAGTCCATTCTTCCCCCACTTGGGCTGAACAATAAAGTCCAAATGGTTCAGCATGAATTCAGCTGACCAGGAGATTTTATCCCCATATTTCCTTGGCTTATCCAGATCTTATGCATGTAGCTGTAAATGTGTGGACCTTTTCTAATATCAATCTAAATATGATTCTGTACCTTTTTTAAAAAATGTGACTTTCAGTGTCCTCAGTTCTTTTTCCTTCTCTTTACAGAAATTCATATCAAATTTCTTCCTTATAAACTGGAAATTTCTTTTTCAAAAAAAATGCGTCTAATTATTTTTTGCAGGTGTGTTATTCTGTATGTTTGTACAAAAACAAGGTCACTATTTTTAATCTTCCCTGCTAAGCTACAAATGAATCAACTATAAACGAGCTCAGCCCCAAACTGTCAAAATTCATTAAGTAATTGGGAAGGTGACAAACAAGGCTAATGTTTTTCCCCTTTTCTCCATTTTTTCAGGTGTGAAAAAGGTAGACAGTTTGTACCTTATTGTAACTAAACATTTCAGCAGCAATTGTAGCTCAAACATTAGGATCACTGTTGTTCAGCAAAAGGTCTGACACTCAATCCATGATCTTGGATAAGCAAAAAACACTGGATGACTAAATGATTATAGGTTAATAAATCTAAAGTTAGCAGACCTCACATTTAGGGATAATGCATGTTTTGTTTTATTTTTTATTTTTGAAAGCTTACTGTTGAGTCCCTGCAGGAATCACTTTACAGTTTCAACCAGTCAGCATTTGCTTTTAAATAAAATATTTATATGAATGCGGAGAAACTTAGAAACAAAGAAAAGTAGCTCACTATACCCTAAAATTCTCTACACCGCTTGTAAATCATAGCTTGCTATGTTGGTTTATTCCTCTGCGTGTACTTGAGTGTGGAGAGCCAATTTTGCATCCTTCCCATTAAATCAAAGGATCTCATTATCTCATTCAGCAGTCAAAAACACAAATCACTCATTCTCCATTGCACATTAAGTACAGACCCTAATGAAACAAATCCAGTCATCAGTGGAACAAAACAACAGCTGGGTGATTGCACTTAAAACACATTTTCATTTACCACAATATAACGCCATCATGACTAGGCCATAAAATTTAAGCCTCCAGGTCCAAATCCCAATTAAGATGATTGTTTGTGGTGAAAAAAGTCGTTATTTTCCAAAACACTAAACTTAATGGAAATGTGATAAAATTAAATGAATATATGAAATATTGCTCCCTACAGCATCGGCAATATTGTCTCTCACAGCGATCATTGATCTTTCTGCAATATGAAAGAAATTACGAAACATTAATGTGGAAACTTTAATATGTACCTGTCTGGCAGACCTTGTACCTCACAACTATTTATTTATTGTCTACATGCATTATAAAATAACTTTCTGACAAATACAGGGACATAAGGCAACAAATAGGAAAAATATATTTTTGCTCAGTTTTTTGTGTGTTATTTTTCTAATTTAAGTGTGTTTTGTTATGAATGTTGCCTCCTCAATGTATCCCATTACTAATCAGATGTGGCTCATAATTAAGCTGCCATAGCAGGAAAGGGACAGCTTCGTAAAACTTTGTTTGTGATTCTAATGTGGAACCCAATGATCCTTTTAAGGTTGAGGAAGCAGCTTTAGATTATTATGAATCATAACGTTTCCCTTTTGTTGTGCTTGGAAGAAAAAACATCATGATTAATATTCTTCTCTGAAGAGCTCAATTATTCACAACGCCAGTCAAATTATTCACAACGCCAGTCAAATTAGTATATTTTTAGATTGGAAAGTTTTAATGTAGAGAAGCGGGATTTCGGGAAAATATTTAAACGGGCTTTATTATGTGAAATCAACTTTTTTGAGCTTTATATAAAAAAAAAACACATCTTGCTTTGATTCCTCCATGCATGTTTGAGAAATCATTTAATCTCCCGTGGTAACCGTTTGAGGTTTGGACAGGATATATCAAATGTCCAAAACTGCCAACCATTGAAAAATATAAACTTGTACCATCTTTTACATATCTACAAAAGTAATGTTTATTACTGTCATTTAACTCACCTGCTTTCGTGAGTCCTTCCTGTCTTTCATGCATGTGTCCTTCTTTCTTTCTTTCCTTCCTTCCCTCCTTCCTGCCTTAGTTCCTACCTTCCTGTCTTCATTCCTTCCCTCCTTTGTTTATTCCTTCCTTACTTTCTTCCCTTTTTTCTGTTTCTTGAAAGTGTCATATTTAAAGCCTTGCCAATGCAAAAATATCTATCAAATTAAGGGTAAACTTTAGTATTTTATCTTTAAAGAGGAGTATAACAAACTGAGAACTTTGGACTATTGCGTCTGGAAAGGTCTGAAGTAATTTCATTAACATTTGCAGGAGCTCTATGAGCAACTATTTGTTTGAAATCCTGATCATTTCTCACTGATATTCTAAAGTTGATTTGCACTGATCGCTGTTAGTCGCTGACTACTCAAACAACCCCACTTTCACAATTTGTTTTCCATTTCGATATGCGCAGGCAATTTTAATGTATATGCTTTTAGAGCATATCTGCACAACGTCCTTGTCCTTGAGCTGCCACTTGCTAGAGTACATGTGCGCACTCCACACACCCCCACACACCGGCACAGGGACATGCATAGGCATACATGTATCTTTGCACATTCATTCATAATTATGTTGATTTGATTTGCAGTAGGACAGCCCAGCAAGCATACAAGGCTTTTGACACCAAATCTTTTTACACATGCATAAACTGCAGTTAAAATTCCCTGCAGTCACTGATCAGTCTCATATGCATCTTCAAAGAACCATCCTTTCTCCTTGTCAGCTCGTCCTCATGGTCAAGCATCTCATCAATGTTGTCAGTTGGTGTCAAATGGCAGCGAACAAGGTGAGAAGAAAGTGAAATAAATAGAATTAATTATGATTTCTCAACATGAATCAGTGAAAATAAATAGGTACATTTTGAAATATGTTGTACAATGATGAAAGAAGAGCATTATTTAGGTCATGGGACTCAAAAATCACAGACAAATTGCTGCTTTTCAACAAAATGAAAACCAGGAAGTGTCTGAGCAATCAAATGAGAATAAAATATAAAACCCCCATAGCACTCAATCAAATTTCACCTCACACTAATTAGTAACAGCACAGAGCTTTTTGGAAATGTAACATTCTAATAGTTTTTTATGATGTCCCCATGAATAGACAGTTTTGAAGACTTTGATAAATTGATAAAGTCAAACCAGATATATTTATCTCTCCTGAGTTTTTCATTTTGAAAACTTTCTCCTAGATTGATTAATAACAATAAGCTGTGCTTGCATAAATTACATCAGATACTGATGACTACAGTACTTGTAGTAATATTAAGGAAGCTTTACTTTGCATGTGTGCAATAAAAGTCCACACCAAAGCCGTACCTGTAGGGGTCTGAACAAGTACAAGTCTTTTATTTTCATTTGGTGACAACTAGATTGGTTTTGGTGGTGGTTATAACTCAACTGCTGATGTTGATGGGTATGAAAAGGGCATTTGAATCTTGATGTAATATTGGAAGATTTTCTCTCTCTCTTTTTTTAACCCAGTGAAATATCTGTGGCTTGCAGCCTTGCCAGCAGCAGGATTTCTTTGCAAAACGCATCCCTCTGGATGTAGTGCTGTGTACCATCTGCTTTCATAAAACCTGTCGTCGATTATGCATATATATGTGTGTGTGTCCTTAGGGAGGAATGCAACATTTCAGGTCATGCATTATAAATTACCATGAGCAACTGTTGGAAAAGCAGGCACTTGCTGTCCTCGGGTAAGGTTAAAGCCCAACAGGATTCAAAGGGATGTTGCTTTTGTAATGCAGGGCGTCCGCTAGACAGAAGCAAGGGCAACAGCGTAAAGGGAAGGCCTAACTTTACTAGTCTCAGTATAACACTTAGCCAGTCTGGATAAAATAAGCCTCTATTTAATGCTTCCTTTCTTGTCAAAACTACCTCAGGTGTACATCTCCGTTTTTCTGTAAGCCTCCAGCATTGCATCACTTGGAGCTCAGTGAGAAACCTCCATACCCAACTTTTAACACAATGCTTTCTGGATCCCTTTTTACAGTCCACATGGACTTTTATTTCTCCCTGATGCTCTTTTTCAAATTCTGTCTTTCTAAAATTTTATTTATTTTTTTTGCTTTGTTGAATCCCACCAAGTTCAAACTCTGCATTGTTTTCTTACATCTCACCAAGAGGGCCATGCTAAGCAAACAGGGCATTTGTTGGCCAGAAGAAAGAGAGAGGTAGAGAAACAGTGGGAAAAAGAATGTGCGCAGCTGCTCTTTGGTGTGTCTAGTGCAGAACCGATTTAAGGCCCCAGGCCACAGGAAGAAGACTGCTCTACACTCCAGGCACGTCCCTGAAACTAGCAGCAGAGGAAGCACTACTGCCATTCACCACCATCGACTGCAGACGCCTAAATGAGTCTGTTCTGTCCTGCAATGCCCGACGTGGCAGTCTGCCACTTACTTAGCCTCTCCAGCTCACAGTATGCCCCGCCCCCACTGCCTGCTTTTTTGCAGTTCATCTTTCCTTTTCCCCCCCCCCCCCACGTCTTTCAGTCCATCACTGTCGCATCTCAAACTTTGCAATTTTCATGTCTTTCCGAGGAACCCGCCATCCAGACTGGCAGACCTTAGTCTAGTCATGTGTTTCCTGTCACCATTTCTTTAGATTTACACTCCATCATGTCCGGCTACAGCTCTCCGATGGGTCAGTGTCCATTTATTGAGGTCAATTTGTTGCAAGGTTTTTGATCACAGATTGTTATAAGGTTTGCAAGTACATAATCTGTCACCTAAAAGTACACACTTCGTACAGAAGTAACAACTAGCAACGATAAGAACAAAATATGCATGGCGGTGTGGGTTATTGGAGAAAAAATTATTTGGTGGGGGGTTTGGTTAAGTCTATGTATTTTTCATGTTTCTGATATCCCTTTGTGACCTCTGAAAATGGGAGAAGAGCGTAGCTGATGTCGGATTTAAAATAGTGTGACAGGTTGTGAGCTCTGAAGGGTTCAGTGGGCCTTGCAGCTAGCTTGACAGCTTTGCTCCGTCTCCTGTGGTGTGCATTCGATTCAGCTCTTAACTTTGGGCCATTGCACAAGCCAAAAGAACATATGTACTTTTGAGATTATATACAGAGGTCACGATTAAAGAGAGATTTTAGATTTCCTGAAGTGGGGTTCTGTTGAGAAGTCATAAGTTCTCGGCATCATGTCAAGGTCCTTTTTGTCAAGACCAAGAAGGACTTCAACCGTGTTCAGATTCAGTTAAATCGAAACCCCTTTTTAGACAATTATGAAAAAAAACCTTCACCTAGCTCATCAGATGCCCATCGATGCAAATTCAACACATACCAAGAATTGTATTGGAAACATTTTCTCCCCATCTTGCTGTCATGGTCTGAATAAAATCTGATAAAAAAAAAAAGCTCAATCTGAAATACTCCTACTGATCATCTAGAATGGATTTTAATCAAATTTGTCATTTATTTTCAAAGCCCCAGTTTAGCAACAGCAGCATCATTAAAGTAATCTACATGTCTGAGACGGTAAATTTGTTGAATTACCAATTTGCCCTATTATACATAATGCTGCTAATTTGCATCATACTTCAAATGTATTTCTATTTTTGTATATTCAAATGATCAATCTCTTCTTCCTTCAGCATCTGTTTAAAAGAAACATCACAATTAGTTTCTACGCTTTTACGTACGTGACATTAATTGTGAAGTGTGGCTATTTAAACTGAATTAAAACTGAATTTGTGGACAGAGTTAAAGAGATAATATACGAGTGAACGAGGCAGCCTACAAAAATTCCAACAAAATTTTGTGGTTGAGAAAAAAAATACTCAAAATTTTTAATCCTAGTTATTTAGTTATTCTACCAAAATTGGAAGAAATGTAAATGAACATTGGATGGAGAAAACTGATGCAAAATTCTGAATCTCATTATTGTGGGATTTAGTGAAGATAATTGATTTTGGCAATCGTCACAGATATAAAACAGGTAAAGTTTATTTCTTATACAGTTTATAAACTCAGTTTCTATTGCTAGTATGGTATTAGGTCCTTATAACCTCTGATCAAAATCTCAATGAAAAACAGCAATTTGTGTAGGAAATGAAACCTCTTTTGAATTTTCAACTAATTAAGCTTTCATGTTATTTTATAAGACATGCCTATTTTCTTTTAAAAAATAAAGTAAACACTACAGCTCTGAAAGAAATGGATTTTGTCCGCACAAACTACACAAAATTGTTTTCCAAGTTTTGCGTGCTAAAATGCATTTTAAATTCTATTTTTATCTTTGTGTTCAGTTTTATATTTGATTCTTAACAGAAAATATTTCACAAAAATTGGAATATATATATACTTTATATATATATATTCTTTAATAATCTATAAAAGAAACATGTTTGTCCTTAACACACCAATCTAAAAATGTAAGAATGTACCACATTTTTGAAGGAATCCCTCAATTATTAAAAACTTGTACAAGATCATTTTAATGAATCGTAAAAAAGTAGGATTGCTGTTGCTTTTTGGATGCACAGTAATGAAAAACTTACACCGGTTTACTAATTTCCCACTTCACCTGCAGCGATTCTTAGCTGCTGTTTTGCAGTTGTATTTATTTCACGATCAGCTACAGGAAGTAGTGGTTTTGCTAAAGCAAGAACAGAAAAATCCATATAGCTCCACCACCCTGTGCGTGTTACATTGATTTTCTTGATGAGTTATCAATTTGCATGTGTTGTATTCCTGCAGCAACTAAATTTGCACAACATTTTGAGGCTTAAATCAGAGTAAACCTGTTGAGGAAAACATTTTTATCAAGCTGTTTTTAAAAAGGACCGGTTTTTTACAGCTTAGAGGCAGAGAGCAAAATGTATCTAGTTTAGGCACTTGTGATTTTTATTTATGAGGCATAAACAACATTTTATGACGTTCTTCAATGTGCATGCATGTTTTCACATTTAAATACAACCGCAAACATCCGTACATATAAAACAGACATTTATGTTAAAGAAAATGCATATGCTGCAAAAGATTTCAGTCAATTTGGTGTTGACAGCTTTGATAAATGTCCGATAGAAAATCAGTTATTTCGTAATTTAACAATTACGGTAACAAAAATAAATAAATTAGTTTCAGTTATCTGTGAAATATGAAGTTCTGTCTATCATGCCACTTTTTTCTCAGTACTGTTCTAATCAATCACGCAGTCTTAAATGAACGCTTATGCTACTGACGCATCCCTTATTTCTTCATATCAATTAAATTTTTTTAACTGAAGCCGGTCTGGTGGTTTTTACAGTGTAATTTAAAGATTATCACCCATCTTACTGCGACTTATTCAATCAACATGACATTTTCTTGCAGTGGAGTGTTTGTCATGCCAGAAACAGCTCACACACTGCCAAACACCAGAGATCACTCGGCGTTCTTTTTTTTTTTTTAAGCAGAGAAAATTAAAATAATTTACCTTTGCAGAGAAAATTTTTTTTACAAGATTTCCAACAACAAAATGATGGACTGTGTAACACTTAAAGCTATCATTTGTGGCCAAAATACGTGTTCAAACAAATAGGTGTCTTTTATTGGCAGCAATAGGGAGTGTTTTTATACTAATAGCAGTTAACAAGGGTGTATTCAATTTACTAATTGGCTCTGCTTGTAGCACTTCATTAATGTGATTGCTTGGTGTGCTTGTGTCGCCTATACACCGACTCCACGGACTCATCCACTGCTGAGCATTTCGTTGTTGTTTTTTATTTCTTTTCGTGTCCAAAAGGTTGTATAATGAATAACTAGTGCCTCGGAAAAACTCACATTACAATTGCAAACATTGATGTATTTTATGAGGTTTTATGGGAAAAACCAACAAAGTATCTCACAAATTGTGAGTTTCCAAATGTATTTTTGCAATGGAAGATCTGTAAAGTGTGGCATGCATTTGGAATCAGCTCAACACATCCAGTACTCAAAAGAGCCACCTTTCTCACCAGTTACAGCTGCAAGTGTTTCAGTGTCTCTCTGCCAGCTTGGTACATCTACTGTGTTGTTTTTCAGCTGTCATTTGTGTCTTTTTAACTCTGTGCTTCCAACACCTTGTTTAATCTATATTTAATGTGAGATTTTCTCAGATCTCACTTGTCAAAAAGCCAACTTGCTGAATAAATGTAACCGATATTAGTAGTAAAAGATCATCCTTTTCGAGTGACGTCATGACATCAAAACATTTACTGTTTTCACATGTTCGTTGTTGTGTAAATAACATCAGGAGAATCAATATTACTGACTTACTATGACTACATTGTTTGCGAAAAGTGTCATTTCACCCACCCAAATAACTAATTTCAGATGCTTCAATCTAGTTCTACTAAAATAAACTTGCAATGCTTCTTAATCATATAAACTGCAAGGCAGTTTCATTCACTAAAATCTGTGGGGAAAATTTAGGGATGGCACCAAGGACCTCAAAGGTCCTGAACTTATTTCAACAAAACACCTTTGGGATTAATTAATTCTCGCAGCATCAATATGCTGCTATAAGAAAGGTTCCCATAAACACTCCTAAACCTGTGGAAGCGTTTCCCAGAGAAGCTGAAGCTTTTTTAGCCACCCAGTTTATTGAATTAGCCATTTGTCTTTCTTCATGAGTGAACACATAAGCATTTGATTCTTCTGAGCATTTATTTTGGGGGTTTTCATTCTCAAATTACATGTTGCTGACTTTAGACTGTTCGGACATTATGCAAAGAGCTGTAGTCCAATTGTGTTGTGTGTTGCTTTCTTAATGGTTACTTTAATTCTCCTCCTCATGTTTTAATAGTTGCTCTCCAGTCTGGGTGGGCTAATATTCCTTTGCAACACTGTGCATTAAGATTTGATATATTAGCTCTCTGAATGCTCAGTTTTTAACTTAGTTGAGTAGCTGTTTTTGTTTTCAGACCCAAATAGAGTTGCACTTTCTACAAAACGGTTATAATGCCACAGTGGTTGAATGAATTTGGCCAGATATAGGAAGATTGTTGTTAGGAAACTTCTTCTTATTCTGGATAAAGTCAGAACACCTATACTAAAAATGGTAATACAAATGGATCTCAAGTAATGTGATTTCAATCACATGTAATCAGGGGGAAGTAATCACTTGAAATGTAAATATATTCACTGGCCACTTTATAAGGTACAAAGTTCAAACTCCGCATCAGATCTGGGAAGAAAGGACGTTTAATTAAATTTCGCTCCGCATGGTTGTTGGCGCTGAACAGGCATATTTCAGGAGCTACTAATATACTGGTCTGAAAAATATAACTCATCCAGTCAATTGTTATGTGATTGAAATTGGCTTTTTAAGGTCAGAGGACACCAGGTTATCCGTTCAAGGTGGTAGAACGATAACAGTAGCTCAAATAAGTATTTGTTTTGATGAAGGTGTGTTGAATACTAACTCTTTAAACCATGACACAAATGGACTACAGCAGAAGACCACAGCAGGTTCCACTCCTTTCAGCTAATGGCAGGAAACGGAATATACAATTTACACAGACTCAACAAGAAAAATGTTCCTAGGTCAGATAAGTCTCAATGTTTACTGTCTGAGCATTATGTTAACTTCACATCCTACGTGAGTGACGTTGCTGACTATGTGCCTGCCTGATGATGGAAAGGGAGACTCGCATCATCAGAAGTGCAGCAACTGTGTGACGAAAACCAATCAAAATCTCTGACGGACTGCTTCCAACACCTTGTTTAATCTATATTTAATCAATTTCTGCAAGATGTCGGCTGGAATCTAGCAGTAGATTCCCGCTCCTGATTCTGATGAGAATGTTCAAGACCTAAAAGGTCACAGAGTGAAAACATTGCGGTGACCTATGAGAAAGACAGCAGTGAGAAAAAAAGCTATCACATCATTTTCATTACATCATTTAACAACAGTTTTGACATTGCACTCTGTTCTAATAGCATACAACTGCAGTATTGACATGATGTTTTATACTTATTTTTTTGCAAGTAACTAAGCGAGCATTACTCTTATAGCTTTGGATCCATGAATTGTATAGCTTGATATTAGCGCAGTTCTTCATGCCTGTATGAAATGTGTTTTTTTTTTTTTTTTTTTTTAGAAAAACATGAATGCTTAGTCATGCAGGTTTCATTGTGCAATGATCAGTCTTGAATTAAGTCAGGAGTCTGAGCAATCATGTATTCATAAAAATACTTTTAAGTTGATATTTTGTTTATTTGCCATTTATTTATTATTTGTAGTTTTTGGTAAATTAAATCTCAAGATCTTTATAAGTCTTGATTACATGAAACACAATGGCTTCCTCTGATGCCTTGTGACAGCAAAGATATAGTTTATCTGATGTGTTGACACTGCATTTATGACTAGCCAAATACAGTGTTGCTGCTGATGTTAGTTACAAAGATTGATTTTAATGGACAGAAACGTAGTGCATAGCGGTTTCAGACCTTTGGGCAATGTTTATAGAAAATAAGTTCTATGTCTTTGCTTTTCACGCAGCAACCTGCAACCTAAGACCAAGAAAGGTAAAATAATTGAGAGAAAAGTCGTAAGGAAGACAGGGTCGGGGAGCAAAGCATGGTGAAGGAAACAGTCAGCAACAATATCTTTATGACTTCAAGTTTACGTTTGTCAGCACTTCTGAAGTTTCCTTGTTGTTTTTATACACACTGCCTAGAAGAGAGACATTGATTTCATCTAACGTTTTATTCTGGTATTACTATAAATGATCTTGAAAAACACATTCCATAAAAAATCTTTATTAGAGGCAAGTGGACTTTACAGCTGAAAAATGTTCTGTTCTCTGAACAGAACATTTTTCTCCCATCTACTTCAGCAGAAATTTTTAAGCTAAATCATGCCTAGATGTTTATGTTGTTATTCCAAAAGGATAGTACAGTCTCTTTTTCAAAAGAATATAAGGTTTGACTAGATTTTCCAGTAAAAAGGATCCAGTAAAGACCTTACCACGAGGCGTAGATGGTTGAGAAGCAATCAAATCCAAGGTACCGGCCTGTAGATGCTGAGGTTCTTTGGATGTTTAGTCTTTGATACTGGTACTACACTGGAGGTCTTCCACAGTTGTGGTACTTTCCCCAGATTCAGGCTCAGGTTGAACATGTATCCCATGATGCCACACAGTTGGTCTGCAGAGCACCTCAGGAAACTGCAGCTGATGCCATCTGGACCTAGTTCATGTTATTCATCCACCAGTTTCAGTCTCCTTTGGCCTGAAATGATGTTCAGGCTCTTCCAAACCACTGAACCTCCATCTTCTCTCTTTCTTAGATGTTTTTTCATCCCTAATTTTCCTTTGAAGTTACAATAACTCTCTTCTTCTCTTTGAGGAGAGGATTTATTTTTGGGGTTTGTGCACAGGTTGGAAGATGACCCAGACTGAGATCTAAGCACCCAGGGGGAGGGAGAGATGATCTGATGCTTCCTTGGTGCTGGCATGCAATGAGTCCAGTGTTTATTGTCTTTAATAGCCTGGCTCATCTTGTCATACATATGATATTAAAGTGATGTCTTGGTTTTGGAATATTGACATCTCATTTTTTCAGTGAGATGTTGCAGATCATATGCCCAGGACTGAAAAAATATATTCCTATTCTTGATGCTGCTCTTGTCAAATGATTTTTTTTCTGTTCCTCACATTTCTTCATTCTTCCATTTTCTTTGTCCTGAATTACATTACTGCTGTCAGTACAGAGCTTTTGATGGACAACTGAGTCTTTACTGAAGGCAATGTCATAGCACATGTACTCCACGTGTAGCAAGATCATCTGAGAATCTGTAGACGTTCTTCAAACTCAGTTTGCTGGTGCACTTTACACCTCAGACAGAAAACTAGACTGTCACATGACACAACAGAACCAGCTCGTTTTGTCAGGTTTCAGCTGCCCACCTGCATCTTAAGGATAAGAGACAATCTGTTGAGGACAGTAAGAGTAGTGCTCTGGTTTTGCAGTGTAGTACCTTTCACACATCGCCTCCTAAAATCAATGTATAAATTAACAGTAAGGAACAGAGGCATGGATATGTGGACTGATGTGCAAAATGTCTAGTGTTTTTGGTTTTCAGGAAGTTTCACGACTCCTATCCTCTTCTTGACACTGAATATAACATACAATAAGAAAGTGGTTTTAGAGTAATGTAACAACAAAATCATATTTAAATTTAGGATTATTAAAATTTGCCCTGTACTGTACTGGCGACCTGTCCATGGTGTAGCCAGCTTTTCACCCAATGATTGCTGGTGATGGGCAGCAGCCTTCCCGCAATCCTGCAATGACAAGCGGGTATGGATGGATGGATGGGTGGATGGGTGGATGATTAAATTAAATTGGATTCTACTGAACTATATTTCCACTTTATTCTGATGTGGTAGAAGTTCACATGTGATAATTCCCATGAAGACTCAACCATGAGATGAGCACAGGCCTCTAAATGAAACATTTTTTCCATCAGCAAATTTTTATTGACTATTTGTCCAAAAGGTCACAACAAAAGTGAGAATTTCAATAGCACTAGAGGCCTCGTTTGACCAGTGGTCATGGTTAAAAATAAAAAGAAGCCTAGTATAAAATGTTATCTCACGTGTGCTAAAAACATCTTCTCAATCCCCAAAACTTTGGGGGAAATATTTTGACCAACAAGGAAAAAGTGGAATATTTTTGAAGTGGTGCATCTTATTAAATCAAATGTTAAACTAAGACAGCATTTCAGGATATGAGTACATGCTCTTAGTTGATCTGTTCAGAGATTAAAAATTGAGGGAGTTGGTTTCCCCATGTGCATTTCATGAACATGGGGAAATATGGAGGGATTGGTGCATCTCTAATTATAAGCTACATGTATTTGGTTCTGCAGTACCAGCTGAGTGTTCTGTCCGGGATGGTTAGTGGTTGTAAGATTTTCTCAAAACAATGACCAGCAGAAAATGCTAGAACTTAAACTTTTGATTGCTTTGAACGGAAGAGGTCCTTAACATTTGAGGCAATGCATCTTCAAGTAATGACGAAAGGAAGCCTAGTGGCCTCCTGTTTGTGCCCTTTTTGAGATTTGATATGATCCAAATTAAACATCTAATAACCTCATTAATGAATAATTCAGTATTTTCTATTTAAATCTAAATTTTTGAGTGCCCCTCACTTTTCCGGACAGCTGTTCATTGAATCTACTTGATGCCTGGTGAGTGTATTTCTGGCGACTTTTGGAAATGCAGTAATGAATCTGAGGTCGTTTAGATGATCAGTGCTCATATTTTGGCAGGCCAGATACTCAAATGATTCATAGATTAAAGGCGAGATTCAATCACTCCCTCATTTTTCAAGCTGCCCGGGCAAAGCATGTGTGACTCAAGATTTGCACGTTAGAAGATCCCTTTATTAATTTAGTGAGAAGGTAAAGATAGGAGTTTTATGCATGTAGAGAATCTTAACATGTGTCGCAGCAGGTTCTACACGCCTTCTGATGATTTCACCCCAGTGCTAATTGACAAGGTTGATCTCCAGGGAGAACTTTAATTCTCTGCTGAGTTCAGGCGCCATTAAACTACAGTGACATGAGATTAATGCTCATCTTGTTAGTGACATTTGCTTTCTCATTTTCTGTAGAAACTGTCTTGCAATGCCATCCGCTGAGGGTTGTGGTGAAGGATGAGTTTCAGAGGCTCTTTCTGAGGAATGTGCAGTGACAATAAGAAAAATGTTAGATGTGCTGTTTAAACAGGAAGGGAATCTGGCTGAGTAAGGGACATGCCACAAAAACCAGGCCATCAGCAACACAGCACTGTGAACTTTAAAACTCTGGTTTACAAGGCAGATCATGAATTTGCTTTGTGGTTGATAAACGACCGTCCTCAGCGTTAGTGATCAGGCAGCGGAAGAAGATGCTGCACAAGAAATAGCAAGCCTCCGGCTATAAAGATTCATGTGGAATTATACGATTTATTTTAAAGTTTGTCATATAAGTTGCTCTAAGACATGTTTTTTTTATGAATGCTGGGATTTATTAATGCTTTTACAGTGCACGTCAAAGTCTTGGACATGCTTACTGATCCATTTTTAATGAATGACTATTTCCAAGCCTTGGACAGCAACTATGTGCTTTATGAAACATTCTCTGTTCTTTTCAGACTCTAATTTTGTATCTCTTACTTTCTTTCTTTTCACAGGGATCCTGCGAGCAGCACCTCACCTCAAAGAAACCAGACTGTGTGTACATATGCACACACCTCTGCAGGTGCTGGCTCGCACTATATGTGTACGTGAGATGACGAGAAGCTAAGTGACTACCACAACCACCTAGATCAGACAGCCCTCTGTGCTGCAAGATGGATTAAAGCCCCACATCTCAGGAGATCAAAGGTAGGAGCGGATGTTTTGTAATCAGCAGCCACTCACCTGTTCTTTTCAATGACGGCATGAAGAGAATGAAGCGGGGAGAGGAACTGATGAATAACAATGAGCTTAAGGACAAGGTCTTCCTGCCATCTGTGAACTTTAGGTTTTGACGTTGACGCCTGTCAGCTGTATGCATGCGAGAGGAAGTAATGAAAGTTTTAAGAGTATTAAAAGTGCTGCTAAAGCAACATTGGCAATAAGGTTTCCTCCTGCTGCTTCAGAATGCAATTTAAATCCGCTTTAATAAACCGAAATTATGTCAGAGTCTAACCAGAGAGTTACAGGTTTGCCAAAGACAGTCAATCATACAACCGTACTGCGTTCTGTTGATCTTGAAAGCCAGAAGTCAGATATACATTGCATTTTGCAAATTTCAAGACATGGATTTGTTTTTTGTTGGGGACATTGACCAAACTGAGATGAGTTTTAGCATTTAAACACTTAAATAACACTGTCCCTCACAGATTCTATAAAGTATTGAATGGATGATTAGTTTAGTGTAGAGATGTACAAAGGAATTGGCTGATGGCCAGACTGTTGATTATTCAGCTTGATTGGCTTTGGCTGGTGTAAGTGCACATAAAAAAGGATAATTTTTTCAATAAGTTAATGTATCAAAATAAGCTCTGCCAACTCTTAGTGATACAAACGCTCTTTTGGTGTGGAAGATGGTAGTAAGTGAAGAGGCCTTCATTTTATGTGTAAGTAAGTTGCGCAATTATTCAAGATAAATTTATTTTAAGTTAATATTAAGTTTTGGCACTGACATTTTAGAACCTACGTGCTTAAGTGAATGCACGTTTTGAAGAATCAGTGTGAGTAAAGATGGCAGAAAGAGACCAGCAGGAGCAGCAGCGGTGTCCCCTCTGTATGAAACGTCTCATGGTGGGCAGCACTGTTTTTTACCTGATGGCTTTTAGTGTTAGATCCTCCATTTTGACAAATGCTCTGTCTGTTATTTTAAGGGAATGCTCAAAGGAAGGAAAAAAATAAATGCACTGTTTCCAAATTCAATAAATAATCATTGAATTGTTGACCAAAATAGTCTTGATCACAATTTTCTATAACTACAAACCCCAGTTGCATCAACAAGATATAAACTGAAATCAAAGGAAATTAAGGAAAACGTAGGAGTCCGTGTTCAGAGTCATTGATGTTTGACCTTTGGATGAAAGACCTGTTTAGAAAAGGGAACAAAAAGTTGTTTAATTACCGGAAGAGGAAAGCGAGTCTGTTCAGGTTTTGTGAAAGCAACAGTTTGGTTGATAATCTTTCAGTAGGAGGAATAAAATGTAAAAATGTAAAAAAATAAATAAAAAAACTTGCTGGGTTGCATGATGTTGCATGGTAAAGGTTGAGAAAATTATGGCGAAGGCAACACACCATACAATACACACTAATGCTGTGGAATTGATAAACAATTAGAGTTTGTCTTTGTGTTCGTCTGAAAAAAATAATTAATGGAAAATAGGAAGATTATGTGCCTTGTTGTTAATTCTGTTGACAAAGGGTGAGTAATTTGGCTCTTTGTAAAAGTGCTTTTATTCAGATTTTGGCAGAGCTGTTCTCTGACTTTCTTGAGAATAGTCCTCATGTGACTCATGTTGCCTTAAGATTCATCATTTAATAACGTTCCTGGTCACATTGTGCTGTAATTGCAATAAGTGTTCTATCAAATGAAACATGGCTCTGCTCTGATCTAATGAGCTGGTACCGAATTTGAATTTCTATTATTTTCTGTTTTGCTGTCATTAATTCAGTTGGGTTGTTTAATAACAGAAATTAGTATTTTCTCTAAAACCAGTGGATATCGCAGTTTTATGTTTGCAACACTGCTCTGCTGATTTTAAGTAACAAAATGTCTCTTTAATTTCAGTCTTGGTGTTGGAATAGTTAAGTCGCTTTTACTGGCAGCTGTAAAATTTTTTCTTTTCTATCAGCTGTTGGAAGGAGGGTCAGAGGCTGAGTCAATGTTGCCGGTAGCATTGTAGCACAAAACATTACAATATCAAATGCTGTTTTTACAGTGACTGCTATGTTAAGTAGCAGCGTGACGATGCCTTTGCTCCTGGCATGAATAATTGATGACTGCTCACAGCAGGGGGGATAGGAAAACATTCAGTGTTGTTGTCATGTCATCTTAAAATATTGGGCTTTTTCAAGATAAATTACATTCAACTAAAATAGGAGGGTTAACAAAAACTAGATTAGAAACTAGGTTAAAACATTCTTGCTGGTGAATCTCTGGGTTAATGGGATAAATCATCAAAAGGGCAAATGAGCGTTATTTCTCCAACTACCTTGTTTTGCAGCCATAACCAATTTGGAGGCGATCCTGCCACTTTATGACTCTTAATTCTAGATTCATTTGGTGTTAGTTAATTTTTCCAATTTAGATTTCAGAAAATCTGTCTTTGCATTGCAGCAAAGGCAGAGCAGCTGTTGATGCTTCTTGGATCATCGGCTTTCTTACAGCATTTTGTTTGAAAGCACAGTGGCTTGTCAGCTATTGGTGGCCATTCTGAGCACTGCTCTTGCTGAGACACTTGCTTACTCTTTTCATTGCTCTATTATTCATGCGTTGGGAATACTGAGCAGTGAAGACATGTTTGTTTTGCAAGGGACTGTAAAGTGTTGCACATTTTTCTCTCGAGATCATACCCAATTACTTAAGATACATGTTGTGAAAAAGTTTTAAACAAGTTAAATCTTCCTTCTGAGAAGGCTGTGCAGTAAAGACGATTCTATAGCTAATATTTGAAGTTGTTTCATAATACACTAAAGTTATGCTCTTTTAGATTCCTATAAATCAGTCAAAATACAGGAAATAATCAGAATTCTCATGCTGAACTAAAATGCAATGTAGTCCCACACCAACTAGGCCTATCGGTTTCCCTGTTCTCAGATTAAAACAGGGTGTGCCAATGTCTAACAGACTTCACAGGCTTTAAAGCGATAGAAATGTTGTTTACTGTACAACTTCCTAAGTTTTGTTCTCTTCATTATGCCCTCTTTCTAATGCCGCTCTGGACAGTTGATGATATAACCAATAGCAAAAACCACAACTGTGTATAAATTGCAACCTAAAAACGTTCAAATATCTGGATTATGTAGTCTAATAGCTGACTGCTGTGAGAATTTATTTTCTGAAGCTGCAGGTAATTTCCTCAAAACAAAAAGTAGTGCACCACTGTTAGGGTAGCAGCTTTTCAAAGCTGTCTGTGTTGTTTTGTGGTGAAGCTGCTGAAGGAACTTTTTTCAGTTCAAGAGGTTAATTTGAGTGGGAAATGGCCACAATGTGAGTCATCACTGGTAAACATCAGGATCGACTTTTGAATTGCCACCCTCTTCTCCAGTTTTCTAAATGATTCCTAAATACTTGTTGCTATTGTGGGCTAGAGAAGGAACCAAGCCAAGAAAAACAAACACCTCCACTTTTGTTCTTTAATTAGTTAGCTTCATTACCAGACCATCTATAAATGAGAGCCTTCCAGAGCACAACTCCTGGAAGGATTCCTGCAAAAGCAATTCTGAGCAATTTGAAAAAAATCTGACATTGCCTCACAGATGAGGCAATGTAATGAGGGTTAATAACGAAAAGGTGACAGGCGCATGCAAAGTACATCTTTTCCTCACTTAAATCTTTCTCTGTAATTAAATGATTGAAGAAAAACTTTTCTGAAAGCGAATCTGTTCGTCTTCTGTTATGAGAATACCTCATCCTAATTAGCCTAATAGAAAATGTACTGATAAATTATGGGGAGCTTTCTTTCATCAGAACAATTCTTTTATTTAATAAATCGTGAAATGATAAAAGCTTTTCTCGAACTATTATTCCATACTGTCTTCGTTAAAGGGGAGACATTTCCTGAACATTCTTTTGCTCACACTTTATCTGACCTTGTAATAGTATATCCATACATGTGTGGTTTTTTTTTTTTACTTTTGCCGCTCACACAATTCTTAATAACTTTGAAGATTGGGTAACCTTAGGTTTTTCTTTTAATATTGTCTAATTTTGGCTACAAACTCCTTTAATTTTTTTTAAAGTCAAGGATGCCCACTGAGTCTTTGACAGTGTTTTTGTAACTTCTGTAAAGTCATTCCAAACGCTAAGAAAAGCTGTAATTATGTGTTTTGAATTTGTTTCAAGGCTGCAGTCTTTTGCCTTTGCTGTTTTTTTCTCTCTTTTTTTGCCATAATAGAGATATACAGAAGGTCTGATCAGGTTCACAAGCCGCTGTTTCACACCAACAATGTCAGATTACTGCTCTGGAACAAAATACAAATATTTTCAAACTCTGAGAAAAGGAAGAAATTTGAGAGATGGTTATAAAATTAAGCCACATGTTTACTCAAAGAGCATTGCACATATACATGTAGCAATATTGGCATGTTTCATTAATTTCTAACTCAAAATGATAGAATAATGCAGTCTTACGTGAACAGTTTATAAACCTAAAATATTGTCTTTGTTGCTTCTGGGTCTTTTTCCTCTTTCTTGACTAAAGGATTTATTATGTTCTCCCCAGATGAAAACGATGGACATCCTGGTTCAAAATCTAGCCCAGTTAAAGTTTGCGAAAAAAACTAACTATATACGAGTTCAAACTGGAATCATTTCTACCCTGATGATCTGTTTATACCATGGTAGATGAAGTGAGAATGAGGTAAAGATCGACCCCAGAAAAATATCCCAGGTTCTGGAAAAGCTTCCTGAGGTGGGATTACTCCTTTTCATCTCTCCTAAGTGCATAATCAATAGCGCTTTCCAAAAGAGCGAGTTAATTTCTTTCTTTAAGGACGTAATAAACATGCAAACTGTTGTGTGTGGTAGGCTTCAGTCAGCAGGAAAAAAATCCACACGACAATGCTTTGCATAGCCTGGAGTAAAACCCTTTACAATACATAGCAACTGCACAAAAACAGGCAACAATTTCACAAACTATGACTTGACATTGTCCTTCTCTAGCTGGAATTCCTCTCTGATTCTCTGCCCTTCTTCTTTTGCCAAAAAAAGAAGCCGCAGGAAACCTACTGAAGCGCATTTATTCTTCTTTTTTCTTTCTTCCTTTTTCTTTTACAAAAAAGTGAGGACAAAGATTTGTCTTTATACCAACTGACTGTTTTCAGGAAGTTCCTCCTTTGTGGCTACAGGACGAAAATCACAAAGCACAAACAACTGTTTAGTCCTAGCAAACATTTAATAAAAAAAAAAAAAGTAAAAATAAATAAATAACGCATGCATATTTTTAGAATATAGTGAAAATGTGTTAAACTAATTAATTTTAGCAGAAATCCTTTAGTTGATAAAGCAAACTGATTCCATTTCTTACTGGAGAGAGTGTGTGTTGAGCCTTTTAATAGTTGTGGGGGAAAAACAGAAACCTCTGCACCGCATGAGGCCTTACCACAATGTGCACACACTCCACAGCGACAGGTTTGCTGAAATCATATTACCAACGCCCATGAGATCTGGTAGCGGTACAGCCACATTTATATTCACACACGGGGCAAAACACTTTTCATGTTTTTAAAACCACTGTGCAGCCCCAGTTTCCCCATGAATAAAAATGCCAGAACACACACTACGCTTTAGAGGCGGTGAAATTCTCCAAGGCATCAGCACCCTGTGAAATCTACTACTGACAAAATGTGACTTTTTGCTGACTTTGGCTCGGGGAAAGTGATTTGAAGAGGCCGTTTCAGTTTCATTGCCCACATGTGCAATCTTGCATAAGATTTCGGTGTTGAATATCACTGTGATGCAGATGGTGCACTGTAGCCTCTTGGCATGCATCAACCTGAACATTCTTGATTGTGTCTGTGTAAATCCGGCTGCTGAGCCTTATTGGAAATGTTAAAGTAATCTTCACTGGCCTTCCTTGTTGTCTCTCTCACCCCTCTCTGTAGGGTTTTTCACTTGCTTAACAAAAGCCACACAGCACATATCTGGTGAACTCAGCCTTTTCAGAGTAAGTTGCATGTCTGTGTTATAGATTTATGAATAAGAAAATACTTAATTAACTTTATTTCCCCCTCAGGCTGCTCCTGTCTTTGTTGCTTCTGGGTCTTTTTCCTCTTTCTTTCTCCGCTGCACCTGAAAAGTAGAGATAAGACCCACTGATGTTTGTCTGCTCCCTGGCAGATTACTGAGGCGGACAGGTACAAGGGCTCTGGCAGACAGTAGCAATATTTGCGAGGCCAATGCAAGACTTAACTGGAAATGCTTGAGAATCCCATCCCAGCCTTTCTGCCATCTGGCTCTCTGTGTGGCCTGGGTTTTGACCAGTTGCTAAAGAGGAATAAAATAAAGAGGAATAGAAATCTACTACAGTAAAGCTGTCAAGAGTGGTGTAATAATTTTTACTTTTTCAAACCAGTAAACTGTAACTGTTTTAATCATAGTTGCTTCTGTACATAATTATGCTCTTTAGGCCTACAATTATCAGTTATAAATACAAGAAAACTTTTTTTGACAATAGGCCACAGGTCTGTCTTTGACGATATAAAATGTAAATATATAAAAGTGTATTATTATGTGTTGTTTTACCTTTATGTGCCTCTTAAGTATTAACCTTGAACTTGTTACTGATTATGGCGAGCAAAATCTTTATATTGAGACACTGGTGAAGGTTCTGAAACCAACCAAAAGGCATGAGATGAATGTTTAAACTCTAAAGAAAAACATTGACATTCCTTTTTTCTTCTTCCTTCTACATGTTTTATGGTACTCATAAAATTATTAAACGTAACCGTTTTTAGCTAAGAACTTTTTCTAGATCATTTCTTGACCATGATGCATGGCAGAATTTTTTAATTTTTTCTGCGTTATATGTCAAAGCCCTGGAAAGATTAATTTGAAAACACAAAGATCACTAGCTATCCTGAGAAGTTATTCAGCAGCGCTTTCTCAATAAAAATATATCAAAGTTGTGGTCAGTACATTGTTAACATTGTCACTTTGGCTTCTGTGTACTTTTGAATATTAGGAGATACATTATTAAATGGGGGAAACACAAGACAAGACATTCCAACAGTGTTTCTTCCTAACAAGCATCATTGATTTTCTTTTTGTGATCATTTATTGCGTTTCTTTTATCTTTGTGTATTTCGTACCTTAAATCAGTGGTTGCAAAAGGTTTTGAGCTACGCTTGCCAAACTGTCAGATATGAAAGTATTTTTATAAATATACTATATGCACCTCAGATTAGGTCACCCTATTAATACCACTGATGAGAAAGTCTTATGTGGATAATATTTTTAATAAATAATAACATAAGAAGGAAGATAAAGAGCTCCAACTAGAAGAAGGTTGTGTTTTGTTTATTTATATTTATGTCAGCCTTTGACCTTCATGACCTTCAGTCCAATGTCTGCGACTTACTTTGTATCCCAGCTCTGCTTGCTCTCCTGCTTCTTACATGGGTTTTTTATTTAGAGGTGACACGCCAAGATCATCTTTGGCCTCCATTTATCCCTCTTTAAAATCTTCCTGTACACAGACAGCCCTGCTCAGCATTCTTAAGGAAGCATTTAAGATAAACATTAACATCTCACTTTTGTTCTGCTGCTGAAAAATCTCTCCATAGCTGAAGTCCATGAAGTGGCTACTCTGTGCGCCACCGCACAGCATTGAGTGTTAATGTGATCAGGACTGGTTAGCTTTTCCCCTTAACCGCTCCAGAATCTGCTGCACAGAGCTCTGCAATATGTTTGCTTGTATTTTATTATGAGGGGAGCAGCGGTGGCTTGTTCTGCTTCGCTTCCACCTCTGCGCTACAACCCGCTCAGCTTGGATGCGGCGCAGAGTGTGAAGTCGAGCAGCTGACAGAAATACAGACCAGTTGAGGAAAGCTGTACCTTATAGACAGATTTAAATGCGAAATGATTCAGCTCTCATCTGTAACCTAGAATATCTGCTCCAACACCAACACAACTACTGAAAACTTTGGTCACAACACTCTCAGACATGCGAGTCAAAAGCACAATACGGTGTAGAGTGTTTTATTTTACATTTGTCAGTGTACAGCCCTGGGGTTTTTTAAAGATGTTTTTAATTGTTGGTTAAAATGTGCAACGATTTTAAGTGTCATCAGACAACAATAATTTACTCCAATAATGTCTGACTGTCTGATGGGATTTTGCAAACACTGCTTAATTAGGAGTTTTATTGCCTCTTACTGATGGTTTGTTTTCATCATGCCAGTTGTTTCTGTAAAGCATTGTTATCGTACAAACAAATACAAAAGTCCTCCAGAGAGAGCTACAGTTGAGGGAAAAGTGGTTGAGAGCAACAAGTTGTAAAAATATATAAAGTACAGACCAAAAGTTTGGACACACCTTTTAAAATGAGTTTCCTTTATTTTCATGACTATTGACATTGTAGATTCACACTGAAGGCATCAAAACTATGAATAACACACGTGGAAATAAGCACTAAACAAAAAAGTGTAAAACAACTGAAAATACCCCTTATATTCTAGTTTCTTCAAAGTAGCAACCTTTTGCTGTGATTACTGCTTTGCACACACTCTGCATTTTCTTGATGAGCTTCAAGAGGTAGTCACCTGAAATGGTTTTCACTTCATAGGTGTGCCCTGTCAGGTTAATAAGTGGGATTTCTTGCCTTATATATAGTCATGAAAATAAAGAAAACCCATTTTAATTAGAAGGTGTGTCCAAACTTTTGGTCTGTACTGTATGTGCAGCAACAGAGACATAGAGGCAGCACAGACCTTAAAGATGATCAAATGGTTACATTCCTTGATTTTTCCTGCATGATGCACCAGTTTCAGAATCAGTTTGAGCTGTTTAATTATTATTTTTTTGCAGTGTTTTGTTTTATGCCTCTTTTACGCAAACACCCTCCGTTTGTACCCTCTGCGCTGTTTGATTGACTCGTGTTTGATCAGAACTGTTTAAATAGTAGCTTCAATATTTATGCAGCAAATGGTGATGATACTGTGTGACTACGGCAGAACAGAAATAGTTCATTGCTCTACACCATGTGGCAGACAAGCCCTTGCACATGTCTGACAGCTCTACTGGAAAATTAAATCAGAGGCAAAACCAGATGTACAAGCATAGGCAGGGGACAAGGGGTAACAAATGATTTTATACCCAAAACTCTTTTCAATATACATACAAAACAGTCAGAGAGACAAAATAAGCAAAACTCTGAGGCATAATTTACAAAGTAGCTCAGACTAAACAGATTAAAGACAGTAACTGTTGGGTTGAGATTTTAGAAAATAACTGATAAACCTATTATATTCACAATTGCATTAATGAAATACAGATACCTGGTTTTATGTGTAAAAGTTGCTTTCATCCCAAACAGCTTGATATACAATACAACTGAATAACAAATGGCTACAGACCAGGGTGCCTTTGGTGCTTTTCTGTTTATAATCAGCGGCAGCATCTGGCCTGCTGATTTTCAGTCTGTAGTATGACAGATGTATAGAGCTTTGGGTCATGTAATAGATGGCTCTGTCATCTGCTTTCTGGGAAAAAAATAAGTAAATACAAATAAAACCGACCAGAAAGCAGCAAAATGATTTGTTTAACAAATAGTATATAAAGTCATGCTTGAATTGTTTGTTTTGCTTGCTCAAAAGGTTTATCTGCTTTTGTTTTGCATTGAATGTGGACGAAGAGGTATATTTGTCTGAACATACAAGATTAAAGGCTTTCATTCACTTGAAGGTAAAAAAGGTGACATCTTTAAAATGTTCCAGTGCTTTTTGCACTAAGAACCTTCATCCCGAAAGGAAAAAATACCTTGGTTTTGAATGTTTTCAACAAAAACCTCAAGAGTGCAGCATGCATTTGTATTCAGTCCCCTTTGAACTTTACCCCTCATTAAAATCCAAAGCCTTAAGAGCTACTATTAGTTGACCTGTCAACAGAAATCTGACTTTTCTAGTCTACATACTCACTCATGCACATACTTTTCACTCTTCTGTGTCCAAAACAACCTTCATCATAGCTTTTGATAAAGCTCAAAAGAGTTTCTAATCCCACAGATTTTGTTTTCTAAAACTTATAGGACATGTTTTCATGGCTTTGCTCTAAACTGTTTATTTAAACCCTGACAATTCATGTCAGCGAAAGATTCTTAATATAACGAACATTTTCATGATAGTTTAGTTTATTCTTGAACTGAAGTATTCCTCTTTTTTTTACTTGGAATATTTCAATGCATGTCTTAAACATTGAAGATTAGAGTGAGCTTACATCATCTTAACAATATCTTGTCTTGACAATAAGACTTTGTCAGAACATGTCAGAAATTTATCAGACGTCACAACATATTTGTTTGCAGACACACTTACACAAACAGAATAAAAGTACATGTTATAAACCTTTGATGTCTACTTTCACGGTTGACTGATAAACAAAAGCATTTTTCTGTTTAATCTTTGTAAAATGTGGAACCGTGTATGTCCGACCGGACGGTAACGGTTTCTGTTCATAATTCAGTGGCTAGTTGAGGCGATGTGACTCTCTTTCTTATATTTTCTTGTTAATGTTATCAGCACCAGATAACTTCACAAAGGGAGGATTTTTATGATCCATTCAGACTTATAGAGGAGTCTGTTCGTTATGAACTGACAGCTTCAAACAAAGTTGGCCCTCAGTTTTATTTAGCTTGCCTTAAAGAGTAATACATTTTGTTCAGTAGGATGCATCTGTTTGGACTGCTTACATCGTCCAAGGGAGGAACCACTGAGACATTCAAAGGGCAGTAGTTAGAGCGCCAGGCAGTGTGAGAGTGACCTTCGTGGACAAACAACAGCTGTGTGTCAAGATACTGGCGGCTGGCAGCACCAGACATGGGATTGTGACAACCGCAACTGCAGAGCTCCAAATCTGGTTCCCAAAAAAGAGGTCAGGCAACAGGTTCATTTCAGACAAAACAAAGGGGCCCTCTTTTCAAGTTTACCATTGCAGTTCAGTGGGAGGCCAGTGGACCAAAAGTGTCCAACTGTGACATCATCTCTTTTTCCTATGCAAAACCTTTTCTTTAAAATTAGCTCATATGATAGGAAACCTAAATTATGTTCAAAATGTATGCATTTAGGCAGAACATTCATTCCTTGGTTCTTTAGGATATAAACCTTAATTAGTTGCTTGTTTATATATATATATATATATATATATATATATATATATATATATTTGTTTTAGTCTTTGTTTTGATTTTTTAAATTTAAATAATTTGATTCTCAAAATAAACATATTTTGTTTAAACATCATTCGATTCCACACAGTAGCTTAGTCATTCATAGTGATCATTTACAGACTGGTAGAGACTGATAAGATTTTTATTACAACAATACAAGTACAAATGTGGACAAATTTGATGGTACCCCTCTGTCAATGACCAAAAAGCCTACAGTGGTGCTAAAAGTGTGTACCTAGAAAATCCAGCCCTCCTTAAGTTCCCACCAACACATTTTATAGTTTTATATGAATGAGCACAACATCTGCAGGTGTCTAGTCCTGCAAGTATAATATGTATTGCTAGGCTGTTCAGCACAAATCTACTGCAATCACTGATGTTTCTGATGTTATTTTCGGGGGGGAGTTTCTTCTGGACATGTTTCTTTGAGTCAGTGGCCATGTCTTGCTATTCTGTGGGTGAATGTAGTGGCTGTTCAGTGGCAATGAATATTTTTCTCAGGCACAGGTTTCTAGAATTAGAGGTTTAGAATTGGACAAAAAGATGGATGGTTTTCAAGGGGAGAATTAGAGATAAAGAAGAAAAGAAGACCTGAGGGGACAAAAATTAAAGACCACCCACTATGCGGAGCAGCAAAAGAGGATGTGGAAAAATGGGGAGATAATAGCAAGAAGAGAAGGATGGGCTCAGAAACTCAGAGAATGAGACCAGCTGAGGTTTTAGTGAGAGGAACTGAGGGAAA